>NC_080786.1:13054138-13674329 GCF_028018385.1 Neofelis nebulosa | reverse complement strand
TTAACTCATGTTAATTTAGAAGCAAAATTATTTCTTCTCTACAATAACTGCAGTCCTTTTATTTCATAGTTGAGCACGGAAGTCAAGAAATTGAGTAGCAATTTTTAAAAATCATATAGTACAATAATATTGTAGCTAAAATGTTGAGTTTATTGATGATTTAAATAAACCTAGAGGTGATAAAATGTCCCTGATCACTAATAATATATAAATAGATGAAATAATGGTAGCATGTCTTACCAGTAAAATTAAAGTTTAGTAACACATAAATACTTGTGAACTGAAGAAATTTTTGAAAGTGTCATTTCCCTCATCAAAGGTGGTAAAATGATGCAAAATAATGAGATCTTTAATGCTGTTTCATTTTTAATAATGCTTGGTGGCCATTAAGAATTATTTTTAATTCAGCAATAATCCCTTCTCCCATTATTTTCACTAAGCACTTCCTGGCTTGTGGAAGAATATATTATCCTTACTTCCACTCAAATAACTGCCATTAATTTTACTGAGAGTTTTTGCTAAGAATGGAAAATGAATGGGAAAACAGCTGTGAAGAATGAACAAACTCTTGATCTTTTCCCCTTAAGAATATTAATTGTACATCTGAGCAGATAGTTTATTAATTTTATATCATTCTTAGAATGCCAAAGACGTAAGTCTTTGAATTTCTCCTTTCACTCTCTTTAACTATGACAGAAGCTTAACTATTGACTAATATTTGTGACTTCAAGTTTAGTTGTTAAGGGTATTTTTCTTTCTCCTTTAAAGTCCAATTTTTATTATAGTTATTCATGTTCTTAGCTAATCCAGTATTTCTAAAAAGAAAATGAGGGAAAATAGCAGGTGCCTGCTCTGTCCTTGCTTCCTGCCTCCACAGACCACTACTTGGAGATCTTCCTGTGGTTTCCTTGAATCTTTATCTCAACAGCTCTCAATAATATGACCATCTTTCTATTTCTTGATATTTTTGATTTTGGATATTATCCACCATTTTTCCACTATAGACATTGACGCTTCAACTCCGTTTCTCACACTCCCATTCATATCCACATCTTCTCTAATAGAGCAATATTTTAACATTTAGTTATATGAGTATTAAGTGTTCATATTATTATAGCACATCTGAGCAATTTTTTGTACTGAAATTGTACTTTCTTTTTTGTATGATTTTTTATGTATTCTGAAGTTAGTAAAGCTTCTGTTGCTGTTTGGGTAGGTCCCCTGTCCTGATTTGCCTAGTGGCTCTCTAGACCAATACAGAACCGGCTTCCTCTGATCTCCTTGCACACTAGTCTTTTGGATCCCCTTCCTCTCTCTTCTGCATTGGATCCATGGCCTTATGTCTCCAGTTTGGCTTTCTGTTTGTTCTCTCATTGTGGTGGTGTATATTTTCCAATCGTTTCCCATAAAGGACTATGGGGGACGTTAATGTGGCTTCATTTTTTGTTCACATTTGGTTGACAGTTTGGTTGGATATAGAATTCCAAGCTAGAAATCATTTTTCTTAGAATATTGAGTGCATTTCTCCATTGTTTCCTACCTTTGAGTGTTGATGTTCAGAAATCAGATGACATTGCATTCCCAATGCTGCATACACATCTGAAATTCTACGGTGATGTGGTTTGGTGTGGATGTTCTTCATCCATTTATCTAGGGACCCGGTAAGCTTTCTTCAATTGAGAAAATCATATTTTCATTCTGGGAAATTTCTTGAATATATTTTGATAAATTTCTAAGTAGAGCCTTGTGGGCCTTGATAAAGAATTTGATTTTATTTTGGTTGCAGGAGGAAGCAGTCGGAAAAGCCACAGGGAGTGATGTGATAGAGCAAGTTCATAAGTCAAACCCATCATATTAATAATGTTTTATGTAATATCTGAATATTAAAAGTTTTTTTCATAAATTCATCATAGTAAAACAGTACACCAAAAATTAAAATTCAATTTTTAAGTAATTATCACATTATCATGGTTCAAAATCAAGACAATATATGAAGGTATATTGTGATGCCATACTCCTATCTTTTTCTCCTGTTGCCCATTTTTTAACATCTAACATAAGGTGATCCTTTTTTGTTATTTGTGTGTGCCGTGTCTTTTATGCAAAGATAGGCAGATAAGAGTAAGTATTCTCGTTTTCCATCATTTTAATGCAAACTATGCATAAAATTTCACCTTACTTTTAAAAACTTGTCTTTAAAATCTTTATAGGTTAGAGAGTTTCTCCTTTTACACTACTGCCTGGTATTCCATTTTGTCTATATAGAATAATCTATTTGCCCAGCCCGCTGTTAATGGGCATCATATTTATTTGCAAATATTTGCTATGAATAAGGAATGATCTGATACGTATGCCCTTTTGAGGTGTGCAAGTATTCATAAAAGGTAACTGTCCAAGACTGAACTTGTTAGGTCAAAACGTTAATGTGTATGTAATTTGGATGGATGTAGGCTACTTTTTTAAAGTGTGGTCTAATTTATCAATTAAGACTTTGGGTTCTAGAATCAAACTGACATGGGTTCAAATCTCAGCTTCACCAGTGCTACCTGTGTAAAATGAGCAGTTCACCTACCTCACAGTGCCCTAGCTAGAGCTGTTTCTATTAATGGGGGTTAGAATCCAGTGTCAAGTGAATTAAGGACATGGATATTGAACATGAAGCCAACTGTTGTGGAAAGTTTGTCTATTAAATGAAAGAGAATATGAAGAGTTTGGGATAATGAATTAAGGGACTCTTTCAAAGTGGGAGAGACATGAACATATTTAAATTTTGATGGGCATGATCGGTTGAGAAAAATTTGGACCCACAGAAGAAAGGAAGCACACAAGTTCCTGGGGAGGAAGAGGAAGACAGGAATGGAAGAAATAACTGGGCTCCCTGAGCTTAAATGACAGGAAGGCCCCCTCTACAGTAACATGAGGGATTTTGCAGGTCAAAGAAAAAGGAAGCCGTACCATTTATAGTTTATTAGAAGGTAGCTGAGGGCTTTTCCCTCTTTCACTTTGACTTTTTTCACTAAAGTAGAAGGCCAAGTCATCTTCTCAGATTAAGGGGGAAAGGAAGAGTGAGACGGTTAGAAGTTGGATCTTTGAGAAGAATAGAAAAGATTGAAGTTGTGGCTGCAGATAATGGGAAAGTTGACTTGACCAAAGAAATGGACTATGATTGCCAGCCAGTGCTGTGCTTGCATTTGAGTTCGGTCATCATAAATTTATAGTGGAACCCAACTGTCTTTCTGTGGGACTTTGCCTGAGCTCAGCTACTCAGGTGTGTGTGTGTGTGTGTGTGTGTGTGTGTGTGTGTGTGTGTGTGTATACCACATGTAAATGTACATATGGAGGTTTTTTGCTTAGTTTTCTAGATGCAAGGGTGTGGCGTGGAGGGTAATGGCTTGCCATATGCATTAAAATTTTTTTTTTAATGTTTATTTTTGAAGGAGAGAGAGACAGAGTGTGAGTGGGGGAGGGACAGAGAGAGAGGGAGACACAGAATCCCAAGCAGGCTCCAGGCTCTGAGCGGTCGGCACAGAGTCCGACGTGGGGTTCAGACTCATGAACCGTGAGATCATGACCTGAGCTGAAGTCAGACACTTAACCGACTGAGGCACCCAGGCGCCCTGCCATGTGCATTTTTAAAATAATGAACCATGATATCGAGGTGAATAAAAAATGAAGAAAACAATGGCTTGGGGAAAAGTACAGGGTTCAGTAGGATGGCAGTAGTTTAATAAACAAATAGGAATGAGAAATTATAAATAATAGTTGTTTTCAGGATTAAATAATACAGCAGACACAAATCATTTAGTGCCATCCCCAGAACATAGTTAGTGCTCAGTAAATGTTAGGTGCTGTCATCATTGTGAATCGAATTGTATTCTACATTTATCCAACCTAAAGCTTCTCTTTGAGTCCAAAGAGTACACGAATCTTTAAACAGAAAAAGTAGAAGAGAGAGCCTTGGAGCAGGCGGCTTATTTCAAAGGTGTAAAATCAATCCACTTTTTTAATCTGACAAGCCAACGGGGCAGTTCATTTTTGTTTTCCTTATTTCTATTGCAAACACGTTGCACCAGCTTTGAGAGTGATAAAAGTACACGACAAATGAAATTTGACCTGGTCAAATCGAGCATTTCTGTGATAGCTTTCAGAAGCTGCCACAAATTGGATATCTGATTTAAAGAAGGCATCATTCCCTTCCTCTCACCTCCTCATCTTTGATGAGGTTGGGTTGTGGGATTGGACACAGGAAAGGTGGAAGAGGGTGAACACATCTAGGTCATTTGATGTTACCAGAACCGGAATACGTATTGATCCGTTTTGGTTACTTAATCCTCTTGTAATTCTGTTATTCTAATACAATGAGCCTGTGAGTCTCCAAGAGCAAGCTGTTTTGCTAGGGGTTCTCTTGTTTACTGAAGAGTAGATGGAGGGAGTGGGAGAGCAAATATACACAGCTGAATTCAAACAACGAAAATAACACAATGGAAATCATCTAATTTATTATCTATATGAATGTGGAAGCATGGGAGAGAACAGAATTTTTAGTAGTCCTGGATGAAAGATTAAAATAATTCAGAGTGATTTGTTGCAAACTCTGTGACAGGTCAGCACATTTGAATCTCATTTGAATTCAACAACGATCATAAGAAGAGGTATAAGCAGAATATCTTTGGTTTGTTTTGCGTGCATTTTACTGGCAATGTGAAAAATAAAACTCTTTAGCGGTGCATAGGTACAGAGCTGAAACCAGACTGCTGTTAGGTGCTCCAAGCTTGCCAGAGGACGCATTTATCTTCTCTCTTTGTTCCTTTCTTATTTTGTTTGTTTTGTGTTTCTTATTGTCTCTCTACCCCTTTAGAGAGCATGACCTACGTCTGTTTGGCTCCAGTTCCTAGAATAGTCCCTGGAATATATTATTAGGTGCTCAGTAGACGTTAGTCAAATGGATTAATGAATGAATAATGAAGTAATGTCGAAATTGCACTTTTACCATATACATAAATTCTATTCTTTGAAGAAAACATTTGATTGAAACCATGCATAAGAATTTAATATTTTTAAATCACCTGCACAGAGGATCACTTTGAGGAGATCTAGTGAGTATCAGAGGATGTGAACTGCTTTTGGTTATATAAAATGTCTATCGTATGAGCCGGGGCTGAGTAACATAATGTCATGTCCCAAAGGAAGTTACGGTTTGCTTGATCAGTGTGTAGGGTGACACTTTGTTGGAAATGTCTTCAAGTGAAAGAATTTGGAAGAAAAAAAAACTCCAACATCTGTCCAGAGAAGCCTTCCACTAATTGAATATGAACCGACAAAACACCAGGGTTTGTTTTTTTTTTTTTCTTTAAATATAGAACTCATGGCAAATTGTGATTTTAGACATCATGGTTATACAATATGCAAGTTGCTTCAAGAGCATTTATAAATAGTGTGGCTTAGAAAGAGGAGCCTCTTGGTATTTTTTCCTTACACTTTCCTTTCTTTTTCCAGTGAGCTCTTAATGTTAAATATGACATCCTGGTTTCCTGTTACGAGAAGCAAATATATTCCTGGATCTTGTTTTTTTGCTTATTTATGAATATAACATTTATATTACACATAGAGCATAATTCTTTCTGTATGACTCCTTTGAAAACTGAGTAATCCATGCTTATAAATGACTTGGAAAATCCAATAAAAATAGGAGAGGATTGCAGGATAATGGTTACCTTTCAAGCAGAGATGAAGCTTTTCGATTACACAGAGTTGCCTTTCTCTGTTTAAGAATACTTTGTCCTTTATCCTTGTACCTCATCTTCTGTTTGCGGTGATCCTGTATATAATGAGGTGTGGCATGCACAGTGTCAGAGAAGGGTTCAGATAAGGAAAAGAGCATGATCAGATAGCTCTTGTCTAACACACAGTCTTTCTCTCCATTACCCTTATCTTCTTTACTATACTTCCCTTACTATACCTTCTCCAGTTTCAAAACCAGTGTGCAACTATGGAGTTCTTAGACAGCAATAATATGTTTTATCAGCAAGATTCACAGACATTAGTTCATTATCTGTTCGTGCGTAATCCATACATTAAAGAACAGAAGAGTTTTCATTGAATTATCTAAATAAATTTCCAAGATTTAGAATAAATTGATTTGTAGGGACATTTGCCTCCTTATTTTAGGTGACGTTCAAAGTCTTACTATGACTTGTATTTATATCTCTTTTTTCATTTTTCCAAACTCCCTAGCATTTGCTTCCAAAATTTTACTCCTAGAATTGCTCAATTATTTTAATAATAGTACTTTGTTATTTAGGAGAATAATTTTCCTAGTAGATTTGTTGTGTCCCTGTGTTGAACACATTCATGGAAGGGCTAGATTGAAGATGAATAATTATTAGTTATTGTATTAAGGTCACTTACATACAGTAGGAATCATATTTTTAAAGTTTTTAAATGTTTGTATATTTTTGAGAGAGACAAAGTACAAGTGGGGGAGGGGCAGAGACAGGGGGAGACACAGAATCCAAAGCAGGCTCCAGGCTCTGAGCTATCAGCACAGAGTCTGACATGTGGCTGGAACCCATGAACCGTGAGATCATGACCCGAGCTGAAGTTGGATGCTTAACCAACTGAGCCACCCATGTGCCCCTAAGAGTCATCTTTTTATTTTACAGTTTGGTGAGTTTTGACAAAAATAGAGTCATATAATCATCACCACCTCCAAATTCTCCATGTTCGTCTGTACTCAAACCTTCTTCCCACTTCCTGTCCCTGGTAGGATTGTTTCTTTTGTGTTTACAGTTTTGTCTTCTACAGAATTTTATATAAGTGAAATGATACCATATGTGGGATTTTATATATGGATTTTTTCACTTACCATAATGAATTTGAAATTTATCCTTTTTATTGCATATATCAGTGGTTCATTTCTTTTCATTGCTGACTACTATTCTATAGTGTGGATATACCACAGTTTCCCAGCAAAGGGCCCTTTGGGTTGTTGCCAGTTTTTTGCAACTCTGAGTAAGGCTGCTATAAAAATGTTTGTACAGTTGTTGTTGTTGTTTTTAATGTAAACCGAATCCCTTATGTAAATGCCTAGGAACAGGATTGCTAGATTATATGGCTAAAAGTATACTTGACTTTATAAGAAACTGCCGGCTTTCCATAGTAACTGTAGCATTCAGCATTGTCACCAGTAATGTGCTCCGCTTCCTCACCAACAATTAATATTGTTATTTGTCTTTTCTTTCTCTTCCTTTCTTTCTTTCCTTCTTTCCCTTTCCTTCCTTCCTACCTCCCTCCCTCCCTCCCTCCCTCCTTCCCTCTCCCCCTCCCCCTTCCTTCCTTTCCTTCATTTCTTTCTTTTCTTTTCTTCTTTTTTCTCTTTCTCTTTCTCTTTCTCTCTTACTCTAACAATGTATAATGGTATTATTGTGGGGTTTTTCACATTAATGTTTCCCTAATGACAAATGATACTGAAAAGCTATTCAGGAGCTTATTCGTGTGCTAATGCCATCTACATATGTTCTTTGGTGAAGTGTCTGTCCAAAATTGTTTTTATATTATTTGTATATTGTAAAAGTTTTAAAATTCTTTATATATTCCACATGTAGGTCCTTTAGCACATATGTGATTTATGAATATTTTCTCTCAAATTATGAATTGTCTTTTCATTCTTTTAACCTTGTCTTCCAAAAAATAGTTTTTTAAAGCAATTTTTAATTTTTTTAAGTTTATTTGTTCTGAAAGAGAGAGAGCACAAGTCAGGAAGGGTCAGAGAGAGAGAATCCCAAGCAGGCTCCACACTGTCAGCAAAGAGCCTGATGCAGGGGTCAAACTCCTGAACCATGAGATCATGACCTGAGCTGAAACCAAGAGTTGGACGCTTAACCATTTGAGCCACTGAAGCGCCCCTAGTTGTTAATTTTGGTGAAGACCATTCATGATTTTTTTTTTCTTTTATGTGTTGTGCTTTTGGTGTTGTATCTAAGCAATTTGGTCACAAGAATTATCTCCCATGTACTTATTTTTATATTTATTGTTTTTTTATTGAGGTATATTTGACAAAATTTATAAATATTTAAGGTGCACAATTTGATTATTTGTTATACATGTGCCAACTTTGTAGACTGAGGTTTTACATTTGCAGTTAATTTTTGTATAGAGTCCAAAGTAAGGGTCAAGGTTCTTTTTTTGCTTGTGTATGTACCATTTGTTTAAAAGACTATCCTTTCTCCATTTATTTGCCTTTAACCTTAGTCCAAAATCAATTGACCCATGTATATGTGGCTCTATTTCTGGACTCTTTATTATGCTTTAATTATGTATATGTTTTTCCTTTATCCAATACTACATTATCTTGATTGTTGTAACTTTATAGTAGGTCTTGAAATCTGTAGCATGATTCATCCAACTTTGTTTCTCTTTTTCAAAATTGTTTTTTTTAAGTTCCTTTGCATTTTCATATACATTTTAGATCCAGCTTGTTGATTTCTACTTTAAAATCCTGATGAAATTTTAATTCAATTTATATTGAACTAGATCAGTATGGAATAAAATGTCAGCTTCATAATATTGAATCTGATAATGCACAAACATGGTATGCCATTCTATTTAGGCCATCTTTGACTTTTTTATTAGTGTTTTTTTTTTAACTTATCACTTATTATGGCCTCAGTTTTCTTTTCTTGGCATTACATTTTTGGAATACCAGTATCACAGAAATATATATATATGGTTTTCTAAGATTAAATGACAGTAGATAACATGGATCAGTTTCTTTTGAGGAAACTGATAGATAGTGAGATTTTTGAGGCTACTGATGATCCTTTCACTCTCTTACCCCTTTCTAGTGTTTAATATGTGAAATATCTCAGTCTCCAGAAAATTCCACTAGTTGATAATATGCTCTGATGTAGAAAGTGATCTGGGTGAATCTCATATCATGTTCCAAGCATATAGGAAGTAAGGTCTGGGAAAAGTTGCGGTGTGAAATCTGATGGATTCTTCCTCTCAGGCGTTTCATTTGAAAAAATTACAAATTTTTTTAGTTACATTACAAATTAGTTCTTTTATGAAAAAAGGGACAATTTCACTTTATTTCCAAGGAGCATAAGAAGTATATCTTCATATCTTCTTTAATAGCCTTCCACGTATTCCAGAGTCATGATGTAGTCATTGACATGTGGCTATTTCAGAAGAGGGCCCTTGAGGTCAAAGAAGTAAACCTTCTTGCTTGCTAAAAATTAATTTTGAAGTCCATTATTCTATAATTATTTCCCCCATTTTATTTAGTAGTGGAGTCAAAACCAGAGAAATTACAATTCTGGATGTTGCCATGAAATTTATTTGAAATATCTAATCAAGCCTGAGTTTGAAGAATTACCTGAAAATGATATACTTTATTAAAACTGAATGATATATTTCATTTCAAAAGTTCTGAAGCATGCTCTGTGACTCATTACACATTTTACCTCTTTCCTCCATCTGAATAGAGAGAATTAGTTATCTAATACTTTAACCTGCCTAGATCATGCCACAGCAACAAACCCACACACTCGGTGGCTAAACACACAAGGCTTGACATGGCTTATCATAGCTCCTATGCAGATTCAAACTCACCCATTCTTACACTGTTACACCTTAACAACCGAAATCATAAACAAATACTTACCAAGGAATCATGTGAAAAGACATTTCTAATAATTGTCATCATTCTCTTTTGTAAAAATTATTGGTGACTATTACCTCTTACCAGATTTCAATTAAAAAAAAAAAAAAAACGGAAATAAAGGAACTTACACCTGAAACCTATCTGATGCTTATTACAGCTCTCTCATTTCACAGATGAAAAAATTAAAGCCTGGATGAAATAACTTGCCCAAAACCTCACAACTAGTAAGCAGAACCATAACGAATCCCATGCCTCTTTGTCCAGAGTTCTTGCCCTTCAATATTCCTTGAGTGTTTAATACATTATATTTAAAAATTAAACCTAATTTCCTGAGTAAGAATGAATTAAATGTATTGTGTAATCCGTGTCAGTAGTGTTTTTCACTCTTCCTTGCCTGCTACTTCTTGTCAATGATCCCTCAGTTTATCTGACTCTTTTTGGGGGTTACTGTAAAATATTGATCTAAAACGCAGTAGAAGGTATATTATTGGAATCACTTAGGAAGGCTTATCAGCACGACAGTAAGACTTGACAGCAAATATGTGTAAAAAATCGTATTTGTTATATTCCCGTTCTGTGTGGCCTCCTGCAAACACTACCATAACAACAGAGACTGTTATTTGGTGATTATATATGCATCAATTTAAATTCTATCAATTTATATCGTGAGTGTTTTTGACTCTTCCTGGAAAACTGCCTACAAATTTTATGTATCTTCTTCCTGGGTCTTCTACAATAGCCATCACCAAACTTTTTCCCTTGAAGCAGGAATGCCATGAGATTTTTAATAGGATTTTTATGGAAAATATGGGTCTGTGATCAATTAAATTTGAAAAAGAATTAGATTAAGTAGAAAATGCAATCTTTACAGAGGGCTTCTGCGAGCCTTTAATTGTCTAAAAGTCTAGCAGGCTGCATGTATTCTAGGGACTTGGAATATGCAGTAACAGAGTGGTTTCAGATGTCATGGTGTTTATACACTGGTTGGGAGAGATGGGCTTCAAAAAATAAAGTAAGAAGTAAAATATATGTTGAATTGGAAAGGGGCAGGTGCCGAGAAAAAAGAAAAGTAGGATAAAGAAAGGAGATTGGGCAAGGATGGAGGATGAAGGAGGGCGGATGTTGACGGGTAAACCTTCATGGAGGATGGGGCTTGTTGAGAATGTGACGATCAGGTTTTAGGGGCAGTCAGGATCATGAGCACAGAGGGGAAGAACATTCTGGGCAGAAACAGCCAATGAAAGGCACTGATCTAGGAGTGTGAGGAGTATTTGAAAAACAACAAGAGACCTTGTGGCTGAAGGGAATGTGAAGGCAATTTGAAGAGTGAGTGAGGCAGAGAGAAATGGTTATGGTCAGAGAGGTCACTGGGTGGGGCATATATGCCATCAGGAAGACTCTGGCTTTACTTTGAATGCAATAGGAAAACAGTTGACTTTAAACTAAAAGTTGTATAATGTGACTCTATCTTAGAAAGGCCATTGTGACTGCTTTTGGAGAATGGATTTTAGGGGAACATGGGTAGAAACAGGGATACTGTTTGAGGTTCATGTAGCAATTTAGGTGGAAGGAAAGTTGGATCAAACTAATGCATTAGCGGTACAGGCAGGGTAAGTGGGCAGATATTGGATATTTTTGATGATAGATGTGACAAGATTTATTGCTATATTGGATGTGATATGTGGAAGAAATTATTGAAGACTACTTCAAAGTATATGACCTAAGAAGCTGGAAATGTCGAGTCATCGTTTATAGTAATGGAGAAGACCGGGCTTGGAGCAAGTTGTGGGGTAAAGGCCAGGGGTTCAGTGTTAGAGCTGTTAAGTTGGAGGTGACTGTTAGACAACTGAATGGAATTTCCAGGAACACAAATGGAGATGGAGGTAAGATCTTGAACCAGACTGTCTGCCTGTTCAACATACTGGCTGGCTGTATTACTTTGAAAATACTATTCTACCTCTTTGTGCTTATTATTATTATTATTATTATTATTATTATTATTTTAAGTTAATGTATTTTTGAGAGAGAGAGACAGAGCATGCAAGCAGGGGAGGGGCAGAGAGAGAATCCCAAGCAGGCTCCACACTGTCAGCACGGAGCCTGATGTGGGGCTCGAACTCACAAACCATGATATCATGACCTGAGCTGAAACGAAGAGTTGGATGCTTAACCGACAGAGCTACCCAGGTGCCCCAATCTCTTTGTGCTTCTAATTCCAGTCTTTAAAATGATGATAATAATAGTATCTACCTCCACATATATACAATGGAATATTACTTGGCAATCAAAAATAATGAAATCTTGCTATTTGCAACAACATGGATGGAACTAGAGTGTTTTATGCTAAGGGAAATAAGTCAGAGATAGACAAATATCATATGATTTCACTCATGTGTGGAATTTAAGAAACAAAGCAGAGGAACATAGGGGAAGGGAAGGAAAAATAAGACAAAAACAGAGAGAGAGAGACAAACCATAAGAGACTCTTAAATACAGAGAACAAACTGAGCATTGCTGATGTGGTGTTGGGTGGGAGATGGGCTAAATGGGTGATGGTCATTAAGGAGGGCACTTGTTGGGATGAGCACTGGGCACTATATGTAAGTGATGAATCACTAAATTCTATTCCTGAAATCATTATTACACTATGTGTGTGTATACACACACATACACATACAAACACATAAAACCAAATATATTAATCACTAAATACTTATAGCTGTTCCCACCATTGTCATTTAAGTCTGGAATTGAGGGGAGGTCTGGGCAGTAAATGAAAAATTTAGAAGTCATCAACTTACAGATATTATTTAAAGCCATAGGACTGAGTCCTATCTCGTGTGGATATAGGTATTGTAAATTGTATATGCTTCATTTTCCTAACTTCCTTGTCCAGGGTTTCTTCCTCTTAAAGCAGTTTTTCCTATCAAATATTTTATGGAAAAATGTATTGAAAGGCCCTGAATGGATGCTCAGTGAAAACTTTTGAGTTAGAAAAGAATACCTCAAAAATATCAGGAACAAATATTATAATTTGCCCTAAGAAAGTCAGTTAAGTATCTCTTGGAAAAAAAGACCAGAGGTCTCTGGGTCAGGGAGCAAAGGCAGTGGAAACAAATCATGGACTCATAGTAGAGGATATACATAGCTGCTCAGCGGATATACCATTTTTTTCATTGTTCCTGTCTATCACAGATGCATGTGGGATACACAGCCACAGTAATACTGTCTCCAACAGATGGGAAACTATGCAAATGAGTTTGTTTTATCAGCAGTTATAAGCAGTTCTCTTATTGGTCACTGGCCAGATGCCTCAATTTTTTTTGGGTGGGGTTGGTGGGAGAAAATTAAAGGCAGCAGCTATGTTGTGCAATCCATATACCTTCTTGAGCTATTTCCTTCCTTGTCAAACTTTTCCAGCCGGCCATTTCTAGAGTCTCCTGAGTTTTCCCTGGGCACAAGAAATTGTGTTCTTGATGAATGGCGATATAACTGACCCATAGTGAGGAAGTCATAGCTTGAATCGTTTCTCTGGACTTGATAGATGGATTTGTAGTGGTCCTTTCATGTGCTCACATCTGTTCTTACTTGTGGCCAGAGACTAGAATTAACAGAGGGTTGGCTTGAGCTAAGGGTTTGGCCACTGACCATGGCCCAAATTGAAATTGACTGACTCCTGTGAGGCTCCATCAAGCCCCCATATTCTTGTCAGAATGATGTTCTAACCAGCCTCATGCAGTGCCGGGATAGCAATGATTTTTGTGGAATCCAGGATTTTCCGTAAGAGTGCTTATCAAATTGGTAAGAGATAATGAAGTCTACAATCATTTCATAGACTCTCTACAGATGAAAATTTTAAGATATTACTATTTTTTCTTCTCTACATATTTTTTCCTATATATTATGTCGCCTCTCAGAGAATGCTATGACATTCTGCTTATTATCCCATTTTCCTGATGAGGCAACCAGACACCCTCAGAGGATTACAATATTTCATAGGGTCGTGGCTAGGCAAAGATTGGATTGACATGTTTCCACAGCTCTCCTACCTCAAAGCCCTTGCTCTTTTGTCAGTGTTTGTAACAACTCCTGTAACCTGCTATTTCAAGTCAGGGGCCCAGAAATATGGCCCTCGGTCAAATTAGAGTATTTCATTACTGATTTTTGTTGACTGTTACGTTACTCACAGATATGACACGAACCATCTCTGGACAGCATTCTCCCATTAGATGGATTTTCCCACTTGGAGGTGTCTGGCTGGTGTTTTCCAGTATCTGCTCTAAAACAGTCCTTATTTTTACAGGAGTCTCTGAGGCTTTTTCTTCATATGCCCCTTCTGTTAGGAAATCAGTGTGTTGTGTCTATTCTGTCCTGTTAGGAAGCTGGGAAGACAGGAGCTACAGATTTAAGTTTGGGGGCCTTTCATCATTGAGGGCTGTCTTTGTGAAATGATATTTGGCTTTGATTCTTTTACACACACATGCATCCACACATGCATCTATGCATAAATATAGGTGTGTGTTTGTGTGTGTGTATGTGTGTGTAATGGACAAAATTTTTTTTTTTCCCTTTCCCTTCTCTGGCTGGTCTGCTAATAGAATGAACATGCTACAGATTAATAGCAGAAAATCAAATGAAATTTCTTACCTATGAGGGGCCCAAGGATATGAGACTCCAGGGCAAGTCAGGCAATTGGGGCTTATATACCATCCTGAACTAAGGAATGAGGCAGGGGCCTGGGTCTTCAAAAGGGAGGAGGATAATTCAGTGGTCTATAAGAAGAATAGCTATTTGGTAATTAGAAGTTTGCCCTGCCATGCAGATAGGTCTTTCAGATAAAAAGTTACCTCTGGTAATAGATTTTATTCTGGTCCCGGCCCCCTGTATAAATTCTTTTAGGTAGTTAAGGGAGAGGTAAAACTGTTTCCTCAGTCAGCTGGGTCCTGATTGCCTTCGGCTCGTAATAATCCACGTGCCAAAGTAGCATATTTTGGGGTGGCATATTCAGCTCCCTTTCATATGTATTTCATTTTATGTGTATATAAGCACAACCTTGTATATATCTACAACTTGATGAATTTTTAAATGTTACTACCCCCCCGTACCAAGATACTGAACATTTCCATCTTCTCCGTGAAGCTCCCCCATCCCTTTTCTAGTCCAGAACAGACCCCCTCATATTATATATATATATATATATATATATATATAATACATATGTATATGTATACATATTATAATGTATAATACATATTATGTCTAATATATATATATGTATATGTGTGTATACACACACACACACACACACACACACACACACTTAGAGTTAACCATGCGTCTTCTATCCATAGGTTAGTTTTCTCTGCTCTTAAACTTCATGGAGGTGGAATCACATGGAATGCATTCCTCATAGTGTGACTTCTTTAACGCAGTATGTTTTTGAGGTCATCCATGTTCTTTTTTCATTTAGTATTTGTTTTTCATTTTCATAACTTTGCAGTAGTATTCATTGCCTGGATGTCTTCCAAACTGTCTATCTGTTTTCTTCTGTTGACAGATCCTGGGATTAAGGCTTCTAAGAGCATTCTTGTCATAATCTTTGTATGCACACAGCGTTTATTCTTCTTGAGTATGTACCTGTGAATGGGATTGTTGAGTCATGGGGTCAGGCTTATATTTTCAAAAAGCAATTTGGAATGCCGTTCAGAGTGAAGGACGGCAAATCAAACGATTAAAATGAAGGTAAATAGTACTTCTGATTGGAGAACAAGGTATTGGGGGTACTCAGCCTGGAAGATTTGGCTAAGAGGTGATTTCCTAAGTCTCTTTAAGTATAAAAGGGTAATTTTAAGGAAGAAAAGAACACACTATCAATTTATACAAAGTACAAGATGAGAGAAAATGGGATTAAATTTCAACAAAAGAGTGCTTAGGCAGAGTATTATCATAATTAACATAGAAATAGGTTATCGTCCCCAGGGTGTCTTCAAACATAGTGTTTTCTCCTTGGGTAAAAGGTAGATAAGTATGGAAGCAAACTTTTCTTGCTATCTCAGGAGTCCTTCTTAGGCTTGATTCGTCTTCTGGAACATCCGATGTTCTTGCTTATGTGTAGGGTGACTACATTTTTCTGTTGTCGAAGCTAGAATAGTTTAGTACAAATGCTAAGCTGGATGATATGCCAGGACAGAGGCTTAAATCTGGAGCCTCAGAGGAAAATTGGAGTATATGGTAGGGCTATTTATGATCAGCATTTTTGGGCAAACCAGACATCTGGACACATTTGACAAAAGTAAAGCTTGTGAGGAATTTTGCTTCCAGTATGACAGAGAAACTCCTACTAGACCAAGCTTTCTCTAGATAACAAATATAAACTCTGGGCAAAATATAAAGAACAACTAACTGAAAGCATTGAAGAGAGACCAAAGCAGGGAGATTCTGGAGGGGAGTCCACAGTTCGAGGACAGAAATGGTTCCGGGTGAGTTTTTTATTTTCATGCCTTCTAGATTGAGCATAAGGTGTAGTATGCACCGTAGTGAGTACCTAAAACTCACCCAATTATCTTTTGTTTCTTTTTGGGACAGAACTATGAGAAATAAGGGAGATGATTCCTTTTCAGAAAGACCAAATAAAAGCTGTGCTGTCTAATTAACAATAGATACAATACAACCTATTGGAGATATATATGACCCCCTCCCCTCCCTGACAACAGTGGAGTCCCAAACCCTTAGACCTTTCACTTCCTGGTTCTTCTGCCCCTCTCCATTTCTTGGGCTTATTTTCACAGCCTTTGCAATGAGCATGAGGGGGAAGAACAAAAGGAGGAGGGACTGAAAGTCTCTGAGTCAACGCAAAGGGATGGACATTTGTTCTAGTCAGACCACTCTTTGCTTTACATGAACGTAGGCGAGTCCAGGTAAGGCTGTAACCTCTGTAGTGCTCAGCCAATGAAGAGCCAGGGACGGGGCTTGTGTGCTAGGATATAAATTGTCTGCTGTGACTGCCCCATCAGACACACTGTGTGCCTGTCCTTGCAAGAACATTAATTAAAGCCTTGTGTCACTGTGCTCCGAATCTCCGTGACCCTCCTTCGACTGAGTCATTGGACTTATTTCTAACAGAGCCTTATAACCCTCCACTTTCATTTGCTCCTGTAACACTTGTAAATCCAGATCTTAGCCTCTTTTTATTTTATTATTATTTTTTTAAATCTGGCTACAATAACATGAACAGTAAACAAATATGCCCGGTGTTTTTAGGCTGAGCCAGAGCCACCGTTCACATACGTGATACCATTGTAAGAATTAGAAAATACCACCCTTCTTGGGGAAAGCAGCCTTCCTGGAGAATTCTTGGCAGGAACACTACGAAAAGATATTCAGGATCAGCATGGCACAACTTCCCAGCACAACTTCCCAGATGTGCTGGGCATCATCTGGTTGGCACTAAGGTGTTGCTGTCCAGGGGCCCTTGTGCTGAGAAGTCACTGCCCCGTGCCAAGGCACATGGCTTTGTGAGCAGAATGTGGCCTGACTTTTAGCCACAACCTGCCCATTGTGTGGAGGACAATCTGCATGGATGCAAATGACAGCCTTGTGCCAACTTGTGCTTTCATAGCTAAGGAAATTTCCTTTTCAGTTGATACCCTTGGGCTTCCTTACTTTCAAAGGGCCATTCTTGGACCGTTGTTTGTGTTTTTTTCTTGGGGCTTTCTGGACTGAGACGAACATTGTAACTCAAAACTCTAACTGATGTCAAAGTTAGCTTTCAAGGGGTATAAAAGTTTGAAAGCACATTCCAAAGGTTACATGTGTATAGCTTTTTTCAGAGTACAGTTCGAAGTCCTAAGGCTATTTCTGATGATCCAATTAGTCATTATCATTTTGGAAAATGATTTTACCAAAATTCCGCTACTGAAAAACCCTTTTGTTTTATCTGGAAACGTAGCTAATTTTCTGTGTCTGTGTTCTTTGTCATAACATGTTGAGGTTGTACTGTCGTAATTTTGAGGATAGTTATTTTCTGTTTGGTCATGGGGACCCATGTCAGAGTTTCACTTTGGCTGATCTTTCGAGATTTGCGACTTCTGCAAATTGTCACAAACTTAATGGTTGAAAACAACACAAATTTATTCTTTTACAGTTTTGTGAGGTCAGAAGTCTGATAAGTGTCTAACCAGGTTAAAAGAGAAAAGTTGGGAGGTTTGCATTCTTTCCTGGAGGCTCCATTTCCTTATTTGAGTTTCTGGCAGAATTTAGTTCCTTGCAATTGTGGGTCTGAAGTCCCTATTTTCTTGTTGACCATCAGCTGAGAGCTCTTCCCGCTTTGAGAGATCTTCACATTCCTTGGCTCTTATTTATTTCTCTTGTTCCATCTTCAAAGCCAGCAATGCCCAGACGACTTGTTCTCAATTTATATATCTCTGATTCCTTTTTCTTCTTCATGCGATTAGACTGGGTCCATCTGGATCATCTAGTATAATCTTCCCATCTCCAGGTGCTTAACCTTGATCACATCTGCAAATGTGTTCCCTTGTCATGTAATGTGACGTAGTCAACAGGTTCCTAGAGTCAGGATCTGGACATGTTTGGGGGCCATTATTTGCCTACCACAACCTTCAGACATTCAGCTTTAATTACATTCTTAGATTAATTTATTTAATAAACATTAAATGAATCCTTAGTTTGCAAAAGAAAGAGATTAATGGACTATGACTCTGCTGCTTAAGTACACTAATCGCCATAGAAATCAGACTCTTAGTCACAGATGCACACTGAAGTCATCATCCATGGAAATTTACCTGGCCAATTCCTTAAAAATAGACATAATGACTTTCATTGCTGAATTCGCAATGCCAGGCTTCTATGTAGCACGTAAAAAGTACTCAGCAAGTATTGCTGAACTCATTAATTTAAAAAAAAGAAAAATCTTAAGGAGTGTCTGGGTGGCTCAGTCGGTTAAGTGTCCGACTTTGGCTCAGGTCGTGATCTCACGGTTTATGAGTTCGAGCCCCGCGTCGGCCTCTGGGCTGCCAACGCAGAGCCCACTTCAGGTCTTCTATCTCCTTCTCTCTCTGCCCCTCCCCTGCTTGTTCTCATTCTCTCTCAAAAATAAAGAAACATTAAAAAACTTAAAAAAAAAATCTTAAGCATCTACCTAATGCCTGGCCTAGATGCTTAATAAACATTAGTGAATGAAACAAGGGAACCTATACCTTGTGGAGCTTCCATTTTAGTGGGCCAACCGGTATTTTAGCAGGGCACTTTGGTTGTATTGCGAATGATTAAATAAGCACACAGATGAATGAGGTTGAGTAATGAAATTGGCAACAGGTTATCAGAGATTTTGAAGGCCACATTAGAGTGTCTGACTTTTTTTTTTTTTTCCCATAGGTAGTGAGGAAACAAGGAAGGTTCTTAAGCAGAGGTGGATTGGCAAGATGTATTTCTTAGAAACACCTGATGGTAGAGGATGGATTATGGGATTGGAAGTAAACAATGACTTGCCAAAGGCTTGAACCCAAACAGTGATAGTTAGAATAGACAGCAAGAGGGCTCGTCGAGCAATATCTATAAGACCGAAATCTGGAGAAGGGAAAAAGTTAGGAAAACGGGCCTCGTATGTGAGAGGCTGGTCACCACAAAGGACATACGTTTATAATCTACTTGAATATAGGCGTGGTTACTGTCTTTAAATTAGACACTTGCTTAATGGGAAACATTTACTTCCTTTTCTCATATTAAAATGTACATACACAGAGACACCTCAGAGTAAAATATTTTAGCATTTTGTACCATGCTCCTAACATGACTGATAACGTATTTAACATCTGTCAAACATATAGTTTCCTTCAATATTCAAACGGGGAATTTAAACAATTACTCTTTTTGAAAGCAATAGAATTTATGTGCAGAACCATCAGAACTGAAAGCCTGACATCTGAAATTTAGCAGTTGAACTGCAACCAAGAACACATCAGAGGTGACCTACATAAAGAAACTTAGTACGAATGATTCCTCCTTTGGGGAATCTACTTTTGTTCTTTCTTGTTCAACTGGGGAGAGAAAAAAATCCTGTCTATAAAAATGCTGAGAAAGGAACTAAGATGGAGAATTGTTTTAGAGGACCCGTTTGCATTGTGTCAGTGAGATTTTCCTACGGTTAGGTGTTAGAATTGACTCCTTCCATCTGAATATGTTTCTTTCTTTGATGGCTTTCCTGTGATGGCTTTTTTGGGACTCTCAGGCCACTGTTCTGTGGGTGTGAAACCATTGATCAGGAAATACTCCAGCAACAGAAAGGATGTGGAGGCATCCAGAACATCCAGTGGAATCATTGAAATAGCAACCTTTCTCCAGTTCCCTCCACTGACAGTTCAAAATCTTTTTATACTTAGCACAAAATTCATCGGAAACCACAAGGTAGGAAACGACCACCTTTGACCTTATATTTGCTGAGATAAACATATACACATAGACTCAGACATATCAGTAAAATCCCAACACAGCCCTGTAAGTGGGGTCCAAAACTTCAGAAGCACAGAATGTTTACTCATATTAATGATAGCTTAATGAAATACTTGAGGTGAACTAGCTCAGCCAGTTGACAGAATTTTAGGGTCTAAGAGGCAGTTGCCAATAGTCTTATGTCCAAATTAACGTTATTGCAAGATATGAGATGGGAGGTTTTTTGCTGTTTTCTGTAAAAGGGTACCCCACCCCCCAACACAGGTTAAGAAATAAATGTATAGAAAGCAGTCTAAGTATTGTTTTGAAAATTAAAGATGTGTTGGATAGAGATCCTCTCTACCCAGAACCTTGTGCAAAGCTATGAGAAAAACAGTTCTGTAAACTTTCCAATTATGGGGATGTGAAATCTTAGAGCTGGAAAGGGGTTAGTACAACCCCTTCATTTATAGAGGCATAAAGAGTACCAGAGAATTTTCCAAATTCATAGAAGTAGATAGTTTCAGAACCAAATTAGAACCCAAATATCTTGTCTTTTCCTGAAAGATATCCACTCCATGTTCTTGTATTTTTTTTCAATTGTTATTAATATTTAAAAGGGGCTAAAAGGAGTGGAATTCAGTAACTTAAAGTTCAGAATGAAGGGAAATTCAGGAATGTATTAATTTTTCTCTCTGTCTTTGTCTCTTATTCTCTCATGCTGTCATTCTATTATGTCACTCTGGGGAGTTTTATTCAAATGTTCTGCATACCTGGGTTTTATCCTTCTTGAATATCAAAACCCCTGGCCTTTTGCTTATCAAATGAGATATTATGATAACTGGAGAGCCAATATTTTAAAGAATTAGAGATCCTTGAGGGAAAATTCCGATATTTTAAAATTAAATACTTAATATTTTATAAACATTTTATCTCTTCACTGATCTTAATGCTTTAAGGAATATAAACAGTCAAAATAAGCAAAATCAAAGGACTCTCAAGCAGATAATTTCCTAACATTGAAAGGTTAGGAAACTTGAAGTACAAGGGTCAATTTTTTTTCTTTGCCTAAAGCCTGTTATTGTTGCATTCATCAAGAGGTAATACTCTGGGCATGCTAGAAAGTGATATAAAAAACAAACAAACAAACAAACTGATTGCACTAAGAAAATATTTATTCATCTCATTTATCTATTCCAAGGCTTTCACTTTTACCACTGTTTAGAAGGCATAGTTCCTGCAGAAGTTGAGGATGATTAAAGAAATGAAGTAATGTGACAGATTGGAGGAACTTTGAGGCTCAATGCAGTGTGTTTAAAGAAACTTTGTTGAAATAGTTCTTGCTATTATTTCCAGATCAAAAAGTTAAGGGCTAAACAGAATTTAGGGCACTTAAGGATAAGAGCCTTATCTTATTCAATCCCACTTCCTCTCAGGATTTTTACATTGACCACTCAGTGGTTACTATTATCCTCCACAGTAAATGATGTATAGTTCCGTTGCAGTAATTGCAAAGAATTGTGTATCTACTATTCTGGCCAATTTTTCCATTGCCCTCAATTGTATAGACCAATTTTCTATAGACCTTCTTCACCATAAATCAATCAGTGTCTTTGGATTGAAGTACACAGTGCTGAGACTTTAAATGAACTTAATAATACCAACCAGCCATCAAGGATTGCTTACATGGGTTAAAAATTAGCGGAAAGAATTTTACAGAGAGAGCTATGAAAAATTCCTTAAAAGTAACACTTACAATCATTATATAACTTCATTGTAACTTATATTGAGATTTTTAACCACAGTGTTATATTTCCAATTCTCATTGGAATTCATTATTTTTTTCCATAAGGTATTATAGGCTATTATTTACCCACATTTATTTATTTAAAAATTCTTTTATTTCCCATAAGGTAATTTTATTTATTTTTATTATTTATTTTTTATTATTTTCCCTTAAGGTATTATAGTTGAAAGGAAAAAAAATCTTCTTTTCCCATTTTCCCTTCATTTATGAGAAAAACAAAGTGTTTGTTTATGCTAATTTGTTTCTTCATCTGTTCCCATTCCTTTCCATGATTATAATCAAGGAAAAGTATGATGACTTTACAAGTCTGAAGTGTGAACCTTCAAAGCTTGGCTGGAAAGTACATGTATTTTAGAGTAACGTTGGTAATGATTCAAATGGCAAATTGGCATATGTTAACTTTAAGAATTAATTTTGAGAATTAAATTTGAGGATTTAACCTTTAAAGAAACCTTAAACCTTTCTTTTTTTTTTATTAAAAATTTTTTTTTAATTTTTATTTTTTTAATTTTTTTTATTTTTTTAATTTTGTGACAGAGAGAGACAGAGCATGCGTAGGGGAGGGGCAGAGAGAGAGGGAGACACAGAATCCAAAGCAGGGTCCAGGCTCTGAGCTGTCAGCACAGAGCCCGACGCCGGGCTCGAACTCACGGACCTTGAGATCACGGCCTGAGCCAAAGTTGGACGCTTAACCGACTGAACCACCCAGGCGCCCCTAGAGAACCTTTCTGAATCTTTATTACATATATGAAAAAGCAAGGTTTTTCCTGAGGATTAATTGTGAAGACAAGGGGAAGACTATCCAGCATATTGTTGGCATAGATATTTGCATAAATTTTCTTTCATGGAATTAGCCTGTGGCACTTATTCCAAGCAAATTATTGGCATAATGCATGGAGGAACTCACTTTTGGTGATCATTTATAGATCTGCATATCATCTTCTACTCATACTATGTTCTAACTTTTCTCCCAAGAGTTACTGCTAATAGAAACTAGCTACAGCTGCTTGTTTAAGATGGGTGACACACATATGGCCTTCTTTCACTATCGCTGTTGCTACTTTTCCTCTATTTCCAGAGAGCCATCCACCTTTACGAGGGTGGACATTTTTATGCACATTCTATACAGTGGCTGTTCTCATATTTTAAATAGCAAAGAGAAATTTCTCTAATGAGTTGGATAAGGATTGTAATAGGTGGTAACGTCTATTAAAACTGTATTGGTTAGGGCGCCTGGGTGGCTCAATTGGTTAAGCGTCTGACTTTGGCTCAGGTCATGGTCTCACGGTTCTTGGGTTTGATCCCCACATCGGGCTCTGTGCTGACAGCTCAGAGCCTGGAGCCTGCTTCCGATTCTGTGTCTCCCTCTGTCTCTGCCCCTCCCCCGCTTGCACTCTGTCTCTCAAAAATAAAGAAACATTAAAAAACAAAAACAAAAAGAATGGTACTCATTAAAACCAAAAAGTCACCATCCTAACCCAGTGATCAAACTTATCTGACCCATAATTGGACCATAATAGCATGTGTCTCCTGGCTGATGAACTAAGAAGGGCACGATATCATCTCTGTAGTGATCCCACCGAGTAAAGTTTGTCTTTAATGTTGGTAAAAGAGACAAATTTCCACTGAGGGACATTTTAGCAGGCTTGAACTGTTTAAAAAAGTCAAGATCATGAAACAAACAACAACAACAACAAAACAAAAAGATTGAGTTTTTTTTTAGATTAAGAAGACAACAGAGACATGAGAACTGAATGATTCTTTATTGGATACCAGATTTTGGTGGGGGGGGTGCTATAAGGGGCATAAGAAACAATTTGTGGTGGGGGGGAACATTTGGGGAAATGTGAATAGGACTTACATGTTAGATAATAGTATAACATTAAAGTCAAAATCTTGGAAGTGAAAATAGGCTAGCTCTACAGGAGAACATCCTGGTTCTTTGCAGATATGTCCTGAAGAATCAAGAGGGAAAGTGTCCAATCTGCCACTTTCTTTTAAATGTTTCAGCAAAACTATGTGTATATATGTACATATGTGGGGCTACATAGAGAGAAAGCATTATAAGTAGCTGTAGCAAAGTATTGAAACCAGTGAATAGGGGTAAAGGAACATATGGGTGTTCATAGCATTGTCCTTGTACAATTTTCAAAGGTTTGAAAATTTTCAAAATGAAATGTTGGGGAATGAAACCAATACCTTGTTTATGTTATATATGAATATTTCCCAAGAGAAGAAAGTTAACTAGAGTAAGATGACAAAAATATGATGAAGAATGATTTTGGTTTAAGGATCCATCCAGTTGCTCAACCAAAAAAACCACGGTTATCCTTCATTCTTCGGTCTTAGCCTTACCCGCTCACATTCTGTTCAACGATCCCATAAGCTCTCCCTTCTGACAGCGGTTACATTGCCTCCCTCTCTCCTGCTACCGCCCTAGCCTGACCTCCACCATGATAGGTGCTCTGGCAATAGAGAAGACTCATCTCGAAGCCTTCACCCCTGCCCTCCCATAATCCACTCCCACAAAAGCCGTCATAGTAATTTTCTAAAACTGTAAATGAAATCATGCTCCCTACCCCTGCTTGAAACTCCCTAATGGCTTCCAAACCCACTTAGAAAAATAAAATTCAAACTCCTACCTCCATGACGGGTTTTCTACCTCCATCTTTGACTTCTGCTTATTCTCCTGAGCTTTTCTTCCCTTGCCTGTGTGTTGCTCAACCATTCCAAACTCCTTCCAGCTCGTTTCTCTGTCTCTGCCTAGAGTGCTCCTTTCCCCTCTGTGACACAGCTGCTCCCTTCTTGCCCCTCACGTCTCAGCTCGACTGGTGCCTCCTCAGTCAGGCTTTCTGTAACTCTCCAGGCTAAAGTTGTACTCCGTCTCTCACCTTCACATCATCTACCTTGCATTCTCTGCATTTCTCTTGCCATTATCTGTTATTTTACATTTTAGTTTATTGTCCATCTTCTTGAAACTTAGGGAGCTTCATGAGAACAAACATGCTGTTTGCCTCATTTGCTGCTGTACCTCTAGCAATTCAGATGGTGCTTGCTGCATGTAGGTACTCAACAAATGTTGAATGAACTAAAGGAAAATTAATAGTCTATAAATTGCTGCTGAGCCCTGTCAGTGAGAGGCCGGCCAGAAGCACAGAATCCATGCTAATTATTTGTTAAAAAGGAGCTTGTTGCAGGGAATTGTGTAGAGAGGTGACAAAAGAACTAGAAGCCAAACAGGGCTCTGTGAGATTATCAATGGCAGGAAGCTATCGTCAATGCTAGCATGGAGGTGAATGGAAAATGTTATGTAGCTGGAGCCCCAGAGAAGTGGCAGCTTATAGAAGCTGAAACTACAGAGAAGCTACTTGCTGATGGAGAAGCCTCCAAAAGCAGAGAAGAAGGAGGGAATGACTTACATCGTCTTTCTCCCTGCTATCCAGCCTCTGGCCAGATGGAACCCAGGCAGAAGCTAGCAGACCCAGGAGCTCGGGAAACACAATCTGTGCACCAGTCACCTCTCTAGTGGGGGTGCGGGTTGCAAGGATGGACACGAGGGTGAACTGAGCAGGGACCTACCTGGACAGGAACCTTTGATTGAACGAGAGAAATGAAAACGCATTCTGAAGCATTTGTTCTTCACCCTTGCAGCTCTGGTTGTATTTAGGGGAACAGTAACACTTGAGGGTACCCAAAATATCTGGTAGCAGGAAAAAGAATTAGTGTGTTATGCTTTTTTTCCAGATGAAATTGACCCCTTGTTTTAATTTTTTACCTATTTCAACTCTCTGGAGGTTAAGAAAAATCACAGTTACACCATCATTGTCATCATCATCATCTTCATTATTTTAACATTTTGAAACTTAAACTTTATAACAAAAGAATTTTTCAGTTTATTTATTTATTTTGAGAGACAGAGATAGCGTGAGTGGGGAAGGAACAGAGAGAGAGAGGGAGTGAGAGAATCCCAAGCAGGCTCTGCGCTGTCAGCACGGAGCCTGACACAGGGCTTGAACCAACAAAGCCATGAGATCATGACCTGAGCCAAAACCAAAAGTCAGACACTTAACAGACTGAGCCACCCAGGTGCCCCATTATTACTGTCTTTTTTAAGTAGGCTCCATACTTAGCATGGAGCCCAGTGTGCAGCTTGAAGTCCCTACCCTGAGATCAAGCCCTGAGGTGAGATCAAGAGTTGGACGTTTAACTGACTGAGCCACCCAGGCACCACAAATCAGAGTTACCTTATTATTAAATCATGTAAATAATACATTTTTATTAATTTATAGTTTTTTTAACATTTATTTGTTTTTGACACACAGAGAGAGCACATGTGCAAGTAGGAGAGGGCCAGAAAGGGGGAGACAGGATCCAAAGCAGGCTCTGTGCAATGAACACAGAGCCTGACACAGGGCTCGAATCCACTGACTGTGAGATCATGACCTGAGCTGAAATCAAGAGTCGGCCACTTAGCTGACTGAGCCACCAGGAACCCCATAAAACATGGAAATAACATATTTTAAATCCTATGTTTCCCGACTTGGAGGATACTAAGTAGTGTTCTGGCCCACATCTTTCTAAATTTTAAGTAAAGTCACTATTAGGAAGTAAAAATCACCAAATCAGGCCTAATCATAAATTGCATTGATCCCAATCCAATTGAACTCTGGAATTTCTTTCTTTTTTTTTTTAATTTATATTTAAAATTGGCTTATGTTTATTTGTATTTTGAGAGAGAGAGAAAAACTGAGTGTGAGCAGGGGAGGGGCGGAGAGAGGGAGACACAGAATCCCAAGCAGGCTCCAGGCTCTGAGCTGTCAGCACAGAGCCTGACGTGGGGCTTGAACTCTACAAACCACGAGATCATGACCTGTGCTGAAGTCAGATGCTTAATTGACTGAACAACCCAGACACCCCACTCTGGAGTTTGTTATAATTTGCAGAGACAGAAGTCAGCAACTGAAGGAGGTCATGTGGATCCTGTCAATTCTATGTACTTGAATCCACTGGCCCAACTGAGACTGTAAAAGGATTAGTGAGCCAGCTTGTGGACCTCCAGCTCTTTCTAGTGGTTTCACACCAGTTTTCCTCTTCCTACTCTTCCTCTGTATGCCTATCCCCCCATTTCTACCTGCTCACTTTAGATGCCAGAGGAAATTAGAAGGGCAATATTTCATTACATCCACATGCCATTTTTTCAGAAGCCACCCTGTCCCTCTCCAATATCATACATGAAAGAAATCCCCAAACAGAAAATTTCCCATATAGCAACTGTCCTGCCGGAAGGTACACTTCTACAAATTGAAAGTAAACGAGTTTATATTTTGATACCCTGTGATGTGACGCAGAGCAGCCATAGATTCTGCCTAGGGTTCTAATCCCCCTAAGCTCATTAAGTAAGGGAAGAGGGCAGTCAGAGGAGGCACCGTTAAAAGGGTACGTTAATGTACTTTTAAAAGTAATGGGTTGGACGTATAAATCATGGGAGGAATGTAGTACAAAATAGTGAATGAAATATTTATACATTCCACTGAAGCTTAGCATATGTTCCGGAGGGAGATGTCCTAGAGAGATGGGTCTTCCCCTTTGTTCTGAATCAGTTTTTCCAATTGCTCTGACACAGCTGTTGGCTTCACAATCATTCTGAAGTTGATTAGATCAGAAGGCAAAGGCTTCCCTGCCCAGCATGACCAATGACAGACATCAAGGCCGTGGGTATTCCGGGCTTGTAGTCTGTATATTGAAGTTGTTTTTTGGCGTTCTGCAGGTCTCCAAGTGGTTCTCTAAATTTTCATGCTGCTGTATTTATGTGTCATTTGTAACTGAAACAGTGCGGCATAATGTGCCGTGCATACACTTGCATAAAATCTACCAATCAGGTTTGAAAATGGCTGTCAGATTTATGGAGCACAGCTATAATTACATTCATACAAATGTTCAGCTAAAAGCAGAAATGGAACCTTATTACCTTTGTTTTGCTTGTTTTAATAAAACAAAACACTTGAATTTAACTCTAAGCAAGTAAATTGTTACCTACTGAGAAATTCTTTGGTTGCTGTTGGAGTGATTTAGTGTTTCTAAAACATATGGGGTAGGTGAGCCTCAGTGCAGGTTCGTTTCTGTCTGAAGGTCAGAGGAGTTTATAAAAACTGCTAAAAATGAGAAGAGATATATTACAACGTGCTTTCCAATCACTGTTTTATTTAATGCTCACAAAAAGACTCAGAGTATGTTTTTCACTATCCATTCTATACATGCGCAGATGGAGGCGTTCAGAAGTCTTCCCCAGCCTTTAGCATGTGTTCTGATCCCAGGCCCATCTGACAACAAAGTCAGAGAGAGGGTAGCGTTTTAGTGAAGTGTTATCCTTCTTTTCAAAGAATTCTCCCAAGTACTGGTCTCTGGGTCACTGTGACCATGGGCATGGCCTGGGATGGTTTGGGGTCTCTTGGATACGTAACAATCCATGGCTCTTTGCCGGCAACAACATTGCTTCCCCTTGCCTTTTGCAAGTCTCGTTGCCAGCTTGGCTCCCTAAAAGCTTTATGTTGCCAAAGGTACCTGGTCTCTAAACACAGGATCTAAAGCCAATGTCATTTTAACTATGTCGTCAGGAATAGTCAGCTGAATTATTGAGTCATACAGCTGTAGAGTTGGACATGACCTTATAGTCCATCTGATGTAACCTCTTATTCTCCAGGTGAGGAGGCTGGCCTCTGGAGAATGCAGGAATTGCCTAGGCCAAGTAGGGAGGGGCAGTCTGAATGAGAAACCACATACATTAATTCCCAGTCCTGAACTCTTTCAACCATACTGTATTAGCACACACCGTATACTTTGCCTTGGCAATAAGTAGATAGTTTCCTCTCGACACTATATTATGCTATGTTGATACTATACTATAGAAGTAAATATCTAGTAGCTGGGATTTAATACATGATAAGATTTTTGTTTTTTGATCCTTACAGAAAAGAGCCGGTTTTTCATTTATTACCCTAAAATCCATATTTGAAAATTATTTATAATCTCATCAAAGAGAGAAGCAGAAAATGAAACCATTATCTTAGAATATCTAACAATAAAGATATGCTTATAGGAGGCCAAGACGAGTCTTACCGCTTTTCATTCTCTGCTCTTTCAAATGTTACCTCTTTATAGGAATTTTGGCTATGTATCTGGGGGCTGATTCTACATGCACAATGCCTTTAAGCTAATGTAATTGCAACAACAACAAAAAATGGGGAGTGGGCACTGAAAGGGGATATCATCTCTTAGATATTGGCGTTTCAAATAGCAGCATTTTCTTTACAAGTGTAGATCTTACCCCTTAATGCATTCTGCGCATCTGACATTGGATTTCTTTTATAGCTCTGAAAAAACTCAATTTAGAACCAAAAAAAGATGACTTTAGAAAACACACCATTTTTTTTTTCCTGAGGATGCCCAGAGACAGCACCTACACACGTTTTGTAGTTTACGGAAGCATTCGGACTGAATATGATGATATGTATGAATCTTTTTCATGTGCCGGGAGAAATAATCGGACAATTATGTAAATGCCTGAATGTATGTGGCTGCTGTATTATTTTCAGTTTTGAAAAACTGGCTATTCGTATTGTTTTCTACAAAGGAAAAGGTTGTTTCAGATAAGTAATATGTCTAAAACACTTTTAAAAAATGGTGCTGTTTCTGTGTTTGGAAATACTTAAAGTGGGGTTTGGGGAAAGTAATGATTATTTCAAGGGACTGAATTTTAAAGAAGGAGCCAGAATACGAAATATCATGCAAACTAGATTCAGTCTTCCAATACTGTTCTCTGGAGATTAGGTTTGGAGAAGTGAATGGAGAGAGAGTGTGTGGAACATTTCCTCCAATTTGTAATATTGAATCAGGCCCATTTTAAACTGTGCTAATTTATTCTTCATTGAACCATGGAGATTAATTAATCCTTTGTTTTGCTGGATTAATGAGTAATCAATATGCCAAAGGGGGGAAAAAAAAGAGAATGATTTCTTCTCAAGGAACAAAGCATTCAGGTAACCACGTCATTTTATCTCTTATGTTTACAAAGCAAACCACAAGTTAGATAAAATGTGTGGCATTCAAGAAGATTTGAGCCCTTTCTTTTTTTAAACTAAGGTGTCCTGGGTTCCTGTGTTTCAGATGGATACAGGCCAGTGGGACACATGTGCTAAGATAACTGGTGCACTGTGAGTGTGTTTTGGTGGCCTCTGCTCTTCTCAAAACATTTAAGTCAGTTTCTACAGTTCTTTGACACAAAGACAAGAAGGTCACCTCCCCTGAAAGTCCCTTCCTAACCACAAAAACTAAATTTAACTACCCTCTGTCACTACCAAATGGTTGGTGGAAAGGGTGGTCCCTCTCCACCAACTCACCTAACTTATTTTCTTCATAGTTCTCATGGATATCTGAAATTGTCAATTTAGTCCACTTATTTACCTGCTTCTTGACCATTGCGGTCACCCATACCCAGATATAAAATTGAAGATTTTGACAGTTCTGCTTACCAATGTTATCTTTGAGTCCACCTAGGAGCCTTGAACATTACCACCAAGCAATAAATATCTATTCAATGAATGCATAAGTTTGCAATGGTACGAACTTGACCTGAAGGAGCTTCTCTGAGAGAGACAGAATAAATGTAGGGATTGGAGAGGAGAACTTGATGCTCTAAGTGGCTAAACACCAAAGTGAGCTGTCCTGAGAATGTCATGGCACCTTGGGAACCTGTCCCTGGTCTCCAGAATAACATGGGCCTACGTTTCCATGGGCCAGGAGCTACCCTGGTAAGAGTTCCATAGAGGTTTTGGTCTCTTCTCTGCCTATGTAATCTAAGCATACTTGCATATAGTCTAGGGGTGGGATGGCAAATTGGTGCTATGTGTGGGATGGAGGGAGGCATGTCTGGAAGGGATGCTTCTCTGAACAGTGAGAATAATCCTGGTATGACTTAGGATCTCCTGCCACCCTGTTCCCATTTGGCAGATTAATAATAGATACCAGGACATACTCTGTGGGATAGTGCATTGTTGATTTTGTAGGAATTCATCTATAATCAGAAGCCCGGCCCTCCTATAGGTAGATCATCTTTAATAAAAATTCGGAAATACAGAGGGATTTCCCCAGGGAAGAATTAGCATACCACCACCACCATGAATAAATAAATAAGTTAACAAATAAATAGGAAGGAAGGAAGGAAGAAAAGAAAAGGAAGGAAGGAAGAAAGAAAAGGAAGGAAGAAGGATGGATGGGTGGGTAGATAGATAGATAGATGCTAGGCAGGCAAAAACAGATAGCCACTACAGTAAGTGAGCTAATCCCATCAGTGTCCCATATTTTGTTTTTTAGAAGTACGGGAAATAGTCACTCATACTAATCACATCACCTTGAACAATGATAAAAGAATAAACTTAGATTAAATCTTAGTGTTGATTAGGGCACAATACAGCCAGTACGTTATAAAGAAATATTAATTGATGGTGACACGGTAGGAAAGTGGAAGGAAATTAATATTTGGAAAGAGCCAAGTGTTATGCTAATTGCTTCGCAGGAGACTCTCATTTAATATTCATGATGATTATAGGAGGACAGCATTTTAAACCTACCTTGCTGATAGGGAAACTGAGGATCTGAAAGATTAAGCAACTGTTTTTCAAGGTCACATACTTAATGGCATACAAATATAACAATGTGGTACAAGTGTTGTATCACTGTCAATACAATTCCAAGGAAAACAACATGTAATTGTTAGTCTGCCTCGCTGATGTGATGTTGCTGTTGTCACGGGTAATTACTACATAACTCCTCTCTGTTGGACCATCATGTTATTTTGAGACCTAATAAAATATAAGCATCTCTTCTTTTTGCCAGTATTGTTAGGATTATGAATATTATCACTGAATAGTGTTCTCTGTTTTGTTTGTTTGTTTATGTTTTTTTGTTTTTTTTGCTAAAAATTCTCAGTTGCCAATTTTTGTTTGAAACCAGCCATATTGTTTTTAACCCTTTTATTTTAGGTCAGGTTTCCTAAAAGTAGACCTTGAGGGAGAGATTTGTGTTTAAGTGATGTATTGTAAGAGTGCTTTTCAGGAGGCAAATGGAACAAACAAGTAAGTAAAGGAAGTGAAGGAAGCAGAATAGGGAAGGGAGAGAAGTCAAGCAGTAATGTGCTCTCAGGTGAAAGCACTCAGCTCTGTCCTGACCTTCAGGGACTCTGGAGCGTAAGTCGTATTAAAATATTTCTCCCTGAAAGTGGGGACTGTGGGTACTTACTGGAGACAGGGTAACTGTGAGCCTCTAGCAGATGATATGCATAGGAGCTGGGGGATGGGTGGACCAGCTCTGGATGTGTCTAATCCCATTCGATTCAGGAGTGAAAGAATTCCCAGGCACACCCTTGTGGTCAAAAGGACAGTATCTTTGTTCCCTTTTCCAACTGTGCTTGCAAGAAAAGTTACTAACAAAACTTTCTAACAGGAGGCTACAGCTCACAGCTGAGACTGCTAATTTTTGGCAAGAGGCACGTGTCACTGGAGACCTAAGTCGATGATTCACCATTGGCTGCACTTGGACCTGGTTTCTTAACTGCAGTGGCATAATGGCCTATCCTAGAGAAGAGTAGAATAGCGTCAATGCCAAGCAGCTATGATTCGTGGTTGTACTTAGCACGCCCATAGTTAAATGATGACATCTTGTAAGGGAAAAATGACACCTTTTTTGTTTTTTTTCATTTATGAATCTAGCTAAACGTTCGTATCTTACTTTTATGGTTTAGGTAGATAGCTTTTGTTTATGTCTCTATTTCCCTTTTCCTTATCTGCCTCTCTTGAATTGAGTTTTGTGAACTGATACACTTTTGTGGTTTAACAAACAACAGGCTGTTCAAAATTATTTTAGTGGGCTAACACTGAGGCATTTCTAAGTGTGAGGACTTTTAAGATGGTATATATAAGCATTTTCTACTTTATCCTACTTTCAAAGAATAGCCAGTTTGCCTTTATTTTATTTTTACCAAATAAATATTACAGTGTTCCCCCCCCCCCCCACCACCCCACCTTTCCCTTGCCTAGATCATTGTCTTAGTTTAGACCCTTGTCACTTCTTCCCTGGGATATTGTAATGGATTGCTGTGTGCCTGTCAAAAGCATAACGGTGATTTACAGAGAAATCAAAGAACACAAGTCCCTTTAATATAAGGAAAAGATGCACGATATCAACTGTATGGGAATGGTTTTACAGAGGGAGTTTCAGAAACATTCATGAGACAATCTTTTCTTCACCGAGGGACCTGTTGCTGGTAACAGGGCCTGACCCATGAGTGAGACTTTACTCTTGCCTTTCTCACATGGTGTTCAGTACCTTCTGATGTATCCCGAATGGTGTACGGGGTCTGTCTGTGTGCCTGCTCACCTACTAAGTGCAAGAAACGGAACGACTCCAACACATATCTGCGTGCTTACGACTAGACTTAATTACAAATCAGTTCCTCTAGATCCTGCCCCCTCCTAGTGTCCAGAGTTTCTGGCACCTTAACTCTCCGAACTTTCTTCCTGCAGATCAATTCCTATATGCTCTCTATATTGCTGCTAGAATCTTCTTTGTTAAACTCAATGTTTATGTCTTTTGGTACCTTTTGAGTTTTTTCTTGTGCTTTATTTACATAAACTTTTTGAAACAATTAATTAAAAAAATTTTAAAGAAACTTAACCATGTCATTTTCCTACTTAATGTTTCTCTGGTTCTCCATTGTGTAATTGATCATGAATTGTATATAATTCTATGTGTGTGTAATGTATATATGTACATTACACATATATGCAGTGTGCCAATTTGCAGCTTATACCCTGTATACCACACTACTTGCGGATTTGTGAACACAACATGCTTTCTCAGACCTCTGTTAACACATGGCATTTTCTCTCTGGTTCAGCCTCCTCCCCCCTCCCCCCTTGTCTACCTGAGGAAATCTCAGCCACCTCCATGTCTTCGTGATTGAATCCAAATCTTACCCTCTCAATGTAGCTTTCAGTGAATTCCCAGGCATTGGTATTCACTCTTTCTTCTATATTTCTATAGCACCTTTCATATATGTGCATTTTACTAATTTGTGATTGTTTATTTACATATCTGTTTCCCCTCTGAGACCTTGAGGGCAGACCTGTAAATACGTAAGTATGGTTCCCCAAGGTTCAACTGGTTGCTTTCATTTGATTATGCTGGCCAAATGCCTCGTTGAAACCAGTAGGAATGCCACACCTTGCCGAAACCTGAGGAAATATACTCTTAGGAAGGATTGTCTACAAGAAGAACTTGTGATTTTTGTGTAAGTGATTTATTGAAGGAGTGCTCTCATGAAAAAAACCTTTAAGGGAGTCAAGGAAGCTGAGTAGGACAAGGGAGAAGTTAGATAAGGGTGTGCTTTTAGAAGTCCAGCTTAGCCTTGTCCCAGGGGGAAATTTAGAACAGGAGCATTGCCTGCCTTTAGGCAAAGGAACCAAACTTTTCTACCACTGGTCAGGAGCCACCCCCCAGGGAGGCAAGTAGTTGTAAACTCCCAGGCTACTCTGGGTGAGGTGGGTCCTGTAGGCTAAGGGCATACCTGGAGAAAAGATGAGGGCATGGGAACATGCTTGGTAAAGGAGATCAGCAGGGGCAGGAACAGCATCTGCTATACATACTCAGATATTTCATGTCAAAGAAGGCAGTTATTACCATTTGTTGAGAGGTTTTTCCCCCCGCCCCCCTCCCCCACAGCAAAGTGCTAAGTACCTCGTGTGTGAGGATAGTGGTCTATCCTGGAGTATGTTTAACCAACTTTCAGCCAGGTATAGTATCATACAATAAATCTAGTTAGTGAGCCAAGAAAACACTGTCTATTCCTATATTTCATTGAATTCAAGAAGCAATGGTTACCAGACACATCATCATTTTATGTTCTATTACTCTAACCAGGAAAGAGAACAAAATGCTTCCTATTAAACTATAATGCAGGACTTTCTTATCGTCCATTATATGACACAGCCTGCTCTCAGAGATGTGGGAATGTAAATTGAAAAAAAAAAAGTTTGCATGAAATTTGGAAATTTGTAAATATTGACGGCCAAATGACAAGTAGGAGGAAGTTTATATCTAGAATTTTATAATATTGGATTAGGAATCAGTTTAATTTCTTGGAAAACAATTCTATAATGGACTATTTAAAATGATTATTACTAACTTTATTATAGTACATACAAGTGTCTGTAAGAATTATATGTGCTGGGAAATTGATCACAGGGATGGACTTTTGACGGAATCTTTCAAAGGTTTTGAAACTTACATCTAGTGGAGGGCAGCTCTGTGATGTTCTCCTACACAGTCATGTGTCCTGAGAAAAGATGAATTACATTTATCAATAGTTACTCAATGACTACTATGATTTGCCAGAATGGCTTATACAGTATTGGAGATAGAGTTATCTTGTGCATATTTTAAAAATCTGCAGCATGAGACATAAAACCAGTGAGGCTATTGATAGTTTCACCAGATGTTTTAATAAATGGGGCCACCCGTGTACTTTTGTATGAACACAATCTTTGATCCCTACCCATTGTTTCCCTGGCCTCTTTCACATTTCTAGAGGTAAAAAGCCAAGGACAACACCGTTAATTCCATAAAAACAAGAGTTTTGGTTGGTATAATGGCCATTCTATTACAGATTGGTGTTTTTTTTTTAAAATTTTCCAATATGAGTATGAACGTTAAGTATTAATTATAATATTAGTGTGAACATTATAAATATTAACAACGAAACATGTTTTAAGTGAACATTCTTTGAGCAACAGCCAAATGAAATGAAACAGTCATACTCGTTATGATTTGGTTCAGTTAGTTAATTGAAATACGAGAGATTTCTTTATTTAGTCTGTGTTAAAAAGGGCTTATTGCCTTAGCCAGCTAGTTGCTATTACCAAAATTAAAAACTATATAAATTATATAAAGCTATCCACAGAGGCTAGCATAAAAATGACTGCCCCTGCTGAGGACAAAATGATGTCTTTGGTTGAATTGCCAGCTACAAAATAACAGCAAGAGATTAAATTATTTTCTGGACCATTATTAAAGGATTAAAGGTAGGTCCCAAATCTCTGTTGACCAGATTCATTTTCTCCTCGCTGGTTGGTATGTCTTTGCTCGATTTTGAGTTGTTTATTAAAGAGGAAATTGCTGCAATGTTAAATAAAGCTAAGAGTGGCAAAGAGTGAAACTCATTTATTGTTTTTGTTGGTTGGATTGGTTTTATCTACCATTTGCAGAGAGTCAGCTTTGAGATATTTACAAATGATCAAATTTTAAAGGGTTAATACCTAACTCATTTTAAAGATACTTAAGAGCAGATTTAAGGATAGGTTGAAATTCACTTATAATCATCAACATTTTTAGAGTTGTAAGCCTGGGTCTTCAGAACTTTCCGTGTGTGAGTGTAGGAGGATTGGGAACCGAGAAAAAGTTTCATCATAGAGTTTGTCCTTAGATATAAGCTTCAATTTTTCTCCTAAGAAACAATATCTTAAAAGAAAGCCCAAAGGATAACCTTTTAAGAGAATGTGAGAGCATCTCTCTGTTGGACCATTCGACTTGGCCCATGATGGAATCGTATCATAGAAAAATTGAATAGCTTCAGATGTAATGAAATTGGGTCATCTCCTACCATCGTAACTGATCAGAAACTGCACCAAAATCAGTGGGAGTGGGGAAAACCCATGGAAATGACTACAGAGCTTAGATATGTTTTACTGGATGTTTGATTCAACAATAGTTTAAACAGATATCGTTCTTTAGTTGTTCTTTAGTTTGAGTCCAGAAGAAATTGATTTTCCAGCCTAAGAACAAGAGAAATGAAGTAAGCACAATTATATATTTTTGTTTTTAATAATTTTTTCCGATTTTAAAAATAATAGGGAAGAGGCACCTAGGTGGTTCAGGAGGTTAAGTGTCTAACTTTGGCTCAGGTTATGATCTCACGGTTTGTGAGTTCTAGTCCCACGTCGGGCTCTGTGCTGACAGCTCAGAGCCTGGAGCCTGCTTCAGATTCTGTGTCTCCCTCTCTTTCTTCCCCCTCCCTGGCATATGCTCTCTCTCTCCTTCAATAATAAATAAAAATTAAAAAAAAAATAGGGAAATTAGAGGTCATTTATAGAAGAAAATACAAATCACTTTTATTTCTACTCTCCTGTGATTAATTCATCCAGTAGTAGGTGGTAAGTGCCAGCCTTGTTCTCCGAACTGAGGTGATAGCAGTAACTACCATAGACACCTCCACCCTCATGGAGCAGACAGTCTCAGAGCAGGAGAGAGACAGTGAAATAAAGTGGGGTCTTCACATTGCACACAGCGTCAGAGGGGATGATTCACATTCAAGTTTATGAGACTCTTATGCCCCCCCAGCTGTGCAGTGTGGCCCGAAGAGAAGGGGAATTAGGGAATTTTGGCGACAGCAGGGGGAGGAGGCAGGTGTTTGGGGCCTTGGCTGGGCTGCTTGTGAAGGAGAACATTAAAGACTTGAAGACGGTGGTACAGAAAGGAAGAGTGTTCTGGGCAGCAGGAACAGCCTATGCAAAGAGAGGAGAATGTTTGGCAAGTCTGAAAACTGGAAAAACATGATCTTACTAGTGTCAGTACAAGGACAATAGCAGGAGAAACCTGTAAAGTAATAGAGAGAGACTTATGGAATGGGCGTGATATGCAACCTTTGGAGAGTTTTGAGCCGAGGAATCTGACTCCCATTTTTGAAAGCTTACTTTCAGCTGCTGTGTAGAGAATAGACTATGAGAATGGAAGCCAAGAGCTTATTAGGAGCCTAGTGCAGTAATCCAGGTGAAAAATGATGGTGTTTCTGACCAGGGTGTTAGCAGTGGTGAATAGTGTGTAGGTTCTGGATATATTTGGAATAAATGGCCAATTAAATTTCTTTTCCCATAACATATAAAATAGAAGGAAGAATAAAATTAACTTCTATTTTTCCTTGTTACCATTATGGAGTATATCTTTCTATACTTTTGTATGGATTTATGTGTGTGCTATACATGTATTTTGAGGTTATAAACCGCTATCACCTGCTAGTGTATGCATTCTTTCATTTACTACAGCATATATCATGACATAAGGATATTCTACTTAATTCTTAAATATTAGTTGAGAGTATGATATTTAAGCAAAATTTATGTAGCATTCCACAAATAGAATATATTACCCGATACACAGATTTGAGAATCGCGCTGGTTCTCTCAGAGATCGGGTGGTAGCCTGCAGAAGTCTTTGAGAGAAGGGACCGGCTTATGTTTGCTACACTTTCATCTTGCCACTGCAGAGACCCTTGGCTTGGGAGATTCGCCGAAGGGTTTGGTCCCCAAGTTTGGTGAGGAAGCCAAGACTTAGCTGGTCAGAGCCCTGTTCTTGGCCAGACAAGGGTCCCGCACCTCTTTCTCAAAATTGTCCTCATCCCCCTCCTACACTGACTGGGCTATGCTCACCTAACACAGGCCTAGGTAGGCTGCTCCTGAAGGTTCCCCCTGTCTCATCGTTGTCCCCGAGATGCCAGTGGGGTCCAGATATGCACTCCCACCACTGTCTCTGCACCGACAGTGAGTGTTAACTAGGCTGTGCTGGCATGTCTTTAATGTTTATCTCAGATAGGTTGTTGTCTCACTTCCCTGTGACTCGTGTGGTTGCCTCCCTTTCAATCTGATATATTTACCACCACAACGACCAGAAATCACAACTGTTCTCTGGTACATATGTATGGTTTCCGGTGTGTCCTTTTCTGAACTCGAATATAGACTTTTTCATAGTTTCACGTGGGTAAGATTATGTCCACGAATTCATATCACCCTTTTAACCTGAAAGTCTCTGAAACTGTGTGTGTGTGTGTGTGTGTGTGTGTGTGTACTACAGCATCAAATGGAAGCTCCAAGTCATAAGGTAATTTACTTCTTTTTTAAAAAATTAAAAAAATATATTTATTTTTGAGAGAGAGAGAGTGAGCATGAGGGGGAGAGGGGTAGAGACAGAGGGAGACACAGATTGTGAAGCAGGCTCTAGGCTCTGAGCTGTCAGCACAGAGCCTGATGCAGGGCTTGAACTCACGAACTGTGAGATCACGACCTGAGCTGAAGTCAGATGCCTAACCAACTGAGCCACCCAGGCTCCCTGGTAATTTACTCCTCAAGTTACAATGGATAAATATATTGCCTTATTTCCTCTGGCTTTGAGATATGTTTTTATGACCATTTCTGGCATGCAAAATAAATTTTAATCAGAATTGAAACACATTTTGTTAATTAGACAGTATTGCAAGTTATATGATGTGTCTTACTACTCCAAGTTGGGACTTGCCTTTTATTTCATATTAGAAAGATAGATACTGTTCACATTTCAAGACCTATATAGCTCATCCTGCAAAATGAAGACATTGCCTAGAGGAAAGTAGGACATCACTGGTAGATGATACAGAAAGATGCCTACACAGGATTAGGTCCCACTTGACTTCTGCTGTGATGCAGGTTAAGCAAGAGGAGAATGACCATCTAAATTTGCCATTGCCAAAGCTTCCATCTAGTCATCCATTCATTCTACACAGGGAATGCCTGTGTTTTTTAAGGCATTGTTCTAGGCTCAGAGGAATTAACAGCGAATAAAACATCAATTCTAGCCTCGAGGAATTCACTATCTGCTTAGGAGGAAGACAGCAAACACATACATACCATGTCAGGTGGTTTTTAAAGGCCAACTATGTAGAAAGTAGGGTAATAGGATAAAGAATGAAGTGAAGGTGGCATGTTATATAGATGATCAAGGAAAACCTCTTTGATAAGGTGGCACGTGTGCAGAGAGCTCTAGGAAGCCAGGAAGCAAGTCCTGTGGCTATCTAGAGGAAGTTTGTTTCAGGTAGACGGAAGTAACTTGCAAGGCTCCCAGGTGTGAGTACGCTGGCCTCCTAGAGGGACGGCAAGGAGGCCATTGTGGATGTAACAGAGAGAGCAGTAGATCATGGTGGCATGAGCGAGGTGGGAGTAGGATCACACTGCGTCTTGAATCCTTTCTTGCCTGCCATGCTACCACTATTCCTTTGTTCTTACAAATCTTGAAGATGTTCATATCTTCCAGAACTGTCTTTTAGAACAGAAATGCCCCCAAGGAGAGTAAGACCTTAAGCTCATTATCATTGTTATGTCAATTTTCCAGTGAACTTCTTGGAAGATTCAGGGATAGCCAGCAAAAATTTGATTAAAAAGGAGTGTCTAGGTGGTGAATTAAGGAGAGACAATGTTATCAGGGAAAAGAATGTGATAATACAGGTTGAGAGATAACAAGACGCTTTTAATTTATATCGAAGACAATTCTGTCTTGCCTCCCCAAATTAATCCCCATTTAAATCTCCCCTTCTTTACAGGAGGACTCCAGTCTGGTCTAGGGTACACACTCCATTCTCCAGCTAAATGCTGCCATTTGCTTGGAGCCAATGATCTTTCCTCTAGGCTCAGAGGGAGGTGTGTGTTCTGTAGTCTAAGCCAATCATTACAGTTCTCTGGCCCCTATCAGTGAACATGTTAAGACAATGCACATGACTCATTTTGTCCAGTGAAACACAAGGAGCAGACTGTTGGGGACAGGAGCTCCTAGTAAGATTTCTTACATTTTTAAAAGGCACCAGAGGAAAAACAAGCTACTTGAGGATCCTGGGGGGGTGATGATAATGTGGCCCAAACTGTTGTAGTCATCTTGTGACCAAGAGGATAGATATCAACACACTGAAGATGGCTTGCCATGGGTACATGCGTGACCCAGGCACTACCCACTGATGGGTATCTGCCTCTTGCTGTAGAAGGGAATTCCAGAATCCACACCAAAAGGGGAGAAATCTCAAAACATACTAGATATACTATACATATGAATTATATATGACATATGACAAATATCAAAACAACCTACACATCCATCAGTAGAGAAATAGAAAATATTATAATTACATATTATGCCCCCATTAGGTAGTGTGTTCAAAGAAAATGCTCACAATATGTTGTCAGAAGAAAGAAGTGCACAAAAATAACAATATTTTACCCAGATCTCACATAGATGAACAGAAGGAAATATATACTCATTATTCATAGAGAAAAAGCTAGAAGCAAATAAAGTAAATACTAAAAGCAGTTACCTCTGTGTAATAAGATTAGATAGGGCTAGATATGTTAATTTTTGTAATATAATTTTTTATACCCTTGTTCGTATACAGTTTTTCATTTCAACATTTTATAATGAAAAAGAGTCTTTACAGTCAGATTAAAAAATCATTAATTTTATGGAACTCAAAGGACGATCCATACACCCCATGGGCCTTCTCTAATACAACTTGTAAAGTATTGTAGTCCTTTCCATGGACTGAGAGACTCTGGTCCCTCCATCTACCTTTGCCTCACTCTGGCTGCTATGTCAGGCTCTGACCTCAGTTTGACCTTATGGAAGCCAGAGGTCTAAACACTAGTATCTTAAAAACTGGTGAGAATTCCCTGCAGTCCATTTGTCCGCTGCATTTCTCTGTCTGGTGTGGCCAACAGGGTAGCCCTCCAGTGAGTACGAGATGGTCAACTCAGAGGTGGCCTGGCCCTCTTCTGTGGCAATCTACCCTTGGCTTCATGAAGTGCATAGTCATCACATGTTGGATCCCAGGCTTCATCAAGGTCCACTCTTCGTTTAGGACACCACCCACTGATGATCTACCCTAAACAAGGAGGACGAAGGCAGGAGCAACTGCAAATATGTTTTTTTCCCCGAGGGCCAAGACAGCGTAAGTCTTAAGCATTCAGATGGCTTTGCCAAGATTTCTGCACGACACAAATTAGGATTCAAGTCAGCTTGAGTCATACAGAGGCTTCGGGCCTCTAAGCTAATTTATGGTGACCTGCAGAGGCTAAAATGAGGCAGAACCTGGACTGTCCTACTAATTATGAGACTCTGGGAATGGCTCCTGAGTCATTGGTAGGGTAGTATATTTAGAGCTGAAATGCTTAGTATTTTAGAATATACATCTCGTCACTATCTTTGTTCTCCTTTCTCCTGGCTTAAGTATAACATGTAACCTGTTAGCCAAAATATATTAAGGTGGTCTTGGTGTATGGCTTATCCATCCTATGAGAGGGAAAGAAAATAAATGGTGGAGGAATAGGTCCTCTGTATGTTTCTCTGTGGATAGTCTGGTGGTGTGGCTGTCAGTATGGTGATGTCCTACGTCATTAGAGTTTGGGTCCTCCCAAATTCAGAGCCTGAGGCAAGGGTGCAGGTAGTTTGTTTGAGATGTAATTCCCTGAAGCAGGAGTGGGGCAGGGTGAGAGGGGATGGAGAAAAGTCCATTATAATGGTACGTTATCAAGGTCGCTGCTAAAAAGATTGCAGAAAAAGGAAAAACAAAAGCTGAGGTTGAGCAATGGGGTTCAGTTTTACGGAGGTGTCCTGAGATGGTATGGCGTGCTTCCAGAATTGTCTGTCTGAAGGCTTGGAGGCAGGAGCATTTCTCTACTAGCTCCTGTTGTCCACTGATTGGGTGTTGCCTCGGTGTACTCACCCCGAACCTTCAGCCTGTGCTTGCTCAGCAGTCCACCACGTCCAATAGCCGGCGTTTGCAAGATGAGCCTGTGCTTGCCCGCAACTGTTCCCTAGAGCAGAGGTGGCCTAAGGAATGAGACTTTGGGCCACTAGCGTTCCTGGGTTACCTTGAAAAAATACACTTTGACTTGCAGCGCTTAGAAATAGCATTTTGGGGCTCAGAGCTTAAGACTAATTAGATTTGACCTATGTAGTCTGTATATTATTTATTAAGCACCTATTATGTCCTAGGTGCTGAGGAAACGGAAATGGATAGCGATAAGCTCCTTACAGTTAAATGTGTTACCTACTCAAATGAGGTATGCATAGAATGCCTAATGTGGTGGTTTTGTGGGGCAAGTTGTTTTAGTCCGAACTGAAAAGGACTCCCCAGAAGGAGGTAAGAGTTGGGGTACACACACACACACACAAACACACACCCCTATACATATGTGTACGGATGTGTGCATATACCCATGCGCCCGTGTGTGTGTATAAAATTCTTTCAGAAGAGGAATGGTTGTCTGCTTTTATGTGAATTATTCCTCCTTATTGGTAACATTCAAATGTAGAAGCATTGTAAGGTTCACAGAGTGCAAAATGATCACACAATAGACTGGTTTTAGGGCAAGTGTATTTTCTTCTCGATTCATATTTATGCTTTGGATGCTTTCATATTTTTCGGTTTCATGGAAGTTACGTTCATTGAAAAAATAAAAAGCATCCATGAGGCTTGTTCCTACATTAGAATTTGTATTCGGCTGAAGAGAACCTTTGCACCTGCCACTAAAATGCATCCACTTCTGGAGTGGAATGCACCAGCTGTCCCCCAGCCTCCGACGGCACGCCAGGCAGTTCAGGACCGAGAATGAGGCATCATATCCCAGGCAGATTAAACTGGTGGGGAAATTTCAAGTCGACAGAATGCAATTACCCAAATTGAAATTAGGCCAGGGGCATATCAGGAGGCCCTTCCCATCTGTTGGGGAAAAGGATCACTAGATATTTAACAAGGGCAAGTGGTCAGGATCTTAGTTCTAGGAGTCGTTGAAAAGGCAGGCACTTAAAAAAAAATGCTAAGGGAAAACAGTACCTGGTATAAAAATCATATTCCTTCACTGGAAAATAAATAACATTAGGCCTTGAGAAGATCAGCCTTTTCCTGCTCTGGGAGGAAAGAAATGTTTATGGATGAGGAGATTAAATATTTCTACACCAGCTTCTCTTAGCAAGGACGTGGTATGTAATGGACAATTGGTTATCCTGGATTTGACAAAAAGAGATTTCCCAGACCAAACATAGTGAATCCAATACATTCATCCCTCGTCAGAATGGATAGATCCTCCCATTATGACCTTATGGAATAATGCTGTATGATTTTCCTAGGGGCCTTGATCCAACATTGTTTCTTTACCAAGAAACTAAGGTGATTTTTAAAGTTTTCAGCAAAAATAAATAAGCTGGATTTGGACAGCAGCCTTTACCAGCTACTGTCATGGTGACTACATTGTTAGAACCATGGGATCCATAGGTCCATGTTAGCACAGTGGTCCCTGCCTGTTTCCCTGTCCCTGGTAACATGTGTACCTTTCTTCCAAGATGGAAAAGAAGATAGTTTTAATCTCCAGACCAATATGAACCCAGGAATCGGCGCAAGCTCCCCATCCCTTTGTCAGAGATGAGGCATGGGCACTTCACACCAGATCGTGGTTGGAATGGGAGTCCATTTACACTGAGAAACAGACTGACTTCCCTACATTCCTTTCAATACTTTGTCCTCTTTTAGAGACCGAGAGAACTCAATGTTTTCAGCCTAAGGGAGGGAGAAGAGAGAGGTATCTCTGGGCCAGATGTCTCCTTTTCCAACTGCTGCTTTTTGGGGATGTGCTGTCCCGGGGTTCCTGTGGGCCATTCCTCCAAGCAAGGCATCGGAGAGTCTTCTCTGTACCCTCCCTGCGAGGGACTGTTTGATGCCATGCAGGCAATCCTGACGAGCTCTCAATTCTCTTTCCCACTGGATGTGGAGACAAAGAAAAAGAGATGAGCTGGTAAGGGGTCTTATTCAGCATTATATTTTTTTCCCCTTCGTTGGAGTGGTTCACGTTTTCTTTAATTATTTTGGGGAGAGCACAAGTGGGGGAGGGGCAATGAGAGGGGACAGAGATCCTAAGCTGGCTCTGTGCTGGCAGGGTGACAGCAGTGAGCCGATATGGGGCTCGAACTCATGAACTGCCAGATCATGCCCTGAGCCGAAGTTGGACACTCAACAGTCCTGGAGTGGTTGATTTTTAACTCCTTTGCTTGAAGAGGCAACATGCTTGGGAATGTATGACCACTGCTGGAGGGGGTGAGGCAGGGCTAACTGACAAATTTAGCACAGCTGTCTGCTGCAGGGAGAGGGAGGAAGCTACGGGCAGCCCATCTACACACTGAATTCCTTGCAGCATCTCTGCCCCTCCCCACTGCACACACACATAAGGCCACCATGTATCTGTCATTGTGTCAGTTAAGGTAGGAGATCAGGAGTCCAAAAGTCCAGTAGCTTCACACTGATTTCCCCTGCCCTGCAATACCAAACCTTTCTGGAAGGTCTCCTTAGAAGAGCTCAGTCTGGGGGCGCCTGGGTGGCTCAGTCGGTTGGGCGGCCGACTTTGGCTCAGGTCATGATCTCGCGGTCCGTGAGTTCGAGCCCCGCGTCCGGCTCTGTGCTGACAGCTCGGAGCCTGGAGCCTGTTTCCGATTCTGTGTCTCCCTCTCTCTGACCCTCCCCCATTCATGCTCTGTCTCTCTCTGTCTCAAAAATAAATAAACATTAAAAAAAAAAAAAAAAAAAAGAAGAGCTCAGTCTGACCAGTGGCCCATCCTACCCATAAATGAGCACTGTTCTGAACCAGAAAGGGGTATAAGCATTTGATTGTCCTTGCTAAATTCTGACCTGAGCTTTACTATTTTTTTTTTAAATAATTGGCCAGAACTGATTTCTTGTTTTTTTTTTCCTTTCTTGATAATTTGTGAGTAACAAAGTTTATCTCTCACAGAGGAAAACAGAGAAGTTATTAGTTAATGTTGATCCAGAGCTCTGCAAATGTTAAGACTTGACATTATTATTTAGAGGTTTAGCTTGTACTAATTACCTCTTCGTTTTACTAGCCCTATATAACAAGCTACCTTCTGCACATTTTATGTGAAAGGCAGTTTTCTGAAAGGAAGAAAGTTGTTGGAGCAGGGAATGAAATAGGTGCTAAGTTTTATTTCCCACTAAATAATTCTCCTCAAGGTGGGTAAACTTTCAGTAGTTAAATTGCTAAAAATGAAGATTCTACACCACAAGAACAAATCTCCAAGAGACAATTATTTGTCTGTGTTCTTAGCATTTATGAGTCTCAGTAAACAGTCAGTACGTTTATGTTCCCCCCATTACCTTTGGTCATAAACTTCCTTAAAGAAAAACGAATAATTATGTTTCCTGACTGCATCATGAGCATAAACATTCAGGATCCTGAACCCCCCCTGGGTGGGATGGATGGTGCATCTAGACTTCTAGGGATTGAGCTGTTTTTGAGGCGCTGGCCAAAGTGTCAGGCTAACCGTATGGCCGCGATTTAGTGTTGTTCACAGAGATGTCATCTCTAGAAGGCAAAGCATAATTTGTGGGGCTATTTTTGGAATTGGGGCCTCCCAGCCTGCAGCTGCCGGGAATGGCTGGGAGTTGAACAAAGCCCCTGGCTGAAGCGTGTCGAGCTTGTGCTGTTGGCCTGAACCTTGCCATCCACTCCAGGGGCCAGCCAGTGCAACCCCGTAGCCAAAAAGGCACAGTCTCATCTTAGTTCAACAAGTGCGTCCTGGCGTCAGAGTCAGAAAGGGACCTTAAATGACCTCATTACAACCTGCATTTTACACATGGGGCTCTGGCTGGGGAATCCATGTGGCCAGGGTCAGTCAACAACCAACAAGCCTCATGTGTCCTGGCTTTCAGCTTGGTGCTCTTAAATATTGCCTTTGGGGTCAGGGAGGCTGACTGTAGGTTAGAGGGTAAGCAATAGACAATGAAAAGAGAATGAGTTAGGAACACAAGAAGAGTAAATTTGAGGGAATTACGTTTTTCCTTTGTAGTTCACGTGAGTTTCATTATTCCTTGTATCGCAATCAGAAAACACATCAGTGCAACTTTTCCACCACTAGAAATGTGCAAATGGAAATGAAAGGAAATAAGACAACTGTATATTTTCTAGATCAGCACTTTTCAAACTCTCTGTCATGAAACACAGGTTTTTGTTTATTTCTAATTGACCTTAGCTGATATTTCTGGACTATACGATAGAAATTGCTAGAAAAATGAAGTACAAAAAAACAGACCCTCAAAATACATGTCCAAACTTTTATTATTTGGAAACGAGACAGAAAATTCTTCTGACAAATGACTGTAAAGTGGCTGGACACTTATTTTTGAATCCTGTACTCGCTGGTCCTGGACACCGGAGTGCTGGCACATCAGCACTTCCTAGACTTTGGGGAGCGCTGTCCTTGATCTCCTTTTCCCTTGTATTTCGCACATTTGTCTGGTTCTCTAGGTTGGAACTTTCTGGTGTCAGGGATGGGATCTGGGCGTCTGTCATTCTTGGCAGGTATTTTATTGGGCTGAATAATAACTTAAGAAAAAAATGTAAATGATCCCTCATGTTAGAAAAAGAAACAACAACAAGTTTGCTATTATAACAAAACCAGAGATACTGGAATAGTGTTTGGATTCCTATCAGGGACATGGCTGTGATCTAAGTCTCCTAAGAGGAGACGTCATTTGGGGACATTTTTTTATTTACCTGGTTTGAGTGTAAAAAGGATTGAAAATATTAAACATTGTCAGTTGCCATTAAATTTGAACTCTCTACCACTTTTTGTGTCTTCTGAAAGGCCTCTAAACTTTCTCAGTGCATCAATTAAGATTAAGTTTGCCAGCTTTAGTAAAGAAAGATACATAATACCCAGGTAAATTTGAATCTCAGACAAGCCATGAGTACTTTTTACAGGTATGGCCCAAATATTTCATGGGACATACTTGTATTAAAATATATTCATGACTTGTCTGGAATTCAACTTTAAATGGGTATCTTGTATTTAACTGGTAATTCTTTTTCTAAAATCATTTAAAATTTTTAAAAAATGTTTATTTATTTATTTATTTATTTATTTATTTATTTATTTTTATTTTGAGAGAGAGAGAGCTAGATTTTTATTTTGAGAGAGAGAGCAAGGGAGGGGCAGACAGGGCGAAGGAGAGAGAGAATCCCAAGTAGGCTCTGCACTGTCAGCCCGGAGCCCCCTGTGGGGATCAAACTCATGAACTGTGAGATGATGCCCTGCGCCGAAATTAAGAGCCAAATGCTTAAATGAATGAGCTACTTAGGAGCCCTTAAAATTTTTAATTGAAGTGTAGTTAACATACAATATTATATTTCAGATGTACAACATAGTGATTCTATTTAGTGTTAGCCTTTGGCCTGGACTTCTGCAGATGTTTCCAGAGAGAAGAATCAGCCCAGCCAATCAAATCTGGCCATATTGACCTGACTTGCTTAGCTATTGGCAGCTGGCAGCTGGATGGTCAATACAAGGTAATGGTATTCCTTTTAGAAAAAAAGAAAAATGTGTTTCTCCTGTGACAAAGCAGCTACTCCTCTCTCCCTACTTTGAGGCTTTTAGTTGGCATTTTCCAAAGCTCTGGTCTAATGCTGACACAAGTCATGACAGAAGGTGTCCTTGTAAGAAGGCCATAAGAATCCACCAGCTACATCAGGACAGAATTGGCTCAGTGGGCTGCAAATAGTGGAATTCTTTGCATCGAAATAGATAGGGAGGCATAGTGATAGACAAAAAAACAATAATAAAATTAAAAATCCTTGTGCCTATAGCATATTATAGGCAAGATGACAGAGATTGTTTACAAATAAATTTATGAGGAACTGAGAAATACAAAGGCAGAATTAATTGATGTTAAAAAAATTAAGTTGGGGGTGCCTGGGTGGCTCAGTCAGTTAATTTCAGCTCAGGTCATGATCATGTGCATTTCAGCTCAGGTCATGATCATGTGCATTTTATTCGCCTGTGGTATTCCTCAGGGTTCTCCAAAAAAACCACAACCATTAAGTATATCTCTATGTAGAGAGAGTTTTACCCAGTGATTCATCTCTTACGTATAACACCCAGTGCCCATCCAAAAAAGCGCCCTCCTTAATGCCCATCACCCATATAACCCATTCTCCCACCCACCTCACTTCCAGCAACCCTTAGCTTGCTGTCTATATTTAAGAGTCTCTTGTGGTTTGCCTCCCTCTCCTTTTTTATCTTGTTTTTCCTTCCCTTCCCCTATGTTCATCTGTTGAGTTTCTCAAATTCCACATATGAGTGAAATCATATGATCTCTTTCTCTGACTGACTGACTTCATTTTAATACCATCTAGTTCTGTCTACATGGGCAAATGGCAAAATTTCATTATTTTTCTTCATCAAGTAGTATTCTGTTATATACACATACATATGCATACATACACACCACAACTTCTTTATCCGTTCATCAGTCAACGGACATTTGGACTCTTTCCATAATTTGGCTGTTGTTGATAGTGCTGCTGTAAACATTGGGGTGCACGTGCCCCTTCAAATGGGCAGTTTTGTATCCTTTGGATAAATTCCTAGTCAGTGCAATTGCTGGGTCATAGGGTAGCTCTATTCTTAATTTTTTGAGGAACCTCCATACTGTTTTCCAGAGTGGCTACACCAGTTTGCATTCCCACCAATAGTGTAAAAGGGTTTCACTTTTCCACATCCTCGCCAACATCTGTTGTTTCCCAAGTTGTTAATTTAGCCATTCTGACAGGTGTGAGGTGGTATCTCATTGTGGTTTTGATTTGTATTTCCCTGGTGAAGAGCGATGTTGAGCATCTTCTCATGTGTTTGTTAGCCATCTGGATATCTTCTTTTGAAAACTATCTATTCATGTCTTCTGCCAGTTTCTTCACCGAATTATTTGTTTTTTGGGTGTTGAGTTTGGTAAGGTCTTTATAGATTTTGGATACTGACCCTTTATCTGAAATGTCATTTGCAAATGTCGTCTCCCGTTCCATCGGTTGCCTTTTAGTTTTTTTTTCTTTTTTTGATTGTCTCCTTCACTGTGCAGAAGCTTTTTATCTTGATGAGGTCCAAAGTCTACTGATTTAAATGTTAACCACATTGGAAAAAATACCTCACCACAATATCTAGACTTGTGTTTGACCAAACGACCGGGCACTATATTCTAGCCAAGTTGACACATACAATTAACCATCACGTCTGTGGTTCAAATAGAGTTTATGCTATTTCATAGAAGTCCATGCTCTTTCTTTCCAGTTTTCTCTCTGTTCTGCACCATCTGTTTCTATGAAGACACGCTGACTTATTTAGGACTTTTATATATACTGTGAGTTTTCTGTTGTAAACACAAAGATTATCTTAGCCAGTTCTAGAATAAAATGTTTCAGATCTCCATCAAATGATGCTGAGGGAAAAAGCTGGGTTTGGTCTTTATACAGACTTGGGTTAGGGATGTTCCTTTACCATATTATCATTGGATGACTTGGATAGAATAGGTAAAACGTTTCCTTCTCAATTTGCTCAACTATAAAGTGTGGAAAATTATACCCACTTTCCAGGTACTTGTGAGTTTTAACTGAGGGGGCATTCATAAACTTCTGGCACAGCGTCTAGTATATAGTAGACCATCTATATTTTATCTCATTTTTCTCCTTGTCCTTCTTCTTTTCATAAGTAGTGTTTCTTAACCCACTGCCCACGCCTTATATTCCATGCAGAAAACCCTTCCCCTCCTCTGAACATTCAGTAGTTAGGTTTATAGCAGTTCTCTTTTCAGAAAACTTAACACATTTTTTACATTTGAGTGTATGTCTTCTTTCCCCTTCTATTTCATAAAGTATTGCACTTTCACCACTGACAGATAAATGAGATTATTTTAGATGAAAATTTTTTTCATTTACCTAACAAATATTTATTAAATGTGTATTAAATCCCAAAGCCTGTTCTGGGTGCTGGGGATAAAACAGTGAACATGACAGGTAAATTCCTTGCCCTTGGGACCTTAAATATTAGTAGAGGGGATCCTCAAAGAAGGAAATCAACAAATATAGAATCCAAGGGTAGGCTAAGTGATGCTGTGGTAAGTCACCAAATCTCATTAGCATAATTCCAACAAAGGTTTATTTCTTGCTCATAACAAGTCAGTGGCTGGTCCAGGTGACCATTCAAGGCAACTGTTCTAAGCCTTCCAAGATGCTTCCTCCATATAAACACATGCTTCCATCAGGAAAGAGTGGGCTGATGAATCCAACAGCAGCAGTTAAAAGTTCATACACATTTCACTTCTGCTTCAGATTTTATTGGCCATAGCAGGTCACATGGTCATGCCTAATTTCAATGAAGTGGGGAAGTGTGAGTCTTGGTGATCCTAGTGGTAAAGGAGAAACCTATGTGACTACCACAGTATTAAGGGCTATGAAAAGCATGTGTAAAGAGAGAGAGGAGTGTTAAGTATTTTTAAAAAGATAATAAAAGCAAAATAGATATGAGTTTTCATGTATATCTCTCATTGCTTAGAATTATAATAAAGAATGTACTTCAAAAAATTGGGTCAAGTTAATATTTGATAACTATTGTTAGAAATAGGTATTCAGATATGAGGAAAAACATTTAGGTCATTTCTGACTGGCTGATTTTTCGTAGATACTGAGATACTAAATCTACTTGAAGACAAGGGTGATAATTTTTATATTGGTATTCTTGGTTATTTAGGCACCTAGTAGATGCTTAAGCAAACTGTTGCTTTAAATAATGTCCATTGTTTTAAATTATTCTTGCTTCTCTACAGGATTGTCTTGAAATATAGCCCATTATAATTTTGTCCTGAAGCTTGAAATTTTCTTCCAAGGCCAATTTTTATTGTCTTTATCTCCACTAAAATTTTACATTTAATTATGGTTCAGATTTGGACCACAAATGGTTGAATCACTAGTCGTCTCTTTCTTCTGGTTTGTTTCAAGTATGTTCTTAAAGAATGGATAAGTATTCGATAGGAGAAAAGATAATTGTATCACTCCTGTCGGAGTTTGTAATCTACCATTTTATCTTTTTTTTTTTTAAACTTACTTTTATCTTTAATAGGCTGTTGGCATCTGTTGTGTTGGAAAGGGATTTCCCAAATTTGAATAAAGAGAGCAAGAAATACCAAGTTGTGCTTTTGTTTGTTTTAGTTTATTCGAGTTCATGAATGTCTTGTAGATAGGGTAGTATATGGCTTTCAAAGGTAGTGTAATAATAACGATAATAATTATTATTATTTGCTTATCTCTCTACTGTTCTTTTTTTCTGCTTTTGACTAAGTCTTTGTCATTTAAAAAACAAATCAGCCAAAGAGAGGACCCATTTATTCTTTGAGTGGATAGGTCAGAGCAACCAGAAGAGAGTCTCCCATCTCTACCCAGTTGACCCTCATTCCAGGACCATCATTTCTCTAACTCCGGATTGTATGTCTGAGATGTTGTCTCTATCCTATTAACCAAGAACTTGTCTTAAATGAGTGTCTCTCCAGTCTGTATTGTGAATCATGTGAATTTGTAAGAGTCCATGCTCTTTGATGTGGTTTACTGCTCTTGGATTTGTACAAAATTTGTTAGTTGGCAAATGGGACACAGCTGGCTTCTGATTTAGAGAGTGCCTTAAATTAGTTACCTCCTACCTTAACTTGATCATTTAAATGGAAAGCACTACTGCTCCAACAGAGCAGACATGATATAAAAACTATTTCTGACATGAGTATCTTGCTTCCCCGATTGTGATTGCTACTGGTGTCTCTAACGGAAAAAATAAAAAAAATAAAACACAGGTTTTACAATTCTCACAAGTGGTAAACTGTCTTTGCATTATTTAAGAAAAGCTTTAAATGTTCAGTGAATGTGCTTAGACTAATGATAGGTGATGCCCAGGACATAGCAATAATCCAATGAAATACAATAGCATTTTGGAAAGTGGCAATTTGTGTAGAAATTGCAGATATCATCAACACATGCTGGGAACTTTACATGTAATAAGTGAGCTATAGCTTGGGCTGAGGAGTTACTTATTTGGCCTTTCATTTGCAAGTAAGTCACCAATCCTTCCCCTCCAAGGCATAGGTAGGCCAGTTATTAATAAAAGAATACTGATATCCTTTGTTCATAGTGGTAAAATTGCCAGAAGCAATTGAGGATCCTGATCTTGTAAGTCTTAGGATTTGGAGGAACCTCACTAAGTCATTTGGAGGACAGCATTCTATAGTTGAAGATGACTAGCTCTACAATCCGAATATTTGCATAGAGCACTGACTGTACTATTAACTCACTAATTTAGCTTTCTTGACTAAGTGCCCACTAAGACTTATGTGATCTGGCCCAGGGTATCTCTCCAGTCTTCTTTGATAATCTTTACTCCTTGCTTGCTCCATTTCAGCCTCTGTGCCATTTCTTACACATTTTAAAGACATGTTCTTGCTGCCAGGCTTTCTGTACTTACTGTTATCTCTGTCTGGAATGATCTTCCAGATACAGGCTGACATTTATTGAGCAGATCCAGTATGTTTCAAGGTGTTACCAATACATGGCATGTTAATCTGGGTGAATTCTCATGATAGCTGTATGAAGTGTGTGGTGTGACATTGAATGGATGAGAAAAGGAGGCAGAGTGATTCTGTCAGAGGCAGAACTGGAACCAAGGCAGTTTGGGTGGGAGCCCAGGCCCTCATAAAAAGAGCTCTCTTGGTACACAACACCCAGGGTGTGGTTCCCACCCTTCCTTTAACCTCAGAGCTCTTTCTTGGTGAGCATTTCCTGACTATCCTATTTAAATTTTTTTATGATTATGTTTGTTTATTTTGAGATAGAGAGACAGAGACAGAGTGCGGGCAGGGGAGGGGCAAAAAGAGAGGGACACACAGAATCTGAAGCAGGCTCCAGGCTCTGAACTGTCAGCTAGAGCCCAATATGGGGCCCAAACCCACAAGTTGTGAGATCATGACCTGACCTGAAGTCGGTCGCTCAACTGACTGGGCCACCCATGTGACCTCTGACTTTCCATTTAAAGAGGAATCCCTATAAAGGAAGAAAGGAAGGAAGGACGGATGGAAGGAAGGAAGGAAGGAAGGATCCCTGTGACTCTGTTTCTCTTTACTCAGCTGTATATTTCTCAACAGCACTGCATATTACCTGATTTATATTGCCTGTTTGCTTGCTTATCGCTTTATCTCCCTCACTAGAATATATATTCTATGAGGGCTGGGCATTGTTCTGATCTGTGTTATCACTCTATCCCCTGCATCTAGAAATTTACTGAAATGTCCTGAAAGAAGTGTGTGAGTTGGGTTAGAATTTTTATTGTATTTAAGATATCTTATTTTTCAAACATTTGCAGAGCACCCTGTTTGTGCTAGATTCCATGGCAGTTTTTGGAAATATGAAGGTGAATGAGATTGATGGGACCTTGTACTTTCCTGCTTTTCCGGAGGCTTTAAGGGCATCGTAGAAGAAACAAACATGCAATTAACAGGCAGTTGCCAGGCTAAGCATTCTATTAGGGCAAACGTAAGGTGCAGCAGGGAAGTGAGGGTTCAGGTAAAGCTACTCTGAAGGGCTGATACGCATGCTGAGAGCTGAAGGATGGTGATGCAAGACCACCCTAGGGCAGAGCAGATAACAGAAGGCCCTGAGAGAGCACATTCTGGTTCAAAAGCAGTTCACTATGCCTGTGAGAGGCAGAGCTGACAATCCGAGTCTGCAGAATAAAGTTGAGTTTTCAAGTGCCTTGAAAACTATTCCAAGGAGTCAGGGCTTTGTTGTCTGAGCAATGAGATGTCCCTGAATGGTTTTTAAATCAATGTAATTTTGATTTCGTATCTGATTTAGTTTATAGCCTTCAGCCAGGTAAGTTGGCAGCATTTCCACTTTCTGGATGGGATGAGTGAGGCCTGAGTAACACATTTAAATGTTGGTGGAGTTGATTTAATTCTCTCAATGACAGTGCTATCAGGACTCCTAACATATCTTCCCACCCTCTCTCCTTTTTTTCTGGTTGTTGTTATTGGCAAAAGTCAAACATAAAGCTACCCACCATTCTTATCTTTCTCCAAGGAACGTCCATGTACTCACACTGCTTCCAATAACCAGACCCCTGAGTGGAAGCCAGTGACCTCAAGGGTGGCGGGACTTGTATGTGGATGGACACCATATTGTGCATTGGGCTAGAATTCTCTGTTCTTCACTAAGAAGCTGGATTTATACCAGGAACCTCTTATCTGAAAAGGCGACTCTGGACTGGGGAGAACAGAGCTGGTTTGACAAAGTAGAGAGGCTCTCAATATTGGTCTGCCCACGCTTTGGGCATGTGTGAGCACTCACAGCAAAACACAGCTGGCATGTCTAATTTTAGCCTTGTCTGCCTCGAAAAGAGACCCTTAAAGGAAATATATTTTCTCTGAAACAATTTGTATTATTAATGTAATAGCTGATAGACCTGTCAGAATACTGCTTATTATTGGTGGGGAAAAACTCTGCCAAGTAAGTATGATTTTGTGTGTGTGTGTGTGTGTGATGTTATCAGTAAAGTGATTAATGCATTCATGAATCAAAATAATTATAAAGAGATAGACAGTGAGAAAACCAGTGATTTTATTTATAAAGACACCCGTCAACCTAGTGGGATACCTCTTTTGATGCTTACAAAATGGATGTAAGACTAAGAGTGACCGTTTCTGCTCTAGTAAGTCGGTCACTGTGATCGAACAGTAGTCCCGGAGTAGACTCTACAATTTCTTCGCTACTTTTCATTCTCCATGTCCTCCGAGAAGAGTTTCTGAACCGGGTCTCAGATTCATCTGGCTTTATATGTTAACAGGTTTTGAAAGCATCTGAGACACCCTGTTTCCATTTTCACCAGCAAGGGTTGTCCCTCTGCCTTTATTTATTATTATTTTTTTGTTTCTCTTCCTTTCTCCCTTCGTCTTCCCTCCCATGGTCTTCTGTGTTTTGTTTAGCAGGGTAGCATACCTTGCAACTTGGCAAGAAAAAAAAGAAAAGAAGGCAGCTCTTGTGGGTGTGTGTGGGGGGGGGGGGTAGATGAAGGGAAGGATAAGAAATAATCCACCGCCTGCATTTGAGTTCCCCGGGTTCAGTTCCAGCGGCAGCCAGCTGGCTGCAAAAATTGCTTTGCTATTCGAGATAGCCAGCAGAGGGAATCGGAACTTTGCTTGCAGCAGGGGTTGAAGCAGCCTTTTTTTTTTTTTTTCTTGGAGGAAATACTGCAGCCTTCTGGACTGCGTACGCTGCTCCCTGGAGAGGCTCTCTCGGTTCCACCCACCGGCTGGAAGGAGGGGAAGTGAATGAAAGGACAGGACAAGCCCCGAACACCATGTCACTCTGGGAGGGAGACAGCAGCAACTAAGCTGTGCGAGGCTTTTTTTTTTTTTTTTTTCCTTTTTCTTTTTCCCTTTCTTTTTCTTTCTTTTTTTTTTTTTCTTTTTTCTGTTTCTTCTTTCTTTCTCTTTCTCTTTCTTTCTTTTTTTTTTTCTTTTTCTTTAAGGTGGGGAAAGACAAACAGGAGACAGGAAGCTGATCTGCAAGGATTCGGAGTTGTGCTAAAAGGACTTTGATTTTTTTTTCTCTCTCTCTCTTTACAAACGCTGGCAATTGACATCACTACAGACAGCCTGGTAGAGAACAAACTGCCTCATCCCAAGTGGACCCTGGCAGCTGGGGGAAGGAAGGCAAGATCTGGGGAGGCTGTGTCTGTTGGTCTTTTTTCCTACCGATACCCCTCCTTTTTTTTTTTTTTTTTTTTGGTGTGTTTCTTTTTTAAATTCTTGCTGTGTTGGAACTAGCGAGTGGTGGAAGACGAGGGATTTCTGAAGCCTCATCAGTCATCGAGACTGTCAGGAATAGTGGTTTAAGAGGAAGCTCGGCCTGGGGCACTATACCCTGTCATCCAGTTCCCTGCCTCGGAGATAAAGATTCCAGCTACATGGGCAAACGCCTGGATCAGCCACAAATGTACCCCCAGTACACTTACTACTATCCTCACTATCTCCAAACCAAGGTATGGCTCGACCCACAGTCTGGCAATCAGTGTGGTATCCTTCTGCACTTGGGATGGGAAATAGACAGGCATGTGAATTATTATTTACCTCCCCTTCCCCATCACCTCTTCCTGCTTCTTTGAAATTAGTAACATACCAAGGGAGTTAATGAGGCAGAGGAGAATATAAGAAGAAAGCAAGCCCGGGATTGTGGCTTTCTCTTTTAGGAGAGATAATAGTTTCGCTCGTGTTCTTTTGTTGTTATTTGACAACATGAAAATGTTCCTGATATCCGTAGTAAAGTCCTTTGCAGATGGACAGGGTTGTTAGAAAGGAGATCGTAACAGTGATTATCAGGCACAAGAATACAATTTCAGGGGCTTTTCTGGTGAGCTGTTCTTTGTTTGTGGCTCTAAAAGGGTTTTTCCCACTGGATAGGACACGCCAGGGTGGGGGCAACTCAAACTTTTAATCGCTGAGTATAAAATGAAAGAAGGGTGTGGGAAGGTATAGTACAGCTGACTAAAGTCCTTTAGAGTTTGTTTGGGTGTGTTTTGTGTGTGTGTGTGTGTGTGTGTGTGTGTGTGTGTGTGGTGTGTGTTTTATTTGCCTTACATATTTTATTTTATATCGAGGATGAGCAAGATGCTAGAGACTGAATTTTGGAGCTTTACCATAGGTGTTCTTTACTTTTAGAAGCTCTGTTTTTCTGTGCTGGCTGCCATCAGGAGGCCTGGGTCTTGAAACGGGATGCAATGTAACTGATGATAATTGGACATGAACTGGTTAAATACTTGAATCTTTATGTGTGTGCTGAAATGATCATTAGGGGGCCAGTGGCAAGCCCACGTAAGGAAGCAGTGGGCAGTGCCAGCCGTGAACTTTATCCTGCACTTCAGACATGAAAGACTCTCAGGTGTGAAATCACTGCTCCAATTTGTCAATTAAATTGGACTTGACTGGGGTGGGGGGGATGTTGGTGTAGTTACCACTTTGAACGCGTGGGTTTATTTCTATATGGATGATATTATTTTGTATTGCATTAGCCAGACTCCGCTGTCTTCTTAATAAATAAATATGCTGAGAGTGAACAAGGCGTGCCTGAGTGATCTGTGCTGTCACTAGGACTCGATGATGTGATTAGTGTTTGGTAATTCATGCTGTAGTTAGCTCTTATTTATTCTGTCTCATCAAACAATGCCTATTTGTAAACCAGACCAGGCAGCAGACTTTCAGAATTACATTAAAAATTGTTGCTTTTTTCCTTTCTTTTTCAATCGCTCTATGACTCGCCCTGCCCCTCCAAGGTCGACTCACATTGCTTTTTGCCTTTGTGAGCATTTAGTTTGTGCTGCTGCTGCTTAAATAGACCAGCCCTCCTGCTCCAGTGCCTTGAGATTTAACTCTTTAGGGGATTGGGTAGAGAATGTCGCCTGCCTTCCTTAAGGAAATGGCAAAGCAAGGACAAGTTAAAAAAAAAAAAAGGAAATTTATAGTCATTTCTCATCCCCCAAAGAAACAAAAACAACAAACTCAAGGGTTCCATGAAAAATATCGGACATTCCATCCCTTTTACTCATTTGGCTAAATTTTTCCAAATGTTTCAAAATTCATGCTTTCTTTTTGGGTCTTTTTTTTTTCTATGAAGTATATTCAGAAAAGAAACTTCAGATAAAAATGAATGGAATAATGAAATAATTGCTTTCCTGCTTGAGATTTCTTTTAACTTATTACCATCAGGAAATAATGTGCGTATTAAGGACAGGATCCTAGATGAGCTACACTGATGGGAAGTGTGTGTGTGTGTGTGTGTGTGTGTGTGTGTGTGTGTGTGTGTGTTAGAGAGAGAGAAGGAGGGAGCGAAGGAGAGAGAGAGATTGGGATGAAGAGGAAAAGTGAAGTGACAGAAAAGAAGAGAGCCTAAAAAATATAGAGGGAATTAAAAACAATCTGTTTTGGGGTCCTGTGTAGTTTAGTGTTGTGTAGACAGGCGGCATCTGGATCTTGTTACTTTCAAGCTAGTCAAAGCCATCAACTTCTGGAACATTTTTAAAGAAGCTAGATCCATTAGGTGACCTGAGCTGATATTTGGGTAATCAGATCAGGGTGGTAGGGAATATAAGATCAGCTCCTTTGGCTATCCTGGTAGTTCATATTGATTATTATGTTGTAAAATTTCGACAGTGCTGTGAAGTTGTCGAATGCTGTTACGGTGGCTCTGAAATGACAGACATTAATAACATTCCTGGAAGCTGAAGATGTGAAAACGTGCCCTGGTTTGAAACGTGGGCGCACAGGGGAGGGGAAGAAGGGTCAATCATATTTTCAAATGTGGGGGCTTCCTGACAGCATGAACACTATGTAATAACGTACCATCATGCCCCCGTGTAACATGAACACAACTAGGTTATTTCAGTATCATTTTTTTGGCTTGTTTTATGCTTATATCTTAAAATTTAATCTATAATACTTTTGAAGGAAATACATGCTGCTCATGTTTATTTGGTAAGCCCAGGTGGAATTCATAGATTCTACTGTCCTTCCAGCCTTGGGTTATAGTTATAATCCATTTTTGAAATCATAGCTGTTTAAAATGATGCTGGTATATAAAGAATACTCATGGTTGATAAAAATAGAATTCTGTGGTTGACAATAAAAGTCATGTTCTGGTGACATCATAATTTAAGCTGTTGTCTAAATTCAGGTGTTTTCAACTAATCAACAAAAGCTGTTTACTGACATTATTTTGGGTTGGAGAATCTTTATGGGATCGTTACAGAACTGAAAGGTTCACTATTTATTGTATTCATTCAGAAAGTGCAAAATACTGAACCTTTTCTTTTACTTCAGTGTGTATATTGGATACAGCTGCTGTTTTATTATGATAAAACAAAATGAAAGTAGGATTTTTAAGTAAATGGAAATGTTTCTGTTTCCTCAAATGCAATTAAAGTTTTAGAAAAACTTGGGACGCTACCCTGCCTTCTCTGCTCCTCTTATTTCCGATCAAATTAGAACCAATCCATTAACTTTGTTGCTTAAAAATAAAATATAATAATAATAGTAAGACATTTATGCTTTTCTCCCTTTGAATAATTTTCTAAATGCTTAAAACAATAGATTAGAAAAATGTACCTGTAAGTTAAATGAAAACCAGTGGCTGACTGGTGGCTAGCTATGCCTTGCAGCAGTGTTGTTCCAGAATGCTTACTCTCCAAGACCTCACGTTCAAAGTTGTCATTTGTCAATTTTCTTTTGGCCATTTTTCTTTTCCTCTCAAAAGAACCAATTTCAAAAAGTAACGTTGGTTTTGGTTAAGCAGTAAAGAAGAAATCTTGGTGACATGTTGTAATATTTATATAAGAGACATAACTGGATTAAAAATAATCTTCATCAAAACAAATTTGCTGTTTGAAGGCCACCCAGAATAATAAGCAAATTTTAGAGAACGGGGACCAAAAAATGGTTCCTGAGCTTAATGATAATGTCTATAATGATGTTTGACTGAGTTGTAACCTAATATTTCTCAGTAATTTTGTTCTAGCCCATTCAAAGTAGCTAACCTGTTGCTTTTGCATTGTGAGAGCCAGGGTGAATTTCAATCTGAATTTGAGGTACTTTGGGGTGGTTTCTTGGCAAAACAGCTTAGTCAAACTAGGAGAAGTAAAAAGAGTGAAACATGGTCACAGCCCGGCGAACTAATATTTTGCAGCTGAGAAATAGGTATTTCTCTCATAAATGATGCTTCGAAAACTTGGGTCATCCTTCCAAAACTTTAAACTTCGTCCAGGCACCCACAGCAAGCTTGTCCTTCCTTCTGTTTCCTTCCCCTGACCAGGTCACGACATCTCTATCAATCCAGGGCACAGTTTCTACTCACGCTGCTTTTCCATCAGCCCACTGCTTTTCCTTCTTTGGCCGTCCACTTCCCCTGAAGATCTTACAGAAATGGGTTCAGACTGTGGGACCCTATAGGGTTTTTCTGGCTGGTGGTATTCAGATTGTATTCAGAGCATGGTGTGAAGTTGGGGTCAGGTGTAAGGAGTAATTCATCAACTGCACACTGATTTCAGGCTGAGTTTCTAACCATCTGCAGCCTGGACAGCTGCCCATCTCTCAGAGTCTAGCTAGAGCCCAACTGATTGTGCCATAGAAAGAGCAAACACTTGAAACACAAAGGACTAAGGAGGAGGTGAAGGAAGAGAGAGGCTTCTAGGGGCAGAGGATATTCTCAAAGATGTAAACGTACAAATCCTTCAAAAGCAAAACAGAACAACCCCTTAACATACTTCTTGCACATGAAAATGTAGAAAATCTTGCAGAGGGAGGGAATGAGTTTAGAATTTCCTTAGTACTTCCTGCCTCAGATTTGCATTGATAGCCAGAGTTGGTAACTTGCCAGTTTTAAAACAGCCTTGAAAACTCCCAAGTTCTGTTTTCCTTTGAAAGCCTGAAACATACAAAACTGGTTTTCTAAAAATCTTCCAGCAAGAGAATTTTTAGGTACAACTCCAAATATTTCTTTTGCTTCAAGGGGGGGGGTAAGGTGGTAATATGCAACTATGATAAATCTTGTCTCTCTTTAGAATGTATACAATTTTAATTGGTTTTAAGTAAGAGAAAAATAGTTATAGGGGGTCACTTTCCCTTTCTAGTTGTTTTGTTTTCTTTACTCCCCCCCCCATTTTTATTATCATTGGGTTTGTCTTTTCTATAATATAGTCATTGTTTCACTAAGTTGAGTGCCTACTTAGATGGAGGAAATATGTAAAAAGTTCATGTGTTTTCTTTCTTCAGAATCATGCCAAATTCAAAGGAAACATGTAAATTTGTTCTAACCGTATCTTTGTAATGTAGTTTGCTCTTGCTTTCTCTCAATAATAGAATTAAAACTCAACATTATTTCTATGAAGTAATTAAATCTATTAGAGGGTTGGAGGTAGGGGTGATTTGCAGGGAGGGAGGCAAAAGAAGGGAAGGAGGATGTAAGTTCATCTCAGGTCTTTCTGGCTCCAGGAATTCTGGAAAGCTTCATTTTTTGCACTAATATGATTTTTACACAATCCTTTTTGACATTATCAGTCTTTTTGGCAGAGAGAGGGCTCCGTCACAATTATGCCCATGCCAAATTCTAAGAAAACCAGTCTTTTCCTTTAAGAGAAAATCTTTTTAGTGTCGGACTTCTTATTCAGAGTAAATGGTTGATGTTTATCCAAAATTGGCTTCGAGTACTACATTAAAATTGTGTTTTGTAACAGTCTCATAAGCCACAGCTGTATGTGATTAAATAGTGTAATATCAAAAGCATGTGAGAATAGACTTTTTTATGCTATAGCTTTTGCACAGCAAGAGAGCAGATGAAACTACCAGGGCAACAGTGTACTTGTGTGTCGTAATACCTGTGTCGAGGATACGCGATGCTGGTCTTTGCAGTAGTGGGAAAAATGCTAGAACTGCCTTGGACAGGATTGAAACATACACTTTCTGAAGATGGAGACAGACATATGATACCAGTTTTTAAATATAGAGTGCCATTTAATTGGAAAACCCATATTTACTGAAGGGTCTGTAACCAGTGCCATTGGAAGGGGCATCATGACTCCCAAGGAGCACCACATTCAAAGAGCCAAAGCGAAATTTCTCGTTTCTGTTTTGAAACCGTCAACTGTTTTTCTCCTGCTTTTTTTTGTTTTTATTTTTGTTTGTTTGTTTGTTTTTTGGTTTTTGGTTTTTTTGTTTTGTTTTTTGCTACTTTAATCTGTGGAACTATTGTAAGAAAATTTTCAGGCTGTTTATCCCTAAAGATAGGTAACAAGGACCAGTAACTTAGAAAGAGCGAAATAGGCAACAGTGTGATTCTTTTTTTAAGATATTTGAAAATAGAATATTTGGTTTTCGATGCATATTGCTCTTCTGTGGCCTGTGTGAAAAAGAGCATAATTACACAAAGAGACACAACTTTTGGGTCTGTTTTTTATGGGATGTTTTACTTCAGAGTTTTTGGAAAAAAAAACAAAAACAGAAACTATTCATGAAAATGATAATCGTGAGTTTATTAGAGTTGTAAATCTATAGGATACTAATACTAATAAAAGATTTATTAGTAAGTCATTGTTTTCAGGTCCTTGAAAAAGTGTATAGGGGTGCCCTTTTTTCAGATTTCAGACACTAGAAAGCAACTTGGAAAAGGAAAAAAAAAGAAGGGTTGAGAGAGGTAACTTGGATTCTGTTTGGTTTTGTTTTTTATGTTGATATATATAGGCTGAGAATTTGTTCACATTTTAAATTTTTGGTTTTTTTTCATATAGATTTATTGGTCAGGAAGTATATACCATGTGGAATCAGCTATACGGATAAAGTTTTGTAATTCAGAACATCGATGTCTAATGGGTAACAAATTTCAAGAATATGGATAATAAATGATAAGACATGGATTCTGGTTTTGTTTTGTTTTTGGAGGGAGGGAATTCTCTGAATTGTGTGTCAACGAGTTGGTTTCTAGGTCAGGTTCTCTAAGATCTCTTCCAGGCTTAGCATTTGTGACTCTCACTTTTGAGATAAATGAGCCTGCTTTGATGCATTCGTGGTACTGGGAGATGACCTTGGTTTTGTGCCATTGGTGAGTTTTTGTTCAGCCCCCCATTGCTTTCTCCAAAGCAGATCAAATGCTGCTTTGCCGACTTTGGTGATTTGACGAATTTAACTGTCTGCATCCTTTGCCACATCTAAACCCAGTGCACCCAGAGAAACACATCCATCACCTGGGAGTGGGTGGAGAGCAATTCCCAGGGGTGGGACAGAATGACAGGCATCATTTTATCATGGCCGTTGCCGTCTTTGTTGTGGTGGTTAAAGTTTTCTCCTTTGGGTAAAATTAGAGCTTGTCCAAAGCCTCGATGGTGACAGTGTGATGCTTTACTTTTCCTCATTTAACTTCCTCTCTGCAGGTTGTATAAGAACTGAATGGTTAGGCATATGTTTGGCCTAACCAGTTGGGGTAATGAAGGCAGTAGGACTGCCTCATTAAAGTCCTGATACCCCTAGTTTTATGAATGAAACCAGGAGCTAGTGTCAATGTGGAAATGACAAATCGATAGATGAAACACTATTTTGACTGGAGTTTGCAAATCCTTGAAATCCCCGAATTTCTGAATAGTACCCTTTAAAGCATGGGAAATAAATACTATAGTAACTATAGTGCATGGTATTATGTGAGGAAAGGAATAACATCTTTAGGACACAGAAGCAAGACCGTTATCCTTTCTTCTTTTTCTTGCCAGATACCCTTCTTATTCTCAAAGAGGTCCCTGTTAGATGCATTCATGAAAGTTTGTAGAACCTTGAATTTTGTTTTTATGAGTGATAACCAAATAGAAAAAATAGACTTGAATGCATATATAGTCAAGGCAACCCTTATAATGTCCTGTCCTGTTGTGTGGAAAGTAAGGCACAATGGAAGAAACAAACAAATCTTACTATATTCTAAATGTCAGTAGTAATGGTTTGGGGTACTGATTCTTAATTTGTTCCAGAATTAGCTTTCCTATCATTATATTGTACTGTTAAGAAATTGTTGTACATCACACTTTATATGCTAGATACGATCTTTTGGTTATTTCAGTCTTAGCTGATAGTTTTCAAGCTGAATATGGATCATGCATAGAATTTAAGGAGGATTTTTGAGAAGTCTTTCTATTTTTATCTCATGTACTGCTGTCTATTTATCTTAGTCATATTGCTGATTGATGATGATTTAATGAAAAGGAAAATGGAAAACAGAATGCTAACTATCTGGGTTTCTGGAACTGGTTAAGATACCTTGAAGGCTTTTCTTACGTATGTGAGTCATAGTTGAAACTATTATCAGTGTCTTGTAAACTCTCAGTTGCCCCTTTTAAAACTTACCACTCACACAAACTGGACAGTGGCACCCTGAAGACCACTTATGCTAAGCTAACTTAACACTCAAGCAAATATACTTTTATACTCCCAAGTAGTTTTGAGTAGATGAAGTATTTGAAGGATTGTGTACAACGCTTGGAATAAAATTTCAGAGATTGTTTTCTAGTGTATCATACAAAAAACCATACGATATACCTGTGATGTTTACTTTCTTCTCAGGAGATAAGAAAAACAGTTGTTTGTTTGTTTGTTTGTTTGTTTTTTAACTTGGCGCTAGTCTCTTGAAGGGTTGTGACGGCTCCTGAATTATCCTTGGTCTTGGCTTTCAGCCCCTAGGCCTCTTGTCTGTTGCTGTCCGTGACAATTCAGACTTGAACCATTAGAAGTTAAGATATTGTGTTTCAATTTAAGGCAAGGAATTCTGAAAATAATAAAATTCTGATGTTCTTTTTAAAATTTATTCCAAAAGATTAACCACTGCCTTCAAACTTCCTTATTTATCTGTTAGGACAACTTGATTTCATCATAACAATGGCGAGTTTTCCCTTCCTGCCTTATTCTTGTTTTCGTGTTTAACTTCGTTAATAGGCTGGAAAAAGATAAAGGAAAAAAATCAGAAGGGATAGGTCAATGACCATGGAAGAATTTCTCTCCAAGTTTAGTGGCTTCCTTTAACAATGGGAAAGGTGAAAGGTCATTTTAAAACTCTCATATTTTCTGGACAGTCCTAGAAGCCCCCATCTCACAAACTTAACAGACATATTAAAGGGCATTAATATTCCCCATCAAAATAGATTTCTTTTGTTTTTTGCAATAAAATATTTAAAGAGTTTTTATAATTTTGCTGCCCAAACTCGAGTGCAAGTAAATAGATTTATCTCGCCTGTGAAATTGCGGCTGGCATCTGGCATACAGGAGTATGCATCTAACATACAGATTGTTTTGAGTACAAAGATTATCAAAGGACTAAGTGGAACCATGAATAGAGTTGACAGTGACTTGTATTTTGTTGATATGTAAACAAATGTTTATTACTTTGGTTTCATAGTTTTCTTTTTAGTTTGGAGGTGATGCATTTTTTTCATCTTGTCAGTGTTTTTGTGGGTCCCTACAGTGGTCAGAAAGCCTGAAAAGCTGGCCATGTCTCTACCTATCATGACCTTTTGGCATTTAAGATATCTCTGTATTTTAGTAATCCCAAATTTCCGGGGCGGGACACGTGGTAGAACAGCACAGTGTATCGGAAAATGTCATTAGCATTCTTTGGCTAAAATATGTCAAAAGTAGACACATTGGATTGACCTTTGGCAGCAAAGACAGCCGAGAGTTCCAGATCTGGGTGCCAGGTTCACAGAATTTTTTTCATTGTGCAATTGGTGGAATTGTTTACCAATTGGAAAGAAATAGAGCTTGGATGTAACAGGTGTTTCCCTGGGCTTCCAGCTTAAGGGTACAGGCAGGAAGCAAATCAATGGCATAATATGTACTTTATGGCATAATCTTTCTAAATTCTTCTGTCTGGAAATTGGGTCATGGTTTTGCTGTGTGTATTAAAACTTCCACCTCCTCCTGTTTCTCAGGGCCATAGTTGTTCTCTTGGTGTGCAAAGGTCCCTCTTAGCTCTATGGAATCCATGTACTTTTTACAGAACATATGTATCTACATGTGTGCACCCTCCAACCAGATCTATCATTACTTGCACTGGTGTTGGGCACACTGAAGATACTTCAGCCCTGAGCCTCACGTGATACCTTCCTTCATATTCATTCTTGTCCCAGTGATACAAGACAGTCAGGATCCCAGGCCCAGGGCATGATCATTTTCTCCCAACTTGAGAAGGATTTTTTTTTTTCTTTCTCTAACTTCACACATACACTCGTACCTAAAAATTCATTCCCTTCCCCAATCTTCCAGGGAGAATTCTCATAATCACCTGATGTTTAGATTCTCTACCTAATTACTCAATTTTTCTTCCCAGCTCTCTGGCTAGATCTCACTGAATTTCATTAGCAGATTCAAGGAATCAGTTTTGATTTAGCTCTCTCACATATAACACACTCACACACTTCTGGAAACTTTAAGGATTATTTCAATGGTTCTGATTTTTCACTGAGGCTGAATGACCAGGGGGGAATGTGGAGAGGCAAAGTGGTCTCAAGGTGACATATATGTGTTCTTTCCATATCTTTTTTTTCTTTTCTGCTAGTTGGTAGTAAAAAAGAGACAAGTCTCACTGAAGTACAGGTAACTAATAATTTCCATTTCTTTCAAAAGAACTCTATCTTCCCATGATCTGAGGTATATTGATAATATATTATACAAGTTACATACCCACCCTCTTTTTCCTGTTATTTTTGATAGCATCTTTTAGAAATCTTATTGATCAATTGATTCTAATTTTCCCCCCAAATAATTTCTTAATAATTGTTTATACTGTGGGATTTCTAATGATCTTCAAAGCTTTCAGTGATGAGGCTGTCAATAGTATGGTGGAAAAAAAATGGCAGTTCTGAAATTTTAATTTAACTAGTGATTTATGAGAAGCCCCAAGACAGAGAAAACAAAGAAAAGAAGAAACAGAAATTAGAAAGGCTAAGATCTTATTCTACGTTTCAAATTTCTGGAATTTGACCATATGTTTTCCTTTCCAAAAGCAAACAATAAGAACTCTTTGGCAAGGAAAATACAGTTTACAAATCAAAGAACCATCGTTAGGGAAAACTGTAATGTGAAGATAGAACTTGATATGGAAGAGTCATATAGTTGAGGCTTTTGGTGTCTTGTAGAAAAAAAAAAATCAATGCTTATGAGGGCAAACTTAGTGCTTTGTTTGGGTTTTGCATGTGGAGGCATTCAGTAACCTCCAAGCACTTGCTTTATTTGTTCTGACTTCCCATCACTAGTTCTCAGAACCTGGATAAAAGCTTTATTAATGTTTTTGATTGGAAACAGGAGTATTTTTCAGAAAGTCTTTGGAATCAAAATTTAGCACATGTTTAGGCATTTCTGTATATAAAATGTTCCTCTGACATCCATCCATACTTGAAAATACAATCATGAGTGAAGCTCCTAATATACATTGTTCAGTGTGGAAAGGATCTGGCTTTGAGAGGAGGAGAAACAGCATAAATGGTAAAACCAGAAAACTTGTATTGGCATGAGGACCACACAGTGCAAAGTACTCACCAGACAGGAGTGCTGTTTGTGGGCCATGAATGACCCAGAGATCCACAGAGGAGTTGAACTGAGAATGTGTGTGCAATCACACTTCCATGCTCTATACTCTCAGCACATGCATATGTTAGAATCCTGGGTCCTGGTGAAAAGAGAGTCTGGGTTTCAACATGGTCACTGAGGGGTTTAGGGCAATCGAGGTCCAAGAAAGATTAGCTATTCTTGTTACTCATAGGCCATCTTTTCTGCCAAGTTCATTTGCCTCACATCCCCATCCCTGTTCCATTTAGGATGGCTGTCTGACGTGACCTTGCTTGCACGTTAAGTCGTCTACGTTTCCCTGCCTTTCCCAGACTGTCCCTCCTGGGGAACTAATTCTTTCCTTTCTGTACCACAGCTTCTTTCCCACTTGCCCGTTCCTGCTCAGTTTCCTCCTCCTATCTCAGGTTTTCAGCTATGAATTTATTTCCCTTCTTAGCCTCCTTGCCTTTAGCTGCTAAACTTCTATATCCTCCTTCCTGTTCTCTTAGCTTCCTGTCCCTCTTACCGTTTTTAGTTCTTGATTCCCCCACCTCATTTCTTTGCAAGGTAGAATGGGAATGGGTTTTGACTTTCTTCCTTCTGTGCTTGGTCATGAATTTATTTTTGGCGTTTTGAATACACCTGTACTCCTCATATCTGTGTCAGGATTAGTCTTGAACCCCCGTGGACTAGGGCCATGGGGTCTTCATCTGTGAGTGTCCTGCAGTGGCCAATAGAGTGCCACTGAGTGCATAATGCAGTGCAGACTGAGTGCATAATGAAAGGTTTTCAGAATGTGTTAATCTATGTCTTGTGAATTAGTCCATTGCTGAAAACCAGAGTTGCTCTTTATCTCAGTGACGCTTTGTGTCAAAGGCATTCTGCGTATCAGAAGTAAGTCTTGTTAAAGCATCTTTCTTGACATATACAAATTGATGCAATCTCTCCCTGCCTCACCTGCCTCACCCCCACCCCACGAAACAAGTGGGCCACCAGGCTAGGCACCCTAGGACTGTTGGCTGGAGTTGGTTTACATTTCTAGTCATGGGACACACTATGATAACAGAGGTGAGCTAAGCCAGAAACTGCAATAGAAAAAGAAAAGAAGAAAAAAGGAAAGGAGAAGGGAGCGGGGAGAAGAAGGAAAAAGAAAGAAAGGAAGGAAGGAAGGAAGGAAGGAAGAAAGAAAAGAAAAGAAAAGAAAAGAAAAGAAAAGAAAAGAAAAGAAAAGAAAAGGAAAGGAAAGGAAAGGAAAAGAAAAGAAGGAAGGAGAAGGGAGGGGGGAGAAGAAGAATTAAAAAAAAAAAAAAAAAGCACAGGAAAACTGCCACAGCGTTGCATTCCAAGATGCTGGCAAGAGCATCCGAGTATGTGCCAATGCAGGGAGGGGCCGAGTGGATTTCAAAGGCAGTCTGAGTAGCTAGTATTTGGAACTTGGGGATGAGAGTAAGCAAGTAGGTCAGGACTAAATGGTAGTGATGGTGGTTTGGAGGGAGTAAGAGAGGCCATTCCTGAGCAGTTGCCAAAAATATCAGCTTGTGTGTGCGGCTTCCTCTCTTGGGTTGGCAGAAAGTTGGACATATGAGGAGGTGAACTTAGCTCAAGGGGATAGGAGATGGATGGAGTGTTATGCCCTTCTCCTTCTTTGTCCGCTTTACCATTCGGGGGATCTTGAGTCTATTAGCCATACATCATCTATCCATGCCACATAACGGTCCACAACAATGCTGACATGGATTTTTTTTCACTCAAAACTTGAAAAGACCACTTTGAAGATCAGACGAGAATGCCAAAATTCCTACTTTGGAAAGAGGACTCTATATACCTTCCCTATACAATTAACTAAGGAGGCATAAAGATATGTCTAAAGTAATGATAGATGATATAAGATAGGATTTTGATGAAAACTTCAAAGCCTTTCTCACCAAGGAATGTATGAGAACAGTAACCTAGTTGTGGTTAAGGGAACAAACTGTGTTTTTGGTTTGGACGCCTCTTGATTTTTCCTAGTTGCCCTGATTCTCTTCTGTTTGTTATGTGTTTTTTTTCTTTTTTCTTGCGTCAAGTTTCTTATTACCATTTTCGCAAAATATAGTTTCTATATATGTAATTCCTCCACACCTGGTAAATTTTTCTTTTGCAAGGTAATCCTACTCATTTCATCTAATGAAACCATTCAAAATGTCAAATGAATGTTAGTAATCTCTTTCAGCACAACACATCATTCTGTCAGAACTCTCAGACATAACCAATATTGATAAGAAAATCCCACGGGTCCTTCTATGGCATTCTTTATGTCCGTGCAAACATACAATCATATCTGTGATACATGAGATGATACCTAACAGGTTATTTTACTTCTTTTCTGAGTGAATTGCATACTTTGTGACATATTCACCGAGTCATTAGACATACATCTGTTTTTTTTTTTTTTTTTTTTCCACCACATATTATGCATGTGATACTCATTGATGGGCGTGATTTTTTTTTTTTTTTTGCCACTGTTTTGTCATTATGAAGAATGCTATAGTATATGTACAAGGTACTCATTTAAATTTTGAAGATCGAATCAATGATCTTCTGAAGCGGGTTTGCTTCCCTTTGAACACTCCCTTTCAAAACTAAAAAAATGTCTTGATGAGTTTCCTCTTATACAAGGATTACCCTCTCTGCTTGGATTCCTGAACCAAAGACCCTGCATTCTGCAAGACCAGCCTGCCCCTTTGTGTTTTGGTGATAAGGGTTATAATCTCCTTTTGGTGGGAAGACGGTCTTCCTGACTGAGGTCTGAGCTGGAAGGGAATGTCTCACTGTTGGGCAGAAGCAGAAATGTCTTATTTTCCTAGTGACACCGGAATTGGGATCCCAACAGGTGCCTGGGATCAGCAGGGTTACCATTTCAGTGCTTCTCAGCCATTGTTTTTTTGCGGGCTGTACTTGTGTTTCAGGCTAATTTTCTTTGCCGCCTCATATTCTAAGTTGAAGGAACAACCGCAGACAACAACGGCTTTAAGCAGCCCAAATCTTCCTATTTGATTGGAATCCCACTGAGGCATTTTTGTCCTAGAGTAAATATTTTGCCCAAGGGTTTGGGCATCAGGATTTTTCTTTTTGCATTATTATCTTGGGAACACTGCAAACTGTATTTTGTGATAGCCCTTATGTGTTGGACTTGTTTGGTGCTACTTGACCATAGGGGAAATGTCATGGTACGTTAATTGAGCTGGAAAAAGTGACTGTGGAAAATCTAATCAATCTAGGTGAAATCTGATTTTATTTTATTTTCCCCTGTACTTGTCCTGTTTCTTACTTCCAGTATCAATTTTAATTAAAGTCAAAATATGGCAAAAGAAAGAATAAAACAAAAGTTCACCTATAGAAGATGCTATGCTGGACTTATCTAGAAATACTTACTGACCAAAATCTGTCTAGAAGTCAGTGGACCATACAGCTTCACCATTTGTGTTTTCCACCAGAAAAGTTAGATCAAGGGCACATATTTCTAATACTTAATTCTCTTCCACATACTCACATTTCATAGAACTAAGTACACCTTTCAGAGTTTGATGGCCAAGTTTCATGTACTTCTTTGGAAACTTGGAGTTTTCCTAAACATGAAAAAAGTCATGCTAGGATGACTTTTTTCTTTTACTTTGATGTATGCGAGGTGGGATAGGGAGCTTATGGTTCAGTATACCAGAGCCAATTTAGCATTTTCCCATTTTACAAATAGAATTCTCACCATTTTTCACCATGCTTGAAAATCAACAGTGTACCATACTTCATATAGATTAGTGCAAGTGGAGCATTTTTTAAAGTCTAGAAAAAGAATTTAATGATCAGAAATGACAGCAGCACTTTGGTCAGGTGAAAAGACTAAGTTCTGGAAGGCCAGTGCTTTTATTCTCGAACTTGTTGTAATGCCATTTCCCCAGGGTTTCCTTACCTTTTCACATTTCAGTTTCCTGCCATTTCTTCCCATCACAGGAATATTTAGTTATTTGATAAGATGTCTTGACGATCAATATTAGACTACTAGTAATGTGTTTCAGTGTTCTGGAAAGAATGCCAATATATTAACGTATTATGAAGATGGTAAAATATAAATAAGAACCATTAACTCCAAGCGATTGTTATTAGTGATAATGATAAGGAGAGGGTGACTGAAAGGCCCAGAATTGACTTGATGCATGAGGATAATGGAGGACGAATCCTTGCGATAGCTCAGATCAATGCTATTCATTGAAACATTTCTTTGCACTTCCATTGTGTTTCTCTGGCATCCATCTCTGCAATCAGCTGGATTGAAATCATGTAGAGAGCTCCGCTTCCAATATTTCTCAGACTTCTTACATGAATTTTTCTTTTTTTATTGTTGTTTTATTTTGGAAAGCAATGCAAGCCTGTCTCGGCGCTCTGTAGAAAACTCACCCTGCAGTCTGAGATGAATCTATTGGGGAATTGTCTGGTTTACATCGCTGTATTTCACAATACTTGCACTTTCCTCATTTAAGTTCCCAGGATGCCTTTTGTCCCCTAAAGTAACTAAATTAGAGGACGGAATGGGGTGTTATTTTCTGACAGCAGCTTTTATAGTGTCAGCTCTTGCTTCCCTAGAGCTAAGCCTCATGTTTAAAAATGCTTTCGGTGAGGTCAGCACTGGTTCTGGGTGTGGCATTGGGTTTTATCTAGATAACTGTCAAGAGTATTCATTGGGGAATGGAAGGACTGAGTTTTGTTTTACTTTCTCCAGCCGACATTGAATTTTCAAATATCTTTCAAACTTGTTCACGTGTAGCATTACTAAACTTAAAGATTACCCCTGTGTTAATCTCCTTCTAACTCCAATGGCCACGCTTACCATGCTCTTCATGCTCAAAAACCAAGGGCCATCTCAAAGGTCTTCAAGCTCTGTGACCCTCAATCCTTGTTTGGCATATAGTAAGTGCTCAATAAGTAATATCAATTAACTACATGGAAGTCGCTGCTCCGTTTCCTAAACTCTAATAACACTGATAGACACTCTCTGGAGCTTAAACCATTTTTTTCTTGCCTTCAGTATATCTCACTAGCTACCAGAGAAAATAATTCTGGTAGGACCTTTCTGGTCCTACCACAATGATTTTCACATAGTCAGTGCTACTCGATATTTACTGAGGAAAGAACAGATGGCTTCACTCTCTAAACATCCTTTAACTGATTTTATCATTTTCAGGAAAGTATAATGAAACCTACTCCATACTTACCTATGTTTCTCTTACAGTTTTCTTTTTTTACTTTTTAATTTCAGAATAACATTTCACTTTCAGTTCCAAAGGCACTGACATAAAACTAGGGAAAAAATATAAAAGTGAAATTCTCCTCAAGGTGTTTGGCTTTTTTTTTTTTTTCTTCTGTAAAGTATTTGCTTGCTTCTTACTTATTCACATGTTTACTTTCATGTCAACATTGACTTAGGCAAAAAACCAGAGTATATTTGTACATTTGAGTACAAATGTAACTGAGTACATTTGCTTTCTCCTATACCTTTGTGTATTTTCTGTCTGAAGGAGTTTTGTAAAAGAGGGAAATAAGATTTTCCAGTGTGCGTTGTTGAATGACAATATCTTGCAGTCCAGTTCTGTGTTCATTTGTTTCATATCCTAGAGTTATTAAGAATGGATTTGGAACTTGGAATTTCAGAATAGGAAATAAAATATATCAATGCATCATGTTCATGGAGCTATTTCTTGGGTTGGCCCTGTATAGGGTGGTCTGGACAAGACAGAATGAGGTTATAATGTTATTCTTGCTCTTCAGAAGTTAATTTATTTGAGGAAACAGAGGAGACACATGGCACAGAGGGAAAAATTAAATGCTAAATTGTGTGACATTGACTCACAGTGAAAAGAAAAGATGAGAGCTGTTTGGGCAGGAAGAGCCATGAAGGGAGAAGAGAGTCTTGGGTCAGTCTTGAAGTAGACAAAGGAATTGGATGTATGGCATATAGGTTAAAGTTGGGGAAGGATGGGAGGGATTCCTGCTAGAATAAGGTAGGAATGTAACACAGGCATGCTGTTGGAATTGAGGGGAGACAGGATAGTGGGCAGACAGACTTAGCTGGAACAGAGAGTTTGAGAGGGAACAGTTAAGATAGCCAGAGTATAGCCTTACAGAAAGGCCTTAAGAGGTCAGGAAAGAAAAAAAGGGAATAATTATTTAATCATTGTACAGGGAGTGGTTTCATACACTTCATTCCAAAGGCATAAACCTTAAGTGAAAATAATGACAGATTGGAACTTCGTTTTTGTTTTTAGGAGATTCCTGCATTTTGACTAGAGAAGTATTTACACATTTTCAACGAGAAAAAACCCTATCATAATGTACAATAATGAGCAAATAAATACTCTTGTAGAAAAAGGTTTGCTGCATTATATTGCAAAGGTATGATTCTCTAAATATAAAATATGCTCCTACTAGTTACTGAATAAGAAAAAAAAAAAAAAGGAAAGGACTCCCATAATAAAAGGGATAAAAATTCATAAGTGAAGAAATAGAACTAGCTATCAAACATTCAAAAGTATGTCACTAATGATCAAAGATATGAGGGTTAAAATTACAGTGAGATATTATTTTCACCAGCTAGATTTTTTACAAGTTAAATATATTCTAACAACCAGGGTAGATAGAGGAATAGGGAGGCAGCCATTCCCACACACTGTCATAATTAGGGAAATAGTAACAGATGAGGAGAGTTTAGGCCTCAGTTTGGCATAATGGATCAAAGGCCTTAAATATGTACATGCCCTATTATACAGCAAGTCTAATTACAGAAATGCCTGCTCAAAGTATATATGCAGAAAGGTGCTTATTACAGGGATGCTTTTAATAGAAAAGATTGTAAGCAATCTAAATGTCCATCAATAGGGAGTGCGTTCCATAAACGGTGTTATGTCTTTACAAAGAACCACTATGCAGCCATGGAATCAATGAATATGGATATATTGACTAGAGGAAATGACATATTGTTAGGTTTTAAAAACTATAAAAGTGTTATAATATGGTTCCAAACCTATCTTTAAAATCTGTGTGTACATATGTGTGCATGTGTAGGTTTGTGTCTGTGTTTATTTGTTCTTAGAAACAACAAAGGAAAGGGTTTTTCTGGATTTTTAGAGTTATAAGCATTTTTATTTAAAAAAAATTTTTATAAAGGTAGTTCTGTATTTTTTAAAGTGTTTATTTATTTTTGAGAGAGAGACAGAACATGAGTTGGGTGGGGGTGGGGGGCAGAGAGAGAGGGAGACACAGAATCTGAAGCAGGCTCCAGGCTCTGAGCTGTCAGCACGGAGCCCAACGCGGGGCTTGAACCCATGAACCATGAGATCATGACCTGAGCCAAAGGCAGATGCTTAATCAACTGAGCCACCCAGGTTAGAAGCATTTTTAAATGCTTTTGAATATGAACCGATGATCATTGCAAGTAATTAACACTAGAAATTCAGTTGTTTCCAAGAAGTAATAATAATGTATTAAGAGGAAACCAAGCCAACAAGTAAGGATCTTGATGCAGTTAGCAGAAGAAAGCCACGGAAAACTGTTTAATTGAGAGGGAACCAATGTAAAGGAGCTGGGAATGCTTTGAATTGATTACTAGTATTTTGCAAGATGCTGTGCAGCAGGAAGGTTACATTTAGGAAGTCGAGCTAACCCAGAGTGGGCATAGACAGGAAAGCAGAGAACGACAGGGACCAGAGAAAGGCCAGTGTGGTATAGGTGGCATTAAGACCGGAGAAAGGTGTCTGAGAATCCTCTGAAGATAAGGATGATGATCTTGTTTCAAATATGATACCTTTGAGGTGACAGTGGGACACCCCTATGAAGATGTGCTTTAGGGAAGGAGAAAGAGAGAAGTAAAGCAAGATATGAATCCTATGGCAAACACATTCAAGTGTCATCTACATGAAGGTGACATTTGGAGTGGTAAGTGTGGATGAGGCCCCCAGAGTGAGGACAAAGCATCAGTTGTGGAGGGGGCTGACAGAGAGAGAGCTGTGTTCTCCCATCCTGTCTGTGCCCTGTGTTTCCTACTTACGGTTTAAGACCATCTTCGGCATGATGGGGCTCTTTCAAGTGTGAAGAAAAGAATTAGTTGCTAGCAAGAGTATTTGACTGACAAAGCTCAGAGAGTTTATAGTACTGGGCTCACAGAAACTTAACCTATCTTGAGGTCTGAAGTTGTCTTTTCCAGGTGTCATTTTATCCTTTCATGTAATTGCCCTGTGCCACACACTTCCTGTTTTGTCCCAGTGACCCTTTTATGTGGTCCCATTTTTGCAAAGATTTACTTAGAGTGAGACTGTTGGATATGTTTCATTTGTTTCTGTGCTTGTTTCTACGATTGATTTCCATTTATGTATGTATGTATGTATGTATGTATGTATGTATGTATGTATGTATGTTTATTTGTTTGACCAATTGATTATTTAATATGGGGTTTCTTCCCTGAGCTGTATTTTAGGGCGCTGGTTCTCAAACGTTAGCATGCGTAAGAATCCTCTGGAGGACTTAAGACACTGATTTATGTTGTCTTCTTTTGTTTGTTTGGTTTTTGTTTGTATTGTTTTGAGGTTCTGACTCAATAGGTTTGGGGTGGGGCCCAAGAAATATTTCTTATGATCTCCACAGGAATGCTGATACGACCCATCTGCAAAGCACAGGTTAAATAATACTGTTCTAGGAAACATGACTTTAAGGCCGTTTTCATTTTCCATGAGGCTCTTTACACAAAGACGCATCCAACTACATCACCAAGTACTCCACTGAAATTTAGTGATGGTGGCTTTTTTGATTATTGCTGTCTACTACATAGCCATTTATCTAGATTTTAATTTGCGTGTAATTTAAATAATTAAAATTGTTTTTGTGGCTTACCTCTCTTGAGACTGGTGTCGGACTTTCATGATAGTGGTGGGAAAAGACTTCAAGGGGAACAGAGTGTGTTGTCCCCGGATCGTGGCAAAAAGAGAAATTAGCTTGCCTTAGGAGACTGAAAATTCACTGATTTTAACGGTACATGCTGAAAAACAATATATTCCATGAGTATATGAATAGCTAGTTTAATTGGTGATTTTTCAAGTGCTCTAAAGAAAGAATGTGTAAAATAAAAGAAAGAAAAAGGAAGGAAGAAAGGAAGGAAAGAGAGAAAAGAAGTATCAGATGTGAGCTCCCCTGTCCAAGGGAGAGGAACTTTGAATCCTGAAAAACAAACTTGGTTGCCAGTAGACAAGGGATCTCTTGCTACGTGATTGGGATTCTTCATCATACCTCATGCTGGTCTGGAGACTCCTTTTTTCTGTCCATTTCCCCCCTTTTTTTAATTGGTATTTTTATTAGCAAACTTCTTGTATTTTTATTTCTGCAAAATGTGAACATGTTAATCATAAGACTATCTGTTGTCTATTGATAAATTAGCCTTCTCGTGTATCCTTATGTGGGTTGGTTAGGTAGAGTCTCTTTCCAGGATACTGGTCATGTCCCTGTGTGCTGAGAAAGCCCAGTTCTTGAATCTGCAGAGCTGGGGGAACAACACGGACCACCATAAACCCACCAAGACAGTCAAATGGTGGGTCCTGTAAACAGCCAATGTCCCTGCCTAAATGGAGACACATCTGCTTTTCTGAGCATTTTACCTGCTGTTCATTTGCTCATTCACTAGGAAACAGAACTAGAGAATTGTATAGAACCGAAAGGAACTTTGAAGTCATCAGGGCCAGACCTTTCATTGTGAAGTTGAGGCCATAACCTTCCATTGGAATCAGACTGTCTCTTGAACCTGGCAATTGACATGATTCAAAAGGCTAGGTTCACTGTTCAGAAATATTTCACAGCCTGGTGGGGTGTTTCTCCTTTGTGATCTTAGTCTGAAGTGTGGTGCTTGCCCCTGGGTTCAGGTGCTAATGTTAGAGTGAGGATCCATCAAGCCTTAACCTCTAGGACCCTTTCTTAGTTCAATTTAAGAAATGTATATCTGCATTATAAAACCTGTCTGTTTTGCTTAACTTTAAAAGTGAACTTCCCTTTCATTGAATTTCTCTTTTTAACCTTTGTAGCACAGGATGCCACCTGGTGATAAAAACCTCAAAGAGTAAATCCTGTTGACGTGAATATATTCTTAAGAACATATCAGAGGGAAAATATGTATCAGAGCACTAAATAAGGTTGAATAGATTGTGGACCTATTGCATGGGAGCCATACATTTGAAAACATACACTCGGATATTCATTAATTAACAAAAGGGAATCAAGAAAGTTTTTATTCCTTTTCATAGGGAACTCTCAACATTTGTTTGCTTTTATGTATTGTCTGATATAATGGGAAAAAATGATTATAAAAACTTGACTCTAATAATTTACTGTCATTTTTGGGGTTTAGTTATTTCTTCTCTAAAAGAGTTGGTTGCAAGAGTTAGGGAAAAATGTATGCAACTTGCCTGATATACAGGGCTTGGTATATACTTGAGTATTGAAAGTGAATCTTAAGGAGTATGTTATAAATTAAACTGATATTTAGAATGGGTGGTAAGAGTGTAAGCAAAGATGAATTTAAAACAAATCAATGGTTACCAGAGGGGAGGTGGTGGGGAATGGGTGAAATGGATGATTGGGATTATCATGATGAACACTGAGTAATGTATAGAATCACTGAAACACTATATTGTATGCCTGAAACACTGTGTGTTAACCGTACTGGAATTAAAATTAAAAAAAAAAAAACCAACTTTTTTATAACTAGGAGAATATGTCTGGATTCCCCACTTTTTACCCGTGCCTCTGCCTTCTTCAACTTTTTGCAGTTGGAGCCGATGAGATCACAATCCGGTAGTCAAAGGTCTACCCCAATCTTGAGAAATATAAGAGGGCTATTACAGCTCTAGCTCACGACTTGGAAGATCCTAGAAATAAATTAGCCATCCAAGTACGAGTTGTGGAAATCTGATTATGAGCACTGGCAATGCCCTGGCATTCCCTGCAAGGCCACCTCTAGACGACCATGTTGCTCCCAAGTCTTTGTAGATCTTGCCCCTTACCCCTGCTCACCAACTAGTCATTTGCCCTGCCCAACATTACTGGTCCCTGGGCACTCTCTGCTGTTTCATGGTAAGGTCCTGGATCCTTAGCAATGTCCGTATCCATCCTCTTCCTCCTAACTGAAATCTAATCTTCTGCTATAGCCCAGTAACCTGAAACCCTCCCTTACCTCACTCCCCAACTTCCCACATCTGCCTTTTCACTGACTTATCTGTCTTGGTTTTCCCACTATCTTAATGCACATCCTCAGTGGCTGCTTCTTGAAACATCATCTCAACTCACCCTTTACAGACTGCCCTTATTACACACCACCCACTTGGCCCCTGCCCAACACTATGACCTCATCTCCACCACTCTCCCTCTCACCCTCTCATATTCCAGCCACAATGGCCTTCTTTCTATTGTTCCAACATGCCAAGACCTTGGCAAGAGCTGTTGCCTTTGCCTCGATCCGCCCCTCTCATCCTGCCCAATCTTACCATGAATGGTTTCTTCTTATTTTTCAGATCCCAGCTTAAATGTGTTTGCTGCCCTCTCAGTTGAAAAGCATCCCCCAGTGGAGTTCCATTGCTTCACCTTGTTTTACTTCCCTGCAATTCACAGAGCTCTTAACATTACTGGATAGAGATAAATAAATAAATATCTACATCTCTATATTTACACATCTAGATATAGAGATATAGATATTTATATAGTGTTCTTTCTTATTTGTTTACTATCTGACTTTTCTCTTAAAATGTAATGATACAAGAACAGTGACCTGGCCTATCTTGTCCTCTGCTGTATCCCCAGAACACAGAACAATGCTTGGCACATAGTAGGTGCTCAATAAATATTTGTTGAGTGAGTAACAAGCTGCCTCTCAGGATTATTTCTGTATCTGGCTCTGTTCTCCCAGTTTCTGCGCCAGATTATATGCCAAGATCATGCTTCCTTTGTTTCTGATAACAACAGCATACCCTTACCTCACATACATGGGCCAGTTTCACCCACTTTTTTTTCACCAGGAAGACATTGGTAATTGCTAGCTATGCCTGCCACAGCCTTGAAATCCTCAGTTTTACAGGAAGCACCAGCAGTTTAGCTGAGCATGAGATCAAACAGTATGTTCAAACTTTGATCCTTAAAGTTGTCTCTGGATTTCCATTCTACCAGTGGATGGGTGGGACCTGAAATGGATTACCCATGTTCTCTTTAAGTAAAGTGGTTTTTCAAAAGAAATTGTTTGGGGGAAATTTTGCACTTCATTTTAAAAGCATCTGAAGGAATTTATCAAAACAGTAACACATAGAGATCCAGAGTTCGGGTCCCGCTGGAGCTCAGTAGTCAGAGCAGTCAGAAGGAAGCATGAACCTCAACCAAACAGGGAGCTTTCATCAGTTGTTCAAAAGACACACGAAGAAGCAATGACACACACACATACGCACCCTCTCCCCTGCCCATATATTGTTTGACACTTATTTCTTGGCTCTTCCCTTAGACCTTTACAAAGCTCCGCTTTGAAGTTTGCATGGCGTGGATATCTGATTTTGCCAGTCCAGCAAACATTCTCCCTCGCCTTCATAATTGCACCCCAGTGCTTATTGGAAAAGCAGTCTCCTGTTGGGGTATGGTTTTGGTTCAGTTGCTTATCAAAGGGCATTCATTGTCCTTCATTGAGTCTTAGTCATTTTGTCGCCCGTACAGTACATAGTCAAGGGGGGAAAGCAAGAGGCCACATTTTAGTTTGATCTGTTAAATGAAGGAAAAAAGCAACATACAATTCTGAGTAAACTCAGTTAGGAAAACATATTTACGGTTACATTTGTAAACCCTGTTTAAAATGCCTGCTGGTTCTGCCTTTACTCTCTCCATCTCATTCATCAGACAGGCAGCCTTGACACATCCTCTCCTTTCTATCTTCACTCCCTTCCTCTTCCCAGATGCCCCCAACTGCATTAGTATCCTTTCTACAACTGGTCAGAGAAATGACCAATGCATTGTGGGTTATCTGAGGAAATCAGAAGTGGAGGAATGGAGGAAGGTCAAGCTTTCTCCGACATAAATATTTTTGCATCATGTAGAAGCAATTATCATTACATACGTATTAGTCATATTTTGAGTAATTCATGTACAGCTGGTGTGACAACCAGTAGGCATGGGATTCTCTATTTATAAAGTAGGGCCTACATCTTTGCGTGCTGGGGTGGTGGTGGTCTATATCGGGAGAAGGTTTTCTGGAGGTCAGGTCTTTGCTGGGAATGAGCAAGGAAACCCAAGAGGATTTAGGTGACTCATCATAGTGCACTATGTGTGATTCCTTGGGACTCTGATATTCAGTGCAAAGTTGAAGCGTGAGCAGAACAGGTAAGAAACCACATGTAGTGTGCTAAACAAGTAGACAGTGGCTCTTTGGTTTTGGGATTTTAAGACGACTGAACGAGGAGCATGCCCTCTATGGGGAAGAAGAGTATTACAATAATCCAGTAGTTTCATTCTACTAATGTAGAGGAAAGAAGCTTTTGTAAATTAATTGTTTGTCTGTAATTTCTGGGAGTATAGAAAAAGAATACAAATCAACAATTGGTTGATGAGTACTCTTATTATTCACATAATATATTTACTGTTACAGATTAAATACACTCTGTTAGATGACTAAATCAATAAGTGAATGGATAAGTCATTAAGTGCATAAATAGGTAAATTATGTGAATCAAGAAAATTGCAACTCACACTTTGCCTTTGACTTCAATTTTCTCAAAATTTATCAGATCCTTTGCTGTTTTAAAAATGTAAGCCTATATACAGGAAACCCAAGTTTTTGTGTGAAAGCACTTTTCTAAAACTATAAAGTCATATAAAACTTTTTTTTTATAGTTGTGAGACTGTATGTTCCAGCAACTGGAATGAATATTTAAAACTGATAAATGTTGAGTTCATCTCCTGATAGAATTCTAACTTGTAATAGATAATTGGAGAAGTGTTTGAATTCATGGTGCCTTTATTTCACCTGTGATGTTAGGGAAAATTCCATTTTACACATTTGTGTTCACTCCTTGCCATGTACCAAGCACTCTGCTAAGTCGAAAAGGCTGGCTTATTGGAGGAGAAGAGTTCTTTTCCCATTGCATTTCTAGAGTCTATCTTAATGTCTGATACATAGAAAGCACTCAGTCAACACTGAATGAATAAAGGGGAAGAATTACTAAATAAGACATCAGTATATAATTTAGGAAGGGATTTAAGACAGGAGTATATTATGTAGGATCTGTTTAGCCCTACCGTAGGTACAGAAACCCACCAGGTCCAGAGATTAGTGAGTCTGTCCGTCTGGAAGCATTGGTGAAATCTTCACGGAGGGCATGTTATTTGAGATGTATTTTAAAGAATGTATGGAATTGCGTGGCAATGTCTGAAGGCATGGTTTTGTCAGAAGTCTGCAGTTGAAAAGTATGCACTAGAGAGAAATAGAACATAGTGGTGGAAAATAGGGAGGAGAAAAATGAGAAAGTTTGGTCAGGAATCTAGAACAGCTTGAATGCCTTGGTAACGACTGTGGTATGTTTTCATGAAGATCATGAGCTATAATCTTTTCTTCCATGTAGATGATATAATTGGACAGTGGTTTTGAACAGTTAATTTTAGTATCGATTAGGGTAGAGATACTAAAGACAGAGCTGGGAAGCAGGAGGAGGTCAGGTCCGAGGTTATAGAAGTAACCGAGATAACACGTCATGAACTTCTGGGTTTGGGAAATTTTACCGAAAGTAAAGAATATTGTAGAGGTAGCATTAGCAGAAACTGGGTGGTAGTTCGATTAATGAGGCTAAGGACGGAGAGGTTTCGAAGGTGTGTCCAATGCTTCATTCTGCGATAACAATGAAGATGGGACATCCTCACCTGAAAGAGGAAGTAAAAGTTGCGGGAACGTGACAGTGAGTTACAATTTGAAATTGAATTTGGAAGTGTTTGTTGGTCTGTAGCTGCCCATACGTCTCTTGGAGATTTGTATAGGGGATCACAATAAAGATCTGGAATAAAGATTCAGATTTAATGATATCAAAACCAACAAAACCAGAAAATACTAGCACTTTTTTGAGGGTTTTGTACTGTACTGTACTGACTCATTAAATCTCTACCACAGCCTTATAAGGTAGGTACTGTGGGTATCATCATTTTGCTAGTATTTGGGAATGATCAGCATCACTTTTAGAAGAAAGACACAAGATTAGAATGGAAATTGTAGAGATAGAAAAAAAAAATCAGGGACAGAATCCTAGGGAATATTAAGGAGACAGTCAGTGAAGGAACAAGAATTGGTCAGAGGTATGGAAGAAACAGAAATGAGTATTATGACAGCAAAGGGAATATGAAATATCAAAACCAGAGAAGTATTTAGTGATTTTATGCACTGGAAAGACTTTAAGGTATTTGAAGCCCAAGAAAAAAAATGCATGGCTCTTAGGAACTTGAGGTCGTTGTTGACCTTCAGGAAAATAGTTTCAGATGGAGGACAGGTGAAGCAGGGTTTGGAAATGTAGTAGGAGCTGAGGAACCGGAGACACTGGTATGGGCCACTCTTTCTAGAAGTTTGAGGTTGAAAATTAGGAGGAGATGGGCAGATACTAACGTGGAATAACATAACTGAGGGGAGGTGATTTTGAAGTAGGGAGGCTTGAGTGTATATGTGGTCTCAGTTCAAGGAAGAGGCAGCAGTGAAGGATTGGAGTTGTTAGGAGGTGGGCAAGGGAAGCCATAAACATATATCCTGGGTTCAGGTGGCAGATACTGAACAGATCAAGGGCACAGATGAGACAATTGGCCTTAGAAAACCTAATCCATAACCGTTTCTTCCTACAAGAAAGGAGGAAAAAAAGGGCAGATGAGGACAAAGATAAATTTTGCATTGGGATGAAGTGGAAATGGATCATGTCTGAAAACTTTAATCTCAATAAAGTAGGTCATCTTCTGTGAGCGAGCCAGGGGGGCCTGGGAGAGGTCACATCTGGAGAGGCAAGGCAAATTTTTCTTCCTAGTAGAACTTCATGCTTTATAGTTCCAATAATTAAGGAATTTTGAAACCGAGGAAACTATTACTAAATGCACAGGAAACGCATGCAGTGGAATTGGATGCTTTCCACTGAAATTCTCAAATGCCCTCAACTCCAAGATTTTAAGCTTCTGTATTTTTCTCAAAGCCTTTGATTTTTCATGAAATTCTAAAGATGATGGTGAAGAATGAAAGGCCTATAAACCATATTTGTGTGTGAACATTTTAACATTAAGATTTATTTGTTTGTTTTGTGGGAAGATTTTCTCTTCCTGGGAACATGAAACAAAGGAAAGCTAGGAGTCATTCCCCCCAGCCACACCTTCCCTCATTGTTATTAGGCTAAAGCTGGAGGGAAAATCACTCAAGATGGACTCCTTGGGGTAAATGGATGTAAGGAAATCTTACCTGTCTTGTAGCACTTGGAGGAACAGCATCTGGCATATTTATTTATGTTTATGGCTCTGAAGGTCATGTGTTATTCTATTTTTCTTATGTACATTAACTAGTGTTTTCTCTCCACTGAGTTTTTGTCGTTAGATAAAGAGTGAGGCAAAGCAAAGCAAACTGAAACAAAACATAAAACCTTTTAGTTTCCACTAGGCCAACTCCCAGCGAGTCCAAATCAGTGTCTGATGTCCTATATCCACAGTGCCATTGTGTTATCACTCCTGAGCGCTGCCTTTTCTGTGGTCCAAGGTATAGTCATTCCTTTTCTGTTTTTTTTTTCTTTTGTTTTAAATCTTTATTCTTGAGAGAGAGAGAGAGAGAGAGAGAGCAAGAGAGCAAGCAAGCACAAGCAGGGGAGGGCCAGAGAAAGAGGGGAACAGAGGATCTGAAATGGGCTCTGCACTAACAGCAGAGAGCCGGATGAGGGGCTTGAACTCGTGAACTGTGCGATCATGACCTAAGCCAAAGTTGGAGGCTTACCCGATTAAGGTCCCCGGGCGCCCCCATTCCTTTTCACATTATATCCCTGATTCCTAGGTTAATGGGCTTCTGGGCATGGCGCTGGTTGATGAACAGAGCTAATAAGCAAAGCTAGACATTATCTTTTATATGCAAACAGATTGGAGATTGTTGTTAGGTTCTCTTATTATCTGTAGAGATCTGTGGCAGGAGAATGTCATTCTCCCATTTTCTAATATGTCTCTCTTCTCTTAATTTAAACGGAGATCTCTGATCAGTCTGGGTTTGAAGAATGTAATAACAGTTTCTGTAGACTGCTTTATGCTCCATAGCCAGGCATCAAGGAAGGAAGGACACAGGACAGAAAAGTGGGCTGAGGTCTGATTGTAATGGACACTGACTGCTAGATCGGGGAATAAGTACTTGCTATTCCAAATGTGCATCTCCTATTATGATAGACTAACCACCAAAGGAAGTTGGTGTCGTGCCAGGAGATATGTGGAACCAGAGAATAAATATGGCATACATGCCTGGGGTGGCCATTTAATTCACGTGTTTGGGGAAAGTTTGGAATTCACAGTTGTAGACCATTGGCAGCCACTATAGAGCAATAAACATGGAAACACTGCAATGAAACATACATTTGGGGAGATTTGCTTAATCATGGCATATACATCTGGCTGGCAGAAGGCATGAATAGAGGAAACAGGAGGGCTTGAATTGGATGAGAGGTTTCTAAAGTGTGTTCCACAATATACTTGTGCTGTGAGGTGTACTTTGAAAAAGGAAGGACTCTCTGATCAAGTCAGTTTGGGAAAAACTGTGTTGTTTATCTACATTGTGGAGAACCCAGTGCCCATTGCTATACTTGGGTCTTTAAGAAAATCTGAAGGTAGGAAACCTGTTTAAATTTGATGAACCCTCCATTTCCCAAACTTTGTGACCACATAGTCTTCTGCAGAATAATACCTCCACTGTTATATTCTTAATTATAAGGCAATTATCAGGAATTTAAAATCCAAAACAGCCAGTTATCTTTCCCCGCCTCCCCCTCCAGAATTCTATTTCTTTGGTTGAATGTAAGCTAAAGTAATTAACTTATATTTAGGAGCCAAAAAACTTTTTTTAAAAAATATTTTTAAGAGTAAGTGTTCTATTTTTAAAAACTTGAACTGCTTTCAGCTTAACATAGACATAGAGACATAAAAGGAATGACCAGGGGAAGGCAAATTCAAATTTCAACAATTTGAAAATCGAGAATTGATGAGAGCTCAATTCATTAGTGGAATGGTGGTGGCCCTAGGAGATGACCACAAATTCAAATCACTGGTTTTTCCTCATTCTTTTCTATCCTGTTCTCTAATTCTTTCTCTCTGCCTTTGTGTCTATCTTTTCTCTTTCCCTGTATATTTCCACATCTCTCTTTCTGTCCCTCCATCTCCGTCAACCCCTTTCTCTCTTTTCCTTTTTCCCTTATCTCTCCTTCTTTATCTTCCCCCCCACCAGCATATCTACAAGCACAGGGTTGACTTCCCATAAACTAGGCGTGCATTTGCTGTGACTCCCTGTATTGACCTTTTGCCGAACTGCTATTCCCTGGAAACCATGGACACTTTAGATAATCCCCAAATCTCTTGCTTTTGATCTACTCTGTCTCTTGGCTGTTGTGGGTTCACTTCTGCTTTTTCCCTTAACCTCACTATTCCTCCCATGCCATTCTCTTCTACCCCGTGATTCCAGGACAGACGCATGGGAGGGATGAGAGAATACGCCCTGGTTCTAACCCTTTGGCAAGTAATCGCTGCATTTCTCATTGCCGACCTGGAAGGCATTTTCTTACCATCTGTGGATGGTATAATTAATTACTTTTTTGAAGGAATGTTCAACATTTCTTATCTCACTTTTCATGCACATCATTTTTCAAACCTTGGAATGATGAGCTGGCATTTCAAGTAAGGGTGGTCCCACAAATCAAACGCAGTATGACTCTGGTTTCAGTTCTTTGTTGAAACATCTGGTCTTGTTTAGTGCACAATAAGACAGAGGTAGGAAACACATAAAAGCCCTCCCTGCCCTCAGCCCTGATGTCTTTCTCTTTCTGCCATGGTGTTATGAAACCGCTGCCTCCAGTAGATGAATGAAGTTAATTCCACAACAGCTAGATTGGCCAAGACTCGTTTTCATGTCCATGCGCATGAAAGCTCTGGGTGGCCAGCTTTTCCAAATTCCAGTCTGGGACTCCTGCCTTGAACATGGAAAGTTGAGGAACAGGTCACTGGTGTCTGTGATGACAAGATTTACTTTCAACAGTGTCACGTTAAATGTCATGGCATTAATAAGGATGATGTGAACCACTGCCACCTCTCAAATTTGCTAGCCACATGCAATACTTTTCTCTCCTCAGGAATCCTAAAGCCCCTTCACAGGAATAATATTCAACAGCTTATGGTACATAAACTTCAGGTCGACGATATTTTGTTAAAACGGATGATGCCTGCTGGAAAAATAGCTTTCGTCTCTAGAGCAGGCAGTGCGTCCTAAGCAGGTGATAGGTTTATAGATGGATAGCATGCTTAATGTAAGTCCAATCTCTTTCGAATGCCAGCCTCACATCTTGGCCCTGTTCCCTCCTGGAGTTTATTTGTTGACAGCTTTTGGCAAGGGGAGAATTCAGGATGAGTAAAGAATAGTCAGGACAACCTAAAGGGATTACCCTTGAACAAATACGTGGAAATCACTTTGCTGTTACTTTTTATCATCGTCTTGCTGCTTGGTCATTGGGAAATTCTCTTCCTTTGGTTTTGTCTGTTTTGTAGTATTGTAGCAGTGGCCCCGTGGGGGTCACAGTAGAGACAGATGCAGTCATAGTGATAATAACCAGCATTATATGTATTGGCTACTTAGTGCTAGACTCTGTTCTAGGTATTTTATATATTAACTCAGTCTTCATAGTTGCTTGATGGTAAAATCCCATGATACTGTATACTACAGATTCAGTAGTATGTAGTATGACTGGTAGTTGTTTCCAGGATCCTTGGAACTCTCAGCCAGGCAGCTAACTCTGGTCATTTCATTAATCTCACAATAATCCATTCTCATATTTTATGGGATTGAGTATTCAGATCCTATTTAAAATGATATGACAAGGGTTTACTATGCTATTAGTATCTTCCTTTTACAAATGACGAGATTGAGATACAGAGAGTATAAGTAGCTTTTCCAAGATCCCAGAGCTAGAAGGCAGGAGACTTAGGGAGTTAATGTGGTTCTGGAGTCCATGATTTCTACCACTCCGCTATAGGATGAGGTTCGCGAAAGGTGTCTAGAGGATAAAGTTGTTTCTTAAGAGTCTGGAGACCAGAGCCCTGACCTTGGTTCAGTTACCACACTGTGTTTCAGCACTGCATTCTGCTTTCTCCCCCAGGGTGCATAGAGGTGGGGGGTGGTGGGGGGGGAGCAGGGACCAGACATGGTATCCTCAAAGCCTGCCGGGAAGTTGCTTGTCAGGGACCTCAACTTTAAATTCACATCCAACTTTTATTTCAAAATGAGTTTTATGAACTGGAGGAATTATTTTAACCCTAACTTCATGTATCAAACATGATTTTTTTCTGAATTAGACTTGTTCTTTCCTACAGTGCCACTAATAATAAAAGCTGTATGCTTTTGCGTGGTCAGGTGATGCTAGTAGCTAGCATATGAAATCAGTAAGAAATATGCCAGAAGAGCAATGGATCCTCTATCTCATTTGACTCTGGGGAATCCAGGATAGGGAAAAATTCTCAGTGCCTGCAATCACAAAGAGAAAGCTTGAATATTTATAGTCTGAAGCTTTGAGGCTGAGGAGCGTGACCATTCCTGGTCTAATCATAGCTCTTGCTGGAATCAAACTTGAAATTTGACTTGAGCAAGAAAACATATAAATTAATCTCTGTTTATACTATTGAAAAGCAATGTGGCATTTTTTGTCAATAAACTTAATGTGTTTCATACGCCTTCATCTAATTGACGTGTATCTAGAGAGGTATATGTTCAGAGATGTTCTTGTAGTGTTGTCGATCTGTCTTACGAAAGAGTAATATCCTGGTTGAAAAGAAATCAAACAGAAATATATAGAATAAAACATCAAAATGCTCCTCACTCCAACTCTACTACCCAAAGGTAGTATTTAACTATCCTTTTTATTCCCCATATTTTTTGAAATAAATGGACAAAAGTATTTATTTACAGTGTACAAAATGAATTTTTGATAGACCTTGTGAAATGATTACCACAATCAAGCTAATTAACATATTCACCACCTCACATTGTTATAATTGTGTGTAAGTGGTGTGTGTGTGTGTGTGTGTGTGTTCGTGGTGAGAATATTTAAGATATTATTCTCTCAGCAAATTTTAAATACACACAATATTTAAATTTTTTTTTAACGTTTATTTATTTTTGAGACAGAGAGAGACAGAGCATGAACGGGGGAGGGGCAGAGAGAGAGGGAGACACAGAATTGGAAGCAGGCTCCAGGCTCCGAGCCATCAGCCCAGAGCCCGACGCGGGGCTCGAACTCATGGACCGCGAGATCGTGACCTGGCTGAAGTCGGACGCTCAACCGACTGCGCCACCCAGGCGCCCCAATACACACAATATTTTAATCAACACAATATTGATTTAATATTGTAAACAACACAATATTGTTAACTGTCATTGCCATGCTGTACGCGAGATCCCCAGAACTTATTCATCCTGCATAATCAAAACTTTATACCTTTTGACTAACATCTTCTTACTTGCCCCACCTCCCAGCCCTAGAAACCACCATTCTTCTCTCTGATTCTATGAATTTGGCTTTTTTAGATTCCACTTATAGGTGAGATCATAAAATGATTTCTCTATTTTTTTTTTTTTTTTTTTTTTTTTGAGAGGGAGTATGCGTGTGAGAGCTGGGGAAGGGGCAGGGGGAGAGGAAAAAGAATCCTAAGCAAGCTCTAAACCCTGCATGGAGCCCATTAAGGGGCTTCAGTCCCATGACCCTGAGATCATAACCTGAGCCAAAATCAAGAGTGAGATGCTTAACTGACTGAGTTACCCAGGTGCCCCTGATACATCTTTCAAATAAATATTTGACTACTTCAAGTGGCATGATGTCTTCCAGGGTCATCTATGTTGCTGCAAATGACTGAATTACCTTATTTTTAAAGTCTCAATAATATTTCTTTGTGTATATGTATGCATGCATATATATGTATTTATGTGTGTGTGTGTGTGTGTGTGTGTGTGTGTATACACACACACCATATTTTCTTTGTCCATTCCTATGTTTATGGTCACTTAGAAATATCATGGCTATTGTGAATAATTCTGCAATGGACATGGGACTGCAGATGGAATGAATAAGTCATGGGACTAAAAGGTACAGCATACGGCATATAATTATTAACATTGTGATAGTGTTGTATGGTGACAGGTGGTAACTGCATTTGCAGTAAGCATAGTATATCATATACATATAGACATGTTAACTGACTGTATTGTACACCTGAATGCAACATTGAGTATCAACTATACCCCCAAAAATTAAAAAGGATATCAAGTTGATCAATTGATCAATTGATTAATTATATACCCAGAAGTGGGATTGTTGAATCATATGGGAATTCTATTTTTAATTTTTTGAGTAGCCTCTATGTTTTCCATAGTGGCTATACTAATTTGTATTCCCACCAACAGTGTACTAGAGTTCCCTCTTATCCACATCGTGACCAACACGGGTTATCTTGAGGTGTGATATCTCGCTGTGGTTTTGATTTGCCTTTCTCTGATGATTAATAATGTTGAGTATTTTTTATATACCTTTGGTCATTTGTGTGTCTTCTTTGATAAATATCTATTCAGATCCTTTGTGTATTTTTTAATCAGGTTACTTGCTATTGGAGTTGTTTGAGTTTCTTACATATTTTGCATATTAACTATCAGATATGTGATTTGCAAACATTTTCTCCCATTCCATAGGCTGCCTCTTCACCTTGTTCCTTTCTTTGCTGTGCAAAAGCTAAAAGTTTAATGAATCCCAGTCTTCTACTTTTGTTCTTGTGCAGATGCCTTTTGGATTATATCCAAAAAAATCCTTGCCCGGATTAATGTCAAGCTCCCTATATTTTCTACTAGTAGCTTCACAATTTTCTTACATTTAAGTTTTAAACCCATTTTTAGTTGACCTGTATATATCTTGTGAGATAAGGGTCTATTTTCCATTTTCTCCAGCACCATTTGAGGAGACTGTCCTTTCCTCATTGTATGCTCTTGGTACCTTTGTCAAAGATCAATTGATCATAAATGGGTGAATTTGTTTCTGGGATCTCAATTCTGTGCCATTTGCCTCGGTGTCTGCTTTTACGATAGAACCATGGTGTTTTGGTTACTATAGCTTTGTAATATATTTTGAAATCAGGTAGTGTGATACCTCCAGCTTTGTTCTTTTCGCTCAAGATGGCTTTGGCTGTTGTGGATTGTTTACGGTCAACCATTCTTAACACTTCAGTATGTACTTCTAAACTTCATCATCATCATCATATTTACTTCTCCCTTTCACATGTACGCACACACATATGCGCGCGCGCACACACACACACACACACACACATTGAGTTACATATATATACAAAAGTACGATGTTTAAGAGAACTGTGGTAAGGCCATAGATACTGCTCTCAATAGCTTACTTTTTCTACCCTATATTATCAATATCCTTTTCTTATAAGAACATGTGAATCTACATAACTATATTCTCAAATTTACAGTATTGTCAAATCATGATGTATTGTTAGGCATTAAACTTGGTGAATAAAAAGATTGTTTCCAATTTTGATTATACAAACACATTGCGGTGAACACATTGGTCACTGTATTTTGCTGCATGTGTAGGAGCATGTCCACGGAATCAAATTTTAGGGGTAGAATTGCTGAGTCAAAGGGACACTTACATTTCTATAGATCAACATAAATGCATTCCCCTCCCCCCTCTTTCTGTCATACTTTCCCACAGTGTGTGAGGGTCCTTTAGGTTCGTTTTGATGTTCTTTTTCTAGTTTATTGAGATGAATGCTATATCTTTATGTTATTATTTATGAGAAATTGATTTTAAATATAAATTTTCCTTTGAAGACTCTGTTGGCTGCATCTCATAGGTTTTGATATGTAAAACCAGGAGTGATATTCACAATATTTAAGAACTGGTGACAAGCCCTCAGAAATGGTGCTGTGACCACTGACTTTAGTCATAAACAACTGGCGTGGCTGTGCTGGTATGAATGAGCTGGATACCAGAAATGTGACTTCCATTAGAATTTACTTCCTGCAGCTCATCGTGTAATCAAGCTGTACAACCTGATGTTTTCTAACTATGGCAGTATATCTTGTATGTATGTCTTTCACCTAGCTCTTTTTTTATTTGAGATTGCTACTCTCAGTGATTCTGTTGGTCAAAATCCTCACCCCTAATTTAAGGTTCATCTCAAATGACACCTCACTGGTAAAGAAATAAGTAATCCTTGAGGTTCCTGGGTGGCTCAGTCAGTTAAACATCTGACTCTTGATCTAAGCTCAGGTCTTGATCTCAGGGTTGTGAGTTCAAATCTCGTGCTGGGCTCTGTACTGGGTTTGGAGCATACTGAGAAAGAGAGAGAGAGGGAGAGAGAGAAAGAGGGAGAGAGAGGGGGAGGGAGGAAGGAAACAAAAGAATAATCTTTTTATGAACTGTCTTGTCATTTTATCTTAACTTATAATGGTGGTTATTATCACCTTCACCAGGGATCACCTTTCCTGTAAAGGAGTAGATAAATGTTGGATTTGATGGACGTAGACTTTCCGCTATACTCAGTTCTGCTCTGGTACTGTAAAGGCAGCCAGAGATAATACCTAAACAAATGGCCGCAGCTGTGTCCTGATACAATTACCTTTTTAAACATAGGTGATTTGTACTGAGTAGAAAAAACTCAGTACAAGATGAGAAAATTCTAGATAGAAATATGATAGGTCAAAAAGAAAGCCTATCCAGTTTGAGTACTGTGACATTTATTCTTGTCTAAAAAAGGTTTATGGGGGCTCCTAGGTGGCTCAGTCAGTTAAGCATCAGACTTTGGCTTAGGTCATGATGTCACGGTCTGGAAGTTTGAGCCCCATGACAAACTGACAGCTCAGAGCCTGGAGCCAGCTTTGGATTCTGTGTCTCCCTCTCTCTCTGCCCCTCCCCCACTCTCTCTTGCTCTCTCTCTCTCTCTCTCTCTCTTTCAGAAAAAATAAACATTAAAAAAAGATATTAAAAAGGTTTATGTGAAGAGTGCCTGGGTGGCTCAGTTGTTTAAGTGTCAGGCTCTTGGTTTTAGCTCAGGTCATGATGTCGTGTTCATGAGATGGAGCCCTGCCCTGGGCTCTGTACTGACAGCATGGAGTCTGCTTGGGATTCGCTTTCCCTCTCTCCCTGCCCCTCCTCTGCTCATGTGCGCTCTCTCTCTCTCTCAAAAGTAAAGAAATAAACTTTAAAACAATCTTTCAAATAAAAAGGTTTATCTGAGTTGCTAATTTGCTTTTGGCCCCCAAAACTAAGCTATCATAGCTCTGAACAATGATGTATTCAGAAAGCAAGCACAATCTGGTGAAGGAAATCTGTAAATTGTGTTACCCTTATATTTCATTGTGTTTCCTGAATCTCTTTTGTAGATCTGTAGTAGCATGATGAGTTTGATTCAGTCTCTTTCTCTGGTTTTAGGCTTTATCTGAACCTAAGAGCTGTAAATCATCTATAGTTGAAAATCCCACTCATTTTATCCTTGGCATGATAGGCTAAGAGATGCATAATGAATTTGCAACCATTCAGAAGCCATAGGGCCAAAACATATACAAACTATTGTTAATTACAAAGAAGAGACAAGAATCAGTAAATATCTAGAATACACTCCGCCGCCCCCCCCCCCCCACACACAGACAGACACATGAAAATAAAGATAACTAGACATGATGATTCAGGAATAGAACAAATTATACAATGTGAAAGGGATTACATATTTGCAATCTAAAGATTTGAGAAGGAATCCTTCTCCCTACTGACTATAAAAGGTCAAGGAACAGTGGTGTCACATCACTTAAACTACATAGTTCATCTTCCAGAGGTAGCAGAGGAATGTTGTACTCACCTTTAGTTTTCTTTGTACAAGACTATACTTGTTCCATCCACTCATGGAAAGAACAGCTTGTCTTATTACCCTCCAGTGGAAATGAGTTATGAGCCTTTTATCTGGAGTTTACAGGACAGCTTTAACCTCTTTATAGTTGAATTTCCGTGATGAATGCAATATCCAATTTCATCTTAGTTAATTTTTTTTCAAGAATTCCTTTTCCTGTTCTGATTTGTAGGTTCATACAAGATAATAATGGGACAGATCAAATTACCCCATTTGGGATCCTGTTAAACCCTTTTCTATTGTCCAGCAGGCCTTCAGTATTAATTTCCTGTTTTTTCTCTTGTTCATGTCAATCCAACTAGAAAAATCAGGCCTTTGTGATGTTCATAACAATTTTGTACCTTTACTATATTTCAAAGAAAAGTTTGCCTTTTTTGTAGTACCCATCTTAAAATAAGCCCTCATGGTTTAATTTAGCTAACTTTTTCTTAGGCTTATAAAATAGATGGTCAGGAATCTTGTGAACTAGGGATACAGGAGCTGAGTTCACTTGGACATGAGTTACAAGTTGAAACGCTGTCACACAAAGGTGCCAAAAGCCCTACCCCGGATACTGTAAGCAGTAGTAATACAGAGAGGGAAACATATTGCATAAGAAAAAAGTGGTTGGCCTTGTGCATCAACTGGCTGATATCTTACTTTTTTAAAGACCTCAAAGTGCAAGGTGGTCATTGTTTTAACTCATCAAATGCAAGAACTCTTTTCCATGAAATATGCTATCCCCTGACACTGATTAACAATTAGTTCTGAGTGATTACTTTTGGATGATCAGATAGAGTTTGTGATTTGCCCAAAGTCACAACTGATGTAGGCAGTCATGGGGTAACTGCTGTCTTTTGGCATTTCATTAATTCCTTCACACATTTATCATTTATTGAACACAAACCATGGGCCAGGTTTTGTGCGACGTGCCAGGGATACAAAGTTGAGTGAGACAAGATCTCAAACCTCCAGAGGCTTATAGTAAGTAATAAATATGCAAATCAATGATTACATTACATTTTTATCAGTGCTATAATAGAAGCATGAACAGAATGCTGGGAGAGCATAAGGGCATCAAAATCAGATTCAGGGAAAATCCCCTGGAGGAAGCCATATTTAGACTGAATTTTGACGAACAAGCAGGATTACTAGTTAAAGAAGCAATGAGAACATTGTAACCTGTGAAAAGTCCAGGAGTCGTGAAACATCACCAGGTATTTTGAGTAATGACAAATATTTCAGCATGGCTTGAAGGCAGCTGAGGGGTAGGTGGTAGGTGTTGAAGTTAAGGGTAGAACCAAAGGCCAGATCCCAAAAGGTTGAGATGCTAAGCTGAGAATGTGACACCATAGCGGGGAACTAAGTGGTGTAGGTTAAGGGAAGGATTCACCCTGCCCATCCAGAGCATCGTGGCATCATGCTGACCCCATGGCATACAGACACAAAACCCTTCCTTCATTTGGGGCATTTGATGGCATTGGGGAAATGACCTTCAATGTAAAGGCAGGCTTTCTTCCTAAATATAATTCATATACCAACTGGTAAGAGAATATCTTATTTTTTATCTCATTTCAATTGTATTTCCCCTCTTGAGTTCTGGGAGCCTGCTCAGCCTGCCTAGTTCTTAGGAACAACTTTGTTTTCATCTATACTAGTTCAGTTCTGTATGAAAAGAGGTAGAGATGCTGTCAGGGAGGTGGAGGAGGTGATGACTCAGCCAGTACACATCCTCTCCCCATCAAAACCCTGTGCTCTTAAACCTCCTGCACTAATATTCTGACAAGCACGTTGTGGGGGGGGGGGGGGGACACATGTGTTTTGAGATTCTGGAGACTCGGGTTTTAAACCTGGTACTGACCAGAACAGTCTTTGAGATTGGACCCAAGTCAGCCAGACTTTCTGAACTTGAGTCTCTCCTCTGTAAAAGGAGGTAACAAACTTACTTCATCAAGACCTTTCCTATACGTCCATGGATTGGGATTATGCTTTCTCACGTGAGACCTCCAGTCGTCTATCTAGATCACATTTGTACAAGATGCTGGGATCCTTTCAGATGAGACCACAGTTGATTGGGTGAGAAGGGGCAGGGCAGGGTTTCTACAAAACAGGAGGATTTTATGAGTTCTCTGAAAGGTTCAGAATGCCTGGTCTTATTTTAACTCTTAAAAGCCAAACTCCTTGCAGTTGGTCTCAGGGACTTTCATAAAATAAAACAAAACAAAACAAAACAAAACATTCTTTCCAAAGGTGAAAGGAGCCATTCATTGTTTAATAAACTGGATAATCTTCCTTCTTAGAAGCATTCTAAGGTGTATAAATGGAGGCATTTAGGCTGTCACGGAGAGAAAAATGCAGATAGACCATGCATCACTGGGAGATGCTTAATCCCTAGAAATAATAATCAAAGAGAATTTTATTCACTTATAGAGAAATATTTTTAAAGGAAGCATTTGCTAGCAGATTGATTTTCTATTTTATGTTAGCTGCTTATTAGCAATGCCATGGCTTTGCTATTCAGGCAGATCAGTGTTCCCAGAAAGGCATTGGAGAAAGGATATTGTTTTTAGTTATGAATTAAGAGTTAGAATAAATTCAGTTTTTATTTTCAAAGCTACTGAGAGATACTGGAATGCCAAATGAAAATACCCTTTCACAGAAAGGTGAGGTAAATAGAATGTGGCATATTGAAAAGAATAGACTTTGAAGTTAGGAAGGATAGAATATGGATCTTGTCTCCAGTGGTTTTTATTTTTAAGATCTTGGGAAAGTCTTTGAGCTTTGTCTTTTGCCCTGCAGTGCCAGGAAATTTGGAGGAATAGATGGAGTTAGTATTGAAAGTACTTAGCCAACTCAGATGCCAAATGATGGGGCAGGAATCTGAAGACAGAATTCCCTAAAGCTTTTCCTTCATTTACAACCTAAGAAGCCTCCAGATAGTCCCTTTGCATTAAGGTTTATTGTACCAGACAAATGTTTCCCAAACTTTTATTATGTAATAGTCCTTTTCACTGAAATATTTAACCCTTAGAACTTCCTTAGGAATTAAAAGTAATTATTTTTACATTATTGCCTTGTGCGTAAGAAAATGAAATAACATTTACGGTAGTATTCATTACTGTTTCCTATTTGACAAATGATTTACCCTGTCCGTTTACTGCAAAGTTAACTTTGTAAGAATCATATGTGGGAAAAATATGAGAATATAATAATAATTTGACCACAAGAAGATTTCAGATTACAGTGTGCTTTGTGTAGCTAAATTCTATAATTTTTATATGTTATTTCTTTTGTCGGTGTTTATTTATTTATTTTGAGAGGGAGGGGCAGACAGGAGGGAGAAAATCTCAAGCAGGCTTCGCACTGTCAGTGTGGAGCCTGACTTGGGGCTTGATCCCATGAACCGTGAGATCATGACCTGAGCTGAAATCAAGAGTCAGATGCTTAACCAATGGAGCCACCCAGGCCTCCCTCCAAAGTTGTTTCTAAGTGCTGAGATAAGGTGTTAATTTCAGGTTGTGAGCTTTCTCTGGTTGTTACATGTTGCTGGCATGTGTAGGTTTTTATCCCTTATAAGTGAAGACCTAATTGGAAATAGGTCAACGTGTATTTTTTTTTTCTCCTTACAATTGACTATGAAATGCTAGAATAGTCTTGATGTATTATGTAAGATGAACGCAAATTGTATTTCAACATCAGTGTTCCATATGCTTCCTGCCTTTTAACTCGCGCTCCATCACAAATACACATAATCAGTTACATGACTCAAAATGAAAGCAGTTTATACAGTTATGAAGGTCAAAACAACCAAGCTGGCTAGAGGTGTTCAGTTTAGGGCTACACCCAATGGAGCCCGAATTATTTGTCCCTCCTTTTCTAGACACTGTGCCCCTTTATTCAGTAATACTTAGTGGTTCTAAGCGTTTACCTATTAAGAAGAAAAACTGCTTAATACATTGGTTCATTTGCATTTTATTGATTTTTAGAAATTAGACATTATAAAGGATTCCAGTAGTGGTGTTAATGACAAGAATGCCCAGGAACGCATGATGAATAAGTGGGAAAATAATTAACAGTGACTTCTGTAGGCACTATGGTTAGAGTTTTATAGAATTCTCTACAGGATACCCCTCTGTGAAGTGTTCTCTGTTCTTTTCTATTTTTCTTCCTTCCTTTCCTTTTTTTGTAACTCCTTCCTTTTATGGGTCAACCAAAATTTACTATATCTCCACCAAGAAGTAGACACCATAACAAAGCCCAAAGGATATGAGAAGTTAGAAGGTTTATAATCTACTGAAAATGTTTTCTATTTCTTTGCTTTTTTTAAATAAAGAAGTTTTCTTTATTTACATATAAATATGTGAATTCTAATTAAGCTAGCCTCACTTTGGATGCTTTAAAATAGTGTAATATTCTGGAACTTTTATCACTTAATGTGTCATAGACATGCTTCAGAAGTTCATTCTTCAACGTTCAAATAGATCTGGTCAATCTAAGGAGTTCACTTTGTGAACAGAAAATCTGAGTCTTGCTGTTCTTAACTGCAATTCTCTTAAACTACCCAGTTGATATAAATTCAGTTGCCACGCTAATAATTTTTCATGTGTGTAAAAAAGCAATGGCCGCGTCCCAGATGCTGTTTTCTCTATTTCAGGAAATAAATAAGGAACCGCCACTATATGCAAAAGATTTGTAGACAGCTCCTTGAAGTTAATTTCTGTGAGCATTAGTAAGTACTTAAACCCCAAACCACAGAGAGGGTTTAGAAATGATTGCAATAAGCTCTTTAGCTACTTACGTTAAATAGAGTAGCACCCCTATGCCATAGGCTGAATAGAGTAGAGAATTTGTGGGGTTACCTACAACTCTGGAGCAGCCCATTGTTTGAAGGTTGTGTTTTTGATGTTTCTTGCTAGAAGTCATCCGTTTGCCCAATAGATGTTAGTTGAGTGCATCCAGTGTGCCAAGAACTGGACTTGGCATCACCATGGAGAACGTCACATTCTAGTCTTATCCTTTAGCACCGAGCAGAAGTTGGTGCTGTTAATGTCAAGAGCAAGTCAAGAAAGAATGAGGCTCCGGCAGAATGTCACTTGTGAAATCTCCATTTTTGGGGGTGCTGCCCTGATATCAGATGTTTCATGTGTGTTGGTGATTATCATGACAATAGAACAGTGGTTTATGTCTAAATTATTTTTATTCTAAATAAAAACAGAAATATACCTCAGTTTCTTTTTTTCCATACTAAGTTGATTTTTGTAACAGGAGCACATAATATAATAGAATTTGCAATAACAGAATCATCTACAATTACCATAGGGAATAGAAAGCTGTATGCCAGGTCATATTTTTCCTTTAATCTTTTGAATTTGGAGACAGAGCACTGTTGATAATTTGGCCAACTTGTGACTGTAGTAAGTGGAAGTTGGGAAATGCTGAGATTTGTCTTCTATATTACTTGTATTATCCTGATCTTTACATGACTTGAAATGCACGTTTAGCTCCAGCATGTGGAGTAAAATTAACGGTAGAAAGAAACAGAGTCAGAGGCCATATGTAACATGTCTGTTGTGTTCTTGGCCCCTTTCTTCCTCCCTTCTCTTCTGAAGTGTGTGCCCCTTCTTTGAAGGATGAGTTACACGTGAAAGTTTACAAATCACCTATTTAGCATCTCTTAATATCATCTGACTGCTTTTTTTTTTTTTTTTTTTTTTTTTATCATATCCCCCATGACTTCCATTTCAGCCTAGCAACAACTTCAGGCACAAAATGAGCTTTTTCAGGCAGTATGCAGTTGTAGGCTTTTTTTGGAAAACACTATCAAAGCCAATAAAATAGCACACCCAGTCAGGCATTTCCCTTGTTGAAACAGGGTTCTGAAATGGGGCCCGTTTCCTTGGATTTGCCTACTCTGTGTGAAAATAATTTCACTGCAAGATAAATCACTCTCCTTCTCAATACTTAGAGATTTATTTTCTTAATTTTTGTTTTAATTTTTAAATCTGAACTTTATTAAGAGGGCAAAGAAACCCGCTGAAGTGGGAACAACATAGATTTTACTATGTGATGGACTTCAGTGCACTTCTAAAAGTAAGTCATGAACACTGACTTCAGCCTTTCATCTTCCTCAGGTGGGAGCCGTTTGGAAGTATCAGTCAGTGTGTCCGAACAGGGAGGCACAGCATTTTGGTCCGGTCGGGATTCTTCTTTGCTTCTTGGATCCCATGTGTGTCCCTTTTCAACTTGCAGTTGCTCTTGAGAGTTTCTTAGAGTTAAGGCTTTGTAACTATTTATAGATGATGCACAGTTTTGACTAATACTGTTTACATTTGCCTCAAGCACCAGGGCTTTGTACGCATTTGGTTCTTTTTCCGCATTTGGTTCTTTTTCAAAACACGTGGCTTCTTCCCTCTGTGTCTCACGTGCTGAATAACCTGGAATGGCCACGTCCTGGGCTCTGTGCAGAGATGCCTGCTGTATTTTTAGCCTCGGAACTTCTTTCTTCTGTGTTGCTGTAGTGGATAGGATTGTTTGGACAGGAAGAGTCACTTCCTTGTTATGTACTGCCAGCATTGTAGAGCTCCCTGAGTTTCCCACGTGCCCTCTCTTTAGCCACCCCCCACCCCTGCACTACGGTCTAATCACTTCCCTTCTACTGTCTCAGAGAGGTCAAGAGGTTTTCCCTCTCTTCATTCTTTTCTTCTTTTTCCTCGTTTCTTACTCCTTCCTTCTTTTCCTCTGTCCTAGTCTGCCTGCCTGCTTTCTTCTCATTATCCCCTTCTTTTTCTTTTCTCACGTTTTAAGAATCTGTTCTGAGTTTTCTTCTATTTTCATTTCTTTTCTGTTATAGCAACTGGATCTCAGCTTGGGGAGTGGCTGGGTGGGTGGGTTTTAGCCCACACATCTAATTGCACACAGGTGAAAGGACACATGCCAATGACGGTGGATTGTATCATTGCTGGTCGCAACAGCAGGTTGTGAACCACTCACACGTCCATCAGTGGGGACATGCTGAAGAAACCATGGCATGTCCATATAATGGAACACAGCGCAGCTACAGAAAATAATTTGGAAGCACTTGATGTATTAATCTGGAAATATCTCCAAGACGTTTTGTCAAGTGAAAAGCAAAGTGCAGAACAGTTTGTACTTTATATTACCTTTTGGGGAGAAAAATGGGTTGGTGGTGGTGGGGTGGTAAGTTTCTATTTTTTGCTTTTTAATTGTAACTAGTAAATAAACAAAGAAATTTGTGTAGGAAACACAGGAAGTTGCTCATGAGTGTCAGGGGGCGGATGGCCTGAGAAATAGTGAGAGAAGATTTCAGTGCTGTCCCTTTTCAGATTTATTAAATTTTAAAAATATGTTAATATATTATCCATGCAAAAAATTAAATATGATAATATCATCCTCAAAAGTCAAACTCAGAGTCAATGAAGGAAAACCACTGATCCATTAAGTGCTAAAAAAAAAAAAAAAAGAGAAAGAGAGAAAAGAAAAAAGAAAGAAAGAACAAAGAATTGACACAACTGCTATAATTTATCCAAAATCATGGGTGTCCTTCTCACGTATTAGTTGCTTATGGTTTGAGCCATGTAAAAGTTTCATTTTCATGAACAAAAAACATTGACTGTTGGCAATTTCATATATTTCAGTAGAATGTTTACCTTCGTCAAAGCATTGAAACTCCAATACCAGTTTGCCTGAGCTCTTAGGCCCTTAAAGTATTATTACCTTCCTCTTCTGTGCTGTTGAAACCCTCGGAGTCTGCTTTCATTCATTCTCCTGGGCCACCTTGGTGACAAGATGTGAGGTGTGACAATTCTATTCCTGAATTACCTTTCCATCCAAGCTTTATTACCTTTGCACATAGCTGTAGATGAAGCCCTCATAATCTGCTCCTGGGATTATAGTATTGTTTTGAGAAGTCACTCTGAATTCCAGGCTTTCCTTCTGGGCCTAATGTCCTCATTGCTACCAAATTTATCTTTCTACAAGGCCGTTTGGATCATGTTACTCCTGGGTAAATTCATCCTGTAGTAGCCGGGGTTCTCCAGAGAAACAGAACCAATTAGCACCAAAGAACTGTTATTCATCACTTTGGAGTGCTTTTTAGAGGGTGAGAGAATGCACTATCAGTCCCTGCATCTTAGCTGTTGGGTGTTTCCCTTTTTCTTTTATCAATAAATGATTATTCACGATCAAAGAAGAGAAGAAAATGGCATCATTTAGCAGTGTGCTAACTTAGTGGGACCTACTCTGGTTTAGTCTATTATAGCATCAGTATGTCTTACTAATGGCCACATACAGAGCAGTGCCCTTCAACTCTTTTCAGAGTGCCCCTCCATTCAAGCAATGTAGCACTCTCCAGTGGTTTAGTCATACTGTAAAATCTTTGGCTATTGTCCATTAGTTTTAGAAAATGAGCAAATTTTCCATTGAAACCAGGAGTCTATGACAGTGGGCATGACTTTGAAGGTTGACATGAAAAGTCTTTAGGAAAGATGAAATGGTGATTATTTGTTGGAAGTGCTAGGTCTTTATTTACCGTAGATGTGTGTATACGCTGAAATGAAAAAGCTTACGAGGATAAACAACACAAATATATTTAGTATTATGCAATTCCTTTCAAATTCCACCCTTTCTCACCACCCAGTTCTTTATCCCAGAATTAGGGTTGATCTGTTGCTTTCCACAGGCCCCGTGCAACAGTTAAAAGACTTAAGAGCTCTGGAATGTATCCTTCTTTTCCCAGCCTCTAGGTAAGTGTATTGGCAGCTAATGCCTCATGGCCTAAAAAGTATTCTCTCCTTTCTTCACTATGTTAGCTTCTGTTTATCTTTCTAATCTCACTTTAGCCCTCCCTTCTTCATACAAGCCTTTCCTGATCTCCTTGGCTGGGTCAGCTCCCCACCTTCCGGAAAGGTGCTCAGACATTGCTTCCTCGTCACAATTTCAAGTGAATTCACATTTCTTTACATGGTTATTTGCTTAGTCTGCATTTCTCAGCGATACAAAAGCCCGTCCAGCTGACGACAGTCTTCAACTCACTACTGTATCATCAATTCCTAATATAATGTTTTAGACATAAGAGCAACTGAATACATGTTTTTGAAAAATGTGAGACTATTCAGATCCACAAATACTCATTTTGGCCTATAGCTTAGCATTCTGGGTATCTTTATTAAATGTGTACTAGGTTATGATTTTATCAATTTTCTGAAATTCAAATCAATATTATTTCATTATTCTGAAAAGTAAATTATTCATTGCCAGTATGTGGGTAACATAAGTGGTTTTGGTTTCTAATTCCTTAAGCTATTATATATATTTTCCATTTAAATTCAGTTAAAATTTCTCTAGGTTTTTGAAGAGAATGCTTTCTGGTTTCAAGACCATAGCCACGCCCACATCTTCAGGAACCATATACCAGTGTAAGCATACGGGCTTTAAAATGTATATACGATTCTCTAGAGCTCATGTATAATTAAAATTTGGACAGCCAGGTGTTTGAGAGGTTCCAGTAATTTATGGTGTTTCTCTAATATCAGAATGAAAAATTTAAAAATCATGGCAGATTCTATAGTCAACATGTGTCCAATGTATATACAGTGAAAACCACAGAATTAGTACCCCAGCAAGAGGATTTATTAAAAGAAACCAGAAGAAATAATATATTCAGAGTTGGATCACAGAATAGCATCTCAGTGTGCCATGTCCTGAGCAGGCATAATTCCTAATTAACCACAGACACAGCATCTGAGTAATGAGTTGGTCCTCTACTCTCTCATGGAAATTTAAAAAATTTGTTTCTGACCTAAGGAAACCATGACTAGATCTGGAAAAATTGAACCCCTTGTCACATTCACAGGATACTTTAAAAATGTCTTCACTCTTCCAACTTCTAGAACAATTCACCCTATGTAACTGTTCTAATCTTTGTGAGATTCATCATCCTCGATGGCGTCCCTAGACACTATCATCAGAATATAGACTAGGCAGTCAGAGCTGAAAGTCTGCACATCATAGACATCAGGCAGTGTTTGAACAAAGCACAAACTCAACACTTAACGACTGTTGCTTATTCAGGCCTGGAATACCTGAAGTTCAAGTATGAAACTATGTGGTATTTTGGTCTCTATTTCTCCACTGTAAAAATCTGCCTTCCTGGTTTCTCATTGCCCTGTTTTCAGAGTGGCCGTTTGTTTATAGGTGCCGGTGTGGCTTATAATTCCAGTTATGTTTGTCACTCAATAGCTTCTGCGTTCAACCACTCTTGTGCTGGATACACTTTGGAATAAGTAATACTTAATAAGTAATATTTTAAACTAAACCGCTTTATCTAATTTATGAAATCATTTGGGCTGGGAGGAGACCTACAGTGAAACACTAGTGCATCCACTTTTCTAGAATGGTGGGATAGATTGTTATTGTCTATAAAATCCATTCTGGGTGGGTATCTATTCTCAGCCTTCATTATCTCCAGTGATAGCAATTCCACAGCCTCCCTTGGCAGCCTTCCCTATTGCTGAACTAGCCTTGCTTATTAATCCTATAATAATACCTTATGTTCTCTAAATATTGAAGCAGCGCCTAAGTTTCCCTTGCTAACTCATTCTCCCCTGCCCACCCTGTGAACCGCTTGTGGAGGAGGAATAATTATGTAAGCACACAGCACCAAATGATGTGTTGTTCAGCCTTGTCCTGAGGCATTCCGCAAGGGGCTTGTTAGGATGGACGTTGTCAGTCCATAGAAAATTAAGCTATTAAATCTGCAGCACTAGGGTGGTGATTGAATTGCTTGTGCCACTGGGATGAAATTGCTTTGCAGACATATGAATTTCGCAGCCAATAGAAGAATCTCTTCCTACGTGCTCTAATTGTAACATTTTAGATTAATGCAATGATTCGGGGGCTATCTTGGCATGTTTTCACTACTGTTGCAACAAGGGTGTTGGATGGATCTGGCCTAGGAGGCTGTGGTCCAGGAGTTGACCCGGAAGAAAACTGGGCATGCTGATTGGATAAGGAGCATCCTCACCCATTTTTCATTGGTCTGTGCACTACGCATTGTTGGCACTGTACCCATATCTCCTTGACTTCCTTTTACCATTCCTGAGCACCCATTACCCAGTCTCTAGATGCTTTGCTTGTGCTGGCCAGAACTTGGGACTCTCTTCAGAAGATTGCTTTTGGGCAGTGGGAGAGCTGAGGTGCCTAGGAGTTCATGTCTTCTCTGATGTGTGTTGAAAGCCCAGCTCTTTGGCTTTAGGTTGAGATGAACTTAAACATGCGTCTTGCAGTCTGTAGTTCCCCGGTGGGATCAAACTGAAGCTACCTCCTTAGTGCTTCACTAGAAAAAGTATTCTTGCTTGGCCTTTCCCCCTTCCCTGTTACGCCCCCACCACCAAGCCCTTACCAGTTTATCCTGGGAGCACTTTGATATATCTTGCCCATCCTCATCTTGGACTTGGCTTGTAAGGAATCAGACTCAAGGCATCAGTCCTTCTTCTGTGACCTACCCAGAATGTGGTAGTCAGACTCCTCAGCCTCATGTGGTTAAATGTCCATTAGATGCTTTTCTCATGATAAACCTAAGTTTTGTTCCAAGATTGAAAGGGGCTTTCCCATAATATTGCTTTGAGTTTTCTGAAATCACAAAGCTTACTTTGGGTAGTCAAACCCCAAGTGGCTCCCATCTATCTATCTATCTATCTATCTATCTATCTATCTATCTATCTATGTATGTATGTATGTATCTATCTACCTACCTACCTACCTACCTATCTGTCTAATCTATCTATCGTGTTTTCCTCAAGTGCTACATCACTTTTGTGTTTCTTCTGGAATCAGCTTATCGTTCATTAGAACACAGGCTCGGTATTGTGTTCTTGCTCCAATTACAGAATCTGTCTCTCCAAGTAGACTGTGAATTCTTTGGGTATGACCTGGTTATCAGAACCCCTGACAAGCCACTTGCATGGTGTCTTCTTCTCCAGAGCTGTCTAAGCAAGCCCAGGCTTGCTGCCTCCTGATAAAAGGACTTAAGTACATCTATGTTTGTGATGGAGTACTTATGGTCAGTTTGCTTTGATTAGCCACTTTTCTTTTTCAGTTTATTCAACTCAGTTCCTGAAATACTGATTTATCTCTTGTAAGCCCAATAAAATTTATATCCCCAAACCAGTAACTGACCAGAATGTCAGAATAATCATGGACCAGTGGCAAAGGAGAAAGAAAGCGATGTGTTTGGGGATAAAACAAGAACGAGTCATGATCACCCTCTCAACTCCTTTTGCTTTTTCCCCTGGGTCTTTATCCACAAATGGAACATATTTTCTCGTCTTTTGTGGGTATGTGTCTCTCAAATACTTTGGGAATATTAACTGAGTAACTGATTTTATCTTAGAAGTGAATATCTTCCTAAGAATGAAAGCTGACCTGAATGTAATGTTGAATTAGCCTTAGGGGCACCAAGGACAGCTTGCCTGGTCATGAATGTTCCAGAAGCTATTACTGAAATTAGAAGAACATACTCATTGTGGTGTCCATGTCTTCTTCCATTCTAAATACTTTAAATGAACATCTGAAACATCCAGTTACACTCTGTGTGCATATGCCTTGCATACAGTTGGTGCTCCATAATTTTTTTTCCAATTAATAGTGAATAAAGAAAACAAGGATCAAATATGGTACCTTATTTTTTGTGAGTACAAAAACCTATTTTCCACATACATAATTGATAACACTGAAAAATAAATCGGGAAGTTGTATTTATGTTGCATGTTCCTGCAATCATTAGCAGGCTGACTTTGAAATGAGAACTCCAAGTATAATTAAATAATGACATTGTTCTAAGATGATGTCAAACCCTGATAGACTAGCATATGATTTTGCTTGTTATTAATTTCTTAGCTCCTCTCTAAAATATAGAAAATTTTTATAACAGTAAATAAATATCAAAACATTTTAGTAACAGGAGACCCTAACCTTTTACCAAATGACCAGTACTTTTAAAAAAAATTATTTTCTTTAATATTTATTTATTTGAGAGAGAGAGAGAGAGAGAGAGAGAGAGAGAGAGAGAGAGAGAGAGAAAGGGCAAGCAGTAAAGGGGCAGAAAGAGAGGGAGGGAGAGAATTCCAAGCAAGCTCAGTGCTGTCAGTGTAGAGCCCCATGCGGGACTTGAACTCACTAGCTGTGAGATCATGACCTGAGCCAAAATCAAGAGACAGCTGCTTAGCCAACTGAGCCACCCAGGTACCCCACCGTGGGTGTATGGTGTTTTATTTTTCAGTTTGTTATCCTCTTAAATTTGTATATGTGTGTGAGTATATAATCTATATGTATAGCAGGGGTGCCTGGGTGGCTTGGTCTGTTGAGCATCTGACTTCGGCTCAGGTCATGATCTCACAACTCTGTGAGTTCGAGCCCCGCATCAGCTCTTTGCTGCCAGCTCAGAGCCTGGAACCTGCTTCAGATTCTGTGTCTGCCTCTCTTTCTCTCTGCCCCTCCCTCACTCACACTCTCTTTCAAATATAAATAAACACATTAAAATTTTTTTAATCTATATGTACAGTAGTGTTTGCATATACTACTTTTATATCTGAGAGAAATGAAGGCAACAGTCTTGGCAGACTCTAAAACTGCAAGACGGTGTATCTTTAAATCGGTTGTCTGTCCCTTTCGTGGAATGACACTACCTGGTTTGGTAGATCATTTCCTTTATTCTTTCGCCCGAAGGTGAGATAGTCAGTGGCCACTGACATCTAGGACTCATTTAAGGTTTTCTACCCAATTAAGAAGCAGTGACAATAGAACACAGTGTCAGCACATGTAATTTTCATTGGGGGTAAGTGACTTAAAGAAGTCAGAGGGCGACATAGAAAAGATTCATTAAAAAACAATTCTGTTACATGCACTCATTCTTTCTCAACACAAGGAGGGCAATCAAAACAGAACAAAACTACTTTCAATCTACTGGAAAATTTAACTCTTAAATTTGTAATGAAGCTACACTTAAAGCAGTTGACCGATAGTCCCTGTCCTCTGTTTGCAATTTCCCTAGCAAATGGGGTGGGTGAATCTTAAAATCTTCAACAAAGAGTGATTCTCGTGACTAAGTCCAGTGTCCCTCACATAGCTGTTGAATAAGAACAGAGAAGCAAAGTAGTCTTTGTTATTTTAGTGTGATTAGGCTATGATCTTTAATATAACTGACAGCTCTTCATAGGGTAGTCTGACAACCCTATTTAGTTTTCCTTTACATGAGGAAAACTTCCCTTTATCCAGTGGAGCTGGGAAATATGGCAAAAGAGCAGCAAAGAGCTCAGTGCTTCTGTAATCAGAGAGACCTGGATCTGTATCTACAAGCCCCATGACCTTGAGCAAATTGTGCACTTCTGTGCATTATTCTCATTTGTGCAATGGGACTATATTAGAGAGTTATTGTGAGAATGAAAATAAGAACAATTATATTGAAAATGCCTAAGTCCATAGTCCGGGCATAGCATACAAATACATAGGACAGGACACCTAGTAAGTGTCCCTTCACAGTGTCCTCATTACTAATACTAATAGTAGAGTCCCTGTTGTCCCATCCTTTTGTTTTTGTTAGGATAATTATTATCCAGGCTTTTCACAATTCCTGTTTGCAATGCAAATATAATTTAGTGGCTTTCATTCATTCCGAGATTGAAAGTAATGATGTCTTTAAGCTCACATGAGAAAATCAGGAGGCTGGTCTGCTTGGATTGCTTTCTGTTCCTAATTTTGATTAAATATTTTCTTAAAGTCATCTTTTGCATTATTTAACAGTTTTTTTTTTATCCGTCATATGAGAAAGTTTGCGACGACTCTCATGTCTCTATATTTTTAAGAAAGAAAGAGCGGCCTGTTTTTTATATCCACTTTAGTAGTGTTTTGCTTTTGTTTTTGTTATTGGTTCTGTTTTTTTGTTTTTGTTTTTTTGTTTTGTTTTGTTTTTTGCAGCTGTGAGGCAGTGGATGATAAATCAAAAACTAATATTTCCAGCTATCTCAAAAAATAAAAGTCTGTGACAGACTAAATATGGGCTAAATGAGGCTTAGGGATGATTTGTTCTAATTAGATATAAGGTAAATGTTCCTGCAATTTTGACTCTTATTAAAGTCGGAACATGTGGTTGTTCGAGCTTTTCCCGCATTGCCCTTTTAAAAAATCATTTGAAAATATTTTGGGTCTGCTGTCGCTGAGACAATATGGCTTGGCAGTATATTGGTAACTTAATAAGCTCACCGCGTTTGTCATGCAGAAACTGTTCTTTATATGCAAGGCTGTCAGACAGATTGAGTATATAATTCTTCTTCGCATGAAATAATATGATAAAACTCCTGTATCAAATTGAATGCTGTACTAGTGTTTGGAATCTTTCATGCATAGGTTGGAATTGTTTTACAATGGAAGCATTGTTTCATGACAAATACTCTTTCTTTTTGTAACATTCATCAGTTACGTTTTAATAGCAAGCATTATCCTCCTGACTATAGGTCTGCCTTTTCTTGCTGTTAATAAACTGGAAAATAAGTCTGCTTCTCAGTTATGTTTGACATTTTTTTTTAATGGTTAACTGCTACAATTAGACTACTCGATCAGGGTTGTAGATGCTTGCATTCTTCCCACGAAAGCCTCACCTATCTGATTTTGCCAGTTTTTGTGATAGAGCAGAATAGGTTTACCTCCTTTTGGTAATCATATTTTGATTTAACCTCCAATGATAATGCTTACTAATATGACGTTTTAAGGCTCGGCTCACCACACAGGAGAATCGCATGTGGTATGTACCCATATAATGCATGTTGGCCCGAGCAGGGGGAGAATCAGTTAGCAGGTATTGTGGAGGGAGCCCGTGTAGCAAATTTGAGAAGGTCTGGCTTTTGCATTTTGTTCAGCGGTGGACATCCTCAAAAAAATTGGCCCACCCATGTCAGTTTCAAGGGGCTAGAAGGGAGAGAAATTGCTAGAAATATGCACACAGCAAATGTGCTTAAAGCCGCTCTTTGCCAAGCAAGTTCCTGTTACAGAGTGGCCCCGTGCCAAACTTCTTCCAAGCACTCCACTGCTACTTAATGTATTTGGTATGTGGGAGAAACTCGTAACTCTGGGACTGCCCATTCATTGTACAACGTCTGTCACGTCTGAAGTGTGAGCATTCCAAAGGCAGAGCCATGCAGCTACCCAACTCAGAGCTCCACAGGGAGGTGCATTTTCCTGGGGGAAGGCTTTAAATAGAGTCAAAAGAGACCAAAAAGTACATTCGTGAAATTTGTAAAGACTTCTCCCTCTCCCTCCTCCCCTTCCCCCTCTCCCTTTCTCCCTCCGTCCCCCTCTCTGCTCTCTCTCTGCTCCTTCCTCCCTTCCTTCTCCCCTCTCTTCCTCACCCCTTCTCTCTCCCTCTCCCTCTCTTCCTCCCCTCATTCCTTTCAACTCCTCCCTCTCTTCCTCCTTGCCTCCTCTTGCCTGCCCTTTTGATTTTGTTTTTTATTCTGTTTTATTTTTGAAGGGAGCTCTGTTCTAAATGTATTAAAATTATTATAAAATATTCATGGAGGTTCTTAGGCCTGGGCTTGGCTAACCTTGATTTTTCAGCTGATCAGCCTTTCTGGTTTTTCTTAACAAAGGAAAACCAGATCTTTTGCATCCCGTAACTTCATAGCGAAGCCTTCATCTGGAATGAATTCGGCGTCTTTAACAAATATGTGTTCTCTATTCAAAAACCATCTAAAAATAGTGCTCAAACAAGGAAGAAAAAATATTTTGACATTTTCTTCATGTTTGGTGCAGTAAGCACAGTTTGAAACAAGCTTTCTGTTAATTTTCTCAGGCTTAAGAGTCGATATACTTTTGTGTGCATGTACAGCCTGTTTTGCTGAAGGATGCTTTCGGATCCAAAATATAATATAGCACTTGTGTTTGTTAGCAAGGCACCACCCTTTTCAAAAGTCAACCTTCACGTCAAACTCAAATACAAAAATCCAAATGAAGTGGGCGATCAAGGTCTGCTGATACACGTCAATGCTGGTTTTGCTTATGCAGTTTTATGGGAAGAAACTCACAGCCAGCCTGTGAGGTCATGTTCACAGCCTGAAGTGCAACCAGGCCTGGATGGCAAGGACTTTAGTCCCAGACCGGAGGACTGCCTTCTAGGAAGAGCTGAGCCCTTCTAAGAAGTATAACCACTCCTATAACTTACTAAACAACAACTGCCCAACTGTTGGGCTTCACGGGAGTAACTTTATATGCATCTTCCCATTTAGTCCTAAAAAGAAGTTATAAGTCACTGTATGCTGGGAAAACTGAAGCTCAGAAAGTTTAGCAAATTGCAGAAGGTGAACTTGGCTGATAAATACTAGCAAAGATACTGCAACCCAGGCCTGGAAGTATCTACTTGGCCTCTGTGTGTGTTCACTCTTAGCAGAGGAAAAGGCAGCACAATCTTGATCTTTTTGGCCAAATCTATAGTTGAATAATTAGAAAAAAATTAAGCTAAGATCCTGTGTACCTTCTTCCTTTTCCTAGCCTTCTAACACTATTTGCTGTTTTAAAGCATAGAGTTTTAGAAGACCTGAAATTGTGTTTTTGAAAACTGCTATAATTTTATTGTTACATTCTTAAAATTGTAAAGTTGCTAGACATTTACAGAGGTGTTTATATATTAATGAAGACGTTGCTATCACAGTATTAACAGCCGTCTAGCATATTATCCTAGGAATAGCGGATAAAAAATAGGTGGAAACAGTCTCCCAGCTGATCAAAACTATTTTTCCTATTAGGGAAATGGTCACTTGTGTGCCCCAAGTGATCTATAGTCCTTAGGAATATGCTAGAGAACATTATGTTTTAGATTTGTGTGTGTGTTCTGATGCTGTATGCAGCTGCATGGAACCAAGCGCTGATGTAATGGTAAAACCACCTTGTAAATCTAAGGCACAAACACAAAGCAACCTCACAATACTGTGTGTCTCTAACAGTGCTTTGTGTTTCCAGGATCGTAGTTAAGGGGCATATTTTGCAAGGTGGATCTTTTCTAAATTACATTTATGATACAAAATAGTACCTGATCAGTCCCTTTAGGAAAGAACTAGCTATTTGAAAGACAGACAGCTCCACGGTCTGCCCGATGACCTACTTTAGAATGGTACACGTGGAAGGAACTTAGGTCTTGTATTTTGGCCTCCCCATTTTTGAGATGAGAAAAGCGAGGCCCCCCAGTATTCGGTAATAGGCTCAAGCCCTAGGGCCACTTAAAGGTGGAAGGAGCTGGGAACGAAACCTATAGGTCAAAACCTAAGGTCCTTCCACCTTATATCTGCCTAGTGATTGGCCCTCTGGAAGCTTTTTGAACAAGCTTTACCTCTATTTTATCTTTGGTTTCCATTCATTTTTATATGCCAGCTAAAATACAGAATCTCAACCCAGCATCTTAAATATCATAAATGAGTCTTAGAATGGATTTTATGCTTCATCTGTGAATTTTAGAAAAGCAAACAAAATTTTTCATATTTTACAGACTGGCACCACGTGAGGCCCAAAAAAAGAGTAATTGGCAGTCGAACACTGCAGCCTCGGTAAACTAGAGAAGAGTCTCTTCTAGAAAGGTTTAGAGTAGTGGTTCTTAAAGTGAAGTCGGAAGCTGGTCGCTTCAGCATTATCTGGGAACGTGTGAGAGAAGCAAATTCTCAGACTCTCATACCTAGGGAATCAGAAACTGTCAATGAGGCCTAGCAACCTGTGTTTTCAAAGCTCTCCAGCTAATTCTGACATACACTAATATTTAAAAGGTGCTGGTTTCTTGGGGCACCTGCGTGGCTCAGTTGGTTAAACTCCGACTTCCTCTCGGGTCATGATCTTACGGTGTGTGAGTTCGAGTCCTGTGTCGGGCTCTGTGCTGACAGCTCAGAGTCTGAAGCCTGCTTCCGATTCTGTGTCTCCCTCTCTCTCTGTCCCTCCTTCACTCACACTGTCTCTCTCTGTCTCTCCCCCCCCCCCCCCCCCCCCGCCGCCTCTCAAAAATAAACATTAAAAAAAAAAAGTCGCTGGTCTCTTGAGTGTTCAACTCTTCATTTTGGCTCAGGTCATAATCTCGCGGTTCATGAGATTGAGCCCCATGTTGGGCTCTGTACTGGATTTGGAGCCTGCTTGAGAGTCTCTCTCCCTCTCTCCCTGTGTCCCTCCTCCACTTGTGTTCTCGCTCTCTTTCTCTCTATATATAAAATAAAATAAAATAAAAATAAAATAAAATAGAATAAAATAACTTGTTGGTTTCCTTATGTAGAATATACTATTACAAGATACAGCCAGCCTGCTTGCCTGGTATTCTTCCTTCCTCCCTTATTACATAGATAGCTTAGATTTTTGTTTTTGCATACTTAATGCACTTTAAATATATAGTCATTAAATAACCACTGTATCAGCCATTAGTCTACACTTCCAGCGTAGTTCACAGCCGACTTTGTCACCTCTTTGTGGATCAGCAGCCTAACATTATCAATTTAGATACGACTCTCGGAGAGTGTTTTCCTTGCTTAATTTCGAATGCTTGCCTCCCCTGCTTGTCTCTGCCACACTTACTACTAATTGGCATCTTTGTTGGCACGCCCCACTGAGAGGTCAGCCATTGGAGGTTGGAAGCCTCCTCCATCCTTTCACTCTGGTTGTTCTCTCCCTGCCTATGATCCCTCCTGGGCAGGAGTGTGGAACAGGATGAGTTCGTTGGGGGAGCCTGCTTTCATAGCCCCTGCCATAATTCTTCCAGAGATAAGTAGGGGGGCCTCGTTCCTCAAGCTCTAGACCTGAATTCCCTTTTCACCAACACTAAATTCACGTCATTATCCTTGTCTGGCTGAAGAAAGACTAAGACAAAGGGCATTTGCAAATGGAAAAATCTTGGGGGCAAGGGCTTTGGAGTATGCCTAATAAGAGATCACTTGTTGTCTCTGTCAGTGTTTCCTGTGTGATGTGAGTGCCTGGAAGTGGCTGCAGGTCGTCACAGATGCAGAATTTCTGATCTGCGTTTCTGATCTTTGGTTGTCCAAAAATGACTGGAGAACGCTATGTTGCAGAGCCGTGAATCATGATTATTAAGCAATGGGAGAGGGGAGCTTCATGGCTGTTATTTAACGCTTAGCCTCACCATGAAATAGATGATAGGCCTCAAGTAAACCTTAGCACTTTTTTAAAAAGAACAGGATAATGTCAGGAAAGGCACATCTTTCTACTGTGGTGGTTGGGGGTGGGGGCAGCAATGGTATTAAATAAACAATTGCCTCCCAGCTACAGTTCCAAGAATTCTAGAAAAAGCCTCTATCTAAAATAATATGTTCCTGACAAATCATAGATGCCAAAAATTCCTTTTACAGTGAGGGGGAGAAATGAATAAATTAGAGGAAGACCTAAAGCAGAAATGCCTTGAGAAAGTATGAACTGTTGAGTTAGAACCACAGAATAGTACAGAGCTCTGATTTCACATTATACTGAGTGGGAGGGAGGGTGAGACACACATTTTGTGGCTTGCTGGGAAGAGGAAAATAAGAGCACCTAAGAAGATGACCACCGAGGCACGAGATGGTGCAGAGAGATGAGACAGGGCTGGACATAGACGTTATCTTGCATCTTTGCTGAGGACACGTCTTTACTGACAGATTTCTTCTGTCAGAGCAGTGTTTCTCCACGTGATGGGCCTCATCCTTAGAGGAACGTCAACCGCATGTAGGAACAGATTTCACAGAGTTTATCTGTCTTCCCCCAGGACTGGTTACATAATTTCAAGGGGGCAGTGCAAAATGATGACGTGAGACCTCTTGTTCAGAAATTGCTAAGAATTTCTAGGGGCACCTGAGTGGCTCAGTCAGTTGAGCATCTGACTCTTCATTTCAGCTCAGGTCACGATTTCACAGTTTTGTGGGCTTGAGCCCTGCGTTGGGCTCTGTGCTGACAGCACGGGGACTGCTCTGGATTCTCTCTCTTTCTCTCTCTCTGCCCCTCACCTACTCACACCGTCTCTCTCAAAATAAATAAAGAAACTTAATAAAAAAAGAAATTGCTAAGAATTTCTAGATGGCAGAAGCAGACAGTGCAACCAAAGGGGGCATCTTTTATAAGTAAGGAGCCTCATGCATAAGCCTCAAGCCCATGAAGGCTGCCTTCCCCTTACTAATTTTTCCAAAATATGCCCCCCCCCTTTTTTTTTTTTTTGACTGCTGTGCCTCACCACTGGAGTGCTGTCTTATGACAGAATGAGATTTTTTCAACATCATGTATTCCAATTCTCTCTTGATTTAAAAGGCAGTTTTGAGAATGGAAAAAATACCTTCTCTCTTGGCCAAAGAAATTGAAAGTTGAATGTGTCTCAAAATCTGACTCTTCTTTGTATTCATTCTTTCTGACATTAACTCCTAAGTTTGTACTAGTGAGATTTGGCAAAATGCCAATTTTTTTCTTCTGTTCAAAAGTCAATGTTTTGGGAAGAAAGGCATACCTTTTGCCTGAATCTATCATATCGAAGACAAAGCTGATCTTATCACAAAATCTCCTAAAACCAACTCTACTTTTTAGGACGTGTCAACTATCTCCCATTTCCTTTATGTGCTTTGTTTTTTTTTTTTTTGTTTTTGTTTTTGTTTTCCTTAATGAGATAATTGTATCAGTGTTTTAAGTGGCATAACAGAAATAATAGCAAATGAAGTACATTTTGTGTTTTTGGTCATCTTGTATTATCGATGTCTTTTCAACAAAATAGAGTAAGATGAATCATTTTTGAATAGGTGAAAAGCTATCCTTATTTGATGTTTTTAAATCATATTCTTGTTTTTATTTGATCATATTCTTCTATGTTTTATTATTTTGCCACCTGTGAGATATCATTGTCATAAGTGCCCTGCTACTCTTGCAGTGAATAGAAGAGGTCACCACTAGCAATAATCCTTTGGCTCATTAGGGGAAAATAAATAAACAAACAGACAGAATGATAGTGCTTTTGTACACAGGCACGTTTAAAGTAAATAAATAAGCAGTGAAATATTTCACTTTTGATATGTCATTAAGTTTAGAACTAGTAATTTCATAAAAGAAATACCAGAGAATGAAAATGTTTCACATGTTCTCTCATTTGCTTTTCAACAGCTCTTTAAAGAAGCTATTATTAACATTTTTTCAAAGAAAGAGATTCCATGAAATTGTTATGTTGCCCATTTTCACTCATTGGAGTGTTTGAATGAAGGTCTGTATTGATTCTAAAATACATACTCTTTTCCATACCACTCTAGCATCCCAAGTAAAACATTTTGAAGTTTTCTAAGTGTTTCTATTCTATTATCCCTTTAAGTCCCTCCTCTTTTATATTTAGTAAGCCATGCAATAAACGCCCAGGTTGGCCAAGTTCAAGGAGGTGAAGTGACTTGCCCAAGCTTGCTCAGTTCTTCAGGAATCCCTCAGAGACTAGAATGTTGCAAACATGACCCTAGCTTTGTTATGGCCCTGGACGATGAAAGCTCTACTTGCCTCCCCCTCCTGTTACTACCCTTAAGTAACTAGCAGAATACATCCATCTTAAGTAGTTTATAATTCTGTATTAAGTCTCTACCTATTTAATGTATATACAATTAGTGTTTTTTCAACTCCCACCATCTAAAATAATTACTACCCTCAAACAAGGAAGTAAACTAAAGTAGAACTCAGCTCTTCATTGTAGGGACCATGACAAAAACAGCTAACTGAATTTCATTTAATTGGATTAAAACCGAAGAGATATTTCTGTCCCCCCACCTCATTTCTCTGTAACTTCAACCGTCTTCTTTAACCTTCATAAAATATCATGTGTTTGGTTAGATAGAATTCTTGGGATTACAGTTAGGGTAGCTGGTGATTCTTAAGAACTTTAATAATAATTTCTGGTGTGATAGAGAGATACATTTTCACAGTAATAAAATGAGAAGAGACTGTGCTGAATTCTGAGTCATTTTCAAGAATGGAGGCTTCAAATGTGAACAGAAAATAGATGCTTGGCTTCTTTGCCAGCTGACTTAGTGGCTTATCCCCATGACTTAGGGGATTTGAGACCTAGTTCTCTCTACCACTCACAGGTATAGTGAGAAGCTGACCATTGTAAAATCGACTTTGTAAGCAATTTCCAATGGATAGAAAATGGTGAATCTTTTATTGGTGTTAGTATATTTTTAGATTTATTTTTGGATTTGGAATGTGCAAAAAAAAATTCACTTACTTGTGCCTTATCCATTGTTGTTAGTCTGTGCTTCAGTTTCATTCCTATTCGTATAAAGTATTGAAAGTTAGAAATCATTGGAAAAAAGTATCTTTGAAAGTATATCTTTAAAGATCACTGTGCGATAAATAGCTAACTTAAGATTTATATCACAAAAACACAATGGATTGATGAGCTATATGCCTGAGATATTACCAAACGTGTGAGCAATTTATTTCCATAGTTGTCAAAAATATGATAACCTTGAACCTTACATTCTACTGTTATTTTGGCCAACTGCGTAGGTAAGTGTATGTTAAAATTTGTAAATTGTGGGGGCACCTGGGTTGCTCAGACGGTTAAGTGTTTGACTCTTGATTTCGGCTCAGGTCATGATCCAAGGGTTGTGGGATTGAGGCTCACATAGGGCTCTGTCCATGCTGGGCGTGGAGAGTGCTTGGGTCTCTCTCTCTCTGCCTCTTCCCAGCTTACTTGCTCTCTCTCTCCTAAAAATAAACAAACAAAAAAATTGCAAATTATGACTCAATCAGGCACTTTTTACACACTGTAGAAATAGTTTATGCATTTGAGGAACAGTTGGAGATCCCCCCACAAGCTCCTTCTCACTGTAAATTTCTAATATAAGAAGCCTGAGTTTGTAAGGTAAAGTGTTGGAAACTCAGTAAAAAGTTTTGTTGGGCTAATTGACTTGTGGAAAAGTTGATTTACTGGCTTGTGTTAAAGTGGAGACTTGAGATTTTAATCAGATGAATGTTATGTATTACATGTTTACGCTATTTTAAAAGCTGGGCTGTTAGGGAAGAATTTTAGTGCAACTGGTTTCTCATGTAGTTGCTATTCAGGAGAACAATTTCTGAAATGGTGAAAAGTCTGCATCTGTAGATGTAACTAGATTCATTCGTATGCTTGCATCCATATTTTTTTTATCTGGTCAAGTAAGACATAAACACAACTTACCAATATGCAGTGAGTCCGATAGAGGTTATGATTTTGGTCTGACCGAACTGTCTTTTGGAAATGAACATAAAAGATGTGTTTTGAGGCTTCTTTTTCTCCTAAAATGTAGTCAATTTTCTACAGAAACCATGTGTTTCCTGCTGAAGTCTAGTCACAGGAATACTGATAAATGTTGCTAAGCTTAAATAAACCACGTTCATTGACAAAGAAGAACAATGCAATTTAAAATCTTCAGTGTTGTAGTCTCAGTGAGTGAGTTTAGGAACTTGTAAAATAAATTTAGTACACGAAAGTTTCTTTTACCTCTCTAATATTTTATAGTTTCTCTTAAGTGGATGACTAGTATTTTCCTCTTTTTTATGAAAGAATTTTTCTTTCGTACACTGTATCAAGTCAGAGAAAAAGCTTTCCTCCCTTCAAAAACAGATGCTGATTTTTTTTTCTCCCCCATTGGAATATCACTTACCTCTTGGTAGGGATGTTGGTGAATTGAAAGCAGCAGAGAAGGCTGGTACTAACTCATTGTTCCTCAAAAACACCTCTATTTTTAATGGTTCTTTCACAAAACAAAGAATCAGTTATAGTGGTATAAATTTAACTTTTCTCCCGCCTCGGATCCTTAGGTCACAGCTGGTAAGTGCCAGAGCCTAGATTTTAAGTGAGACCATCCTTCCCATTCCCTCCTTTACTATAATACCTAGCGGAACGGGCCTGCACACAGGTCCTTTTGTCTCCAGTGTTTTTGTTGTTTACTACAATGATGCACTTAGAACAGTACTGCAACCATACATAAGCTATGCCCCCACTTCACAGACAAGGGCATGGGGAGTGTGCAGTTAAACGTACTTGCCTAAGGTCATGCAGTGTGGGGTGGAAAACCTGCAACGTGAACCCAGGTCTCTTCCTATCCAAATCTGTTATTGCCAGTACTGATCTTAGACAGAAGTAATCACGTTTTCTTTCTTCCGTCCTCTTTTCCTCTGCCTCTTCCTTTTGTCCTTCCTCTTTCCCTTCTTTTCTCCTTCGCTCTCTTTCATTTGTTTTTTGTTCCTTCCTTCCGTTAGAGCGAAGAAACCAAATGCCCTCCTATTTGTAAATGGAAGCGTTTTCGTTTCATTTTTACCATCCATTATTTTTGAAGGCATGCTGGGAACCAGGTACTGTGCTAGGCCCCATGGAGTGCTAAATAGCTTTGAATACTGTCACAACACACTGTGGTCTGTAGCGCTTTATCACACAATAGCAATTGTTTGATTCCTAGAAAATACAACAGACACTTTCTCCTAAAAACTTAGATTTCCCTTAACTAAACAGGGCAAACTGAGATTGTCCTTGGTTCTGTTTCAGTTCAGCAATTCTGAGACTCCTTTTGGGAACTGCTGGTAGAGAGCAAGTTCCCAATCATAGCTACTATTTTTAGTTTCATAAGGACTATTGTGTCTATAAATGGTATTCCCTTTGTTGAGGCTAATGTCTTAAATGCAGTCCAAAATCAATTAGCTATTATGTGCGACCAGGCTACCCATTAGAAAGGTAACATTTCTCTTTTGTATATGCTGCCTGTATTTGGCACCTAAACCACAGGGTATGCAAATTGAGATGGTGATTGTTGCTTCTCTGGAAGTCACTTTAGCCAACAATTTTCGTGCATGTGTTTCCCTTTTTCTCCTCCCCAAAAAAGGCTAATTTAAATTCGTCAACATTTAATCACAGAGGAAATGAATACAATAGATTATTTTGCAATCTCTCCTTAAAGGACTTCTCCAGAAAACGCAGACACCCTCAGTGGCTGCTGTCTCTGAAGTCCTGGCTCAGCACCTGCAGATTTTTCTTCGGGAGTTTCAACTCCAACAAGTCTTTTCTCAAAGGGCACTAAGATGGTTAATTATCAAATGTTGAATTTCAACCATCCTGCAAACACCACTTAGCCAAGTGTGATGGCAGCAATATTTGTCTTGTTAAAGACCCTGAAGTTAAATTACAGCTGTACTATTCTCCTTCAAGGCCAACTTGTTAGTTATGGTGGAAGTGAGCTATTGCCTGGGGTCTCCTCATTCATCTGGACTTCCTTTATTATTTTAAATGATCTCATGAACGAATGGGCTGCAATTTGCATGCTTTGTCCAGTGAATTCTACCTGACAGTCTTGTCTATAATTTTCCTTTGGAGAGGAACAGAAAGACGGAGAATGAATAAATCGTCTCGTGAAAACGCACGGTTTTATCTACTCTGTCGCAGAAATGCTATAGATTTACATTTTCTTGAGTGAGGAATGTTTGGCAACAGGAAGTCTTATAGTCTAACATTTTTGAAGGAAGGCTCTTTCTGTCTAGCTTTTTGGCCTTCAGTTATGCTTTCCCTAAAACCTGGATTTCTCCTATTGCTTTTATGGGGATTCCTCTGAACGACATCAAATGCCTCCCTCCATAGGAATCCCTTTCATACGAGACAGCTCTTTTCATCTGTGTGTTTTACTTGACTTGCATGTGGTTTTCTCATCCAAATGTAAAGCTCCTCATGCTCTAATGCAACTTAGTTGTCTCCTTGAAAATGCATATCATCAGACTTATGCGTGGGCCTGACATTTTAAGGGACAGGCTGACAATCCATGGCCAGAGAGGAGACCATTAAGGAAAGAGGTTTGATTGAAGTTCTGACACAGATGTTGATGGCATAGTTAAAATGATTAATTTGGAGTAAGAAAAGTGTTTCAAACTAATTAGAAGCAATGGTTTGGTCGTACTCTCAGACCATACACACAGCCAGGGGAAGCCAGCTTTTTGTTATAGAAGATGGAAAAGTGAAGGTGTCAGTTAAAATTGGGTCATTCTTTTATAGAAAGGTTAGTACAGAGTTGAAAACTATGAGTTACATTTATATTGATGGTTTTTCTGTAAATCTTTAGGCCTCTTACCTACACCTATTTTGCAAATTTGCTGAGTGGGATTATGGGCACAGCCATGTTTCAGAAACAAATTTGTGCACACCTGGAGTTTCCCATATTTAAAAAAAATTTTTTTTTACATTTATTTATTTTTGAGAGAATGAGAGCACGAGTAGGGGAGGGGCAGAGAGAGAAGGAAACACAGAATCTGAAGCAGGCTCCAGGCTCTGAGCAAACTGTCAGCACAGAGCCCGACATGGGGCTCGAACCCAGGAACCTTAAGATCATGACCTGAGCCCATGTTGCACACTCAACTGACTGAGCACCCCCAGCTGCCCCAAGAAGTTTCCCATATTAATGTAAATTAATTCTCAATCCAAAGGACCGCGTATTTACTTGCTTGTTGCTACTTTAGGGGAACACAAGCACATAGAAACACCAGCAGAAGACCTAACACATAGTAGGGGCTCAATATTTGTGTGTGTGCTGAAGCAGCTAAATGATGCTTTTGAACATGGCAAAAAGATAAGACTGTGACGTTTTGTTTCCAGTCTGTGCTTCGGTTTCGTTGACCATTTCTGATGTCCTGTGAATTCTAGGAAAGGCAATCAAATCTTACAGGTCCAGAGCATCTGAATTATCACGGATCAGTCAGATTTAAGATTATTTACAAACCTCAGCAGGGGCATATTTTCGGGCCTTTCTGTGTAGACAACTTGGTTAAAATTTTCCTTAGCTTCTAGAAAAGCGAATATTTGATATTGTAGAGTTGGCACTCTTAGTGTATAAAGAAAACATTTCGTATAAGCATTCCTTTGGCCTGCAAACCTCACATCTCAATAGCTGTTGACTGTAACTTTCTAACTAAGAGTATACGAAAAAGAAGTTCTTGCCATATTTCAGATTTTCCTTCTCTTTGTGTTCCATAAAGCCTAGTGGTAGATTTTCAGTTAATGCCTTCAGCTACATGAAAAAGGAGTTTCACCAAGAATGTTGGGAATTCCGTTGGTGCCCAAAAGGAAATATGAGGACTCTGGAGGGTGATGAGAGAGATGGAAAATGGGGAAGCCATAAACATCATGCCAATTCCTGCAATTTACTTCATTTTCTTTTTAAAATAAAATCTGGAATTCTTTCAGATTTTTTTTTTTATGAAGCAGAAGTTAACTTTCTAGCACTTTCAAGTATAATGTCCTTCAAGTTAGTGTCCTTCAAGTGACAGATATGGGTATGTAAGTGCACTCACTCTAGGCCTGTAATTTTTAGATAATAAATAGATTCCATTTGTGGCATGCAGGATGCAAACTAAAATTGATAGGGAAAAGGTAGTCTAGGAACATGTTTGTTTTAATTTAATAAAAACACACTTGTAATCCTTTTAAATTATAGTCTATCTTGTATATTCTTGATAATTAAAGTTATCTATGGTGTGTGTGTGTGTGTGTGTGTGTGTGTGTGTGTTCGTTCATGAAAGAGAAGAAATGGCCTCATGGGAAGAATGGCATTTTGACGAATCACAGGAAATAGTAAATTATGTGGATTCCACACAGTTCCCAAGGCTGTGACAAAGATTTTACCTCCGAAATTCATGAACCAAGTCCAAAGCTAGGGTGGATGGAATTACAATTCAAATGGTTTACTTTGGGAAGAGTACAGGGTGGGGACAGAATTAAATTTTCAGTTTATTTCTCCAGACGTTCTGATAGCCACCCTCAAGAAGGAGAGGATACAAACGTTTGTGATAAATTTCTAGCACAGAAACATTTATTTAAGATGATGCTGGCCTTATGAAAGTTAGTGATCATGATAATAACTTACTCAAAACATTTTAGGAAAAAAAACACACAACTGCACCGGGTAAGATTGACAGTAAATGTGAAATGTAATGAACTAAACAACAATATGTGAGTGTTCCGGATTTGTGCATACTCGCGGTACCGTGAGTTGCAGGGTCTCTTTCTAAATAAAGTTTTGGGTTTTTTTTCCCCCTCAGTATTCTTGTTTTCCTCTTATTTGAAGTCTTTCAGTTGCCTTGTCAATTAAGCTAATTAAGGCTCAAACTAATTCCCCAAAGGGAATATTGAACTACAATACTTCAGGCAAAATCATTTCCAAGACTTTTAATCTAGTCAAGAAATATTAATAATATGCAAGTGGGGTGATGCATAAAAGGAATGCTATAAAATGCTGCATTGTTCCTGGTGCATATAGTCAGACAAAACACTGCATTTACTGTCTCAGAAAATGAAAGTTAATTTATGCAGTTCATCAACAGGCTTTATTATAGCAGCGCATATTTGTGGTAGACCTAAGGCCGTGGGAACTTTACACTCTTGACTCCACTCCTTTACAAAAAAAAAAGTCAAATCAAATCGCTCTTTATTTTTCAAAAGAGGTACAAAACAATAATGGACATATAGTTTTATAGTTTCAGCTTTCATTAATAAGTAGCAATTGGCAAAAACGAAAAATCTTAAACTCTCGGAGCTCCAATATCCTCCTAATTGAGGTCCCAGGGATGCAGGATTGACTTTAAGTAGCAAATGGAGGCTGGTTTCAGACATGAGAATGTGCAGTTTCCATCCAATAATCAATCTTTAATAAAAATGCAGATTAACATTAAGTCACAGCCCTTCCTCTAGCTCCAGTCTACCGCAGAATGCACTCTTGAAGTAGGGAGAGAAACGTGGTGTACCTGTCTGTCTTTCTCCCCCAGGAGTTCACCTCCTCCCTCAGCCTGTGGACTCTCATTTCTGACTCTGCCCTCCTGTCAAAATGAGAGAGGGGGAAGAGGAGAGGTGAGAAAAGGAAGGGGAGGGGATCTTAATTGATCTCTGCCTCCAGGTGGCCTTCCATTCTCTTACCAACTCTCTTTCTTATTTGAGTACGTTCTTTGTGTCTTCAGAGGCTTCTGCTATGAATGTTGGAAAGCATGACTGTGACATTAAGGATACATTCTTCTCCAGCTGTCTTCTCCTTCCTTTGCCCCCAAGGGATGCAGTCTGTAAAATCTCTTCTTAAGAGTCTCATTAGTCTCCCAGTGGTCCTCCTGGTCAGGAGACACATAGGCTTCAGCCTGTCTCTCAATTTGTCTTCTCTGTAACTGTCATCTTGTCCAGGGAAGACGCTCATCCTGGGTTTTAATGAAGTCAGTGTACGGGTCAATCCCAATGTACCCACACTCTCGCTCTGTGCCCAGAGCAGCTCATCAGCTGTGCACTGTGTCCTCTGAAGTTCCTGAGTAGTACCAAGCAGTCTATTTGGCCCTGCTGTCTCAGAGGGAGCACACTGAGCTCTTGAGGGGTGCTTCGCAAGCTCGTCTCTCTTTACTTGAGTTGAGGGGGAAGCACAGAACAACGTTCTCCAAACCCATCTTTGCCATAAGTCCTTCTTCCATGCCTGCTTCCTTGGCCAGCACCATTTTTAAACCCTCAATGTACAACTGAGGCCAGCTGGCCAGCTTTCTGTCAAGCTATCTGACATTTTTCAAATGCCTTGAATGAGCTTTATGACTTACTTAGCTCTCTACTATCCACTGTATCCTGGTATTTCTGATCAAAAAATCGAATTTAACGTACTGTTACAAATGATTTAAATTCTAATAGCCTTCAGAACTTTATATTATTCCATTCTCTTTGTGAATCTACCCAGTGAATTCCTATTTATTTCTATGATTCTAGCTGTTCATTTTAAATATTTTTAAAAGTAAGGGGATTTAAAACCAATTGTCATTATAAAACTGTGGCTAAGAATGAAGGGATGAATATTCTTATTAGTTAATACAGTTGCTTATTTATTTTTATAAATTGAACCATCCATTAAGTTAGGATTGGTTCACTTCAGAGACGGCCAATTTATTCACAAATGTTTCTAGGTCTGGATACATGTACATGGAACAGAAAATTCTATAGGTAAATTTAAATGAATTTATTTCATATAAAATAAATGAAAACAATTCTATCTTCAAATGTCTTCATTTGACGAAATTCCCCTATCTTATGGATGTAAGGTATTGTAGTAGATGGTACAGGGACCATAAGGAGGGGTAGAACTTAAACCCTCTGATCCTGGGACAAAGTTTATGGTCCCCTTAGGATGAAACTTATTATCACATATGCAGAATAGTTTAGTTTCTTTTGGATGATTATTGATTATTTGGAGAAATAACTTGAAACACAATAACTAGTATGTTTTTTGTTTAATATTATGGAATATAATATATAAATATATATTTATATTTATAATTATACGTACATAATTATATTTATAACGTATAAAGAGGAACAATAATGGGCCATGATCCACGTGAATATGATGCCTTTTGAAAAACAAAACAGCAAATAAGATAAAACATAACCAAAATACATGTGCATGTTGAGGCCATTGTAGTATGGAAAGCTAGGAAAGGAAAGTGAAAACATCTTTGATCTTACATCCTGTTTCCTTTTTCCAAATCTGTCTACTTTTAACAGTTCTTGCCTGTTCTTTCCGGGAATATTATATACATGTTTATATTTACATTTTTTATATAAAGTTATCATCATAGATATGCAGATACTAACTTGAATTCTTTCCTCTTTGCCATACATCTTTACCTTTCTTTACCTTTTTCTTACAGGTATATCCCATTATTTTTAATAGCAATAGTGTATTTTTTATTGTTGAGATAGGATATAAGATTATAATGATATGACATGATAGGTAGTCAGTCATACTACTACATACATAAAAGCTGGGTGCTTTTATTGCTATTAGAAGCAATGATTGATGAACATTATTATGCATGTATCTTTATGAACCTAAGGATAAATACCTAAGAGTTTTAATACCAGATTAAAAGAACCCTGAGTTTTGTTGTTTGTAGAGATAGCCAAGTTGCCCATGAGAAATGGTGCACACATTTATACTTTAACCAGTATTTGAGTCTGTGTTTTCTCATAACCTCGCTAGCATTTTGACTGCTCAACTTCCAGATATTTTGCCAATCTGAACTATGAAATATATGACCTCATTTTTTTGTTATATATTTCTTTCATTATGAAGGAGGTGAAATTACAGTTATCCATCATGTGTGTATTTTTTCTAGAATCTTATTGTTCTTTACAGATTTTTTGTTTTGAATTCTACATCTTCTATTGACCTTCTTGAGTTCTTTGTAAATTAAGGAAATAACATCAGTATCTGAATAGCATTGTATACACTCTCCCAATTTGTTTTAAGCATCATGATTTTATGACATTTTTGCCAAACAGAACTTTAAAATATCTGTGTAGTAAAATATTAACATTTTTTTTTTCTTCTGAGCCTTCTAGGTTTTTACGATCTTCTTAAAACCAAGATTGTGAATAAATTTAGCCCACCTTCTAGGCTTTTTACATTTACTTTTGTATTTAAGGGTAAGGGGTAAGATACATATATACATACAATTCCATATGTATGATATGTATACACATTCTTGTGCAAATATGTAATTTTAAAAAGTATATATAATTTAAAAAATATAATCAGCTGGCTTATAGTCCCAAGATGAATTATTGCATAATTCTTGTTTCTGCAGTGATTTGAAATGTAGTTGTATCATGGATTTAGTTTCCATATGTTTTGGTTATATTCCTGAATTTTTCTAATTTTATTCCATATACTATAAATCCATTTCTTCTTCCTCCAAAATACATTTTAGTAATTATCATTTTGTAATTAGTTATGTACCACTTAGGGCTATTCTCCCATCTTTAATCTTTATTTCCAAAAATTTTCTTCAAGTCTTTTTGTCTTTTTTTAAAGATGAACACTTTGTCCATTTTCATAGACATACACACATTATCTTATGGGTATTTTAATTGACTGCATTGTATTTATAGATTAATTTTGGACAATTTGACCTTTTTATACTATCATGTGTTCCTTTTACAGTGCATAGCCTTTTTTGCACATAGCGATATGAGTTTCTTAGATTTATATCAAATATTTAATATTTTTGCTTACTAGTAGAAATTATTTTATTTCTTCATATATTTTCTACATTGAAGTGATAATTTTATGTATCGCTCCCTTACAGAATTATCTTAGTGTTCCTAATATATTTTAAAATTGATAGTCTTAGATTTTCATGATAAATGTCTCCTGAAATTCTGTTTTTATAACATTATCTTTCTCTTATCTGATTACATGATATAATACCTTCAGAGCAATATAAAATTATAGCACATTCTTGTTACATTCTTTTTTTTTAATGTTTATTTGAGAGAGGGAGAGAGCACGCATGGCACTCACAGAGAAGAGGTAGAGAAGAGGGAGTGAGAATCTCAAGCAGGCTCTGTGCTGTCAGCATGGAGCTTAACATGGGACTCCATCTCATGACCTTGAGATCATGACCTGACTCCAAATCAAGAGTCGATACTTAACCGACTGAGCTACCTGGATGCCCCTTATTCTTATATTCTTGATTGTAATGTGACCAATTCTTGTTTCCCTGTTAACAATGATGATGGCATTTGACTTGGGCTGTGTGTGTGTGTGTGTGTGTGTGTGTGTGTGTGTGTGGTGTATTGGTATACAAGAAGTAGATATTTATATTATTGAGGTTATTTTAGTATCATCAATATTGGAATTGAATTATGTGCCTTTTTATATATTAAGGAGTATAGATACAGAGAAGCATTTATTTCTTAAATGGCCATCAGCTTCTTTCTTTGCTTGAATGCAGCTGGGCATTTCTGCTCCTTCCTTCACTTACTATAATTAGGTTTGTGGGAAGGAAAATTTTGAAATCATGCTTCATTCTGCCATTTGAAACCAGAAGTCCTGGTGGGAATGTTTTAATTATTCATCATGGAATTTCTGTATAGCAAATCAAACAGAGTTATGTAGTTTTCTCTTGATGATTTTGGTAATGGGATTCTAATATATCACAACTTAAGAAACCCAAAACAGCCAATAGTGTTTTAAAACAACATAATTAATGATTGCTTGGAAGTTTCTACCAAAGGGCGTGTAGACTTCTAGGAGATAAAATTATAAACCAGGAAAGAGAGAGAACAACTCTTATAATTTAATACCTATTCAGTTTATTAGCCAAATCTCATTGACAGACCTATGCAGCATTATTTTAGGTGTGAACCAAAAATCCTTTAGAAGTAGGTGATTTCTTCATCTGACTCTGTGGCATTGGAAATCACATTAGGCAATGCGTACACCGATTAGCATTCGGTCCAGATGCATCACCAGTAATTCTAATCTCCAGTAAGAGTAAGAGGGAGTTTCATTTGCTTTTTGTTTGTTTCTTTGTTTTGTTTGTGTTACTGATTTTTACCTAATGGCAAATTTTCTTACACAATTATTCTTAAAATTGCTCTTACAATTTGTTGACTAACCATTGTCATTTTCCACTTTTCTTGATGTTATTATCCACACTATAGAATTAGGAAATTCTAAAAAAATTAGGAAATACCCACACATTGAAACATTTGCTTCTTCTCTTTAATTCTACATAGGTGTGGGTAAATATATATATATTTATATTTATACACATATGTGTGTATATATTTTTGTGTGTGTGTGTTAATTTCCACAAGTATTTTATGCCTACAAAAATTCATGCCATAATAAAATTTTGTTCATTTGTGGTATGAACTATGGCTCTCAAAGCAGACCGTATCCTTGTTTTTCATGTTCACACAGATCTTTTTATCTCTTTCTGTGTCTTTGTCTCTGTGTGTTTTTCTGTTCCTACTTGGTCTTTCTCTATCTATTTATCTATATTTATGTCTCTATCATCTGTATCTATATCATCTATATCTATATCTATACACAGAGTCAAGCTTTTAGGGACTTGTATAGAGGTAACACAAAAGGGACCGATAATGCTACTTGAACAGTGTCTGGCTCTGTATTCAGGATGCATTCATTGTCATCATCAGGATACTGACAGAGTGGGCACTGACCAAGAGGACGCACTCTTGCCTGGATCGTGCTTATTTAGGCAATGCCAGTGGTGGCCAATTATGCTTCCCTTTGGCGGCCACATGTCTCTCTGTTACTTGCATAGCACTTACTCTCTGTCAGATTGTGTTCCATGAACTTTAAAAATATCACCTTACTTAACTTACAAAACTTTATGAAATAGACCCTTATCATCCATTCCATTTGCAGATGGAAACTGGAGGCACAAGGCATTTAAGCAACTTGTCCAAGGCTGTGCTTGTAAGTGCAAACCAGGATTTGAACCAGGCAGTGTGGTTCCAGGGCCTATACTGTCTTCCGCAATGGTTCCATCTCATTCTTCACCTCTGTGTTGTAATCACTCATTTAATGGCAGGGGCTCCTGCCAGACTGCATATGTTCTGAATAAAGAGCCATGCTGATCTTGTCTACCTTTCTATTCCCAGTGATATAAAATGCCTGGCATGGAACAGGGGATACATATGGTGGTGGTGGTTGTTGTTGTTGTTGTTGTTGTTGTTGTTGTTGTTTTAAATTAAAGTAAAATTTTGTCTCTATAATACTTTTCTTATGCCTCCCTAATACATAAGCTTCATAATAAACTTTGAGAATATGAAGAAGTTTGGTTAAGGAAAAACAATACAGAAAAACAGCCTTGTGTTTCATATGGAACACTGCTCAGTTCACAGTTGTCATCAGTGCATTTTAGAATTTCTTAATAACGTGGAGCTTCCTAACACCCCACTCATTCATTCGGCCAAACAAGGTAACTCTTACGGGGGGTGGTGGGGAGCTCTAGCCATCACTGATTACACTTGTCTAATTAGGAAACTTGAGTGCATGTTTGTCATATCCCAGAAACAAAAAAAGAAAACACTACTCATCATAGCAACATTTGGATAAATGGCAATTCCTTTGTTTTCCCAAAGAAAAAAAATCTTGATGGAAATTAACGTTGAAGGATAATTTGCATTAAACAAAAAAGCACAAATCTTAAGTGTACAGTTCAATGACTTTTGATAACTACCCAAAGATACCCATAACTACCACTTCAGCCAAGATATAGAACAGTTCTAAACTGTCAGAAATTTCCCATATCTCCCCCCGTCTTTAGCCAGTGACCCCACTCTTACCCTGCAACAAGCACTGAGATGATATCTATCACAAAAGCTTAGTTTTACTGTCCTCGAACTTCATATGAACCTCCTAAAGGCAGAAGTTACTAGAAAGAACTGTGATCACAATTACTTTTTTTTTGTAAGGTCCACCAGTTGGCGACCTGGTAGGTACATCATCCAGAGTCCTGATGAATTAAGACCAGTGCAAGTTGAATTCACAAGTGAAGGAGCGTTACAGACATGTGAGGGTGTTTCAAGATTATTCTTGAGAAACAGGTCTCACACCAACAGTTTCTCCCAGCTCTGTTGCATTGTATCTTTCTCTTGAATGACTACTGTGTGCTATGGTTTCATAACCCTCTCCATTAAGTAGTGCTGGGAAAATAGTTTTACTCTAGGTTTTGTTGTCCCAGTGGCAGATTCTGTGGCACCCAGCTGTCAAGCAATTAGATCATAATAATCCTTCAAGAGAATATTTTCTTAAGGGAGTTTATTGGGCCAGTGAACTCTCTGAAGAAATAATAGTATCTTTTAGTTTCAGAATGCTTGGTTAACCTCCTTCCACTTGTCAAGACTAGCCAGAATGTGACTGTAGTAACTTTCATTGTATTAAATAAGCATGCATGATTGTCCTGAGAATTGTTGCCGCATATGCATAGTAAAATAGCATGGCCACTGTAATTGTTAAGTGAATTAACCTTTCTCAAGGATGATGGCTCTTTAAAACCTTGGTAATTTGTGCATATTCATGTGATCAGTCTCAAGTTTACATAATGAATAAGGCTTATTGGGAAAGGTGTGTGTGTGTGTGTGTGTGTGTATGTACATGCGTTTAGATACCTAAGACCTTCAATGTGATAAGAAACTCCATTTTTATCACCTGTAAATAGGGAGTTAATCATAGCACTTACTGCATTAAGCTGCTGGGAGGACTAAATAATATATTCAAGAAATGTTGACTGTTACTTGGTTTGAAAATTTATTTTAAAAGGTTGGCTTTACATTGGGTGCAGCCTTTGCAAAATCTTATACATGAGTATTTACATATAAATGCCCAGTTTCAAAAGGAGGAAAAAAAAACAGTGGGTATAGTCATAATTTTATCCCATATGGTTATTTACAAAATGCTGCAGCTTACTTTCTATATTAAACCATTTATATACTGTGCTGTGCAAACGGGGTACAGTATTTAAGTGTAAGTGTGACTCTATCTGTGCTATAATACTGACTTTAGAATTTACTCCCAGATAAGGAGCAACTCCATTATACTGCAGTTCTTTAGTCCTTTGGGTAGAGCTCCATTTGGGATGTCAGTCTCATCATCAATATTTTTTGAGATCCTACTGTGTACAAAGTCATAAGTAAATGATTCCTTTGAGTCACATAGAAACTTGTTCTCACTCTCACCTGTCCTTAAAGCTGTCTTGGCCTGGATACAAATCTGTTCCAAACTTCTGATAATGGCTTCAACATCCAATTCTGATTTATGCCTTTACCCTCTAGGCCTTTTTGATTGAACTTGACCTGTCCTTCTGCTCTGGCCTTAACCTAGGGAGTACTTCACTATAATCCCTGAGACAACTTACTACTTAATTCAGAAGGAGTGTGATACAACATGTTTAATTTATAATACATTTGTTCAGAAATAAATCTAGGAAGAATTAGAAATAGATGATTCTTTATTTGGTTTGCTACTTTGTGGACCAGTATCTTCATTCCAAATAATCACAAAAATATTAACAAGACCTGATAACTATTTAATATAATATAAATAGAAGTTCTCTAACTCAGGGATTCTAAAACATCAAAGTGTAAAAAGGGTGATTGAAGCTTCTCTATTTAATGAAACTATCCATGTACTATCACAAAATTAAGTTCCAGTTGAAAAACAACGAGAAATCTTTTTTGTTGTTGTTACCAAGTGTATGAAAAAATAAGATCTATATCACCTAATGTGGGAAATGTTGAGCAGATATGGTTACTCTCATATACTATTAAATCTATTTCAGAAAAACTTTTTTGGATGATCATTTGGAAATACCCATCAAAAATTTAAATTTACATGTCTTAGGTTCAGCATTTCTGTTAGGATTTATGTCCACGTGTACAAAATGATGTACAAACAGGGATTGTAGGCATGTTGGAAACCACTAAATGTCCAAACTGGAGGGGAATGGTTAAATGTGATACAGCTACATATATGATATTTAAAAATCTCAGGCACATCATTGAGTGACAAAGAAACCCTGAAAAACAATGTGTATACAATGATCATGTTATTATATAAAAGATTAGATTGATGGGTATATGCCCACAAACATTTTCAGCCACATAGAAGCTTTGGCAATAACTTGGAGAAGAAGTAGGATTCGGGAGAGCATGATAAAATAGAGAAGGACAAACTTTGAGGGATCTATTTGTTGCAGACCTAGTTATATATTGTAACTAAGCAGCTCTTTCCAGTCATACCTAGGAGTTTTCATGCCTCAATAGCAAACTACTAAGAAGCATTTAGTGAAAACAAACCAAAATATTTTAATTGGAGCTTGCTGGCCAAAATTGGCTTCATTTGAGGCGAATATATGTGTAGGTAGCTAGCAGCAAAACAGCATGGATAGTATATGTCTTGAGCCTTTTTCACATGCTTTATATTTTCCCATCTATGAAAGGATGCTCTGGAAACAGCCATGAGAGTCCTTCAGGAATAGCCCAATCTCTGCAGCCTTATTAGATGCACAGACGTGTGTCTCCTGGTGAGAGTCTCATGCTGTGAAAGTCATTAGAATAATAAATTAAACTTCTCTGTACGCAGGCTTTCTAAGCTTCAGGTGCATATTCCTTTTATGCTTTTTCCATTTTCTTGTAGCTTGAAGTATTGGGATTGTCGACCTATTCCTTCCTCCAAAGTTTTGCCAGCATAATGAGTTCAAGGAGTCACTGATGCCTAAAATAATTTGTGGAGTTTGGATTGCAATAGCTCTACACAGTCCTACTTATTCTCAATTTCTAAGAGCTCAGTGAAAAGATAAGACCTAATTAATGAAAATAGACTTCACGAGGGCTAAAATGGAAGATCACATAAAATACTTTTTGATATTTTGTATTAGAATCTGACTCCAGCTTCCATTAATACCAATATCAAGATCATCTAACAGAGCCTATTTATATGTATGGAAATAATTGCATTAAATTACAATTTTCAAGCAGAGAGATTTTGGAAAAGGCTTTGGCCATACCAAATGAAACAATATTTGTGAGGAAGGCTTTAGAAAACAGTAATATGTAAACTTGCTATTGAGCTCTTTTTTTTTTTTTTTTTTAATAAAGTCATCAAAAAGATTTAGGAAAGGCATATTGTTGTGTATATTGCTTTAAAGATTTTAAGAAGTTGATATTCAGTTCATTTATTTATTTTTAAATTTTTTTTAATGTTTATTTATTTTTGAGACAGAGAGAGACAGAGCATGAACGGGGGAGGGTCAGAGAGAGAGGGAGACACAGAATCTGAAACAGGCTCCAGGCTCTGAGCTGTCAGCACAGAGCCTGACGCGGGGCTTGAACTCACGGACCGTGAGATCATGACCTGAGTCGAAGTCGGCCGCTTAACCGACTGAGCCACCCAGGCGCCCCTGATATTCAGTTTAGAAATTTAACATAATAAAGCATTTTCCTATTATTCAAATATTATTAGATTGGGTGAATCCCCCTCTTTGTATTAAAGGAAAAAACAAAACAAAACACAATACTTAAAAGTGGTGATAAACATGTAGATCTTCAAAAATAATCCTGGCCTAAATTAGAGAAAGAATATTACACCTAAAGGCAATAAATATGAAACAAAAAGTCATAGTATTTCTTTGTGTTCAGTTTCTTTATATGCTGTTTCCTTCTCGCCTGTACCTTTAGAAAAGATATTGTATATCTTACCTACCTCTCTCTGCCTTTCCTTTATTTCTCCATAGGATGCCGTGTCTATTGCCATGGGCTTCCTTTCAAATCTTTCTCCTTCACATCTGTCTTTACATATATGGACCATCTACTGTATTTTATCTGTTCCTGAATTGAGTGGAACCCAGAACAAAGAAAAAACAAACTCAACAAATTAGCTGCTAAATTTCCTACTCACTAGTTCCCTGTATTTTTTTCTAAACTTCGTGAACCCATCATTTCCCTAGACTTTTCTCCAGTTCTTGAATGCTGTCTCCTTCATTTTTGCCAGTTGTGGATGGGTTCTTATCAGATGATAATTTTAGGACAGAGGATAGGAAATAAGAGTTGTGAACCACCAATTGGTTCAGTTTTAAGAACATTCTGCACTGTAGTTTGCATCTAAATTTGGGACAGGTGAAATTTGGGACATTTTACTCTGTAAAAATGTTGGTGAAGTTAGCTTTATTTCCTTAAATATGAAAATCATTTAAAAATAAGGTTATTTAGGTGACAATTTTATTATCATTGCCATGAAGGCATTACCTGATCACATAGATCTATATTGATCTATGTGAGAAATAGTAAGCAAAAACAAAACAAAAACCCCTTGGGATTCTAATGAAAGATGTCCTCAAATTTTGTTTCTGAACTCAATGGGAGGAAATTGAGTATTTTGGGGGAAAAAAATTTTCTAAACACCCCATGGCAAACCAACTATTTTGACACAAATAAAATTAGACTCCTCTGCATTCTTTTATCTTTTATGCAGCTGAGCTCTGTCACTTTTTGATGGTATCTTTGCCATTATTTCCTTATATACAACTTTAAAAATAAAAACAGAAGTCAGATTTTACTAGAAAAGCATTTTGATCCTTGATCAAGTAATCAAAACAATTCTGAAGGTTAATTGGCAACCCAGATATTCAACAGTGGGAGAAATATTGTACAGAAAATAAAATGGTACTTGAAACACATGAAAAATCTAAAAGAGAAAAAGACTATAAATTTGTATATATCTTGTGGCAACAATTGTGTAAACATTATTCCTGAGTTGAATGTGTGATCCTTACGAGTCTTCGCCATACTTTAAAAACTTGATGTGGTATTTCATTTTATGAATAAACTTATAATGTAAATTCAAAGGAAAAGTGATATTTATCTGATCAATAATTACAATAGGTAAATGATTTTGTATTACTGTAATAAGATATGTAAGCAGTCTGTTAGTTTACATCTATATGATGAAATACAAGATCTCACTAAAATGTAGGTGCAAGAAAGCCATTTAGCAACCTGAGAAACAGTTGTGATATGTTAAGAAAACGATATACAATTTGTACGTGTGTGTGAAAGAGAGAAAGGAGAGAGACAGAAGAGAGAGGAGAGAAAAACATGTCAAGTGATGTGGAAAGGGAGTGCATCAAAATATTAACACTGCTAGAATAAGATCATGTATTTATGTTTTATAAAATTTCCTATATTGCAGATATTCTGTTATTAACATGTATTATCTTTATACTCAGGGAAAATGCTATTTAATTTACCAATAAGTAAAGCATAGGAAAACTTAAAGTATACACATTTTTTTTTAATGTGGTTGTATTTGCTTGATAGGAATATAACTGCCTTTTGTTTCTTTCTGACTTCCTAGGTTTTCCTTTTTTTTTTTTCCCTATAAAGAACATATATGTCTCTTAGAAGGAAAGATATGGTTATTTTTGTAAAGGCAAACAATCGTCCTCCATTCTTAATCAAATATTTTTTTGTGAAATGAGAAAAATTGAAGACAGTCAAGCACTTTCTCTACAACCAGATTATTACTAACCAGCAAGGACAATAATGCACTTTATTATGCTTTCTTCCTCTGTTCCAAGTCAATAAGTGAAAAAAAAAATTGAGGATGATGTGGAAACCCATAAAACACGTAAAATAACGATCAAGATGTCAACTTTGATGAAAATAAGAGACTCAGTGCTGCATCTTTCTTTTGGATTTGGAGCTTGCGTAAGAGAATTGCAAAATGTCTCTTTTTAAGAATCAGTTTAGTATTTATTTTGATTTTAATTCCAGTGTAGTTAAGATACAGTGCTGTATTCACTTCAGGTATACAATATACTGATTCAACAGTTTCATACATTGCTGAGTGCTCATCAAGACAAATGTACTCCTGATTGCCCTCACCTAGCTCACCCTGAAATGTTTATATATAGATGTGGGACTTTTCTGTGCCATCCGTTTAGTTAACTTTATTGAGAGAGGAAGGTTTCAGCCTGAATCACCTTGCCACTAAAAGGTAGGCAGGAGCCTAACATGGTATCATTTGGTGAAAAAGACCACCTAGGTCTGTGTATGGGTGTGTGGAGTGATACCAGTTAACTCTGTGGACTAGCAGACTCTATTATTAGTAGCTGGCCTGTTTACCCAGAAGGATGGAACTGCTATTATTGAAATGTGGAACGCTAACAGTAGAGCAGGTTGATTTACGTTCTTTGGAGTTACAGCTGGGGAGCACATTTAGTATTACTTTATCCCCATTGCCTGGTACAATGCCTGGCACTTCAGAGGAGCTTACTAAATACTTGTGGAATGAATTCCTGAAATCTGAAAGTTGTGGTCTGAGCTATCATTCACATCACTACTGAAAAATGGAAGTTTAGGAGATGCTGTTAATGAAAATGAAAGTTTCATTTTAAGTTTAAATTTCTTGAATCTGCGACATCTCCAATTTGTATTAGTTTTTTTTTTTTTTTCAATTTCACAAATGTTCTAAGCCACTGTCCCTAACCCATATTATCCCTCCTTAATAAACACGCACATGTACACACGTGTGCATACACACACATACTGGTTGAAGGTAGGGAGGGGAGAGGGAGCAATAAAAAAAAAGGTTGGGTTAATTAACGGAACTGTTGAAATTTCCTTGGTGATGGCTGGGGTGACATCAAGGAAGGTGGCCATAGAGGGGCAACTGGTAGAAGAGAGCCCCCGAATCCAGAACTTAGTGACAAGAAAGAGACAAATATGGGGGGGGGTGCTAGTATGGAATGGATTATTGGACCTGGGAACAAATGTAGCTGAAATTCTTCTTTGTGTTCAGGAAAGTGGTCCCCAAATGGTGACAGTGAGGACGGTAAAGGCAGCCCTTCCTATCACATTTCACAATTTCAACCCTGATTTATAGAGATAACTTGTTTTCGGTAAAAAAGCAGCTTGTCTGAAATTTCAGTTCCAAACCTCCAAGGCTCTGGCTTAATTAATCTGAAGATACAATGAAGACACGAGCTCCAGCTTTTTTTCTCGGATGTCATTTTCTTGAAGCCTAAAATTATGTCTCTCTAACAAATAGCCCAGAGAAATGACTTTGTGGTTTTCCTTTCATACATTCAGGGATGATGGATAGACAAGCCTTATGACATGTGGTCCTGGGAAGTCTTTTTAAAATTGACTCGTCTACAGACGTAAAGAACTTTGGGGCGCCTGGGTGGCGCAGTCGGTTAAGCGTCCGACTTCAGCCAGGTCACGATCTCGCGGTCTGTGAGTTCGAGCCCCGCGTCAGGCTCTGGGCTGATGGCTCAGAGCCTGGAGCCTGTTTCCGATTCTGTGTCTCCCTCTCTCTCTGCCCCTCCCCCGCTCATGCTCTGTCTGTCTCTCTCTGTCCCAAAAATAAAATAAAAAAAAACAAAAACAAAAAAAAACGTTGAACAGACGGTAAGGAACTTGAAAAGCCAAGTTGTCTACTATTTCCTCTATTACCTTCCTGATGGACTTTTCTCAAGAGAGGGCAAGTAGATTATGGCATCATTTGTGGATTTCAACTGGTCTTTGTTGAGCCTATGAACCTGTTTTGTGTGGAGTCATAATTGACCTTGCATCTCATGTCTTCACTTACAATTTACATGATGAACACTTATCAAAAGTGCTGTTCAGGTTGGACATTCATTTTCAGGTCCAATAACCTGCTTTACGATTCCTGTCTTTTGGTAGACATATTGCTTTTGATAACCGGTTGGGCTTTTAATTTCCATATTTTAGTTCTCTTTGGACTCAACTATACATTCGCCTTGAATTTTAGTACTTGGTTTTTAAGGCATGTTCAAACGCGATCCTTCCTATTGGTTAATGGTGATATAAACCTGGCCCTTCCACTCATGCGAGCCCTAGATTCAGACTGTCTAATAAATCACGAGAGGAGGAATAATTAAAAGCTTCTTTCAGTTCTATTATTAAATCACCAAGGATGCCTGGACCCTGCTTCTAGATGTGCTATAATTTATACTATTAGTGTGGATTGTTTGGTTTTCTAAAAATAATAAATGACCCAGTGAATAGCATTTGGCCAGAGGCATACAAGAAACAATCCATAGTATATAGATTTGTTCAATGGCATTTAAAAGACCTTGATTAGAATTCAGTCTGGGCGGGAGTGATGAGAATGTTGTTTACTGATGGCTGTTTGAAGTCGTCCTACATGGCAGAGGCTGGAGGGATTCACAAATAGAAACATTTCTTACCTCCAGTGGCTGGATCCAACTGTCAGGAGAAGCTGACATTTTAAAAGAGAGGTATACAAATGTCTGAATGCCATAATTGCTGATACCATTTTCATGTTTTTGTTTTTTTTCTACCTTTGTTTGCTCAGAGCTCTAGCAAGGAGCTAAATCGGCATTCCCCAGATGCCGTGTCCTTACAGTTCTTTGAGAAAACGCTGGTGTTTTGTATGTGGAGTGGGAATGCTCTTCTCTCATAGAATGGTTCACCTACACCTGTGTTCCTGTCAACCAACCTAAGAATGGTTTCAACATACTTAGTGTTTTAGGGTTGGGAGGGTTTACTTGGATGACTCAGGGGAGGGGGCTTGTAGACTGGCAGGAAAGGCAGGTACAGGTGATGAGTTTACATAGTTCATCTTTGAAATGGAAACAGAGACATTTGATTGGTTTTTCCAATGGGTGGGGGCATTCACTGGTGTTGAGAGAGCAGAAATGTGTGTGTAATAACGCCAGGCGAGTTTATTCACCAAGATGGGATTTGAATATCTATCTGAAAAGTTATGTTGGAAACACATACATGCTTCTTGAGGGAGCAAGTACATGGTCATTGCTTTGAGGGAACTGAGTGGTAGATAGCATGCACAAATAACCATATTAAAACACGATAGTGATGTTTCCAGCTGTTTGTGTGAACGTGCGCACAAATGTGTGAATGCATATGAGAGAGAGAGAGAGAGAGCATGAGAGGGGATGGGACAAATAATTTTATCACACTGGATTCAAGGAAGGCTTTGCATCTAATCTAGTTCTTGCAGAGAAGGTCCAGAATGAAGCTGGAGATAATACTCGGGAGGTCAGAGGCAGTCAAGCCAGCAAATTTGACTAAACCATAGCTTGCAGACCTAGGCGATGTTTTGATCAGTTCTAAGTACAAAAAGATCATTTTGAATTACTTTTTCATAGCTTCATCCCCTTTAAAAGATTCCTTGGTTCCTTCCTCACTTACTAATCCTTTCAACTTGTTGTAAGTAACAAACCTGTGTCGATGTTCTCTTAGGTGTGAGGGATTAACAGATCACCATTCTAGATCACAGAGTGAAAACCACAGCCAAAATACATATAGTGAGGAGTAGAGAGACCATAGAAATACACACAGTCTTCCAGTGACTACCACTAACATACAGATACAGTTGTATTATAGTTAATTGTGAACATTTACCAACACATTGCTTTTACTTTGGGAGAAAAAATTAAATATTTTTTCTTTGTAAGAAAGGAGCTTTATGAATTATTGACTGTATTTGTTTGTAATAAGTTAGCTAAAGTATCAGTATGGAATCCTTCTGATCAAGAAGACAGTATCTAGTGAACAAACAGGAATATTTCAGAAATCTAAGTTGGAAACTATTGTAAGAAAATAAAATAAAATATGGCTTTGTGGACATCTCTAATTCCTGATGTCTTCATGAACTGATAAGCAATGAAATAATCGTATTTGTTTTTTTAATTGCAATGTTTTTTAAGTATTGGATTTCCGTGTCTCATTCTCAATTTTACTGTCGTTCCTCTAATACTAAATGTCTCTGACGGAGCAAGCACATCTTTCTTTTGGGTTGGGAAAAGAGAAACCATTAATTGAGATGTCTGCTCTGCCTGGAATTATCATTGCAAAAAAACAAAGACAAAAAAGATTTGTATTCAAGTTTACCTATCTATAAAATAGAAATGGCTACAGAACCTATCTCACAGCCTTATTGTGATGTTTCAGTGAGGAAAAAAAAAATGCACTTAAAGTCATTAGAACAGTGCCCAAAATATACTAAGTGCTCAATTATGTTAGCCCTTTCTATTTCACGTTTATACCTTAGTAAACCTAAATATAAATTTTAAAAATTAGTGAGACTAATACCAAGGCATTGGCATACGTAACTGTCTCTGAATTCTTAATTTCATAGAGCAGGATGCTTGGAATTACTTTGTGGATCGGCGTATGGGGTTTCTCATATTAGAGATCCTGTCTGGAAGCCACATGCATGTGGTGGTGATGTCATGGCCCCCTTGTGTGTTAATCTTGAATTCCTTCTGACAGTTTGCTTCCAGAACCCAATGATCATATGAAGTCCAACGAATTCTCAGCACGATTACTTTGGGTAGGATCAGCTTCTGAAAGCGTGGGGAAAATAGAGGGAGTACAATGTTGGGTCATGCCAACCATCATCCTCCCCCTAAAAGAAATTCTGGCTTCCCAATATTACCAGCTGGGTATTCTCCCCAACCTCCTGGCTGCACATATGTGATGAATAATTGTGATTTACTAAAAGAAAGTGAATGGTAATGGAACAAATTGAAGCAATTAACTAAAAGATGTAAAAGGGAAACAAGAGTCAGACTTGGCCTCCAGACTTTGTGGGAAGGAAACCCTTGGTGTTGGTTAAAGAAATGGTAATGATCACTTTCTGTGTTTGCAGACTGTTATCAGTGGTTAAGGTCCTTATGATTTGCGCTAGAGACTGGGAAGGAATGCTAACATATGAAACCAAGCAAAGAAGTGGCAAGTAATTGAGCCTTGAGGGATCCTTTTGGAAAGCGGGCTCGTCATTTAGGGGAATGCACTTTGATATTCATCTAGCTGGTTTCTGAGTGCCTGTTTGCAGGAAATGAAATTCTAGGCTTTGCTGTTTGAAAAGGGTAGAATAGGGGTGGGTAGTGTTCTCAGAAGTAATCAAAGCCTTTTTAGCATTAAAAATGACTGTGGAATGTTTGGGGCTGGAGGCACAATGATGCAAATCAAATGGTATATTAGTTTCTTGCCTAGGGAATGTGGAAGACAAAAATTCTGCTTTTGGGTGGGCGGTCAGCATTGGAGCATTGGACACAAGGCACAGGGGCAAAGAACCTAGAATGCTGTGCACATTTGCTGGGAAACAGGGTCTATTGCTGGATGGGACACCAATGGGTGTGCAGGGAAGGGAGAATATATGAGTCTCGGGGCTCTAACTACTTTGACTTCCTTCCATTTGATAGCGATAGGGTGTAAACATTTGAGTGTAACAACCAATCCAAAGTGGCAGAAGTTAACAAGAACAAGATACCAAGTTGTGGAGGTGGGTCGTTCACCGTCTACATAAATAGCCCTTTGGTAAATGTGAGTTGCTTTCTAATGAGAATCCCTCTGTTAAGTTGTAGATTGTGATATCCTATAGATAATTCCAACTGGCTTGTGAGAGCCGGTTTGAAAAATTTCCAGGAATTTTTGAAGCTGGATTTTAAACACAGTCATTATTAAAAATGGTCTTGTAGAAACCTGTAATTAAATGAGTTATATTTTAAAACACGGAAATACTCAAAATTTACAGCTTCATTTTACTGTTTTGCTGTTACCTATGCTCTTGAAGTTACTTGTATGTTTTGTATTCTGTGATGTGACGTTGGTAGCTTGAAACTGGTTTCCCAGTCACCACTTGGACTGCCCGTACTCCCATCCACATGTAAAATGGCAGGAGTTGCGGTAACCTGGAAGGTTTCACAGGACCAGTTAAAAAGGCACAAGGTGTTAAATCAAGACTTACACCCTATCGCTACACCCTGCACCCTATGTGCTAAAATCAGTCTGTTTACCTATTCTCCACTGGCTTCTTTCTTAGTGCCTTCATTTCTTGGTGGTTAATGAACAACTCCTGCTCTAGCAGCAGACCTCTGCCAAAGCCAGAGGACCTCGGGGCACCACTACTCGTCAGTTGTGGTGAACATGGACATGAACAGGAACATGAATAGAAGCAAAGGTTGATTTAATCGGCCTGGGGTGAAGCCTGGGCATTGGGAGCTTTTAAGGCTCTCCACTGATACTAATATGGAGGCAAGGTTGCAAGCTACAGGTCCAGGAAAAGCTAAGATTTACTTTTGCTTTCCACCTCCCTGTCAGTAGCCTCTTCCTGTTGTTACCTGGCTTCCTGCATGACTCACCTGTATTTACTTTCTTAGCTATTCCTCCCTCACCTCCTGTTGACTGCCCAGCTTCAGGGTTGCGTAATCCTCAGAGGCAAGCAGAACAGAGAGGGACTCTTTCCCAATAGTTTCAGTAGAGGCCCCAGGAGGAGTGTCACTGACCTGGCTTGGAGCATGTGTGTTCCATGTGTTCACCTCACAACCAACCAATCACGGCAGCTGGGGCGGTCACCCCCCTGCCCTGCACCAGAGTCAACTCCACCAAGACAGGTATGGAGCAAAAAGACCTATGGTCACTCCACTGGGTTAAGTGTTCATTTTCGGAATCATATGTGTTAACGGCTTCACTCTAATCATCAGCAAGAGAGTGGAGGTATTCCTAAATGTGGTACCAGAGTATTTAAAGTCTGGTCTTTCAGCAAGTAACTTACTACGTTAAAAGCGACTCTCCCTATATGTATTTTTGATTAGTGTTTTATAGATTGATCCCATTTTAAATATTATAACCCCAGTACACAGAAGTCCTGATTTTCCTTTTGGGGCGTGGGTTGCCAGGGAAAGCCAAAAGTTATAGTGGAGAGATCCCTGAGATTTTATCTCTAATCTGCCTCTAACTAGCTTTGCAGCTTTGGACAAGTCCCTTAACATTTCTTTCTCAGCTGACGTGTCTATGAAATAGAGATTAAAGTACCTGTCTGTCTATCTCACAGGGGTATTGTGAGGATTAAGTGAGATAATGTTGATGAGATAATTTTGAAAAGTGTATCAACCTTCAGCTGTAAAGTATTGTTTATACTTTACTGATTAGGCAAGGGGCACTAGCTGTTACAAAGAAAGGTGATAAACATGCAAATGCATATGTTCAGATGATTATTTTTAACATAAGTAAGTTTTCTCCCGATATATATTCTTTTTACTTGCGGATCTTATTTGGTTGTAGCTTCTGTCTTTGTAAAAGCAAAATTTAAATAAAACTCTTCAATGATTTTTTTCTAATCTCATTTTTCGCCGTTAAGCAGGACATCGACATTAAAACAAAAAGAAAATGTGCAAAATCAAAATGCATTTACGTAGCAATGTATAAAATTCATTTTCCAAATTAGCTCATTTGGGATTTAGAATAAGATCTTTCATTTGATTTTATGATTTCTTTAAAACAGGTTTGGTGGCTCAGCTTTCTCTTACCTCCAGAGTATCCCCTCCATCTTGTCTACCTACAGACTTCTCTGCAGGTTCAATCTCACATTTATAGCCTTCTGTGAATGCACCAGGCTAAAATTCCTTCTTCTGTTCCCTGTGTTTCCCTCTGTGTTTCCCGAACATCACACACACACACACACACACACACACACACACACACACACACGTACAAACATGGTCCCTCACAATAGCACATGACATATTTTGTAAGAGTTATTTGTTCATTACTTCATTTTCCAGTTTTTAAGAGCAGTGGCCCAGTGTCTCATTCTGTCCCCTTGCACCTGAGAGTCGCGATAGGTACCTGTAATGCAGTAAATGCTCGATGAATGACTGAACCAGAGAAATGTGTTTTTGAAGGTGGAGAAGAGAGTGACGTGGAAAAATGATAAAAAGAAGATTATTAGATTTTATTTTGGACTCATAGAGAAATGTACTTCATTGATTCAACACGTATTTATTAAATATTGACTGCTTGCCAGGTGTCAAGCTGGATATGGCATTCAGCAGTAAAGACCGTTGCCATTGTTAGACTACACTGAGGTAGACACACGACACATAAATAAATAACTTCAGCATGAGAGGGACTTCGTGCAGTGTAGTCAAGGGAGGGCACTATGAAGAGACGAGCTTTCATTCAGACCAGGAGAAATAGAAAGAATTAGTTTTACAGAATCCAGAGAAGGGCACTTCTCATAGAGAGATAGATCAAAAGGGTCTGAGGACCTGAAAGGAGAGCAGAGGGGCGGGTATTTACATACTGGGTAAGAGGCCCCATATAAGTAGTGGGTGTAATATCACGCGGGGCCATTCAGCAAAGCTACAGACTGTTGAATACTGGAAATCAGCTGGGTTTTTGGTAGAGGAATGACACCCGTGCGTGTGTGTGTGTGTGTGTAGAATTAATTTCAACAATATCTTGTACTTACGCTTTTGAAAACGTGCTAGCTCATCAGAACTGTGGTTTATACTGACAAATGACAAGGAATGCTGACATTTTCTGTTACACGTTGCTCTACACATTTTGAGGTATACAGGCTGCAAAGCTAGCTGGGTTCTGGCTTAAAATGGCCTCATTAAAATAAAATCTAATACAGTGGTTACGTTGTGCTTGGTATTGTTCTAGTAGCTTTGCATATTTTAACTCATTTTAATTCTCACAACAACCCGATAGAGTAAGTATTGTTTTTGTCACCATTTCACAGATGAGGAAACTGAGGCACAGAGGAGTGAAGTAAATCGCCCAGGTCATACACATTAGTAAGTAAGCAATGGAGCTGAGATTAAATCAGGCCGTTGGGACTCCCAATCCCATCGTCTCCACCGTGTGATGCCAGGCAGTGAACTGCTTCTCACTGGTATGCAATAAATACAGAAATTGAGAACAAGTCGGTCATGTCAGTGGTCATGTCTCATTGAACAAAGTACAGACCCGTTTGAGTGTTGTGAAAGTGGGGTGGAATTGCATGCGATACGAGCCGTGTATGAGCCATGAACTGTAGGACCACACACCGACCCATGATGGATTGGGAGGGAGACGGTCCTTCACCTCAGATAGTGCCAAAAGCACAGCCCTGAACCATATGCTGTGCTTCCAGGGATGACACAAGGTAGTAAATCTCCTCTCCCTTGTCTCTTGATATTCCACATGATACATCATATGCACAAAGTGTCATTTGTCGTTTGCCTTGGGTCTTACGTCTTGGGCCTGTGAAGGAAGTAAGTGTGAGAGAAAGGTCCATAAGGGGAAGAGGTCATTTGACCTCCTGCTCTCTGCTAACACTGCCAAGTAGCCCTTTGGGTTCCATAGTATGACGGTCACTTTCCTGCTGCCATCTTGCGACACCTCTAGACATTGTGAGTCTATGGGAGAAGCAAGGTTGGATAAGTGTAAATACCTACCAACTTCATGTCTGGTCAAGTGGGCTAGAAGACTTGAACATGGTGTCAGTTGGACCATTGGTATGCACTGCCTTTCTCTCTCTACGAAGACAGTAACTGAGTCTTCTAGCCACAACCTACCAGTGTGGAGAAATGGGATTGATAATGAGGTTTGAGTGGATTCTCATAATGTCACCTCCATGGGGTAGGGGACAGGGAGATGTGTTATTTTGAAAAAATTATGAAAGGAACTGAAGTAATGTTTTTGTTCTTTTTTTAATTTTATGTAGCAAATCAGTGCCAGCAGCACTTTGTCCAGAAATCTTTATCTTTTAATCCAATATAACCCTTAAATCATATCTCTCTCCCTTGTTCTAACTGGAGAGATGTATCTTGTTCCTCAGCAGTTGACTTTCTTTGGACCACGTATCAGACATGTGGTACCTGGGTGGGAGTGATGTGTCCATTTTTGTCTTGGTTGTTGTTATCAAGTCACCTCATGTGTTTGGTATTCTGTGTGGGCTCTGAGACCAGATTCCTCTCCCTTTCTTAAACAAAACAGTGTCCACGGTCCAAGCAAGAGAAACCTCCCTCCCCCGCCCTCTCTCTCTCTCTTTCTTTCTTTCCTTCCTTCCCTCCCTCCCTTCCTCCCAATGGAGAATCAGAAAAATTTCTCATAAAAAAACCATAAGTGAATATTGTTACTAGATGAGCATTCCCTTTCAATTTTGAATGAAATCAGAGCCCTGATAAAGACATTCCGAAGGCTTACAATACTCCAAAAGTTGAGATGATTCCATATACTAGTTGCACACAGAAGGAAAATGTGGAATTTTTGGAAGATATTTAGTTTTCATGTTGTTGTAGTCAAAACAATGAAAATTTCTTTTCAAATAAACTACCAACTTATTCCAATAGAAGACATTTGTTTTCAGTAGTTTGTTTCATGGTCAGTAAGTAGGGATACAGAAGTAATTGCTCTACAATGACACGAATGGTCTCACCCATATAACCACGTATGTGTAAAAGTCTGAATTTGTATTTTATTTCTTCCTCAATACTACTTCCTGCACCTTCATGGTTGCAAGTTGTCTTTTGCTGCTTCACCTAAATACCTCAGTTAAGAAGTTTGCCCACTGTGTATGGTAGAAGAGAAAGTATTCTCTGAAGTGTTAAAAATTCTTCTGTTAACTCTTAGGAGCACTGAAATTCAAACGACTTGAGCAATCTTCAGGGCTAAAATGTCATAGATGATATATTCTGTCAGAATGTCAATACATTTTGGGGTGTCTGGGTGGCTCTGTAGGTTAAGCGTCCAACTCTTGATATCGGCTCAGGTCACGATCGCACAAACCATGAGATCAAGCCCTGCGTTGGGCTCTGTGCTAATAGCACAAATCCTGCTTGGGATTCTCTCTCTCCTCTCTCTCTTGCTTGCTCTCATGTGTGCACATATGTGCGCTCTCTCTCTCTCTCTCTCTCTCTCTCTCTCTCTCTCTCTCTCTCTCTCAAGAAAGCACTAAAAGATGCAATCATATTAAAAACTAGCAATGCGTTTTATTTTTAGGATGCTACCTACAACGGGAAGCTAATCTCTACCCAGATAGGTTTTACCGCTTTTGTTCCACAAAAAAAGTAAACTTGTGTTTTAGTTTCAGTTTTGTGTGTATCAGTAACAATTGAAACATAAGTGGAAGTATTACTTTTCCGGGAATAGGCCAGGCTTTTCTCACAGCTGGTGGCTTTGTGTGGAAATAGCTACAGTGTGTAGGCTGCCCTGCTCTGGTCTTCCTCTGATTCTGGATGCACATCTTTGGCCCTCCATGTTTGTGCGTGCCACTTCACCCTAGAAGATGGGGGGAAAAGCCGTAGAAAGTTATTCCCGTAACATGATCTTTCTTCTATGACACTTGTAAATTGATTTGCCAAGAAGGGTCCCTCTCAGCCTACAGACGTGTTTTTAAAATCAAGGCAGACAGCTAGTTAAATTTATTGTGATTCAGACTCAACCTGTTATGTGCAGATATGCACTTAAGAGTCAAGGGGTGGGATGATATTGTTAGTATAAAATATCTAAATCCGTACTACACCCTGAGCTCCTTTAGGTTGGTTGTCTTCATCAGCTTTATTATGTGGCGTCTAGACCAATATCTGGGAGTGGATCATAGTAGCCAAGAGTCTGTGTGATCAGGCATCAGACTACCCAAGTTCAAGTCTTCACCGTGTTACTTACTAACTGTATGATCCTGGGGACATAATATGTGGGAAATATCATTACTTACCTTTTAGACTTACTGGAAGGATCGCATAAACTAAATGCATGTTTCTTAGTCCACAGTGAAAGACTAACACATGTTAACTATTTTGAAACCCACCAGACTTTGAAGTAAGCTGTCACCCTGAGATGTTTGGTAACTATAAAATTACAATGGAGAAGTATCTACGTGCAAAGAGGGAATTCTCACTTTGCTTGAAAAGTAAAAACACATCCACCAAAACAGATAAGCCAGAAAGACTCCAGACATATTGAATAAGATGTGACAGGATTTGAAGGAAGGTAGGGAAGTAAAAGAGAGCCCCACGACTACTGCTTTCTGGTCCAGAACTTGTTATTGAACGACCCGTCTCAATAAGTGGGGAGAGAACTTTTGCTACCAAGGATGATAATTTGATGCTTTCACCCTGTGAATATAGCAAGTGCGAGTCTGCGTTGGTGTCCAAGTCTAAATGAGAAGGTCTGAAAAGAGACTTAAGCATTCCAGGGATTTAGAGCTGGAAAACCAATAGGCAGTTTCCTTCCTCCCCCGACCACTGGACAGAAAGCATCCTTACTCCCAGGGGCCCCTGACATTCTTCCGTGTTGTGTGCAGGGAGGAGAGAAATGCTTTTTAGTTGGCTCAGATTACCTTGTTCTGGTTAAATGAAAAAGTATTAGCGTACGTTCCTTGTCACCACAATTCCAGCTGTCCAAGTCAGTGCTCTTGAAGCGGAGAAAAATGATCTTATGACTCCTGAGGTTAAAAAAAAAAAAAAGAAAGAAAAAGAAAAAAAGCTGAAAGCAACGTATTGGAAAACAAACCTCCCCAGCTCTGACACTCCGCTTCCTGTGTCCTGTATGTGACAGGGAGGGAAAGAGGTGAAGTCTAAATAGTAAATACTCTTAAGTGAGTGGTTAGATCAGCATTGGCTCATGGTATATAGTGCTTGCCATCCAGGAAGACAGTGATTAGAAGACATGCTCCTTTTGGAGACAAATAAGCTAGTTGTTGTTGTTGTTGTTGTTGTTGTGTTTTGTTTTTTTTTTTTTTGTTTCTTGGTTTTTTTTGGTAGTGTGTTATCCCTGAACACATGTTCGAATGACCACAGTTGTTTTTAATGCCCAGCAGAACTTCAGGGCTAATCCCATTACCGCAAGCCGCCCAAGACTGTCTGGTTAACACTCAGATCCTGGCTTTGTCCTCTGGAACTCAGAGTCATATACAATATTGCTTTTATCCTCAAGCTTTTCTTTCTTTCTTTCTTTCTTTCTTTCTTTCTTTCTTTCTTTCTTTCTTTCTTTCTTTCTTTCTTTCCTTCTTTCCTCCCTCCCTCCCTCCCTCCCTCCCTCCCTCCCTCCCTCCCTCCCTTCCTTCCTTCCTTCCTTCCTTCCTTCCTTCCTTCCTTCCTTCTGTTTCCTTTGTTTCTTTTCTTTCCTTCCAAGACAGAGCATGATCAGAGAGAGGTGTTGGGGGGCGGGGGGGAGGATGGAATCTTAAGCAGTCTCCATGTTCAGCGAGACTCAGGACTCCATCTCATGACCATGAGGTCATGACCTGAGCCAAAATCAAGAGTCAGAAGCTTAACTGACTGAACCACCCAGGCGCCCCTCCTCAAACTTTTCTTGAACTCTTAATTTCCCTTTCTCACTCAAATTCAAACTTGAATATCTCAGAAGATACTGCTTCCCCAAGCCACTTCAAATTGGGGAGCCCCCACTGGTGCCCAGGCACCTTCCTTGCTGCCATTTTCAGATCACTCTTGCTCCCTGTACTGTAGAAACCTCATTTTTGAGTCAATCAGATCTTCAAACCATATCCCCCACTACTCTCCATACCTCTCCATTCTTTAGTTACTACCCTTCATTTCCAGATCACTCACTGGATCCCCTATGAGCCCTGTTATAGTCTTGATGATTTTAGTACTTGGCTTCTCAGTTCCTTGCCATCTTGTCCTCCAACAATTTCTTTCTTTATCCTACCTTAGCTACCCATTCAATGGCCATATCCTGGACCTTATCATTACCAGTTACTAAAACCCCCCATAAGGCAAATTTCAGGGGTCCTTGTCATGGGTCCTTTCTTCCTGTTTTCCAACTCATAACTTTGGGTATTCTGATTCCAACACTTTTTTTTTTTTTCAGATTTCATTAGGAACTATGAGTCATTGCATTTTTCATCTTTTCTTTTGCTTTCTTTTTCTTGTTGCTTATTCTCTTCATGTCCCCACATCCATCCATGCTGTGCTTAGCTTTCATGGAAAACCATTCTTACTCTTTTGCATACTTACATAAACATCCTTGTCCCACTTTCCCTCCTTTGAACTACGCTAATAAAATCCTAATCCTCTCTCTCATTCTCTCTCTCTCTCTGTTTTAACCTGTGCATGCGCGTGTACACACACACACACACACACACACACACACACACACAACTGAACCTGCTGGAGAAAAGATACTCTACCGTGCTGACTGGTCTCACTTTACATTCATGACCACTCACTGTCACCTCAAATGAGCCTTTAGTGCTGCTACGTAACCTATTAGATTTCCCTGGTCTCTTGCTCCCCAGCTTGTACATTGTCCCTCCTCTCTCCTCCATATTTACCCAGCTGATAACTTTGCTTGCTCTTTGAAAACAGAAGCGAACAAAAGAAAACTTTAAAAATGCTGTGACCACAATATCCTCCAATGGAGTTCTATTCCGGTCACCGCACAAACATGCTATAATGTTTCTCATCCTGAGAGGAAAGGAAAAAGGGGAAAGCTCTTGACTTCCATTTCCTTTGAGTGACTGCCTGATCTCTGCCCCATTTGAAAACAAAATTGCCTACTGCATCAGCTTATCACTGTTTCCACTTGCCCTCTTCCTGCTCTGGTGAAGGCACCCCCCATGTTTACATCCCTACGACCCCAACAGAACACATCCTGTCAGTGTTGCCAATGATCTCCTGTTGCCCAGTCTGATGGACCATTCCCATTTCTCATTTTACTTTTAATTCTTGGCAACATTTGACACACACGGTCAGCTCTTCTTTCTTAAAACTAGCATTGTGAGGCACAGTTCTTTCTGTGCCCCTGCTAGCCCTCCAGCTGCCTCTTCTCGATTGCCCTGGATGGTTTGCCTTATTTCAGTCTTAGCAGACCCCAGAGCTCAGTCCTGGGATCTCTGGGTATCCTTACCTCCACTCACTTCCTTATTACGCTCATCAAAATCCACATCTTTAAATATCCTCTGTATCTTGCTTATTCCAAAGTTTATATTGCTAAGCTTGACCTCTCAACTAACCTCCAGGCTTTCTAAGGAAATGGAAAACTAGCATTTTAGATATGAAATAGGAGTTCCAGAGTTAACATGTTCAAAACAAGTCATTATTTTCCCCTCAAACTTGCTTTGCCTTCAGTCCTTAACATCCCAATAATGGGCAACTCTGTCCTTCTAGTTGACTCAGGTAGAACCTTGATTCCTTTTTTGTATTTTTCCCCCCTCACATGTTATATACAATTAATCAGCAAATACCTATGGCTCTCCTTAACCATTTCTCACCATTTCCACCTCTAAAACCCCAGTTCAAACCAAAGTAATCCCTTGCCTATATTATTATACTACTAATTAGTATAATTACTAATAAGTATAAGTATACTAATTAGTATAATTACTAATAAGTAGTAATAATTTCCATTATTATACTACTAAAACATTTTTTTTAATGTTTATCTTTGAGTGAGAAAGAGAGACAGAGTGCGAGCAGGGGAGGGGCAGAGAGAGGGAGACACAGAATCCGAAGCAGGCTCCAGTCTTGAGCTGTCAGCACAGAGCCTGATGCGGGGCTCGAACCCACGAACTGTGAGATCATGACCTGAGCCAAAGTCGGACACTTAACCAATAGAGCCACCTAGGCACCCCATTACAATACCTTTTAAACTAATACCTTGCTTATATCCCTGCCTCCCTATGGCCTGTTCACGCTGCACCCAGAGTAAACCTTTAAAAATATATATCAGTTAATGTAATTTTTCTGCTTCAAGCTTTTTGAAAGTTCCTCGTCTCTTTCAAAGTAAAAGCAAAAGTTTTTATAAACATCTATGAAGTCCTACTACTTTTCTGCCTTGCCTTCTTCTGTCTTAACTAATTCACCCTAGCCACACCACACTCCTTGTGCTAAAAGGACCACGATCACACCATCTTGCCACCACACCCCCAGTTATCTGTTTATTCCTTCAGGTCTCTGATGGAATGTTACCCCATTGGAGAGAACTTCTACAACCAAACTATACCATATATGCATACATATACACATATACTTACATATTTATATGTATATATATATATATATATATATGCACACACACTTATATGTGTATATGTATGTGTATATATTTCAAATATATATAAGGTATATATGTGTATAATGGTATATATACCACCTTTCTCTCTACTCCTAACTTTCCATATACCTTATTCTGTTAGGTAGGTAGGCAGCTAAATAGATAATTTATTATCTGATTCTTGGCAATAGCATATAAGCTTCAAGAAGGAGCACACTTACATGCTTTGTTCATTGCTGGATTTTAGCACCTAAAAGAACACATGGCACATAGCAGGTGCACAATAAATATTTGTTGAATGAATAGCAAGTATTTGAGCTCAGATTTGACTATTTGTCTTTTTCATTACTGCGATATTTAACCCTGGTTTGCTTTTGAGGAAGGCCAATTAAAGAAATACCATAAGTAGAGAATTCAAGCATTGAGTAAACAGCATTTTGTGTCCCCTGCTCCTCCCCCGTCTGTGGGGTGGCAAAAATTGTCTACCACAACAAGATATCACTTTGTCCGTACAGAAAAAGCATATGGACTAAAGGTCTCCTTCTCTTTAATGCAGACTCATCTGTAGGCAGTTCCCCACAGTCCTGGCCTGAGCATTTGAGAGCGCTTGGGTAGAGGGGATAGCACTTAATGAAAAATTAAATCCTCTCTTGATTATTATTATTATTGTTTATTTAAGAGTGTCATTTAATTGAACCCTTTTGGAGGATTCTCCTACCTCAGGAACAATAGTAAAGTGATAATAACAGAATCACTTTGACTCTCCCTGTAGACCGAAAAAAAAAATTGCTGAAAGATCCAGCTCTCACTGTCTGTCCTTGCCCTCTGATTGTCCAGGTATGTTCCCCGGCCATGGGTCCTCATTTCCCTTCCTTACCATTAACGTGGATTTTTAATTTTTGTGCTAAAACAGCATACTTTTGAGATCTCTGCCACAGTGATCCCAATCCCTGCTAAGTTTACAAATTCAATAAGAAAGAAATCAGTGTGGGGAAGGTGACTCTTTGGCTACAGAGCTGCACTTGGCTCTGTATTTGCTGCCTGTGCACTGGTGTTTAAGTACCTGAATGAGTGCTTTGTCCTATTGACTGAACTGCTGAGGGACGCACCCAGCCCTCCAAACATCCTCAGGCATAATTTATTTATGGACTGGGTGCCCGTAAGTATATTCTGACTCCTTGGCCAGATTACCAGGCGTGGCAGTCCCCCTCACTACCTTGATTCAGCATCTTCAGTCTACTCAGTATGTGAGTTTTACATCGAATTGGGTAGTGATAGAGAAGCTTAGCATATGTGTCTTTCTTGGTTCTAAAGTTCTCTACAGTGACAGACACTGGCGAGGACTAGAAAAGTGGGTCCCAAATAAAACAGGAACGATGATCCCCGGCCTTTTTGGGTGGTTGCAGTCTCCATGCCTGTCTACTGAATGAAGATTGTGGTTTTGTTTGGTTTCCTGCTGTTTTGGGACCACACCATGGGGAGGTTGAGTCCTTACTTTTAAAGGCTCTAAAAAAAGAGAGGTTAGAGTGGGAGAGAGCCAAAGCATAAGAGACTCTTAAAAACTGAGAACAAACTGAGCGTTGATGGGGGGTGGGAGGGAGGGGAGGGTGGGTGATGGGCATTGAGGAGGGCATCTTTTGGGATGAGCACTGGGTGTTGTATGGAAACCGATTTGACAATAAATTTCATATATTAAAAAAATAAATAAGTAAATAAAGCCTCTAGAACTGAGTTGTGGAAATGGGGGTGGGAGTTTGAGTCTGATCCTGGCAGAAGAAGGAGGTAGACAATTGCTATGGAGAATGCCTGGCACACTGTCTTTATGGAGACAGTGTGTTTGCAATGGCTTTGGTAGGTCTTACTGGGCACTGGGAGTGCTCTTGGAGATGGAGAGATCATAAAGGACTCCTATAAGAATGGTCCCTTGGTACCACCCCCGCTGAAAACTAAAGTATGGATTTATGTTTGCAAGGCTTTATATCAGATTCTGTTCTGAATAAGTAATAAAGCCATGGAGATTTCAGAAATTCTTTTGAAAATTGAAGATTGCAAAAATCCCTTTGCTCCCACTTCTCCAGCCTTGCTTGATAGCTTGGGGATTTCCAAATTCCGAATGGAATGTCATTCTTCTAAAATAAATAGATTTGGGAAATCTGGTTTTTACACAATATTTCCCAAAATATGTTCTGTTGCCACATATTTAAAGAATTATTTTGTGATTAAAAAAAAAATCAGTCAAATAAGCGAGGCAGAGACCTCGTCTGGTAATGTATTTTATTAACTCGAAGATGGTATTTGTTGTAATATAGACAATATTGATTGTAAAATTATCAACACATACGCCATGATTCAATTAATGGAAGCATCTCCATATTAAAGGTGTTTTCATAGGGGTGAAAAAGTCATGCCTTTGAACGTATAGAGTACAACTTACACAACCTTTTTGGGGAGTAAGGGTATATTAGTATGTCATAGGTTCTCAAAGGTACTTCAATAAAAACCTCTGCTGAAATCCCTTTAAATCAGAATTTCCTAAACCTTCTGATTAACCTTCTGAGTTTCTGTCATGGCATCCAACCTCATAATATTTATTAAAACTTCTTTGGATTATAACTGGTAGAACATTATTATTCAGTACAAGTATGGCAAAGGCAGGTGATCTATTGAAAGATCAGAAGAAATGGGGAGAGACACAGACACAAAAGCTATTATTGCTGTTGATATCATGTTAGCTGTGGCCATAGGACTTTTCTTGGAATGCTGTTTAAGTCCGATGTCAGTGAGTGACCCAAATTGTATTTGTGAACATTCTATGGGAAGGGCTTGGGGAGGGAGAGTTAGGGTTTAGGTCCTTGGAAAAAGATGTTCACTTCAACTTTACATTCCCTGCTTTCTTAGTTATAAAGTGGGATGAACAAAATAGGGTGATTGAGGACCCTTAGAGCAGAAATGTTCAGTGACTTATCAGTGTCAGACTGTTAGAGTCTGTTGTTTCTGGGGATTGTAAAGGAGAGACCTTCTATGAAGTTATCTCCTTAAGGAAATTACATTTTGTGGAAGACCTATTTGAAATAAGAGAATAATAGTAAGAAGCGGGGAGAAATATATGTCAAGTGTACAATATGTTCTATACATAACATAGAATTCTATGTCACATAGAATTCTAAATTACATATAGAATATATAGGTATAACATATACACATGGAAAATTATTTTTTTAATAAAACTATCTACAGAAATGTAAAGTAATGGCATTGTGCTACCCATTGACAGTTAAATGAGAAGAATAGCTATGGGACTGATGTTTAGCATAATGAATGAGTTACAACTGTGATAAATGGGGTTGAATTAAGAAAATAAAGAGAAAAATAAAGAAAAGATTAAGTGGACTATAATCTTTGACATAATCAGATAGAAATGTGTATTACCATATCAGAAGTTATCTTGTTTTTGGTTAATTTTCTATTTCAAGTAGTTGGAAAGTATCAATCATGAAAGTAGATTTTTTGTCTTTCATCCTTGTATCGCACTTCTTATGTTAGTGCCTGGATTATAGGAGTCAGCCAATAAATATTTACAAGGTATTTGCAAAGTGAATTTATGAATAAGTTAAATGTAATTTAATCACATTTACTACTCATTATAATTTAATAATGTATCCTCCTTAAAGCTTTTAAATCTTGCCTAGTAGATGATATTCTTCTGAGTTATCTATTAAAATTACAGATAACAAAACATTGTAAACAACAAACCATGACACCACAGTGGGAGTAAGGTTACATAATGTTAGTTGCCTCAACGTGATCAGTCATTACTGCACGTCTGGATGACAAGGGTAGCAGGAGAGAATCTGCTCGAACCTTTACCGAAGTCGAAAAATGTCATGTCCGGCATCACTTTACTGCAGTTGACTGTCACACAGTTGCAAAATGGCAGTGTCTGCAGAGAAACCGTAAAGGAACTTTCTCTTTTCCATATTATAATTGTTGTTCCAAAGCAAAGGGTCTAATGCACTCTGCTGACTTTTTTCCCCTCCTTTTTTTGAAGGAGCCATTATTTCCACAGATTTCCTTAACAATGAGTAAACTTTTGCTGGTTTATGTGTGAAAACGACATCACAGAGGTGAAACTACATCTTTGAAGCACAGTTCTCAGATGGGCATGAAACAGTCCAGCATCCCGAGGATATGAGTCACTTTTTTTTTTTTATCATGACACTTTGAAATGTAAGCTTCCAATATATACATTTATGTGAAAATATGTATAAGGGGATGTATTAAGCTCCCTGTCACTTTGCATCTAATGCTGCCTCAGAAGAGGTGAACCTTTTAAAATATTTCACTTGAAAAATTTCTTTCCTTTGTATAAACCTGAAAGTTGATTTAAAATTTAGCATTTTTCAGTGACAATGCTCAAAAACAATCTGGTTGTATGTTTTGTTTTGGTTTTTGGTAATGTTGATATATTTTTATCTAACTCTTAGCAGAAAAGAATCTTTTCCATGGTTTATAATATACCGTGTGGACATATGCACAGGCATATCCTATCTCTCTGTGTAGTCATTCACTCAACATTACAGAGACCTAGTTTGTGACCCAGAAGCTGTTGGATTCTGAGAATTAAAAGGTGCTTGGGACTACCTTCAAGGAACTCATGATCTAGGATATGACACCAATATGTAAATAAATAGACTATAATGTGATATAGACAAGGAGTGGGCCTGTTGAAATTACTATGGGTGAAACAACAGAGAAAGTTGAAGGATTGAAGAGTTCAGGTAGAGTTGGTTTAAGAGGTATATATGTCGCATTTCACGCATGTACACAAGTATACACACAAAAAAGTAAATTAATTATGGAATGGAAAACATAGGATAAGGAGGAAATAAGAAGGGTTGCTGGATGATGAGCTACCCAGATACTCCGTTAATACTATCATATTTAACAAGACCAGTAGAGAACAAAAACATCAATGCTATTGACTCTATTCAAGTGTAAGTCAGATCATGTGACTTCTACACCCCAAACCCTTTGATGACTGCCTGTAGTCCTCGCCTTGTCCTCTGAGGCCCTTCATGATCATGTCCCCACCCCTTGTCTCTTTGACTTCATCTCCTGTTACTTTTCAGTGGCCGCCTTGCTGATCCTCAGACATGGCCTTACTTCAGTTCTTTTGCACTGGCTATTCCGTCTGTCTGAAATGCTCTCCCCTTAGAGAACCACACCTCCTTCAAGGTTTTGTTCAGATGTTACCTTTTTAATCAAGTCTACTCAGACCACCCTGTTATAACTTACAAACTGCCCCTCCCTTCTCTGCTCTCAGTCCCCCTCTCCCGTCTTCAGTATTCTCTGTCCAGTTGTATGTAGAGCTGGGGGTCTGCCTGTAAAGAATGCAAAATTCTTTCAAATCCTCAGTGCTCTTTTCTAATTCAAATGTGAAAAGTATCAGGATCCAGTTATCCTAGAGCCCCACTCCTCTCTATGGTTGGTCACATTCTACCATAATTTTCCCTAGCCACCCTTGGAACTGTTCCATACCAGGCTTCTGGAATTAGTTATTGCTCATATATTAGCAATAAATACATAAATGTGGATCTGAGTGTATGTGAGTGAGTGAGTGAGTGTGTGTGTGTGTGTGTGTGTGTGTGAGAGAGAGAGAGAGAGAGAGAGAGAGAGAGAGAGAGAGAGAGAGAGGTTTTTGTATAAAGGCATGTAGGATATTGGAAAAACACTGAGTCAGAAGTCACAAACACTTAGGGTCAAATCCTCATCTGTAAAATGGGGGTAATACCTGTTTTACCTAATTCTCAGCATTCTCATTAGGTGAAAATAAGTTAACTTATGCCAAAGTGCCCTTAAAACTAGAAAGTGCTGGGGCGCCTGGGTGGCGCAGTCGGTTAAGCGTCCGACTTCAGCCAGGTCACGATCTCGCGGTCCGTGAGTTCGAGCCCCGCGTCAGGCTCTGGGCTGATGGCTCGGAGCCTGGAGCCTGTTTCTGATTCTGTGTCTCCCTCTCTCTCTGCCCCTCCCCCGTTCATGCTCTGTCTCTCTCTGTCCCAAAAATAAATAAAAAAAAAAAAAAAAAAACGTTGAAAAAAAAAAAACTAGAAAGTGCTGTGACATTTCCCATTGTTGTAACAACCAGGAACATATAAATGCATGTTTATATTTAATAACACCTTATATTTTTATAAAATATTCTACTTTCAAATGTACATTCATGTGCCATTTTCATTTTCTAAAAAAATCATTGATATTATTTTAACGTTAAAACGTAGATTCTGACATCAGTGACTTGTCTATGATCAAATTCCTACTAAATGATTCCTGCACTGTGTTTTTTTTTTTTTTTACATAAATAATGAGACAAGTAATGGAGTCGACATGGAGGGAAACGAGAATGAGAAAATCATCATATTGAGATCAAAGTAAAGAAGTATCAAGAGATGCTAAATCTAGGGAAGAAATTTTGATGCGTGATTATGATTTTTCATAGATTATTTGTTGTAAGCTAAAAAACACCACCAACAACAACATAGTAACTATACAATGGAAAAATCAGCCAACACATTGGCTGGATGATCAACATGGCCAATGAGGGCAAAGTGGACATCACGTACCTGTGGATGTGATACCCTGAGAAGGACACAATATCACGCACGTATGTTCCAGCCAGGAATGATGTATTAGCTGAAATTAATCACAAGAAAACATCAGATGAATCCAAAATAAAGATCACTTTTAAAACAAAACAAAGGAACTATCTTTCAAAATTGTCAACGTCATGAATGACAAAAAGAAAAAAATAAAAAGGCCAAAGTAAAGTTCCAAGTTAAAGGAGGCGAAAGAGGACAGTTGAATGCACAGCTACAGGCTTCTGTACCGTGGGAAAATGCTCTGCATGCCATGTGGTCAAACAGCAGCATCAGAATACTGGCTCTGGATGAAAGTACTGTATCGGTGTGGGATTTAGTATGCTGTAGTCATATAGGAGAATGCCCTATTCTTAAAGTCACACAGAAGGTTTTAGGGGCAATTTATCCTGCGATGATTGAGAAAAAAAAAATGTTTTGAGACAGATAAATAGATGGACAGATAGAGGCAGAGAGAATAGCCATTTTAAAGCAAACAGGAAAAAAATGTAACCAATAAAGCTCAGGAAAGGATAAGGGCATCTGTGGATACTCTTTGTATTATGCTTCCTTTCTGTGTTTGGAAGTACTGTATTTCCAAATAAGATAGTAAAAAAAAAAAAATAATAAGGGAGCTCTAGATTACCATTTAGTGTGGTAGTTGAGACTTCTTGACTCTTCCGAAAGAGTTTATTTTCTTTGCTAAATGCCTAACTTACAATCAGGCAGGGACTTAGTCTCTTGGGAAGGTAAGATGTTTTGTGCATAAAAATAGCAATACGGAGGTGTTTGATATGTTAATATTTCACTGCGTTTTCATTTTTTATTATTTATTATTAATGAAATGCAGTTGTCTTTGAAGCCTGCTGAGTGTTTAATAATGAAATTGTGCAAAGTTCATTTTCAAATGTCTGGGCCCCATATGTGTTAGAAACACAAATTCAATATGCACGTCAAATCACTTTATAAGGGGAGGAATACAGAGTTAACCAACTGATTCTTTTTAAATGCATGTTTATATACACAATTGCCAGATTGACTTGGCATGTTATGCGTTTGTGTGTTGGATGCAAAGTGCCCATTTACTAAGCTTTTGGTTGTATGGTCTTATAAGTGCTCAGAGTATAGCACTCTTTCAGAAAAATGTCCATGGTTTACAGTTGAATGTATTCACTTTTAAAGACTGATGACATTGTTTTCTTAATACGCCAAGGCTCTTTTCTGTAAATTAGAGTAAATCTCTAATTTGTGAGGATGCCACCATAAAAGTTGGCCTTGATCTTAAATGGTAACTGTGTTGAACGTTCTCCGCCACATTTCCCATCTATAGGCCATGGGTACAGTGCAGTAGTTGGCCTCGGCTACTTTGGAATGAGGGAGTAACATGAACTTTCGTCCTCAAGAGAAACAAGAGATCACTGAAGACAGCCATGCTCAAACTCTTCTCCATTACTTGTCTCCCTTTTCCTCTCCTTTCTCCACCCTTGTTACCCACCCTCTGCCCTCACCCACCTCTTTGAGATCTTTTCTTCCAAGCTTTTCTCCACTTTAGCCACAAGAGAGCTAGAAGCATGCAATCCCATAGCTACAGGGTCGTGCTGTGGGTTGAGTGACAGAATAAATAGTTGAAATGGTTCCCTGATGGCCAAGTGCACAAACTGTGGTGAGGAAGGAGGATGTGGGAGAGACTGTTTTTAAATCTCCCCATGGCCTTGGGGGGAATTGTATACATTGGTTCTCTTAGTTCCCTTAGTGAGAGTAGAGAGTCTTTAGACATAATGGACCTGAGTTTAAATCCCTTCTTCACCACTTACCAGCTGGGTTAAGCATCGTAAGTCAACCTCTCTGAACCAGAGACCCCTCATCCATCAAATGGAGGTAAAGACAATCCCAACTCTGAGGATTTGTTGATTAGAATGAGATTACACAGGTTAAACAACCCCTACAATGACTAGCATGCTGTCCCATGTGATATTAATGTTGTTTTAGTCAGAAATGTTACTTTCTTCATTTCAGTCATTGGGGGGGAGGGGGTTTATTCTCCAACTGCAAGATAGTTTTTCATGAGCTCTTTTGCATTAGGAAGCAGGTGGACAGGATTTGTGTGCAGGAGCTCCCGGACGAGTGAGGCTAGTCTTGCTAGTCTCCAGAAGTAGCCAGTGAGGTCCCCTTGAGCCAGGCCTCATCAACTGCACTCCTTAGAACCGTGTTCTAGCTATCACTCTAAATAAGATCATCTTTTAGCTGATAATAACCAGATCTTGGGTTGGCAAAAGCCAGAATTATTATTTTTTTATTTGAAAATTCTTCTGAATTTGAGATGAAAAGATCTTCCTCAGATCTTTCCTGTTGGCAGAATTCCAGCCAAAACACATGGTCCTTGCCCATCATGACAGTTTGTGACTAGGACTTCTGGCAATGCTGTCAAGATGGGTAAGTGGTAAAATAGTGTTCTGAGTGCTTAAAAGCCCCCTATCTTCCCAGAATGCCATGTGCTGCAAGCGTCAAGTGACCAGAGAAATGTTTACATGACATGAATAAAACCAAGAACTGTGAATCTTCACCGGTCTATTTTTTTATGGTGCGTTGACATGCAGGAGGACACTTATAAAGGAGAGAATGTGATTTAGGCTCTGGGAACTCAGCTTTGAAGTGGACGGCTTCGGTGTTTTTGTTACGATTTTCTGCTGTACATCTGGGAAATGTTTGCTGAGAGTATGATTCACTTTGTAGCTCTCCTCAGAAAGGCGTTTCCGTTCCCTGGGCTCCCAGCCTGCCAGTCTAGGCAGTGTTCCTGGCTGAATGCCAACTTGGAAAATCATTTCTTCCTATATCAAGCCTCCTGTCTTCTTCTAGTCTGGCCTCGTCCCCTTTCCTTGTCCTCAAAACGATTAACTTCCTTTCTTAAATTACAGGGTTGTAATCACTTGGAACAAATAAACAGAGCCCAAATCTCAAACAGCTGTAGCCCTACATTCTCCACCCCACCCCCCGCCCTCTCTACACACACACACACACACACTATATATATATATATATATATATATATATATATATATATATATATATATATATATATATATATACATATATATATACACACACACACATTAGATATACATTATGGTATACATATAAACATGTATATATACACATCATCTACATATATTTCCATCTCACAGGTTCATATCAGTAATAATTTTCTAGTAAAGCACTTGCACTTGAAAGTGGTTTTAACAAAAATCTGTTTCTTGCATTTGTTTGCTTAGGTACAGTTTAACTGAGCATCTCGACTAAGAAATAAAATCTCTTAGATATGAGTAAAAGAAAATCTGTCAGAGGCTTTACAAATTGAGGTTTATTTATGTTTTATAAAAAAAGAAGGCTAAGAGAAGCACTCTTGGAGTGAGTAGATGCTCAAAAGTTTGAGACACCCATAACATGTTGGCTTTAGCCACATGGTCTCAAAATAGCTGCAGAAACTCCAGGCATCATGCCCTGATTACATCAGTGTCCTGCATCCTGCCCATGGTCAAGGCCTCACTGAAGCCAAAGGGAAAGGAACAAAATCCAATTATGTGAGCCAGCTGACTCTATTACCTTGATTAGAAAAGTTAGATTTTTTTTCCCAAATACTCAGACAGCCAATTTCCAATTATGTCTTGTTGGCCACAACTGTCCCAAAGCCACTCCTAACTACAAGGCTGCTAGGCAGGGAGAGAAGTAGGATGAAGGATGGTGACTGAATCAGCTAACCAACTGTCTTTGCCACATGGCCCAAGAAAAGAGTGAGGAAAAATAATATATGTATATAATATATATTATATATGAATATATATTATATACACATAATAATTGGGTTGGATAGTTTATAAAGGGGGAAAGAGTCTGAGGGTTGAACACTATGTAAGTTGTTGTGTTCAGGTTTGAGAGAAATAGAACAAAAGTATAGCAAAAGTTTTTGTGAATGTGGAATTAGAAAGGTTGTTGCACCAAGAAGAATGTTCAGCTACAGCAATAAATAATAATTTTTAATATTTGTTTTCCATCCCTTCTAGGGAGAAAAGCTTGATAAGCTACTAAGGCAATCGAATGTTGTCTTTATTTAATTTTGATGTAAATAGTTGAATTGAGTTCAAGGAATCCTTAGGTGCTATCAACTAAGTTCAAAGCCCTGTGCCTGATGTCATGGGAATTCTGACATAAGCTACAACATGGGTGAATCTTGAAGATATTATGCTAAGTGAAATAAAATAGATGCAAAAAGACAAATATTGGGGTACCTGGGTGGCTCAGTTGGTTGAGCATCTGATTTTTATTTTTGCTTCAGGTCATGATCTCATGGTTCCCAAAATCGAGCCCATATTGGGCTCCATGCTGACAGCACAGAGCCTCCTTGGGATTTTCTGTCTCCCTGTCTCTCTGCCCCTCCCCTGCTCATGCTTGCTCATGCCCTCTCTCTCTTTCTCTCTCTCTCTCTCAAAATAAATAAACATTAAAAAAAATACAAATATATGATTCTATTTATATAAGGTACCTATAGTAATCAAGTTTACAGATACTATCAGTAGAATACTGGTTACCAGGGGCTGGCAGGAAGGGGAATGAGGATTAATTGTATAATGGGTATGGAATTCCTGCTTGGGATCATGAGAAAGTTCTGGGATGAATGGCAGTGATAGTTGGATTGCAATGTGAATGTATTTAAGGCCAAAAAGTTGTACACTTAAAAATAGTTAGAATGGTAGGAGGTGCCTGTGTGGCTCTGTTGGTCGAGCTTCCAACTCTTGATTTCACCTCAGGCCGTGGTCTCCTGGTCCACAGGATCAAGCCCCATGTCAGGCTCTGTGTTTACAGCACGGAGCCTACTTGGAATTCTCTTTCTCCCTCTCTCTCTGCCCCTCCCCTGCTCACACATGCTCTCTGTCTCTCTTAAAATAAATAAACATTTTTTAAAAATTGTTAAAAGGACACATTTTATGTCATGTATGTTTAGCCACCAAAAAAATTAAGCAAAAAAATCCATAATAAGCAAACTAAAAGCAAAGCATCTGCCGTAAAAGGGTTTACGATTGAGTGGCAATTGGGAAAAGTACACTAGTTGATTTTAGACAAGGTGGAGCATAATCAGTAGCCCCAAATGGAACAAGCGTGTATCGGGATGAACAAGCTGAAGGCCCATATTTGCTCAGCCAGACTAGGGAATTATTCTCCATTCATGTAGGTTGTTTTTCTAATTTAAGATGGGTCTTGGCAAATGTGTGCAAGTTTTACAGAGGGAAGTGGTGAGGGTGATGGTGAGAAATAAGAGGAGGAAGATCCTGAAATCCTAAGGGAGAAGAAGGCTCCAATGAATCCTAAGGCTCCATTGCCTGGACCATGGAGTACAGACTATAAATACGAGAGTAGTGTACTGGGAAATTTAGAGAATCGGTGAATCCCAAGGTAAGAAAAGATCTATGCAATTCATTGTATATTTGGAGACCACTGAACGTTTGGGAATGAGATATTGATTTAATCAGTATTGCTCTTAACTCAGAGAAGAAGCAGGGCAAATAGAACGAGGGAATGAGAGTGAGCTATGTTTGCAACTCTTGATCTCAACTGATGAGTAACTTGATCTTAGCTTTTGATGAGTAGATTAGTATTGTTGGGCAGCTTTTCATGTTCTTGAGGGCTAGTTGCATGTCTTCTTTGGAAAATATGTGTTTTCAAGTCCTTTACCCGTTTTTAATTTTTTGTTGTTGTTATTGAGCTATATGAGTTCCTTATATATTTTGGATAGTAATCCTTATCTGATACGTGGTTTAAAAATATTTTTGGCCCATTACTTACATTGCCTCTTCATTTTGTTGACTTTTTTCTTTGTTTTTCTATATAGAAGCTTTTTAGTTTGATGTAGTCCACTTGCTTGTTTTTCTTTTTGTTGCCTGTGCCTCTGGTGTCATATCCAGAAAATTATTCCCAAGTATCAAGGAAGATTTTTCCCCGTGTTTTCTTTTTTTTTTTTTTTTTAAATTTTTTTTTTCAACGTTTTTTATTTATTTTTGGGACAGAGAGAGACAGAGCATGAACGGGGGAGGGGCAGAAAGAGAGGGAGACACAGAATCGGAAACAGGCTCCAGGCTCCGAGCCGTCAGCCCAGAGCCTGACGCGGGGCTCGAACTCACGGACCGTGAGATCGTGACCTGGCTGAAGTCGGACGCTTAACCGACTGCGCCACCCAGGCGCCCCTTCCCCGTGTTTTCTTATAGGAGTTTAGAATTTAAGGTCTTACATTTAAGTCTTTAACTCATTTTGAGTTAATTTTTTGTGAGTAGTACAAGATGAAGGTCTAATTTCATTCTTTTGCATGTGAATATCTAGTTTTCCAGCACCATTTATTGAAAAGACAGTCTCTTTTCCATTGAGTACACTTAACTCCCTTATCAAATATTAGTCAACCATACATGCATGGATTTATTTCTGGGATCTTTATTCTGTTTCATTATCCATGTCTCTCTTTTAATGTATGATACTGTTTTGTTTTTGTTTTTAGGTTTTCTTTATTTATTTTTGAAAGACACAGAGAAAGAGACAGAGAGAGAGAATCCCAAGCAGGCTCCACACTCAGTACAGAGTCCAACATGGGGCTTAATCTCACCACTGTGAGATCCTGACCTGAGCCAAAATCAAGAGTTGGACACTTAACTGACTGAGCCATCCAGGCTCCTTGGTACCATATTGTTTTGATTGGTATAGCTTGAAGTATAGTTTGAAATCAGGAAATGTGATGCCTTCAGCTTTGTTCTTTCTCAAGATTGATTTGGCCCTTCAGGGTATTTCACGGTTACACACACAAATTATAGGATTGTGTGTGTGTGTGTGTGTATACACACACACACACATATATATACATATATATATATGTATATATATACATATATATACATATATGTATACGTATATACGTATATATGTATATATACATATATACATATATGTATATATATGTATATGCATATACAATGTTATATGTGTGTGTACATATATGTGTGTGTGTGTGTGTGTGTGTATATATGTGTATATATGTTTCTGTAAAACATACCTTTGTAATTTTGATAGTGATAGCAATGACTCTGCAGATGTTTTTGGGTAGTATGGGTATTTTATGAATATTAATTCTTCCAACTCAGGAACATGAGCTGTCTTTCCATTTATTTTTGTCAACTTTTTTTCATCAATGTCAGTATTCAGTGTAGAGATCTGTCACCTCCTTGGTTAAATTCATCCTTAAGTATTTTATTGTTTGCAATGTGATTGTCAATGGAACTGTTTTCTTTATTCCTCTTTCAGCTCTTTCCTCGTTAGTGTGCAGAAGTGCAACTGCTGTTTGTACGTTAATTTGTATCTTGCAACTCTACTGAATTTGTTCATTAGTTCTAACAGTTCGCCATTTCTTTATGCTGTAGAAGGTAAATGTTACCAGTATTTGAAGCATTTCATGAATTACAGTTAAGGAACCTGAAATCAATAAGGCACTGCCAAAAATAATGACAGGATCTATAATGGAAGGCTAATTAAGAAAAATAAAGTTAAATGAAAACGTAAGTGAATACATGAAATACAAAAATGCTTGTAGCAGTCTCATTCATAATTTCCAAGGCTCAGAAGCAATTAAGATGTCTTTTGGTAGGTGAATGAATAAGTAAACTGTGATGCATCCAGACAGTGAATATTCAGTGTTATGAATAAATGAGTTATCAAGTCATGAAAAAACTTGGGGGAAACTTAAATGTATATTAACAAGTGATAGAAGCCAAGCTGAAAAGCCAATTATGCAATATGATTCCGATTATATGATACTTTGGAAAAGGAAAACTAAGAAGGCAGTAAAAAGATCGGTGGTTTCCAGTAGGGAGGAAGGGATGAACACAATATAGGAATGTAGGTGGAATACAGATGATTTTTTAGGGCAGTGAAACTCTTGTGTATGACACTGCAGTAGTGGATATACATCATTATACATTTGTCAAAATCCACATGTACCACACCAAGAGTGAACTCAAATGTAGACGATGGGCTTTAGGAGATAATGACATGTCAGTGTAGTTCATTGATTGTAACAAATAAACCGCTGTGGTGCAGGATATTGATAGCGGTGGAGGTTGTGGGTGTGCATGGGCAGGAGCTAAGTGGGAATTACCTGCACTTTCTGCCCAGTTTTGCAATGAAACTAAAATGCTCTAAAAATAAAACCTGTTGTGAATAGACTGAATTAGATATAAATAAATAGAAGTTTCCAGAAATAGCTGTCACTCATTGTCAAAAACAGCCCATGTAAACTATAATTAAGAATTTTATGTTCCATCATTTAACATGGTATGAATATAGTTTAGTAAGATTCCATCAGATCATTGATAAATGAAGTTATAAACTAGTATGTCTATCTCTCCAAAAGAAAAATGCAATCTGAGTAGCGTGTCCTACATTGATTGTATTTACCTTTTCAGTCTAAAGTTTGTGAGAAGGGTGGGGGGTTTCAGAACAATGTACCTTTTCTTCATGAGAAGATATTTGATGCCTTCTTTGGTGCAGAGCTGTAGGAAGGAATATCACTTTTGTTTACTACTGCTTATTTAAACCCCGAGCAAGTTTTAAGGAGAAAAGATACGGCAAGATGATGTGGCTTTTCATTTAAATAGCGGTAATGACTTGGGTGTCATAAAGGGACACAGATCTGTAGACTGGCATCAGTGTGAAGTTCTGAATGAAGATTAGGGATTGAAGTCTGCCTTCCTTTCAAATACTGCTTATACCTCAAATGAACTTGCATTTACTTTTCCTTGAACTTTGTTAAACAGAGAAGCTTCCTTAAGCGAAAAACCTTAGTACTAAGGTTTTATCATTGTTCGTGTTCACACAGCCGCTACGTGGTCTTGGCGTGATGGTTAATTTTTTTAAACTGGAAGAGGGAAATTACCTTTGAGAAAGACAGCTTTGAACAGGTTGCCCCAGAGTAAAGCATTTTAAACGTCAAGGACATTAGCAAAGCTGCCTATACTGTAATTTACATAACAGCACAGACACCAAGCTGCTGTGTATTAGTCGTTGAGACACGTGCATTACTATTAATTTCAGTTGTTTATTTTATGCCACAGGGTTAACTTTTGCACTGGCAATAGCAACAACAACAACAAAAGCCTATAGTAATATATAGATATACGTGTGAAAAAAATAGTAAACTTCTTGCCCTCAGGTTAAGAGAGAGGGATGTAGGAAAAATTACTCTAATAAATGAAGAGAGAGCCCATCTGGAATAGCTAACAGAATTCAAGGTCATACTGAAGACTTCACAGAACCACATATTAGGCCAAACATACAAACAGCTCAATCACCTATCCTTGAAATCAGTCAGAATATTTCAAGAGGTTGTGTCTTATTTATTTTTCTATTCCCTGTGGAGAGTTTGTGTTCAGTAAGTGTTCGTTGAATGAACACATTAAGCAGTGATGTAGGTTTCTACAACACAACCAAAAATGTGAGTAACATCATATAGTAGTTTTGAGATGTGCTTTGACTGTCTTTTTTATTTTCGAATAGCGATGGCAGTGAGTTAGCGATATCGATCTTCTCAGATCTTGTAAATGTTTTCTGCTTTGATTTCACAGTATTCTAGAGTAGAATCATAATTGACCGAAGAGCTGCAGATTTTTGAGAGACCTTCTGTATACCTTGTACTGACTTCAACAATGTAACCTCTTTACTGATTTGGGACTGGGATTAGATTTTATGTTTTTCAAGAGGAAGGACAGACCTCTGTATGAAGTTTTCATTTTGTGGCCCAGAACTTTACACCAGAGAATATTCAAGCTGGGTCCATAAAGAATTCAGACTGAGGGCTGTGGTGATGACCTAGAGTTTCCTGGCACAAAGTAACTCAGCAGATCAAACACAGGGAGACCAAAGACACTAGAAGATCATATGTGAGCCAAAATGCTGTTTATTTACTGTGCATTTAATCTGTACAAGGCCCTGAGCAATGACAGAAAGTGTAAGAGGCTTCTCTAATGTTTTAAGATAGGGGGATAAAAGGGAGAGGCGATTGAGCTGTTGGTGATAAATCAATCAGATATGACCTGTTCCCAAGTTGAATAAAAGATTGCAAAGTTAGAAATTCAAAGAAGCAAGCATGCGTGTCCACTTTCCTGTAGTTCTAAGAACTGCAGCTGTATTCAGATATATTTCCTTGTCCTGGCGGGAAAGTGTCTGGCCATGCCTCAACTAAGGTTTAGGAGGTGAGGTCAAAAAAAAAATAAATAAATAAATGCGCATGACCTTGATGGGTGCCTTTCTTTTCCCAAAAGATACTGGTCTCCTATTTATGATCTGCTCGTTTTCAGCAAAATATGTGGAGCGTACTGTCACTTTGAGTTGAGGTGAGGCTTAAGGGGGCAATATCGTGCAGTACCCAAACCAGATCTGCATTTAGGTAGATGGATTCGAGCTACTCAGGTAGCCACCTTTACCGGCTTCCCATCGCCTTGGTTACCTGAGCCGGGAGAGACTCATCTAGGATTTACAAATACTTCCTTATAAGGACTGCATCTCTAACCTGAGTCCCAAGGCATTGTGGGCCTCACAGGGAAGGGCAGACTTGAAGAGGTGATGGGATTTCTGGAAGGGCATTTCAGGGTTGTTGAAAGCTCTGTTTTAAGGCAGTGGGATGGTCGGTGTAAATTCTCTGGAAGGCCAATGAAGTAGATGTGAAAATGAACTACAACTGAAGTTAAGGAAAAACCATCATTTTTCGTTTTCCCTTTTTCTGTCGGTGTCAAAATCTCATCACAGATATGAGATTAAAGATTTTTATTAATAGGGAAACAAGCTTTTAGCCTTGCCCCTAAGTTGGGAAAATGATAAATAATAAAAAAAAAAGTTAAAGTATAAAAATCTGTCCCTGAGATAGTGCTATGTAGTTCCCAAAATGCTCAGTGACTTTTCCTTTCCCTGTGAAACTTGTTGGTAATAGAAATGTGAATTCACTTTTTGTTTCTTTTCTACTGACCTAAATCTGTGTCTGATATGACATTCTCCGCACCTGGACTATGCAGTGCCGTCACAGATTAGGTCAGGGTGAAGAATATGAAGGTGTAGCTGAGAGACCAATACCCTGGGGTTAAGAGGGGCAATTTCCAGCAATGCTTCTCAGCCACTCTTAGACGGAGATCGATCCCTTGCAGACTGATAACTTTTGTCTAGTATAAAATTAGACAGTTGGATATGGGGGCAGTGTCAGACTGGCCTAAAAATGTTTAAGTTCCAGGGCGCCTAGGTGGCTCAGTCCGTTAAGCATCCGACTTAGGCTCGGGTCAGGATCTCACAGCTTGTGAGTTCAAGCCCCGCTTTGGGCTCTGTGCTGACAGCTCACAGCCTGGAGGCTGCTTGGATTCTGTTTCCCGCTCTCTGCCCCTCCCCCGCTTGTGCTCTCTCTCGAAAGTCAATAAACTTCAAAAAAAAATTTTTTTTAAATGATTAAGTTCCGTTCCCAATTTCTGCAGTTGACCTTGCGGTTGACCGGTCACAGTTTGCAGATTGACGCCCAGTACGCAGACCATACTGAGTAACCCTGATTTAGAGCACTCTGTTGTTCTTTTGGAGGACGGTGATTTTACCTCTTGGACATTCTTTGCCCCACTGATAAAAGAAAGCGGGGACATATCAGATTGCTGAAATTCTATGCTCGCAACCTTATTTTGATAATATTTTCTTTTTAAAACTTAGGAGACCTTTGTCAAATGTACAGTCCACCATCTGAAATGATCTGTGTTAGGCTCCACTTCTATAGATGAGTGAAGGCCATATTTTATCTGAGGGTTTACAGGCTATAGTTTTGCAAAGTTGTCACATAATTGCAGCACTATTTTCAGAGTAGTGACATGTCTTTAACAGCTACTGTAAAGAAGGATGTCACTGCCTGGGTAGCTCTAGACATTCCGGTGATTCCCCCCACTCCCAATCCCCGTGCCCCTTGTGGTCCCAAGTGCTCTAGGTGGTACCGTGATGATGGGTTGTCAGGCCAACCATGAGTGATAAATCTTCAATTTGCTTCGCGAACAGAGCTATGCGTATTGAGTACAAATAGGCCAGTTCTGAAGATGTCAAAATACTTGCAAAGTAGATACGTTAGCTTTCTCTTCTGCCCCCCATACTTGTAGTGAAAAAATATATGCCCACCAGATGGCAACAAAAATGTAACTGCAAAAGTTGTTATATATTGTGGTCTTGGATATCTGTTTGACTGTGGAATGGTTGTAATGCTAGACGACTCCCCATTCCCTTATCCTCTCTGAATGTTAATGAATGATAATAAAAGTAGAAATGGAAGAAGCATTTATCTAGAGTTACAAGTCACAATAACCATGGGTAAATGATTGTGCTTAGTCATTTTGTGCCTGGGGTTTATGTTTCAAGAACGTGTTTTAAATTCTAGGACCAAAATGCAGGTCGTCATGGATTTTAGAAAGTTATTCTCAAAAGAAAGTTAGATCTTAATGGGAAAGTCAGTGTTCTTCATGAATAAGTGTTATTTGGAAGCCCCCATGCTGTTTCTAAGAATTCAAGATTGTCAGAAGTTTCCCTGAGAAGACAGATACTGCGGAGAACCAAACCATTGTTTATATCCTTGGACGCTAACTTCCAGACTTCATGCATGATCCTGTGCCTATGTTAAAAAAAAAAAAAAATCACAGAAAATTTATTTGCCAGGTCATGCTTTGAAGAATTCCTCATTCTTAAGTGACTTTAAGAAAATGTTTCCAGCCCAAACATCTGAATTCATAAATACTCTTGTCTGCTTTTTAAGAATTAATTTTATGGCAAATCAGGCAGGACACATCATTTTCATAGTAATCATCATTGTGCTATATACTATATTGTAAGTACCTTTTGCCACACATGTGGTCATAAGGTTTCTTGGGTAAGGTGGAGTATGTACTAATTTGAGTAATGAGTTCCACACGTGCACACTCGCACACGCGCGCGCGCGCGCACACACACACACACACACACACACTTGCTGAAACACATCTTGCTCAGCTCAGTCTGCAAATTGTCTGGTTCTTGTTCAAGTATTTGCTTCGTCTGTCACCTACAACAGTGGGGAAAATTCAGCTGTTTGGGCTCTATTTGCAGTCATTCAAGGTGCACCTGGTGACCTAGTATTAATTTGGACAATAGACTGTTGTTTTGACTTTCTGACTAGCCAGTATTGGGAAAAGGTGAAGATATTGCACGACTTTTGAACTTATTTGCCATCTTGAAAGAGGTGTATTAGATAGATTAAAACAGTCCTTGAATATCAGCCACAAAAATTCCAACTGTACGCAGACACGAATTTTCCCATGCTGTATATCCTTGTTAGTTGTTGAATAAAAAATACAAAAAGTAATTTCTAGACTATCTTCCAGAGAGATGCAAATAAACACCCAGACTGTGTTTAACAAACCTTCAAGTTATACTGTCAGTCATTCTGATGTTTGCCTAGAGGCAAATTAAAGTAGTTATCTTTGGTGCCTTTCTGAAGGAGACATTCTTTCTGCATTGTGATCTCCTCTTGGTGTGCTAAACAGTTGTGGCTCACAGTTATGTTATCTCCAAATTCATTCTGTTGAGCCTGACCTTAAGATAATGTAAAAAAGCAATTAGTTTTAAACAGTAGGAGTGCCATCAGTGTGAAAGAAACAAATTACACGATGGGGTGATATTTTCAGTGATTTTTAAGGAGATTATTATAAAAAATGAAATCTGTGCTAAAAGCTGTGATTGTAATCTTTAAAACTGACACAGAGCAATGTATTCTTTTCAAACCGTGAGACTTTTGAAATGACAGCCCAAAGCCCCTTTCTGTGTCCTAATAAAAGGTGGTCTGGCTCATTAAGTCACATCACAATTCCCTCCGAATAACCAAGCCAAACATTACTTGTTCTTGATTTGTTAAATTCTACCCCCTTGCCTTGTCATTCAATATTTCGACAAATATTTATCGTACACATGTCATGAGCCAGCACTGGGCTTGGCATTAGCAACTATTGTTTTTAGCCCTCAACTAGACCCTCAACCGTGTTGAGAAAATCCTATCTGTGCGTACACACACACCCACACACACTGTTGTAGCTTAATAATCTTGTCTTATGCACCAGAATTTTAACTTTTCATTGACTGTCTACTTTCTGTTGGGCAGTAGACAGTAGACAGTGTCTAATTTCTATAGTAATTCTAGTAATTCATTCTCATCCCTTGAAACTCCACTTCTTTTCATTTAAGTAGCGGAGTTATAGCTAAAATGAGCAGAATTTTTTAATACAAAAATCAGATTTGCTGTCATCATTATAATCCTTTATCTATAGCCAGGCTTCTTTTGGCAAGGAAGAAAGGACTTAACATTCTAAGTTCGATCACCATTTTAAAATCATCTTTATGAAACATGGACGCATGCTGATCTGATGTGCAGTGTCTTGAAGTTGAAGCTCTCACATGCAAAAACCGCCTGGTACATCTTGTAGAACTGACGTAGATTTTAATGCAGTCCAGTAATAAGTTTATAAACAAGTACAATACCAATGATAACCATGACTCATAATTACCATACACTTGATACGAGAAACCTTTTCAAGTGGTTTGCCTCCCCTGAATTCATTCAGCCATCACAACAGCCCTAGGAAGCCTGGTATAGTAGTTACCCTCACTTTTCAGGCTTGGAAACTGAGGCTCAGAGATGTTCAATAACTTCCCCTCAAGGTCCTCACAGGACCTTGAGGAAACACGTATGCAAACCTCAGCAGTTTCCAGGACCTTCGTTCTTTATCATTGTGCTTTGTGGCAGAAGATTAGGGGCAATTTTGCTCATCAATATACTCATCCTAATTTGATTAAAATATGCATAGTCAAAGCATCTTAGTATAGACAGATACAATATACTTACTATAATTTGATCGAGTTTTGCAGCACTGAAGAATCTTAATATGGGTAGATGCAATATACTTACCTAAATGTGATTAAGTTATGTAGAATCAAAGAATCTACAAAGATACTTTTAGGGTCCAACCATTTAGCCAGGCACTTAAACATTCCAACAAACCTTCTTTGTCTTCACCCTAGAAATGCTTGAGTTCGACTTGGGCATCTCACTGGCTTCTGTGGTTGAAATGGCCCACTTGAGTCCTATTTCTGTGGCTGAAACAGCCTTCCTTGCAGTTATTAACACAGATTAGTGTCCCCCAAGCCGATGTGGACCAATCAACATAATGAAGTTACGTTGTTAGGATTCTGTGCGGGTGTGTTTGTATAAACATTCTAAATCAGGCGATAAGAGGACAATTCACATTATTAATGGAAAGAAGAGACATTGAAGAACTTGGAGGAAAGCAGTCCTTCTTGCTGACTTTTTGAATGCTGGGTAAATGAAAGGTTTCTGTTTAGTAACTATTGCAATTACAGACTTGTTCTGACTTAAGTTGGTCTTTGAGTTTTCTCTCTGTGATACCTTCCTATCCCAACGGAGTTTCTGATATAATGTTTTGACTCTTTTAATACAACTCTCATAGTAATTAGCTCACCTGGTCAGAATTTGGTTCAAGTAACAAGAAGACCCTGGGTTTATTTCTGCTATGGGTCAAAGCAGTGTGTTTATGGCAAGAATACAGAGTCTGGAGCCAGCCTGCCTGTACTGTGCGACCAGCTCTGCCACATGCCAACTATGTATTTAATCTTCTCTATGCCTCTGTTTTCTCACCTGTAAAATGTTTGCAACAGTGTGTGACACACCACACACACTATAAAAGTGATGGTTTCGGAAAAAACCTCCCAAGCTTAAGAAGCAAGCATAACCTTATTCTTGGTCCTTAATTGGTACAGAGTGAACATTTGATAATGGTATTAAATTACCCCATGACCTTAGCAGTCTTATATGTGTAAATAGGTACAGGTCTCTGGCTCTCTGATATCATCATAATACATTATATTTTTATTTCTTTTCTTTCTGAATCGTGCAATGAATTTATAAGAGCAGATCCTAGCTCTTGAAAAGCATTCATCACCTCGTATCGTGTAATCGCTGTACTAAACAATCGTGTGTGTGTGTTTTTCTTATTCTTCTTCAGGATATACACAATGCAGAGTTGAAAAATCTTCATCAAAGTGCTCAGCTATGATGAGGCTGAGCTAGAAGACTTTTTTAACAAAGAATGTTTTTTTTTTTGTTTTTGTTTTTAACATGGTAGCTTTATGTTAGACCATGGCAGCCACCTAAAACCCTTCTTCTAAGGGTGTAGTGTCATATAATTGGTTTATTATTGCAGTCAGGTCACTACCAAGCTTTATTCTAATCCCACTACAGAATGAAATAGAGTCTTGGAGTGGGAAGGAAGTTTGTGGTCATCTGGTTCACCTTGTTCATAGTCTAGAGGAGAAAACAGCCTTTGGCAGATTCAATGTCACATAGCAAGTTAGTTAGCTGTCCATCAGTATCTCCTCACATGACTGTTGCAGTTTTTAAAGTGACTATTTCACTTACCTATTTCTGCATAACAAGTCGCAATAGATAACCAAGTGGCTAAAATAATCATGATTAATCATTTATTTATTTAGCTGTTGGCTTACTGAATAATGTCATGATTCTCTCCACTGACCTAGCAGACCTTCTGCTCTACATGGTGCCAGCTACATTCACTTGTCCAGCTCCATTTATGCGAGAGCTTTGTGGGGGCAGCTCAGTTGGGGCACATCAGTTCTCCTCTATGTGGCCTCTTTCTCCCTATGGTGTCTAATCCTGCAGGGCCTCTCCAGCTAGTCTCTCTGTCTTGTAGGACATTCTGTGACTGAAATTGCACGTTGCAGTCCTAACGCTTAGCCCAGTCTTATTTACGTTGGGTACAGGTTATCGTCCTAAAGCTCACCTGGATAAATCAACTTCAAGAAATTATGCTGTTGAGATTATTTCCTTACAGCGCGGTGGCTGGGTTCCAAGAAGGAGCATCTCAATAAAATGAGCCCCAGTGTACAAGTGGTCATCAATATCCGCTTGTTGCAAACTTGTGGATATCTGTCGGTCAAAGCAAGTCTTACAGCAAATTTGGAGCTAATAAAGGAGGGCACTGTAATGGAGTATGAATTACAGAAGCTGTGGCTCATTTGGAGCTACCAATGTGCCTGCCTACCAAAGTGGCAGGTAATTTATGTGGTCAAGGTCAAAGGGGCAGGTTGCAAGAGCATGATATATTTGACACGTAATGCATTGCTACTTTAATTAATTAATTAGCTTCAGGATTCAATGCACAGCCATTGGTGGGTTGTAGGATTAGGGGACAGGTGAAATTTTCCAGAATATGATGAGCGGCAGGAATGTTTACATTGGCTTTGGCAGCCACTGTTTTCTTCATTGCAGATAGTGAGATTGTGATAGAGGCAGGCAGCTGTCGACATTTCAACATTTAGATCTTTAACCATAAGACCAGAATCAAGCCAATATTTTTAATGTACATGTAATGAAAATTGAATGCATGTGAATGCTATTTTGGGTGTGATTCACCAATACAAAGAGCAGGACTCCAGTATTAATCTCTTATTGGGATGAAAATTATTCCAGTTTGTACCTACGCTGAACTGCTGTAGACTGTAACTCAGAAGGAAAAAGGAAAACGAAAAAAAACCCAAAAATCAACAGTGCTGCCATTAAACTACAGGCTTCTTAACAGATATCACCTATCAGCCCGAACAAACAAATGCAAGCATGTATTGGTCATGAAGCTGTATCCTCTGTAAGGTTGCTCTTGGCCTCTCTTAAGTCCTTGACACACACCTGTGTCACTGACAGCCAGTATGCAAATTGCCTCAAAGCTCCATTAGGATGATCTAGGCAAGGGAAGCCCATCTGTCAGTTCTGTGACACTTTCCCTCTTGGATTCTCATGTGGGAATATGTCCTTGAGACACCCAGATGGATGAATTTGTGCCAGTGTCTGGTACCACTAACCTTGGAGGAAGTTGTCACTTCTGCTGCTTTTATTGACGTTAATATTTGATCTCTACTTCCCTGTGCTCCCAAAGAATAAAATGTTAAGACTACCATTCAAATAGTTGGTAAAACTTTCATTATCAATAAAAGGTTACGTTATTTTTTAAGCACAGAAGACGGAACATGACGAGCCCACTGTTGGGGAAATTATGGTATTCACTGGGTATTTTTCAATACTGTGTGTGTGGTCTGGTCTTCTCGGGAGAGAACGTACAGTTTTAAATTAGCTGGAGCTTGTCAGCTGTTGCTGATAGCTGCTGGAAAGTTTTGGAAAAGACCGTGGCATGGTGTTGTTTTAGCAGGCCTGCCCATTAAGGGCCTTTGTTGGAAATAGCTTCGTGATTCCTATCCCCTCCTTCTTTTTAAAAGAAGACAACACAACAAATGCATGCAAGTAATTGGGAATGGAAGTCCAACCTCCGTTTCTTTGACAGTTTTGAGAGTAGATTCAAGTCTCTTGCCCATCACAGGTTGAAACCCCCAAGGGGAAAGTTAGAAGTGGCAGCAACAGAATCTGAAGAGCAGCCATTCCTTGATAATGATATCTGTTCATCAAAAACAGATTTCTTTCATCCCTCTGGTCTACCAGAAAGATCTACTTCTCTTTCTTTTAGATGAAAGTAAGGTGGCATAAAAGTAGTGAATATCCCAATACACGTGAAAAGCAAACACTAAGGAACAGAAAGTGTTCATAGAAATGTGCAATAAATTATAATCCAGAACCAGAAGGATAAAGCATTTCTTCTTTTGAAAAATTCTCAAGTCTGTGGCAAACAACGTATGTAGGTATATGAAAGGTTTTCGACAGGATGGAGCTGATGTTTATGATCCTTTTGACACTTGAAGGATTCACCATTTTATCAGATAGACCCTGTTTTCTATTTTTTAGGAGAGGGTCCAAAAGACGTACTGTTGTCATTGACAGGACTTCCAGACTAGTCATTATTTGCTAATAGTGTTTTGTTAAAAGTCTGAGAAGAGCATCTTGCCAGAGAGAGAGTAAAACTTTTTATGCCCAACGGTATTTGGAAGAGCAAGATAATTATACCCTTGTCCACAGCAGATGCTCTGTTCTTTGCTTTGGCAGTTTCCCTGTTCAGTGTGCAAATAATTTTCTCTACTAGAGTTGGTGGCTATTTGCTACAAATATATTTCTTTTCCAGCAAAGAATGGATCCTTTCCATCACCATTCGCAAATAGCAACTGAATTGATTGGAATTTTTATTGTTTCAAAGACACAAATCTGATCTGAAGCAAAAAGAAATGCCTATGCGTGTTCCATAGCCATCAAAGAAAGTGATACTAAGAAACAAATTATTTACCGAAATAGTTGGGCAACTATTTGGTAGCAGTTATTCCATACCCTGATGAAAATCAAGATTAAAAAAATTTTAAGTCTCAAAGTTGATTGGCAAATAAAAATTGAAGCCAAATATATATAAACTTAGTTTATAATAGACAAGACCTTTATTTACATGTATTTGCAAAAATCTTATAATCACTCTTCACTTCTGTATTTCGGTAGCATGCAAAATTTACTTTGTACATGTATAGGAGACCTGAAATATGAAATATAGGAGACACTTGCATTAGTTTTGATAGACATATATGACTGTCCTGTGTTTGAAAAAAAGTAAGTGTGTTCTCCTTAGCTAGTGATGAGCAAATATATTTCCATAAGCCATCAGGCTTACTTCTTTTGGGGGAGCCCAGCTGCTGTGGCTGTGTCTATAAGCAGCAGGCTAGCAGATAGTTGGCAGGGAGCTACAGAAGGAGAAAAGAGGAGTTGTATTTTCCACAGCTCCCTTTTTCTGTTCTCAGTGCAGGATCTCATGAGTGGAAAGGCAAGTATAACCTCTCCTCAAGTTGCCATGTTTTCACAACCACATAATGCAACACACATTTATCTACTAAAACTAAGAATATAATTAGGGGCTCAATTTCTGGATTATCCCTGGATCTCTCAAGAATAATCATTGTTGACAAGATACTTACGGTAACATTCAACATCCAGCAAATTATTAAGTACCAAATGAAAGACTTGTCGTAAGTATATATGTAAGTGCCGAGGATCAGAGGGGGTGCCTCTTTGCACACCCTGTCCTCAACTCTCCAGCATGCCAGGGGTGGAAACAGCTACTGAAGGATGAAATATTACACAAAATATTTATCATCAGCAGAGGCATGAGGAAAATGTCCCCTAGAGCCTTGAGCAGGGAGGAGATAAATCTGCCTGTGATAAAGGTTTCTCAGAGGAGGTGAAATTTGAGTCAGAATAAATAGGTTTTGCTACTGGGAAACCAGGAGGAGGGCATACCATATAGTGCAACAGCATAGATCAGGACGCAGTAGATTCCTTTTTGTGTGAAATGCCCTTATCAGAACATTCTCAAATCCCACTATTAGGTTAGATTGCAGGGAAGAGGCTCAGTGGCCTGTCTGAACATTGACATGATTTCTCTCCTCTTGTTGGAGAATGAGTTGCCGCCGAAAAATCAGGAGAAATCCAGTCGAGTCTTGGAAAGAGTACCAGCATGAAGTGTGTTCATATCCTAATAAAGATTTACAGACTCAAATATTTTTAAGTAGCGTTTTGTTTGTATGTGGTCACACTGGTGTCACCTGCGATATCGAAGGCGGTAGTGGGAATAGCAGTACAGTAGGACTCTAGGGAAATGCAGGGTTCATTGAGGTTAGCGGTAAGTTTTATTGAGATGGTACTTGGAAGGACTTCCAGATCATTTTTATCTTGGGTCCTCAGTGTCAGAGTTTCATCTCTGCTTCCTGATGAAGGCAATTGGGTGTGCAAGGCCCATTCTTGGGACTTAATCACTGCATAAAATGCCGCACCCCCGGTTATAAATAACCGAGGGGACCCTGTGTAAAGTTGGGCACTTCCTTCCCATTAGAATAATCAATGCGTGCATCAGGGACATGGTCCTTTTCCCTCCGTTCCCCTCATTTAACCTTGGTCCTCACAGGCAGCTATGTTGTCCTTTCTTCTGTAATTACACGCAGCTAGACTATCTATACGTCCACACCTTTCCCCCTTTGGGAATGGACATCCATACACCCCATATGAAGAACCAAGTTTGGGACATTCTTTTCTCTTTGTTGATAATTCTTTAAAGGTTTTAAGGTGAGCTACTTTTGACTGGCAGACTTGGTCCCTTCCTCATCATTGTTGAAACGTCTTTGGGTTTATCCTGTGACTGGTCCCATCCGATAGTGGGGTTTTTGCAAAAAAGAACACAAACTGGAATGTAAGCAAGTACAGAGGCACTACCTGGTTAAGCCAGGCTTACAAAATAGTAGGGAGAAATAGATCCTTCCTATGAGATAAACCACAGTCAAAGGGCCACCCACTTTCCCCACGGTCGTGTGAATCGCTGACTCTGCTTCTTGCTGCACTTCGCATTCTCTAGGTATCACCGCCAAGGTCTGCTGCGGGAGCAAAAATGAGTTAGAACGGAGAACAAAGAAACGTCATTCTTCCTCAAATAATGTAATTACTCAGAAATGCTTTTTGGCGAACCGTAGCTTCTAGCATCTTCCATCTTCTTGCTATTTATCCACACTCCGGATTACCTCATTCATTAGTTCTGACAAGTGACTGTATTTGTACCATTGCCTGACGGATGTGTTACATGTTTCGGCCTTAAAATATTCGACTCTGAGTTCAGTGCTGCATACTTGGGAGATGATGTTAAATCAACCTTGGCGACGCACTACTGTCATCATGCCAAATAACTCAGGGGAAAAATGATAAGGGTATAAAGAGATCAATAAGGCAAGGGAATCCGTGCTTTCAAAAGTAAGGCAAAATATGAGAAAGATGATCAGTCAAGCATCGGGGTGTAAATAAAGCAAGCATATGCCATGTTTGAGACACCCTTACGCTACAGAGAGCCATTATCCTGTGAGCAGTAAATTTCTCTTACGTTTGCCTAACTCCTTTAATATAGGTCATTCTAAAATACAGCCATAAAACTCACTGGCACATTGATCAGTCTGCATTGCTCTTCCTTCCTTCCTAATAGAATAAAATGAGGGGACGGCTGATGAATGCTGAGGAGGACAATTCCCAGGCCATTTAGATGTAAGCGGTCACACTGGAGCATTCTCCTGCTTAATGAAGATGTGTATAGCTGGCAACTTTGTAAATGTAAATTATGCAAATATATATCTACCCTTGGAGATGATATTCCTCAGCGGGGCTCTCATAAGTGCCCAGTTGTGTTGGAATTTTTGGTGAAAAACAAGCAAGCTGTAGAAATTGGCAATTTGGAAATGAAATTCTTTATTGACTAATAGGTACTCAGATGTGCAGAGAGCAATAGTTTCTCTTTTCAGCAAAAAGCATCACATCATTTTAAATTTGCAAAAATAAAGTGATATGGTTTGCAAACACAAGACAGGAAAATTTGTGAACATTTGGAAAGACAAATTTATATTTTTGTGTGCTAATGGTCAAGGAGACTTTGTGAGAATGATCTAGAGCCCTTGGATGTCAGTCTAAGGAAATGATCTTTAGACTATGAAGAGCCTTTCAGGATTTTCCTTTTGTTTTTGTTTTTGTTTTTGTTTTTGTTTTTAACATGGGGATGAAGTGTGAAGATTAATTTTTGTTTTAGGAAGATAAAGCTACGGCTTGCATGCAGGATAGATCAGAGTATTTGGAATATGGGAACAGGAAACACAATTTGGAGACTGCTACATTAGTCCATATGTGAAGTGAAGTGCTCCCAGACAAGAATAGAAACAGTGGAATGAATGGAAAAGACAGATGCGTGAGACACTGAGAAGGAAGCATAACCAGGACTTGGTGCCTGAATGAGACAGAGCCATGAAAATAAAAAAAAAAAAAAAAACAGATGTATCCAGATGTTAAGTCACCAATACACAATTGATCTGTGAAAAATGACAGCTAAATTCAAGTTGAACATGCAAGGCATAATGTACGGGGAAATGTCCATGCCGAGACCTGGGGCAACACTTGATGGTGCTCGTCAGCTCAGTGAGGCATCGGGAAAAGTGTCCAGAAAAGGATACCGGGGTACGTGGACTACAAGTAGGCAGAAAGAATAGCAAGTGGAAAAGCACGGGTGCAGATGATCATAGAAGGTACTTGCCTGTGAAAATGGGAGATCACCTGTTGGGATAGGGTAGAGGTGGGGGCGTGGCTGGAAAGGTGGGCTAAGGAGTCAAAGGCGGTAGGTTTGTCTGGAAGCTGATTAAATTTCTTTTTTTTTTTTTTTTTTTTAAATTTTTTTTCAACATTTTTTTTTTATTTATTTTTGGGACAGAGAGAGACAGAGCATGAACGGGGGAGGGGCAGAGAGAGAGGGAGACACAGAATCGGAAACAGGCTCCAGGCTCCGAGCCATCAGCCCAGAGCCTGACGCGGGGCTCGAACTCACGGACCGCGAGATCGTGACCTGGCTGAAGTCGGACGCTTAACCGACTGCGCCACCCAGGCGCCCCATGGAAGCTGATTAAATTTCAACTTGAGGGATCCTCCTTTCCTCCAGCCTTTCAGTGATTCTCTATCTAACTTTGTATCTTTATCTTGTAGTCTTCTGCTTAAAAATGGCCAGTGACCCACCATCCAAATTGTATAACTTTAACCCCCACAAAAGCCACGTTCCTCCATTGCCTAACAATGTGTTCACATGGTGAGACAGGTTTGGGAATTTTGAGAGAGAAAGCTATTTTAGCCATAGCTGGTTAAGACCCTTGTCCTTTCCCACTTTGGCTTCCCCATTTGCACTTTCCCTTTTGTCAGCCGGTGGTGGAAGATGCATGGAGTCTGGATCTAATGAGATACATGTTTGTATTGTCACTAGCTGTTTTGTGGTAAGAATGGTTTCCACGAAAGCTCAGGCTGCCCGCTGTACTGATGACCCGGGCATTGTGGCAGGAACATGCTGTCACAAGGTCCTATGGTGATAGGTGTGTGGCCTCTCGTGCCCAACACTGGAAGTATATGGGAAGTAGGAGAAAAAAGATTTACAAGATCTAAAGCAAAAGACAAGTCTATGCAAAATTCTTCCTGATTTTTAGTCCCCAAATTCCTATCTTAACAATTTAGAAACCATTACCATTAATGAGTTGGAAAACTGAAAAGTGTCCTAAGTTATCAGTAAAAAAATACATTTCTATCAAGCACTAGAGGGCACACAGAATTTTTCACTCTCTCTACAGAAAATGTAATGAAACTGCTGCCATATGATGAGGGAATCAAAGAGTATGGAGGCAAAAATAAAGAGGGAAAGTTTTTTTGAAGTGTGTTGGGAAGTTAATATTGTTATTTTCAGCATCTTTTTGATATTTGTGTTATCAGCTTTTAAAATTGGTGACTTCTTGCCACTTCTCTTTTCAATCTAAATTTTTTTTAACATTTTTTTTTTTGAGACAGAGAGAGACAGAGCATGAATGGGGGAGGATCAGAGAGAGGGAGACACAGAATCCGAAACAGGCTCCAGGCTCTGAGCTGTCAGCACAGAGCCTGACGCGGGGCTCGAACTCATGGACCGTGAGATCATGACCTGAGCCGAAGTCGGCCGCTTAACCGACTCAGCCACCCAGGCGCCCCTCTTTTCATTCTAAATATTCAGTTTTATAGCTATTTTATATTCATAAATTTTATTCTTTTTTTAATGAAGTCCTCAAATTGTGTAAGTTTTGCAAAACCTTGCAAAACCTAGATCTGTCCCTATGCTGGAGGGCAGATGTTAATTTTCATGAAGTCCATGATCGTAACCTCTGGCCTCGCGTGGCCTCATGCAGATCATGTTGGACTTAAGCCTCAGATGCAGTCTGAATGTTTGTGTCCCATGAGAAACTCGTGTGGTGAAATCCTAATGCACAAGGTGATAGTACTGAGGGGGGTGTTGCGTTGGGAGATGCTCAGATCTTGAGGGTGGAACCCTTCTGAAAGAGATCATTACTTTTATAAAAGAGACCAACCACATAGAGCCTCCTTGTCCCTTTCAGTATGTGCGGATACAATGAGAAATCTGGGGACTGGAAGAGTACTCTCACCTGACCGTGCTGGCACCCTGATCTTGGACTTGCAGCCTCCACAACTGTGCAATAATATAAAATTCTCTTGTTATAAGCCACCCGGTCTGTAGTGTACTTTGTTCTAGGAGCCCCAACAGACTAAGAAAGCATCTGTTACTGTCAACTTTCGTGGTGTTCAGACTTTTTATCTTCAATCATTTAGCTCTATGATATTCTAATTCTCCAGTTATTGTAATTAGGGAATATCTTTGTGGCTTATATATTAGTGGACTATCTTAGTATTCTGTCATCAAGAATCCTTCTTAGACCTGAAACCAATGTACCATTGTATATCAATCAAATGTTAATTAAAAATAAAAAACGAAAAGAATGTTCAATTTTCTGCATAGCATAGAATTTGAGAAATATGTTGAAGTAGAACTTGAAGACTGGTTCAGATCCGAGATCTGTGGTTCAAGCCCAAACACAGTAGACTATATACCAAAGTCAGGAAGATGTCAATATGTAACGTTCCATTTGGAAAATTTCAGGAATTATAATGAGTTTCATTGAGAAAAATATTTTCAGAAGTACACAAAAGATCTAGAATTACTGCTTGTGGAGAGGAATTGACTGTCAGATATCAATATTTCATCGCCAGAAAAACAGATGTTTAATAATTATTTTTATTCAGTTTTATAAAGGAACATATAAGATGTGTTCTAGTTCACAGGAAGAACCCTCACTGAAATTTAAGTTTATATAATGAACACACTTGGATTGTCAGTGAAAATTTCCTAATTTTCCCAATTTCTCCATGTCTTCAATAACTAATAATCGGGAAGATTAGGTAGGGATACGATATGGGGATATTGATTGGTCACAAGAACTGATGTATCAGCTACAGACATAATCTTTTTATTTGATTCATAAACAAGTCATATCTTTATTTGACCTGCCGGAGAGTAATAAGGAGCTGAAAGCAAATGGAACTCATTGACTCATGCCATTTTCAGCCTTCTAATCAAGTGAAAACAAGTGCCAAACATGTGTTGTTGTTGTTTTGTCATTATCTCTGTCTTCACACAAGATCGAAGGTTGTGTCCACAATAGAAACATTGACCAAGATTAGAGATGTGTCTGTCTGTCTCAGATTACCAACATATGACGCTAACTGGCCTTGCCAAAAGCCTTGATACTGATTTAAATTAATGACTAGTGGAATGCAAATAAATAAAAGGAAAGTGCCTTTGCACATAACTTAGCCAGCCTCAGAGCGCATAGACAGTCAACACTGTAGAATATTATAATCCTCGAAACAGTGCTTCTGGGCAGGTGTGGGTGTGCTAGGGGTGGGACCTCATGTTTCTTTACGCTCACACTGGGAGCTACTGGATATCAAGGAGTTCTGCCACTGTGGGGTAGCCTACATTTTGGGAATCTTGACCTTCCTCTGTTGAAATCAGGACATAACACCAATGGATGCCTGTTTTCACTGGATAAATAATATCCCCACTCCAAAAAAATGAGTTTACTGGTAAAGCATAAGTCACAATGCTGGTACAAAAAGTTCCATGTTAGCAGTCCCTTTTCTCATTTTTATCTCTATTAGTACTGATTTCTGAAAACCACAAGAAAAAGCAATCAAATTAATTCCATTTATTAGCTTGGAAAACTCTGGGTGCAAAATTTGACCATTCCACAACTCTATTTATTCTGATACTTAATCACTCTGAGTAATAAAATCTGTTGGTTGTTTTTTTTTTTTTTTTTTTTTTTTTTTTTTTTTTTTTTTTTTTTTACCTATTATGAAGAACATAGCTTACAGTAAAAGAAAGTGACATTCTCATAAGAATTAGCATTGGACCCAGGTACTCTTTTCTCTTATACTTAAATTTTTTTTAATGTTTATTTTTGAGAGAGAGAGAGAGAGAGAGAGCATGAGCAAGTGGGGGAGGGGAAGAGAGAGAGAGAGAGAGACCCAGAATTCGAAGCAGACTCCAGGCTCTGAACTGTCAGCACAGAGCCCAAAGCGGGTTCGAACTCACGAACCATATCACGACCTGAGCCAAAGACGGGCGCCTAGCCAACTGAACTACCCAGGTGCCCCTTTCATACTTAATAGACGTAAATATAGACCACATTTTTGTGCATACCAAGTTTCTGTATCTTTGCTTTCTGTCTTTCAATTATTTGTGCTGAGAACTTGATGCTACTGCCATTTCCCTCATTATTCCTCTGATTTTGTTTCTTAAGGAGTTTATGGAGTAATTGTCACTGGATGTTTTCTTTGAAACCATTTCTCATATTCCGTTTTATATGTTACTGTTGAATTTACACGATGAATTCTAAGTTCTGTTTTACACATGTTGGAGTATGGATTAAATTTGTATTATCAAAAATTAGAAGTTTTTGGTCTTTCTTTGGTATAATATAACTTTAATTAGATCCTTCCTTTAAGTCAAAATTTTGGATGGAAATTTATTTTTATTATTATCATCATCATCATCATCATCATCTTAAATTTATTCTCAAATTAGCTAGCATACAGTGTAGTCTTGGCTTCAGGAGTAGATTCCAGTGATTCATCATTTACATACAATATCCAGTGCTCATCCCAACAAGTGCCCTCCTTAATGCCTATCATCTGTTTCCCCCACTCCCCAACATGATCAACCCTCAGTTTGTTCTCTGTATTTAAGAGTCCCTTATGGTTTGCCTCCCTCTCTGTTTTTATCGTATTTATCTTACCCTTCCCCTATGATCGTCTGTTAAGTTTCTCAAATTCCACATTTGAGTGAAATCATTATATGTGCCTTTCTCTAACTGACTTATTTCACTTAGCGTAATACCCTCCAGTTCCACTGGATGGAAATTCTTAAAGCCAGCAGCTTTAGGAAGTCTGTGTATAGAAAAAAAATTGTTTTTTCTCCATTTCCAAATCTATAAGGAGCTGCAATTCTAGGCTTTTGCTACATTGTGCATGTTTTATAAACTTGAACAATTTGTTTCCCCATTATCAGCTGAAATTTTGGGTTCTATTTGATGTTTAAGTAGAGTGATGGCGTATTTATTTTTAAATCATATACATATATATGACATTTATATGTTAATAAAACTTTTGATATGATGATTTCACGGAGACAGCTTTTATCATTACTAGGTAATGCTATGCTTTTTGCTTTGATGAGGATGCATAGTTTAGTTTCTTACATGTTTCTGTTGTGATTCTAGTAAAGATATGATCAAATCCATGTTGTTAATGTTCTGCCCTCAAAGAGTTTAAAGTAGACCCGGAGTGTTTGTACCTCAAGGAATGACGACATAAAGATATTTTCTTTTTAAGAAGTTCTTTATTGGCTAATGAACGAAAAGGTTCTCTTTGAGTCCTATTTTTCCTTCAAGAAGTTCTTCTGTTTCCTTTACTGTTCTTCCATTAGATCATGGAGATTTCCTAAAGCGGTCCACACATTCTGCCCACATACTCCCTCCCACATGGTGTTTGTTCTCTGGTCCTAGCAGCTGCGACAGAGACATCAGGAAATTTGTTTTCTGTTTTCCCAGGGCATTCTTAGCTTCTTTACTACTCAGGCAAAGAAACTCTTTCCTTTGTTTATGTCTTCTGGGATGTTGGGAGCATTAAATAATATTTCAACTAAGGTCACATCCATTTTGTGATGCAGTAGGGTGCTTGAGGTGGCTGGTGTGAGAGACGCTCACTAAATTCTCAGAAATGTTGTGAGCTGGTTGTTGAACTGTTAGTAGGTTAAAATCAGCCCCTGTAGGAGCAGTCACATGACAAAGATCAGCAAAGTTATACATCAGAGCTTTGGATTTTGTTTTTTCCTCAGAGAACTGGAATATCAGCACTAATTCCAAGAGAGTTTTCTGTTTTGATCCCCCACCCCAGCCAATTTGCTCCACTGAGTAGAACAAACTCTTGAGTCTTCTCTTGAGGAAGCAGAGGAATGGTCTCTCCTAGAAAACTCTTTTAGTGGTTATACTTTAGAAGAGGCTTTCCTGTCTGTTTGCTAAAGTATACATAACATTTTCCAGACCGAAACAAAACAAAATAATTTTCTGGAATATTGGAGATGTGTGGTAAATACCTTGGAATATATACATGTATGACTATCCCATTTTTATTCTATAGACTATTTGTTTCAGTTACCCTAGGGCACATATCATACAACTTATTAGAAATCAGGGAGGTAATTAAACTTAAATAAGGGGTTCAAGTAATTGTTTACCTACAAAATATCCTTGCAGGGCAACAATTTTTAAAAACCTGATTATTTTTAGAGTTAGAAGCTATGAAATTAGTATAGTTTATTTTCTGTATGTAAAAGTCGATTCAGTTAAGCACATGGACATTTAGTAGTCAGCGTGTTATTTCACTGATATAAGCTGGTTCCACTGGCAATCACATATGTCTTTTTTTTAATAAGTACTTTCACAATCTGTAGTTATTTTCCTAGAATTTGTTTAGGCTAAGAATGACTTCCCTTGTGAAAGTCTCTGTTTGTCTTAAAAAGTTCTTCTATTAGTCTTCTCATCAGTTTATCTGAAGGCATTCAGTATCAGTAGCTCAAATAGTACTAACTGAGCCTAATATCTCATGGAAGAATGGCATTTCTTGATTTTTCAACCCAGAGAGTTGCAGTTTGACAAGCATCGATGGACTTTTTACTTTGGAGTGCAAGATTTTACACTAGGCAAACCAGAGTTTGCTAGGTCATTCAGTAGACCAACCAAAATTTCCTCTTCTTCAAAAAAGCATTATTGTTCATGATAACAATGGTTATTGTAAAATGCTTTAGAATTTATATAATTATAATTGTAAGCGCCCTTAGAGAGCTTATTGTGTGCCTGGCTTTAGTCTCAGTGCTTTATACATAAGCATTCATTTGAAATGTCTAACAGTCTTCTGAGGTAGTTATTATCCCTAGTTTCACAGATGAGGAGACTGAGGCAGAAGTGTTTAGGGAACTTGGCCAAGGCCATATGGAGAAAAAAATAGTAAAGCAGGATTTGACCCTGGGTGGGATGGCTTCAGAATTTATGCTCTTAGTCACTATGCAGTAATAATACTTCCTTCTTCTTCTTGGGCCTTTGGAGAGTGTAGTAATCATGGGCAGATGCCCTCTATTTGCCGGTCTCTGAACTTTCGATCACTTATTTAAAAAGAATAAGAGTAATTTGGAGAAGGAAAAGCAGTACTGTCTTATTATGGATACTTCATTTCCTTGATTACGGAAACTATCACCAGGCAAAATGAATCTCCAGTAATCACAAAACAAAGAGGATGCACTAGAAATTGGATATGTCTATATAATTTTTTAACCTTCTCTAAGGTACGTGGCAGACTGACTTAAAATATACTGGAAAAGGGAGTCTTCGTACAGGTTACAAATAGAAGTTTGAATGTATAAACATCTCATGCGTTTCTGATTTGAAAATTATAATAAATTAGTTAACAATATAAAATGCCTAATATTCATTTATTATAGGATCACTTTGGGTGAACTTGAGCATTAATTTATTCTCATAGTTATCATCTCATAGCTCCAAACACAATAAATGTTGAAATTATATTCCCAGAAAATTATCTGTGCAAGTGCTCCTTCCAGTTTTTATAATGAAGCAATTATTTTGCTTGTATTAATTGCTGTTGCATTTTTGATCTGTGTCCCAACATTGTCTTCTCGAGGAAATTATTGTGTTTTATAGTCCAAATTTCTTAGATTTAGGACTTTTGAGGCATAGGTTCTGTTTATACTTAATTTTGCTACATCAATAAAATATGAATGCATTGGCTAATAAAACAACATAACTATTTTATGTCATGGAATATAGGTTATTGTTTATGAATTTGCTGAATTGCCTCTGTAGTTCACTGTAAGAAAGCATTCCCCCCCCCCCCCCCCCGCTGTTGGTTCAGTTTAGAGAGAAATAAGATTGGTAGCATAGCATACTATGTGGTTAGTAAGGGTGCTATTCTTTTAGGATATGTAGGTAAAGTAGATGATGTATTAAAAATGCAGAACTTCCTCCCAAGCACGAAGCTTGAATCCCAAAGACAGAGACATTGATTCTCTAACAGCAATTTATCTCTGTTGCTTCTCTTCCTTGAGATTAAGAAATTTTATAATACAGATGAAACTTTGGTTTTGATTAAAAACAAATGAACCACATCTTGTTCTTCCCACACATTATATTTTACTTTCTGGGAATACCTTTTAATAATTTCTACTTTTGGTCAAGGAAGCTATCAGTTGATAGATTTTATATGCCAAAATCAAGACCCACTCCTGAAGGAGAAAAAACTTAAATATGTTCTCTATTGAAAGGAGATTAATCGCACTTAAAAAAAAAAAAAAAAACACCTCTGAATAGCAGCACAGAAATCATGACCATTATTTTGCTCAGCACATTTAGGTACTGTAGATGTACAGTATAGTCTGGGGAGATGATGCCTGGTAACTGTAAGAATGAGGTACCTCAGATCTGTGCAATTGAACTTTATGTGATGATGTTCTGTCTTCCTGTCCAATATAGTAGCTAGTAGCCACATGTCTTTTTTTTTTTTTTTAATGTTTATTTATGTATTTTGAGAACAAGAGAATGTGTAAGCATGGGGAGGGGCAGAGAGAGAGGAAAGAGAGAATCCCAGGCAGGTTCCACGCTGATGTTGGGCTCATCTCATGAGAGGTGAGATCCTGACCTCAGCTGAAATCAGGAGTTGGACGCTTAACCAACCCAGCCACCCAGGTGCCCCAGTAGCTACGTGTTTTTGAACACTTAAAATATGGTTAATATTACTGAGGAATTGACGTTTTAAAATTTTAATTGATTCACATCAATTATATTTAAATTTAAATAGTTATGTGGGACAGGTGGCTACCATATTGGATTGCACATATTTAGAGTTAAATCTGGAATCAACCGGAGTAAGACTGACTTACTTCAGGCCCTGAATTTGTCACGGAGTAGCTGAACAACCTTTAAAGGTCGTTGAAACTCTGTATTCTCATCTTCAATATGGGGGTAGCCATATACATACCTCCAAAAGTATAAATCAATTAATATAAAGTTCTTAGAACAATGCCTCATGTATATTATATATTCATTATACATCAGTCATTGCTATTCTTGTTAAATATTTTATAACTTTCTGTGGATATTTAATTATATAGAAACGAAGAAGAGGGGTAAATGAAATAGGTCTAAAATAATAACAGGAAAATGCTACAAAATGGGGTGGAACTTCAGGTGACTCTAGATGAATATGTGAGATTTAGATACATAGAAAATAATCATAAATGACCATATGTTCTAAGTGTCTTTGGACGGTCTCAATTGATTCCTTGTGTCCTGATATAATTATCAACATCTCCCTATTTTGCTCTCCAAAGTACCCCAGTTTATAAGATACATTTTAGAGTCACCCTAGAATAAGGTATAAGAATACAGACTAGGCATTCTAAGTGAAGGGAGGAAGACAAAATAAGGCATAGATTCAGATAGGAGCATGGTGTGGCAAGGAAGGTGAATGAGCCCTGGGAAATCGAGGAAAACAGGGTGAGATAGGGACTGGAGAGATATTTTGGAAGTAGTAGGAAAGCCTCAATAAAGGAATAAGGGTTTACTGCACTTGTTCTTTATCCTATTATTGAGTTGCTCTTAAGTCAACATGGATTTACTTTCAGAAAAAATGAATTCTGATTTAATTGGACAGAATCATTTAGTGTATCAAAAGAGCCTTAATGCCATTTGACGTTCCGGATCGCCTTCCATCATTGATAGTAATTATTGCTATACATGGTTTGAAACAAAATGCTTCATTTCTATCACCCATTAACTACTAGTAACCAACCCGGTAATATGATTGGTATATATGGAAAGTGGTCAAGTGGAATGAGTGGAAATGGTTCATTATATCTGTTTTCATTGACTGAAGAAGAAAATTTTGAGAGTGTTCATTTAGTCTCAATAAAGTACAAGGTCCACCTATCTTGCAGTGGTGCCCTTTAAGTTGTATGTATTGTGCTTCTCTGTTTTGGATAGCATACATGATACAGCTAGGACAACTAATTGTTGGCGACATTACTGATTGTAGTTTTAGGGAAACATTATTGGATTATGAAGCATAGAATATTGCAAAAAACTAAGAAAATAGTCAAAATAGAGATTATGGGGAAAAACTAAATGAAAAAATTAAGTAAACGTGTAAGGCACAAGAATGTGACCCGAGTGTAATTGTTGGACTGTAAGATCTCCTCTTTATCTCTGATTGCATTAGGAATTGAGATGCTGACCATTGGCTATCCTAGAGATCTCCACAAGCAGTTATGACCTGTTCTGGATTTCCAGTCTTGTCCTGGTGATTCTAGCCCATTACAAAAGGAAGTGTTTGAGTTGATCTCGGAGACATTCCTGGGACAAACAGAACAGAGGCCCCATCCAGGGTTTACAGTCACTTTTGATATTTCTGGGGAATTCTAACCATTACTATTTGTGGTATAGATGCCATTGTAATCTCCACCTTGGGTACCAATCATGGCTTATTTTATTTATTTATTTATTTTTTTTTTTGCATGAGGAATCAATCCTTATTAATACTGGAATCATGAGCTGTTTGGGATTAGTTTCTAAGTGTACACTTGAACTTTTACATGAATGGTGTAAGTAGCCCAAATTGTGAGCTATATTTTGAGCTAAATTTTGAACATATTTTAATTTTGTTTATTTTTCCTTAAAGAGATCACGAGTTGGCCAAATTAAAAGATGGATAAGAGCAAAGACCAGATGTCACTGGCATTTGGAGAACTGAGCAATCTTTATAAAAGGCCAGTGGCATCATTTATAGCAGCCACTCTTCTCTAGCTTGTAAATTTGTTAATGAAATTGGTTTATAGGTGCTTGTAATGAACAATAACTAGTTTACTTGTGTTTGCAAGTACCATGAATTTTAAAATGTCATTTAATATTTAAACCTCTGAATGGAATTCAATGACTTTAGATTAATCCTATTTGTAAATAGCACAGAGCGATGTGTGATTATGCAATCTGCTGAGGTTTTTAAAAACTAATATTTACAGCAAAAGTGAATCACATCCTAACAGAATTTTAATAATACCTCGGTTGTGATTTGGAAATACCTTGAAACTAATTAGCCTTTCAATCCACAATGATTGTTTCATCAGTGCTTAGTTATTACTTTTTGGTTCTTGATGAAAATGACAAACCACAGTTCTGGTGACATAGTTTCATCTCAAGAATAGTGGCTCCCATGCTTAAAAAATCAATGATTGACTCTGGTAGCACCCCTTAAAGGTAAATTACTCCAAGTAGGATTGAGAGAGTAGTGTTTCTTTTAAGGATCTGCCTCATGATGGTGCTGATGAAAATGATAAGATCAACAAGTATTTATTGAGTATTGACTCTGTGTCAGGCACGATGCTAAATATTTTATGTGTAATTTATATATTAAAGCCTCACAACAGTCTTAGGTGAGATCATCGAAATTCCTGTTTTACCCATGACTAGAGGTTTAAGTGCCTAGTTAGGGGTAGAGCAGGATTCTCGGAGGGCAATGTGGAGCTCTTAAACACCACACTGCCACTGTTGACAGTGGCTATTGCCAAAAACTGTTAACAGAGAATATGCAAATGATCGCCTTTTGTGAGGAGTCTTGTCCTTTATTGCTCGTTTCCATGTCTGATCCGTGGGTAGGAAAAGAGAAGTGGGGCAGGTTTTCACCAAACTCTGTTATGAGAGGTGGAATTGGAACCATTTTTTTCTATAATTGTATTCTAGACCAATGGAGGGGCAATTGTCCAGCATAAAACCGCAAAGCGTCAATATATGTGGTTCATGAAACCATGGCAAAAATTGCGTGTCTTGCCTTCTATATTAATTTAGCTGCATTGATTATTGCTTGCATAGACAATACGCACATCCTCATATAAGGCTATGATAGGCACTCCAGTGACTGCTGCAATTCTTGCCGTGTCTACTTGCTCGTATTGTGTTCCCACTAGAGGAGAGGTGTGCAGAAGCAAGGTTATGTAGAAATTATACTGTCTGGGAGAGGAATTCAATAGCCTGCAGCAGTGTTAATCCACCGAGCAATGGATTGCATGTGTACGTGCAGGCTAAATAATGTATGATTTAAGACAGGAATGTGGTTTGTATTCATTTTTGGATAGTAAAAGGCTTGGCATGTCGGTCCCATGGGAGACTTTATCCAGGGCTTTACCCTTGAGTGGATAAAAGAGTACAAATTCTGTTGCACTGGAGATGAATAAAAACAAATTGGGGAGACCATCAGCAGAACAGACTGCTGTGTGAGGGAGTCCGAGGCTACTCCAAAAAACCACCAAGACCAACTGCTTCAGGATCCTGCCAGCAACCAGATGCCGGGAATAGAATTGACTGCAGTTTGGCATCAAGGCCCTGTGATTCCCAGCCAACGGGAATTGCATGCAAAAAATATTTTAAATTCTCTTTGGAAAAGAGTTATGTTTTCAATAAGAGGAAGAAGCATGTTTCAGACCTCGTCTGCTGCAAATGAAATGCGGCATACCAATGTCTTAGTTACGGCACGCAGAGATGAGTGCCGTATATACTTGGGGATAAGAAGTTGAACTTGGGTCAGTAGATGTGGTTTTTCAATGCAGTAGGTTGTAGGCCATTGAGTTATTATTATTATTCCATTTCCGGGTCCTGTGCTGGTATTTGTTTTTCAAGGAGAGGGGGTGGATCTGTTTAAGGCAGTGATTGCCAACCAGGCACACTTTTAGCCTCATAGAGGACATTTGACAATACCTGGAAACATTTTGGGTAGCCACACCCTGGGGGGAGGGTAGTACACCTTCCATCTAGTAGCAAAGGACAGGGGTGCTGTTCAGTATCCTACAATGCACAATATAGCCCCACGACGAGGAATTACCTCGTTCAAAATGTCAGCAGTGACCCTGGCTTAAGATGGTCTGGCTGGTGTGTGTATATTACATCCCTGCCTTCAGACATGTTCAGCTAATATGTTTCATACTGTATAAAAGATGATTTTTAATGATTTACTTTACCCTCTTGAAATGTGAACAGCATTTATTGAACGTATCAAACACTTTCTGTTAAAATTGGGGGAAAAAAAGAGAAAACAAATAAAACCACAACTCCTATCCCTCTCCAGTTTACCTCCAAAATATGTAGGGGTCAAAAGCACAACCAACCTCCATCCAAACCTATATACACAAATCACACATTTTAGAAGAATGTAGGAGGACCCGGTTGATTCACTTTTCAAACTTGAAAAATGAGGCATATTAACAAAGCACACTAAATGAATCAGCTGTTGTAGGATGATTTGCAAGCCAGTTCATTTTCCTGTTATCAAATAACATCCCCTGAATCTTGACCAAGGAACCCATTTGTTTGATGTTATTTGAAAAACTCATCACCTTGCTTGCTTCTGATGGTCACTTCCCCTTTGACATTAAATTTTAAGATGGACTTCATTTAAATTCTGATAGAGGAAAGGCCTTATTAACCTCCATTTTGACTAGATGCTGTTTACCATCCTTGTTCGATTTCTCCTCCGTATACTTGGATGCAGGAGAGCTTTTGTTCGTGCCTTCTTCCAAAGCTGACAGCAAAAAAGCCGTTTGTGTTGGTGCCCATGTCATCAATAGGTGAAGTTCTGTTGTGCTGTTAGGGGCTGCATGGCCCCTGGAGTCCAACTTTCTAGGGTCAAAGTGGGGCTCCCACTGTGTGACCTTGAGAAGGTCATCTGTCCATTTTGCACTTTGGTTTTCTCATTTATGTTTGAGAAGAATATGGTTTGCCTCATTGCGCGGTTATATACGATGCCTATTAGGAAGCACGCAACGAATGTTACCTATGATTATTAGAATCGTTATCTTCTAAAATGGATGTCAAGTCATTTGGTTTAGTTGCCCAAAGAAAACACTGGTACTGATCCACTGATGTAGTAGCCCCAACATGTGGTTTAGAGGTTTTCAACCCCCATCCCGTGATACCTAACAGACCCTCCCAGCAGACCGTGGTCCCAACAGACCATGAATAAACACCTGAGGAAAATCTGCGTATTTGCCAAGCGAGTGCAGGTTCAAGAGAAATCCTATCTCCCTCCTCCATCAGAGTGCCATCTGAAGGTCCTCTTCTGAAAATCTGTCGTCTTCACTGGTTCTAACCAAGCTGACGCTGCAAATTCACAGCAGCTCCCTGCCCTGCTACGGCACCGTGTAGCAGTGTTCAGTAACCCTGGACTGTAAGTCCTCACCACTCCTAAATAGGATTTATAAAGTATGACTTTGAGCAATATAGCAAAGTCCATTTTATCTGAGGGAAAATAAATTCTTTTTTTTACTAACATTTAAACATTTCTTCCTGGGTGCCTCAAAATGATTTAAAAGCTAATCAATGATAAAACCCCAAATCCATTTGAAGACAAAGAATTGAGGAAGGAATCAGAGCCACTTTTAATTAGGAAAGTGGTTGCTGTGACCCATTCACCTCTAAAGATTATTGCTCCTTTTTTTTTTTTTTTTTTTTTTTTGTAAAGATGCTGTAGTGTGGTCATTTGTCTTTGGTACCAGGGCACACAGCATTGCTTTTGCTTTTCACAAATTAATTCATTTAGGCCTGTGCATTTGTCAGACGTTCCGGGAGACTTCTGCCAATGTTTTGTTGATTAAAAGATGTGTGTTTGCAAAGTGGGAGGAGAGGAGGGAATTTATAATTCTTAAAACCAAAGGATGATTTACAGCGCAAACCACTACCTGAATCATTCAGTATATCATCAGCAGATAAATGAAATATTAAGGAGAAGTGAGAATGTAGGCATTCCGTCTTAAAATCTCTGGATTGATTGGTTCAGTAACACTGAGAAAGTCTACCTCTTTCAGCAGAACTTCTAAAAAAAATTTTTTTAATGTTTATTTATTTTTGAGAAGAGAGAGACAGAGCATGAACGGGGGAGGGTCAGAGAGAGGGAGACACAGAATCTGAAGCAGGTTCCAGGCTCCGAACTGTCAGCACAGAGCCTGACGCAGGGCTCGAACTCACGGATGGTGAGATCATGACCTGAGCTGAAGGTGGATGCTTAACTGACAGAGCCACCCAGGCGCCCCTCAGCAGAACTTCTAGAATTCACAAACAAGAATATGACACAGATAACCCCTTTTGATTGTGTATTTTTTTTCAAAGGGCTTTTGAAATACATCATTTCTCCACAACAGGCTGGTGTTTGGATCTCTATTTGTAAATTACATACCTCATTTCCATGCATACAAGTAGCCTATAGTCGTCCCAGCTTTGATTTGCTTTTGACTGTTTCATTTTTTTTTTCCTAGTAAATACATTGGGCGCTTTGGAGGGCACATTTATTGTTTTAAGCACCATGCAATTTACTAAATGATATTCTGGCTATGGAGGGTGGGGGGGGGGTGGACAATTAAGTAAACACATATTGACCATCCTACAGATGAAAATTTCTTATTTGATCATTCAGGGACTCAGTCTGAGCTGGTCCGTCAGATCTATGATACATAAAGCTGAAGATGTGATTTTATTTCGGCTCCCTGATAGTTTTAAAAGCTATGCCATGGGGAAAACTGCTTTTAACAAAGCCTCATTTTAAAAGAAGCCTGAGTACAGAATGGAATTCAAAGAATTTGGAGAGAGGGGAGGTGAAAGTGGTAACAAACAGCTTTTAAAAAGCCCTGCGAAATTTAAGAAAATAAAGCACATGCGGGAAGTGAAAGATAAATCTCATCTGTCCCATTGGGAGGTACAGGGACCAGGGCATTACTTTAGCAGGGATGTGTTAAAACCTACTAAGTGCAGGGCGTGTAAAGAGATAGAGCTTAAGTGTTATGCGGTGTCCACAGAGCGAAATGGATTTCTTAGGTCAAGGCAGACTAGTTTTTCATGCCAGCCAAGAAACTTCATGCAGCTTTATGCAGATATTAAATTCCAAAAGGCAATGGATGTATGTCATTTTTTTCAAACATTGGGAACAGAAAGTATTCTCCTGTGTAATTTGTTGTAAAATCCCACATTAAAAATGTTGGTAGCAGATTAAGTAATACCTAATGTTTACTTGAAATGTTTGTTTCAAAGAAGGAGGCTCTGGGTTCTGTCCCACCCCCCCATTCCTTAAAGGAACTGCCCAGTATACTCTAGACCAGTGTGCCTTTGCATTTGACTGTCTGTCTTATTCTTCCTCCACTTTCCTCCCTAAGAGGAAAGCATGAGCCAGATGGTGGATATGGTGGATCCACAAGGTGGACCAGATCCCGACCTAGGAGGCAGTGAGAATTCAGAGAAAAGGATGCTTCTAGAAACTTGTGCCAAAATTTGGTAGCTGACTGTATTTTGAGATTTAGAATGAAAGAACAAGTGAAGCTGACCCCAAGGCTTCTAGCATGGGGGCTAGATGAATGTCAGCAACACCAGAGAGAAATGGGGTCAATTGTGCTGGGTGTCTGGGGTGGGGACTTGGGCGGTGAGAGAGCAGAGATAATGAGTTTCATTTGACATGTTGTAGCTAAGAGGCATTGTCTTGTAGCCACTTGGAAATATGGACTGGGACAAATCTGATCATTCTGAAAAGTGTAAGACTGAGTATTATAGCAAGAAACAAGGCTGGTGCTGCTAAAACTTGGCCTTTTATCACTGTGGACTAAGTGCTGTGTTCATTCAATTTGTACTGTATATGTTGTAGACTAAGTATTTCTTAAGCATCTACTTGCCATCTGTTAAATACACACCTTCACCCCTGATAGAACAGCTAATGTGTCTTCAGGTTAACACTCAGCCCAAAATCTCCCCACTGGAATCTTAATAGGTGTTACCTTTAGGTAACATTCTAGGTTACGACTGAGAATATCTGGGATAGTTATATAGCCTAATGTTACTGGCAAGACAGATATGAGCTACAAATGTTATCATTATTGTTACTCTTGCATTTTTGTTTTTGCTAACATTTATTTTGCACTTTCTAATTTCCAGGAACCATTTTGTTTACATTAGCTCATTGAATTTATATAGAGACCCTGTGACATACTATTGAGCGTAGTATTTTAATCCTCCTCATATTAATGAGAATGTTGAGTCTTAGAGAGGTGAAGGCACCATCTAAAGGTCACACAGCCAGTAAGAGACACAGCAGGAGTGCAAACTCAGTCCGTGTAATTTAAGAACTTGTGAAGATAGGCCCATTTGACAAAGAAATGAAGTATATAATGAGCACCGTGTCCACTAATTCTGGCACGTATATTCACGTTGTATATTCTCAGTTGCTAGGGATCATTTTATCATTTTATTTTTGTTATAAAATAGTTTGACAAGTTAGAGCAGTGATTTTCTACCAGGGAGAGCAGTGGTTCTTTCCCCGGGGACACTTGGCAGTGTGTGGAGAAATTTTGGTTGTCACAACTAGGGGATGGCTGCTACTAGAATCTGGTGGGTAAAGGATAAGGTTACTGCTACCACCCTACAATGAACAATGTAGGACGTACAGTGTAATGAACAAAAGGCCCCACAGCAAAGAATCATCCCAAGTTGTCAGTAGTTCCTGGATTGAGACCCTCGACTAGAGTAACCTAAAGGGGATCTTGACTGCATCGAGAGAATGGTGGCTCAGTATCGCAAAACACAGGACGTTCGCCATGAAGAAGCAGATTTGGGAGTGGTAGAAAGAGATGAGGTCCGTTCGTCCGTCCGTTTGGCCCTTCCTCGATTCGCTATTCATAGAGTGATTCCTGTGTGTCAGGAATTGTATTGGAGAGTGATGGGGAGGACAACAATATGAGGCAGGTTTTTGTTTGTTTGGTTTCGGTTTTGTGTTTTGGAGAGGAGGGGACAAGGAGTGGAGACAAAGCAAAGACGTGTGGCTCGTTAAAGGTGAGCTAGGGGCAGAGCTTTGGTGCCAAGAGCAAACTACGTTCTTCTCGTGGGGAGGGAGGTAACGTGTGACTTTACACCTCTAAGGAAAATCACAGGGGACTGATTCAGAAGCCATATGCCACTGTCAGGAGCACCTGGGAACTTCTTTCTGCCCCATTTAGGGCTAACTTATGCCGACCCAAGTGCAGGGCCAGAGTGGGGGGAATGATGTTCTCAGAAGCGTACAGGGTAGTGATATAAAAATGTGTGTGCATGTGTGGATCAGAGAGGCCGAGAAGCCGGCATTGCTTTCGAGCTGCGCTGCTGGCCTGTGAATAGGTGCTGGCTTTGTTTTTCCAGTAACAGCCTTTTCTGTTTCCAGCAGTCCTATGCATCAGCTCCCCACCCCATGGCACCTCCCAGCCCCAGCACAAACAGCAGCAGCAACAACAGCAGCAGCAACAGCAGCGGGGAACAGTTGAGTAAAACCAACCTGTACATTCGAGGCCTTCCTCCAGGCACCACTGACCAGGACCTAATCAAGCTGTGCCAACCGTAAGTGCCCTCTGCTCTCCGCGCCGTTCCTCTCCTCCGCGCTGGCTCACGTGGGCTCAGTCCACACAGGACTCGGTATTGCACTCGGTACACCCCTTTATTGGTGCCTCAGTGAGGTAGACTCCATTGTACAAATGGGACTGGAGTTTGAGATCTAAGTCCAGCTGACGTTAGCGAATGGAGTTTGTGTTCTTTCCATTAGGGGCGGGGTGGAGGTCCCTGAGCAGATGTACCTGGGAGTGCTGGCCCATATGCATGTACTGACCGAAAAGATGACGAGCGAGCAGACCCCATGTGGCTGGTGGGATCAGTAACGAATCTCAGAAAGGTAGCTGCTTTTGGGGGTGGAAGTATTAGAGAAGGCAATCTTGAAAATTTAGAGACAGTTGCTTTCGGGATGGTTACCTCCTCCTGTGTTGCAAAGCTTTTCTGGCCAGTTCTCGGTAAATAGAAGTTCAGCCAGGACCAGGTAATTGGGGAATTATAAAACTAGAACTTTGGTTTCCTTGAAAACATCCACTTCCACATCCAGTGAAGCTATTTCCCACCAAGGCCAAGAACGATACTCACTAAGTAGTTTTGGATTTGCTAGGAAATGTGGTAGTGACGAACATGCCCTTCCAAAGCGTTTTTGTTAATCTATTATCTACGAACATTTAGGTTATTAACAGTCTTACTTCTGTGCCAATAGAATACACATATTTACGTGTGCCCTCCAAATAAAATTAATAAGGGATACTGAATTACAACCCGTGGACCTGTATTTGTAGATTGCTGTATGATTATTTTTCAAGTAATATCAGTACAGCTGTTGGTCATTTGAGTGTGCCTTAGCTGGGTATTTTTAAATTTGGGAAACTGTTACTCAATTCTTCTTTTTCTCTTTTGCAATGCTTTTACAAGAAGGTTGAGAGGATATTTATTTTGTAAATTTTCCAACCTCTAAAATATTGGAAGAGGAAAACAAAGCAGACAGTATTTATTTGTCTTTGTTCTGGATCTGAAGGTTGGGAACAAATAGCAAAACACCAGGAAGTGGCTGATAAACCAAAACACAAATACATAACTGGATAATCAATTGGCAAAGCAATATGTAGATTACAGTGGGAGAGCCGTTTTGCTGTTGACTACCTCGATTTGGGACGGGGTGGAGCAAAACTTTGACACATAAATATTTAAAGGGAGTTGTGTAAGCAAAACGAATGTGCTTGGGCTAAGACATAGAAATGTAGGTTAGGCTTTGATCAGTAAAAGGTTGGGGTGGAGAATTGGAAGGTAAATAATTCAACTTTTTCCTGTTAGAAAAATCTAAACTATTTTGAAGAGTAAGGACTCTGTAAATGCGAAAGATTGTGGTCTTTATGTTAAAACCTTCAGAAGTATCTCTTAAAGGATGCTGATAGGAAAAGGGATAGCTATTATCTTTGACTCTTATTGGGATCTCATTTACAAAAAGAATATTGATGGATTTAAGGAAGATTTTTTTTCTCATTGCTCCCTATCACTCAAAGAGTTTAGTGAAGCACAGATAGATCAAGATAAAGATTCCCTAGGCCTGGGGTGGAGACTAAAAATAAGCATTTCTAACAGTCTCTCTGGCATTGTTGGTGCTGCTTACTTTTTTTTTCTTTTTTAAAATTTTAACGTTTATTCATTTATGAGAGACAGAGAGAGACAGAGCATGAGCAGGGAAGGGGCAGAGAGAGGGAGACACAGAATCTGAAACAGGCTCCAGGCTCTGAGCCCCAACGCGGGGCTCAAACCCTTGAACGGTGAGATCCTGACCTGAGCCGAAGTCGGACACTCAACCGACTGAGCCACCCAGGTGCCCCATATGGTGCTTACTTTTGAGAAGCACTTCTTTCTTCAATAATATGAAAACCACTGACTATGTCTAATACGGAAAGCTTCGCTTAATTTATGAAGGTAGCTGAGGTAGAATCCTGTGTATTAAAGCCCACTCAGCCACTGTGTGATCTGGGGGCGAGTCATTTACTCTCTGAGCCTCAGTCTCCTCTTACAAGAGAGTAGGTTGACTTTGACTATTTGTAGGTGTCCCTGTACTTCCAGTGGCATGCCGGTACTGCCTTTGGTGCTTTACAGTCAATTGTTAAATATTCAGGAATTCTGCGTGTGATGTGTTATAGACTCAGTGGCTTGAAGTCAGCCATGATGGGCATATCTACATCAGAAGAACCAGCAAGCCCTAGAAATAAGATTTTTAATTGTATATTATGTTTTCGGAGAGCTGGCTTACGAACATGCCACTGGTGTAGCATTATACTACAGATGTCTGTGTCAGTGTCCACATTTGATAGAATGTTGCCAGAAATAGATAAATGGAAGTGTTACCTAAAAACCAGTATTGGTGGTTTTGGTGTTGTTGTTTTCAAGTTTATTTATTTTCGGAGAGAGAGGGGGAGCATGTGAGCGGAGTAGGAGCGGAAAGAGAGGGAAAGAGCATCCCAAGCAGGCACAGAACCTGATGTGGGGCTCAGACACACAAACCATGAGATCATGACCTGAGCTGAAATCAAGAGTCGGATGCTCAACCTGCTGAGCCACCTGGGTGCCCCAGCCTGCATTGGTGTTTTGAACTCAGGAAAGAGATTTAGTGACACAGAGAGGTTATTTTTGAGGAAAGAAGTTGTGTTAATGTTCTTATGTGCATGTGAGAAATTTAGAGAAGGCTAAGAGCACAGAGGGTACTGGTTACTTGTTCATGTTAGTTTTTGCTGGGTAATAAGATTGGACCCATGCTGTTGTTATTATAAACGTGTCTGTGGGTTCTACAGTGACTGAAGTGGTCTGGACCTGGAGTTTATTGCTCAGATTATTTTTCCTAGAGAATTTTGAGGAACTGATGTGATCAAGCCACATAATACAATGGGAATAGCTGTGCACCAAGAGATCAGGTTTTCAGCCCTGGTTCTGCCATCAGCTGAGGGTGTGGCTTTGGACTCATGGCTTGTTTTCACCCTAATGTTGGTTTCCCTTATGTATAAAATAATGGGTTTCCACTTGATAATGCTTTAAGCTTCTTTCATGCTAAAATTCTGATATTTCGTTGAGATCCTCATTATTATTTAGTGGTACAATGTGCTCCTGGATACTTCTCTCTCTCACTAATCCCCTTTTATAGTTTTGGCAGGGTCACAGCCCGAGTCGATTCAGCTGTATCGGTATGGCCTGATGTGTAGGGACACCTGTGGTAAGAGATCCATGCAGGTCACTTGTAAAATCCCTTTTCCTCTCTTGTAGAGTTGGTCTCTCGCATTGGCCATTAGTATTTCTTTTTTAATATACACATGTATTAAATTTTTTTTTTTAATCTTTATTTTTACTTTTGAGAGAGAGACAGAGTGTGAGCAGGGGAGGAGCAGAGAGAGAGGGAGACACAGAATCCGAAGCAGGCTCTAGATCCTGAGCTGTCAGCACAGAGCCCGTCATGGGGCTCGAACACACGAACTGTGAGATCATGACCTGAGCTGAAGTTGGATGCTCAACCAACTGAGCCACCCAGGCGCCCCCCCCTTTTTTTTTTATATTTTTAATGTTTATTTATTTTTGAGAGACAGAGAGCCTGAGTGGGGGAGGAGCAGAAAGAAAGGGAAACACAGAATCTGAAGCAGGCTTCAGGCTCTGAGCTGTCAGCACAGAGCCTAACCCGGGGCTTGAACCATGATATCATGACCTGAGCCGATGTTGGATGCTTAACTGACTGAGCCACCCAGGTGTCCCGGTCATTAGTATTTTTTTAAATTATTTTTTTAAAAATTTATTTTATTTGAGAGAGAGAGGGAGAGAGAGAGAGAGAGAGAGAGAAAGAGAGAGAGAGAGAGAAAGTGGAGGGAGGACAAAGAGAGAGAGAAGGAGGGAGAGAATCTCAAGCAGGCTCTGAACTACCAGCTTGGAGCCTGATGCAGGGCTCGATCCCACAAAATGTGAGATGATGACCTGAGCCAAAACCAAGAGTTGGATGCTCAACCCACTGAGCCACCCAGGCATCCAGTCATTGGTACTTTATGTTAGCACTCTTCTAAAGATTCAGATCATTTTATGTTCCTATTACTCATCCCAACACTTTAAAATGATTTCACCTACAAATAGATAATATTCACTTATTTACATGAATTTGCCATGAAGATCAGTTTTCCATGTTTATTATTATGAAAGTAGAAGTACTTTTAGAGTTTTTTCCTTATAATATAGGAAATGCAATATTTGTTAATATCTATAGTAATAAAAGAATAGATAAAACAGAGATATACCAAAAATGAGCATAGATATAGTGAATTATCTGGTATCAGAGTACAGCATCCATATTAATACTGACGAGCAGCAAAAAAAATAGTATTAAAGAAAAGAAATTACATTACATCTCAATGTATAATCTGAGAGCAAATTCCTATTATGGGATTCCATTCACATACATCATCAAAGCTCCTATGTTCGGATCACAAGTAAAATCAAAGAAAAGAAGACAAGACTGCAAAATGATTTCGCTACATGGGAACTCTCTACTTATGTTTCATTTAAAAACTTTTTTTTAATGTTTTTTTATTTATTTTTGAGACAGAGAGAGACAGAGCATGAACGGGGGAGGGGCAGAGAGAGAGGGAGACACAGAATCGGAAGCAGGCTCCGGGCTCCGAGCCGTCAGCCCAGAGCCCGACGTGGGGCTCGAACTCACGGACCGCGAGATCGTGACCTGAGCCGAAGCCGGACGCCCAACCGACTGAGCCACCCAGGCGCCCCTGAAATATTTTTTTAACATTTAGTCATTTTTGAGAGACAGAGTGACAGAGCATGAGTGGGGGAGGGACAGAGAGAGAGACAGAGACACAGAATCTGAAGGAGGCTCTAGGCTCTGAGCTGTCAGCACAGAGCCTGACAAGGGGCATGAACACACGGACTGCGAGATCATGATCTGATCTGAAGTCAGACGCTCCACTGACTGAGCCACCCAGGCGCCCCTCTAGTTGTTTTAAATGAATACATTGCATTGTGTGTCTTATAGGAGATACTATAGTGAAAGGCTGTAATGTCTTTATCTTAAGAAATCTCAAAGAACTCTATTGTGTTCTCAATCAAGAAATAGTTACAGAGCACCTGTGCTGCATGCCAGATACTGTGCTAAAGATTCAGTGGTGGGTACATTGAGACAAAGGCCTTGCTTTAGCAGAGCTTATATTTTACTAGGGAAAATAGACATCAATTAAATAAGCATATATTTGACATAAAATTGCAACCATAAATTCAAGAAAAGAGAGGAGCATGGAACCAAGAGTGTTTGTCACATGGGATCTGTCCTAGTTATGGCAGTGAGCAAAGGACTCTCCAAGGAAGTGACCATTGAGGTAAGATCAGAAGGAGGAATAGGTTTTACTAGATGAGGAAAGAAGGTAAGAGCATTCCAGGAGAAAGAGCCTCACGTCTGTAGAACCAACGGGTAGAGGGAGCTTGGCAAGAAAAAGGGCTGAAAAAAAAAGCCCGTGGAGTTATAACAGAGATGGGGAGGCCGAGTATAGGGCAAAATGAGCTGGAAATGTGGAAATATGGGATAAGGTGATTTCTTTCTGGATCATGTTAGGAAATTTGTTTTATATGAAGAGCAAAGGAAGGAAACATTGAACTGTCATAAACAGGAAGGTGACTTAGATTTTTGTTTCAAAAAACTGCCAAGTACAGAGTGGAAAAAAGGCATCTCATGAGATCAGGGGATGATCGTAGTAGGAATAGTTGGAACGCAAGGTGGAAGAATGATTGATAGTCAGAGAAGAAAGTGTGAGAATCAGTAATGGTGATGGTAGAACAGTTATGTGTGGTGAAAGATGCCTGTTTTCGTATGCATTTACTTTTCTGTTAAAAAACAAGGACTTGAGAGTCAATTAATCAAATGAACTCTGAGAGAAACAGTGAAGTGGCACAGAAGACCCACATCCATGACTTTCAGCTAATCTCTTTTGCTTACCTAGTCATGAATGTATAATCAACATACTATTAAGCATTTAAGGGCTGCAGTAGTAAGAGCACTAAAGGCAAATATAATGGCAACCAAAAACTTCTATTAATTATGCAATTATATTCATGGGATGGATTATCTGTTGGAGATCATGTGTGGAATACTTGGATTATATGCCCTTTACGCTTATTTCAGGAGGAGGAGATGGAAATAGGAAAAGGTAGAGTTGGCTTAGGAGACTGAGGAAGTGAGCAAGTGAGCAAGAGAGAGCATCACAACTTTTGGACCAAATAAAATTTTGGTGATATAATCATTTATGCATTTTAAGCTATACTTCCTCTCTCAAAAAATTGGCACCTTCTATGATACAATTGTAAACAATGCCCTTGAAACACAGTGAAATTGTTCTTAAAAAAAATAAAACCACATATTTAACGTAATAAACAGAATTTTAAATGGGAAAAAAATCATGATGTATTTATATTTTCCACTTATACAATATCTTTAATCATCCTCAAGACTCAGAAATTTTGATCAATGCATTGCCTGATTTTTGATCAATGGCTGTCCATCGCCCCCACTTCTACATCATTAACTGATCTGTTAATGACAACACTGTGCGCATATCGAATGAATTGTTCTTGTGTTATAAAGTGAACCTGCTCTTGGTAAGACCACTAGAATGAAGGGAAAGGAGGGAAACTCTTGGTTAGGCACGCATGTATTTCTAATCATCACCAGAAGACCAGGGAGTCCGCTTTCCTGCCCTTCATTTTTCTCTGTAAACGTTCTCTTTGCTAAAGCTATGACACCCTCGCATTGCTCCCTTTACAATGAAGCTGTAAATGTCACTTTAGCATTTAACCAGAGAGCGGAAATGCCCGGAATGAAAAGCCAGGGGAACAAAGTGGGAGTGTTGGAGCTCAAGAGCTGAGGGTCTGCCCAAGCTAATCTCCCTGACTTTCACCCAACCCTGTTGGATGTCTCGTTACGGTGTGTGCGGAAAACGCTGAACAGTTAGAGCAGACTCCAGTGTCGTCCGGCCTCCGGGTGCAGAGTCCATTATACATGGTGTCAGACAGTTTTGACAAATGCACCGACACAATCAAACCTTTTATCAATTTGAAAGTAACCTTGTCACAGAAATCTGTCAAACTCTGCAGATACAACTAAAGGAAAACAATCATCATGCACTTCAGAGTAACGGAGTAAATAAGAAAAATGTGAGTGGACATTTTTTTTTAGTCCTTTCTTACCGTGTCAATGAAGATTTAAAAGTTCCCTCTAATAAGACCCAAGGAAATTTATTAGTAGCTTTCTCCTGAAAGCCAGACTCAAATTACGCAGCTGCTTTTGAGGCGTCGTAAATCTGTATGGTGGCAGGTGTGAGTACGAAGTGAATTTGAGGATCTTTGAACCCTCCTTTGTGTACTTTAAATGAGAGAGTGCCTTTAAGGTCCAAAGTATGTCTGAATTGACTCAGCATAGATCTGAAACTTAGCTGCATATATTAATTCAGGTTTATGTACAATTATATTTGCCAACTATGCTTTCTGAACCAGACATAGGATTTGGTTTGTAATTAATAGACAATTATCATTAATAAGGAATTGTTTACATATAGACAACATTTACTGTGTACTACATACACACTGTGCATTTTTAATATTACCTCATTTAATGCTCAAAATAGCTTTGTGAAGTGAGAGCAATAATTACCGAGTAATAGTTGAGTAAACTCAGGCTCAAAATGGTTAGGAGCCTTATTGTCCAAATTTACAGAGCCACCAGCATTCAAACCCAGCTCTTCCTCATCACCACGTAAACATTCATTTAATGAGAACGAGGGTGGCATAAGTCTCCAGTTCTCACATCCATGGCTGCCCGTGAGTATCCCTGGAGGAGCTTTAGAAAAATACTACCGCCTGGATCTCACCCTCAGGGATTCTGATTTAATTCATGATACTAAGATTAGATACTTAGATTTAGATAGTCTGCTTAGATACTGAGATTTTTAAGTCTGTTCAGGTAGGGGCACCTGGGTGGCTCAGTCAATTAAGTGTCTGACTCTTGATTTCAGCACAGGTCATAATAACCTCATGGCTCATGAGTTTGAGCCCCACTCCTGAGCTGGTGGTGTGGGGTCTACTTGGGATTCTTTCTCTTTCTCCCTCTCTTTCTGCCCCTCCCATGCTCTTGGGCACTCGCTCTCTATCAAAATACATAAATAGACATTAAAAAAATTTAAAAGTCTGCTCAGGTAATTCTACAATGTAGCAAAGTTTGGAAACCCCTGGAGTAAATCATGGTAATAAAAAGAATATACTTTAATCTTCTATTTTAATTCCCTTACTCTGACTTGCATAGATTCTAGAAATTTCATAGGAGCCACCAATTTTTTTCTTCATTTAACTAGAAGACTTAAAAATAAGTTTTGTTAAGATCATTTTGGAGCGAATTGGATTTTCCAATTAAAAAATTAGATTTTTTTTTTGTTTTAGATTTATGCATGGAAAGTCAAGCCCTGAAATGGGGATCTATGAGCACTTTAAAGAATGTCCTTGGAGGGGGGCACTTGGGTGGCTCAGTCAGTTGAGTGACTGGCTTTTGATTTTGGCTCAGGTCATGATCCCAAGGTTGTGGGCTCGAACCCCACGTTGAGCTTTGTCAGTGCTGAGCATGGAGCCTGCTTAAGATTCTCTCCCTCTCCCTCTGTCCGCCCCCCGCCCCCCACTGGCGCTGTCTCTTTCTGAAGCAAAAAATAAAATAAATAAAATAAGAATGTCCTTGGAAGGACGTCCCTTTCCTTCTTCACACGATTTTTATTGTCAAACGTTTCTTTAACGTTCCATTTTTTAATAACATTTGCATTTAACTGATGATTAAGGAACTCTTCCTCTTTTGACTCATGTTATTAGCTTCTATATATTTACATTTTTCTTGATGACTATAGTCTATATGTTATAGAACATATCTAGTAAATCTTACAGCATTTTGGGGGCATCCTGGAAATTATGGTGCCACTGATTCATTGACCACTTTTTCATTATTTTTTTATTACTATTTTATTTTTCATTACTTTGGATGAAGAAGATTCTGCTGAATGTCCATGATTCTTCTAAAATATTTATTTAAATAGCTGATATCTGATAATACTTTTTCCTATTTATCCTGGAAACAGGGGAAATAAAAACAAGAATGAAACCATTGAGAGCACCAGTTAACATAGGTTACTCTGTTGGTATCAGCACCAAAAAGCTGGGGATGGGGAAGGGTATGATTAACTCCTTCTGGGTGGCCAACTAATGGCCTGGAGCTCTGGGAGAATTAGAATTCAAGGCAGATATCGTGATAAGTGCCTGAAATTCTGAGGGACTTGGAATTTAAGGGCAGGACTTTGGCAAGCTCAGGTGGCATCTAGATTTTCAGTTTGCCCATTGCTATTCTAATTGCCAAGTATGGCTGACTTTTTTTTACTCCTTATTTGATTTTTCTGTTATTTAACTCTGTTTACCTCTCTTTTATTTGTGAAATGGTCTTCCTCCTTGGCTATCATATTCCTCTTTCTTGGGTCTCCTCTTATCTTTTGGAGATTCTTCTTTCCAAATTCTCTTCATCTGTCTTACTCTTAAATGCTTTTCTGTTTTTCAGAGATTGGACCCCCTCTTTTCTTGTTTTAAAAAGTCTACTTAAATAACTTCAGCTCTTCTGATGATTATGAAATCTACATCTCCAGCCCATGGATTCTTCTCTTAGTCCTACATCCATATCTCATTATTCCTGAAAGATTCCAAGTTTGTATTACAAGAGCTGTCAAACTCATTGTCCAAAGATGATTATTCTTAGACTTGTTCCTTCTTCAGTATTCCCTTTCTCTGTGAATGGCACCACCATCCACCCAGTCGTTTAGATTTTTAAAAAAAAGACAAAATAAAGAGAAAAAGATCTTAAAGTTACTCCTTTCTCCAACCTAGAAATAGTTGCCAAAATACATAGATTTCAATTGCTTGGTATTTATGACATCCAACACCTCTTCTGCTTCACTACTGCCAAGGCTTATTTACTCATTAGCCCAAAGGTATTTACTGAATGCCATCTATGTGCCAGGCACCGCAGATAACTTAAGGACTGGTGAAATATCTGCATAGAGCTTACATTGTGATGGAGAGAATAATAAGTGAATAATTAGGGGCACCTGGGTGACTCAGTTAAGGCATCTAACTCTGCCTCAGGTCGTGATCTCAAGGTTTGTGAGTTCGAGCCCTGTTCAGGCTCTGTGCTGACAGCTCAGAGCCTGGAGGCTGCTTCGGATTGTGTGTCTCCCTCTCTCTCTGCCCCTCCCCCGCTCCGCCCCACTTGCAATATCCCCTTCTCAAACATGAATAAACATTAAAAACATAAAAAATAAATAGATTAACTAAAGAAGAAAACATTAGAATATACCATGAAAAGAAGGTTGAAATGCCATGAAAAGGAGATTGTAAGTAATGACTGGGAGGTTATTATAGACTGGGTAATGTCTTTAAGATGAACTCTCAATTTCAAGAAGGAGCCAGGCATATGATATTTAGAAGGAAGGGCATTACAGGTAGATTTATGCTTGTACAAAAGTCCCAAGGTAGAAATGAGCTTGGTGTATTCAGGGAACATTAAGATCATAATAGCAAAAGAACAATGATGAAGGGAGGTTAAGGATGGTAAGATGAAGCAAAAAAGGTACACCAGGGCTAAATCAGTAAGATTTTCTAAGCAGAGTATGGAAATTGGATTTTGTCTTAATTTATTATTATTATTATTATTGTTATTGTTATTATTATTTTGCAAAGTTATTCTGGCTACTCTGTAAAGAATGGATTTTATGGGCTTATGAGGGAAGAGGCCAGCAAATAAGCAAGGAGGTCATTGTGGAAGTTCAAGCAGGAGACAGGGATGGCTTGGAGTAGAATCATTGTGATGGAGGAGGTTAGAAGTGATGGGTTCGGGATATATTCTGGAGATGATTTTGATAGAAGTTTCTGATTATAGAAGTTACTGATATGGCAGGGTGGTTAGAGGAAGAGAAATTAGGAATAATTCCTCAAGTTTTGGCTTTCACATCTAAAAAAAAAAAGGTACAGGGCCATTTCATAAAATGGGGAGGATTGTGGAAGGAACAATTTTGGGCGAATAGAAGTCAAGAGTTCCCAATCTTGTTATTTTTGAGATCTTGTTAGACAAAAAAGAAAAAAAAAAAAAGAAAACAAAAGAAAAATGAGATACAAGTTGGCAGTTTGATAGATGACTAGTTTTCAAAGCAGAGGTTAGAGTAAGAAATACAGACTGGGAGTCATAAGCATTATAAGTGGCATTTAAACATATACTAATGTTAACCATATAGTGCCTAATATGTGCTAAACATTATTCTAAGTAGGTTACATGTAAATACTTCATATTACATGTGTTAAATCACTTATCCGTCATGACAACCCCCATTTTATAGGTGAGAAGCCAATGACACAAAGAAGTTAAGTGACTTTCCCAGTGTTACTCGGCTGCTAGTTGGCAAGTTCAGGATTTAAATAAAAGAGTTTGGTTTAATAGTTCTTCTCTTAACCTGGATTCATACACAGGGCATGTCCACAGCAAGAAAAATGGTCATACAACTCAATATTCTGAGATTCTGAGGGGGGAGAAGCCACAAAAAGAGTTTATAAAACAATAAGCAATGATATCAAGGAAAACCAGGAAAGCAGGAGAGTGTGATCTAGAAACTGGGGAAAGAAAGTATTTCAAGAATGCAGAATGATCAAGGCTCTTGAATACTATTGAGACGTTAAAAATGTACCCACAGAGAAGTCACATTTGGATTTGGCAACATCGAGGCATTGGCAAGCTTGAGCAGGGTGGTCTTTGTTGGGGAGTTAAAGATGAAAGCTACTTGGTGGGCCTTTCTCCAGGGTCATTACCTGACAGTCCTTCCAAATAACAATGCCTTTTACTCCTTCGTGCCCAAACTATACCTAAATAGTCATCTTGTGATTTATTCTATCTGCTTCTAACTCTCTTTCTCTCTCCTTCTTCTTCCTTTCCTGATTGTATTGGACTTATATTATGAAACTTGTCCTAAGGTAGACTTTAAGTTCATGGTGAGAGACAGAGAAAGCAGCGTTCCCCTCAGATACTGCATTCCAAATTGTTCCACCAGAGTGAAAGAAGAAAGGTTTCCAATAACAAGCTCTTTTATTGTCTGGATCCCAAGGAGAGTTTTGGAGGGAAGCCTCAGGATAACTTGAGTCACATGCATTTAAGGAACCAAATAAGGATCAATACTGTGCTTACTCACTCAATAGTGCTGCTGAGGCAGGAAATAACCATTTATTCTTGCCTCAGCCACCAGGTTCCAGCTGCCAAGCAGATCACAGTGTGCCACTGACTGCTAACTCCATACCTAAATGCAAAGTAATCTGGGCTCACTGAATGGTGTTTGCTGTTTGCTGATTTTTTTTTCTTTTTGGCTCTGGAGTCTTTCTGCAGGTTTCTTTTTGCAACCCATGACTTCTGGGGGCACAATATTAGAGGGTCTTGATGAAAAACACGCAAAGCATATCTGTGTATTTGCCACATTTAAAAGTGACGGCGAGTCATTTGAAAATTGGCAATAATATGGTCTGTATATGTCATTTAATCATATGATTGCAAGTAAGTGATCATTACAAGTTATTCTTAGAAAGAGCATTTGAAAAAAAAAAAACTTTTTTCTTTTTACCCGTTATCATATTCATTACGTCTCTAGCATTGTGGTGTCTTCTTGATGAACGAGTATATGACATCATAAATATGCCCCTAAATTTTTTGTGAGTAGATTTGTTGTTTTAGTTTTTCAATCAACATTATTGAGAAATAACATTAAATACATTCATTTTACGTGCAGGATTTGATGAGTTTTGGCAAATATATGCACCGATGTAGTTGCCACACTGGTCATGATGTAAAATATTTCCATTATCCCAAAAGCTTTGAAAAATATAAACATATGCTACACAATTCACAACTTGAAATCACTAAGAAAGCAAGGAGGTAGCATCATACCATGAGAGTAACAGAGAATTTTCTATCAGCTGTGGGTTCTAGTTAGCCTTTTATTAGGTGTGAAAGTTTGGTCAAATCATTTAGCCCATTTGAGTCTATTAGTGACTGATACATATTAAACCCTTAATAAATGCTAGTTGTTACTCACTTATACAGTGAGAAAAAAATTGTGTCGTTCATATTTATATGTATTAGGGCTAAATTAAGTGGAGCTCACTTGTAATTTTAAGGAGTCTGTATCCAAACAAAGCACCTATTTTAGTTTTCACATTATTCCTGTCTTATTTATCTCTATGTAACAGTGAATCCTTTTATTATCATGTAGTATTTTGTATTATCATTGCTATTCATTGTTTAGTGGTGTATTTATACTATAAACATTCACAATATGAGGATAAATATATACCATTTAAGCTCTAAATGGTGAAAATTGAAGTATACTGCAAAACAGATTTTAAAACACATAGTTGTAGTGCATAATAATATATTTTAAAAAATAAAATGGAAAGTTTCAATTCAAATTGATGCCAAGCATTTTAGCTTTTGAATGTAATGAAGTGGTTTAAAACATATTTGATTATCTCAGTCAATGTGTCTATATGAATGGTATTCTGATATCACTTAGACTTAATTGCTGAAAATCAACAAGTTGAATTTGGTGTAGCTTGAATCAGTTCTTATCAACTAAATTTTCTTACAAATTATATATTTAAAAAGTCTTTCCTCAGTGCTTCTATTAAGTAATTTTTAAATATTGTTTTTCGTTTACTAACAACCTCTATTTATTTAAATATCCACACTAAATTTAGAATCAGGGAGATAGATGCTTAAATGATATCAATTACTGAACCATTCTTACATGTCAAACTTGATGTAGGTTGACTTCTTTCTCAGAAAATACAGAAAGCCTGTTATTTTAGTTGTCTGTCTAAGTAGCTTTGTTCTCTTTACATGATTGAGAGGAACCACTCAGGGTTCAAGTCTCAAATCTGTCATTTATTAGGTATGTGTCTTAGGAGAAGTTACACTACTTCTCTGTTCCCCGGTTTCTCTTTCTATAAGATGGATCTAACAGTGGTACCTCCCTTTTAGCATTGTGGAGAGAATTGGGTGAGGTAATACACAGAAAGCATTAAAATAAAGCCTAGTACAGAAAAGGCACTCAGTGAGTGCTAGCCATATGAGAACTTTCCCGATATAAACTGAAATCAATTTTGCTCCCAGAATGTGGACATTTGTGTAAAGCTGGTGGTCATTTTGTTGAAATGATTTCCAGCTCTGTACTAAAATTTTATATATCAACATACTATCCCACGTTTTTTGGGTGGGTTTGTTTGTTTTTTCCAGTTCTGGTGTTGTGTGGTTCCTTACTTCCAGACTTTACCTATGTAAACTCAATTGCCTTCATTACTCAGGATACAGACCTTTGTTTTGGTAATTGCTGTCCTCTCCACAAGAGTTTTCAAAGGCATCGAGCCTGACATTGATTCCTTACCTGCAAAATGGAGCCTTGCTGATTCTTGCACAGGAATCTTGGGAAAACTACCAAGTTTAAGATAAAGAGCTGACCTGTTTTACTGATTCATGCTTTGACATTACTGGGCAAGCCAGAGGTGTAATCTATAGATGATCTGCATGTCTCAACATAAAAGGATGCCACAGTCACGCAGTGACCTCTGCGATCGCTACACTTACCTGTGTGCTTTATTGGATAAAGTGTCCTTATGGTACTGTCATGACCACAAACCAGACAAAGGCTGTAAGCGTTTCAAGCAAGAACTAGAAACAAGGTTATCAGGGAACTATAAAAGGCTTCCCTAATCTCAAAATTGAAAAGAGGAGTCATCTTGCACTAATTATGAATGGCACCTCTGAGACAGGGAAAGGAAGCATATTTCCTGGGAATGCTTTCGTGTCAGGATCATTTTGTCTGAGTGGAAAGGGATTTGCTGAGGGCCTTCACATAAATAGTCAGTGCTTAGTTCTCGGCCTCTGGATGTGACTCTGTTTTCTCGAACTCTAAAGCAAAAGGGTCGTATTTATTAGGTTACAACTTCACGCTAATTCTGTAGAAGATGAATGCACTCACATTCATGGCATATCTGAATTCCAGTGAAAAGAGCAACCATTATAGTGAGAGCTGACATTTGTGAGTGTTCCATACCAGATATTGTTAACGAGCACTTTGCAGGTAGAGTGACTAGCTGTTTGTGGCTTGTCCAGGACTTTCCCAGTTTCAGCATGAAAGTCCCACATCCTGGGAACCCCTCAGTTCCAGGAAAATCAAACTGCTGTGTGCAAGTATTCAATTTAATCACCAGCCTTTTCCATCTCCAATGAGCTACTGTTATTGTCTTCTGCAGCAAAGGGCACTGAAGCACAGAGACATAAGGTCATCTGAAGCTCTGTGTAACTACTGGCATATCCTACAAGTGACCGAATGGGAAGTGAGACCTGGACCGTAGAGCCTGCTCTCTCCCTCTTTGTCTTGTATCACTATTGGAATAAACACATCATCGTAGAACCAGACCCCTTTTCTCAAAACTTGCTCTAGAACTTGGGTGTCAGTCCAATGCCTACGGATGTAGGGAGAGGAGGAAAGTTATTTCCACACCATTTCTTAGTGACACCAAAACATTGCCAACTTTAGTCTCAGAAATGCCTGTCAGTGGGCTTGAAGGAATGACTTTCAGAGCCGCTGCAGCAAAATTAATTAATGACTTGGAAAAATCTGCCAAAGCAACATACCTGTAATGTACAACTGGTGCAGCACTTTGCATAATAGTTATTTAAATAGTGTCGAGTGTCTCATTTGGAGGGAAACACGTCAGCAAATGCAGTTTGTTTGTGTTAGTATCCTTTCTCCGTTTTTATTTTATTTTCATTAATTATTTTTATTTTTTTTTTTTTTGAGAGAGAGACAATGGGAGGGCAAGTGGGGGAGGGAGACAGAGGAAGAGAGAGAATCTTAAGCAGGTTCTCTGCTCTGCATAGAGCCCGACACAGGGCTTAATCCCACAGCAGTGAGATCATGACCTGAGCCAAAATCCAGAGTCGGATGCTCACCTGACTGAGCCACGTAGACACCCCTTCGTTTTTAAATAAAGTATGAAAAACTCTTCAGACAAGTTATGATAAAGTATCTGAACGTATAAAAATGTGTTTCAAATGGAAGTTACTGTTTCCTGATTGTCAGTGATATAAATGCTGTTTAATATAGTTTTGTACATTCCAACTCTCGCTGTGGAAATGCCAAGTGTTCTAGGTAGAATTCCCAGACTTTCAGATTTAGAAAAGCAGTTAAATAACAAATAAAGGAGGATTGGTCTACAAGGTATTAACAGCTTTGAATTTTATTTATTTATTTTTTTATGTTTTTATTTTATTTTTGAGAGAGAGAGAGAGAGAGAGAGAGACAGAGTGTCAGTGAGGGAAGGGCACAGAGAGAGGGAGACAGAGGATCTGAAGCAGGCTCCAGGCTCTGAGCTGTTGGCAAAGAACCTGATGAGGGGCTCGAACTCATGGACTATGGGATCATGACCTGAGCAGAAGTTGGATGCTTAATCGGCTGGGCCACCCAGGCACCCCTGATCTTATCAAACAGTGAACGATACGAAACAAAAGGCCTGCTTCCTGTTATTTACTGGCACATAGACCTAATGGCATACATTTAGTATCACTAGCACATGCTTTCAGAAGTTCATTTTAATACTAAAAGGGCCGTTGTCTTAGCATAAGGCAAGAGAGTTAAACTTTATGGCAACATAGCTCAAAAATAGGTGTTCTACTGCAGAAAACTTCTGACTGTATCTTGCATCGCATGCACCTGTTTTTTGGTACCAGTGTGACAGTTTGAGAGGCTACGCTCAGTGCAACATGACACAGGATTCGGGTTTCTGATGTGCTCCATTTCATTTTTTTTTTTACCACAGTCATTGTAGAATTCCAATTTCACATCCCTGTGTTGACAGAAGTGCTAGTAGCTTACGTCATGCTATTTCCCTCAATTGAGAGTTTTCTCGGCAAACTGAGAGAAGCTGGGGAAGCACAGCCCCCCAGGCAGGGCCAAAAAGAAAAAAGCTGCTGCAAGCTTAGTGTCTGCCCAGCATGCCCAAGGAAGGAGATTCTCAACTCAAGGGTGCTTACCCTTCTCCTCGGGTCCCAAATGGCCCACAAGGATTGGTCGAGAACATATTTGAAAGGCATGAATTTGGTCCAGATAAACATTGCCAAGAATTGGCCATTAGTGCAGCAGCTGGGAATTGGGAGACCGGAAGTCTCTCTCTTCCTGGCTGTCACCAAAGAGCTCCATGGCTTAGCAAGTTCCTTTATCTGCCTGAGCCTCAGTTGCCCCTCTGGCGTTATGACCTCCAGACTCCTTCTGTTATAAAACACAAAATGGTTTGATTTCCATTCTTCTGAGAGCCCTGCTTTCTGCTAATGAACAGTATGTACCAAAGCATTAATCGGTCTTTACTTAGCAAGTAGATTTGTCTTTTCGAGTATGACATTCAATTTTACCTGGATTTTAATGACAGCGTTTTCACCTAAATTCAAAATCCTAGGTTGCCTTTGTGCACAAGACTGCTTGGTATTAATACGAATTGTTAAAACAGGGAAATTGCTGCAAATATATTACTCATCTTTTGTTCCTGATGCCTCATTCATAGAGGTAATTTTAGAACTTGGTGAAAGATAGATGCCTTAAGCCTAAACCATGGTGACAAATAGGAAACAAATATAAAAAAATCAAATTAAAAAATGATATGGAAAACATGTACTTAATATATATGGAAAAAATGGTGGGGCAAATTGGAAATGTGGCTAATTTTCCAAATCCAGTAGACATCAACACATATCTCCCCCCACACACATAAACACACTGCATCTATATGCTTATTAACATTTTATATTGGGAGACTGTAATTTCCTTGGGAGTGGGAAGGTATCTTCTTCACCATTGTTTCCCTAACATTTAGCTCGATTCCTGACACATGTCAAGTGGCTTCTAAGAATTTGTGGCATGAAGTGTTGTTCACTGTTGGGACAAATTTCCAGGTACTGTGAATGAATACTCCTTACATCCTAACCTCGTATAATTTTCACCTCTTAAGACAGAATCGGAAGAAATTGCATTCTATAGAATCAAACTTCAGAACAGCTAATTTGTGTTAATACTCATTTGAATATTAACACTGTAAGACTGACCTTCTCATGACTGCAAAATGCTGAGCCAGGCAGTTGGAGGGGTGTAGCTGATGGCAAAGAAGGTGAAACAAAGAAGTTCTTATAGGATATCGTCTTAGGTACTTGCAAATATCAGTGCTAGCTCCCCTCTTTGGATTTTTTAAAAATAACAGCAACAACAACAAAGCAATAAAGGACATCAGAAGAGAGTGAACAGACAAAAGACCAGTCATGTTGTTGCAACATATCCTAGGTGAATGTTGTGAGCGAATCATGATACGACTCACAAGTGTGGAAGTACAATTTGCTTGATCCCCTTGAAAAAGGGGGGAAAATCATCAACTGCATAGTGTTATGAGACATATATTTGGGCCAACAAAGACAAATTAGACCATGAGTTTTTTAGAGAACAGATTTTCTGAATCCAGGTGTGCTTATGTTTACAGGATGTCAAGTTGTACTTTATGCATGGCGTCAGACAGACTCGGGGATTTTCTTCTGCAAGGTGCTAATAGCCGTTGACCGTGATTTGCACAATATTTAGTTCCCTAATGGAAAGTGTCCCTCCTACTTAAATTTCAACTTACTTACCTGTCTGTTGTCTATCTCGCGGGCAACAGCCCTCAGGGGTATGTGGATCAGTCCAAAACAGACAAAGCTTAGATATGCTTTCCTGCAATCTGGACCAATGCAAAGAAAATAACATAAGATAGGCTGGTGGCTTATTAGCTGTCTCCTATATTTAGAGCCCTTGACATTGGCTCTAATTATGGGCATCCTCATAGAGTTTATTCTGTTACCTAGAATCAACAATTTCTATAAAATCTATGCCAAAGATCAGATTTCTTACAACAGCTGGAAAAAGGGAGCTCTATGATTCCAAATGTCAACATGCTGAACAATTAAGTTTTCTGACCCTGAGAGTGCCCATCAGCCAGTATTAGTAACACAATGGGTGAGTAAACTCCAAATGTTGTTCCATATATTTTGTGTAAAAATTGAAACCAGTCCAGGAGAGCTGGAGAGAAGAAACAGGCTATTGAGCCAAAGGAATTAGTCATCATTTATGTGTCACCACATTCTATGACCTTTGTTTGTTTGACTTTCCAATAAAGATTTAGGTTGTAGTTTACAAAAACAGGTAGTAAACATGCATTGAAATGGAGAGAAAAATGCATTGGCACTTCTTGAGGGAGTAGCTCAAATCAAGTATTTTATATTAAACAGAAGAAGTCTAAAGGTAGAGCTGGGTTCTTTTTTTTTTAATATTTTTAAAATTTTTTTTTAACGTTTATTTATTTTTGAGACAGAGAGAGACAGAGCATGAACAGGGGAGGGGCAGAGAGAGAAGGAGACACAGAATCTGAAACAGGCTCCAGGCTCTGAGCTGTCAGCACAGAGCCCGACGCGGGGCTCGAACTCACGGACCGTGAGATCATGACCTGAGCCGAAGTTGGACACTTAACCGACCGAGCCACCCAGGTGCCCCTAGAGCTGGGTTCTTAATTAAGGTTCTCAGGAGCTGCTAACATGGATGCAAAATTTTGAAACTAAGCTTGAATGCTCATTTTTTTTTCTTGTTGAAGTTTATATAGTCTGAAAATGTTTTTAAACATTGGTACAAGCATACCTCGTTTTATCTTGCTTCACTTTGGGGCACCTGGGTGGCTCACCCATATAAGGCAGCAAATTTAGTGGATAAATGTCATGTGTGTTCTGACTGCTCCGCCCACTGCTCATTCCCCTGTTTCTTTCCCTTTCCTTGGGTCTTTCTGATCCCCGAGACACAACAATATTGAAATTAGGCTCATTAATAACGCTATGGTGGCCTTCAAGTGTTCAAGTGAAAGGGAGAATCACTTGTCTCTCGCTTTAAATCAAAGCTAGCAAGCGATTCAGCTTAGTGAGGAAAGCAAGTTGAAAGCCGAGACAGGTAAAAGTTGGGCCTCCTGCACCTCACAATTAGCCAAGTTGTGAATGCAAAGGAAAAGTTCTTGAAGGAAATTCAAAGTGCTACTCCAGCGAACACGCAAATAATAAGAAAACAAAATAGCCTTCTGCCTGATAAGGAGAAAGTCTCAGTGGTCTAGATAGAAGATCAAACCAGCCATAACATTATCCCCTAAGCCAAAGCCTAATCTAGAGCAAGGTGCTCACTCTCTTCAATACTTTGTTGGTTGAGAGAGGTGAGGAAGCCTCAGAAGAAAAATGTGAAGCTAGGAGAGGGTGGTGTATAAGGTGTAAGGAAGGAAGCTGTCTCCATGGCAAGAAAATGCAAGGGGAAAGAGTAAGTGCTGACGTAGAAGCCGCAGCAAGTGATCCAGAAGGTCTAGCTCGGATCATTCATGAAGATGGCTGCGTTGGACAACAGATTTTCAGTGTGGAGGACACAGCCTTATCTTGGACCATTGGACCTAGCATTATCTAGGACTTGTGTAGCTGCAGAGGAGAAGTCAATGACTAGCTTCAAAGCTTCAAAGGACAGTCTCATTAGGGACTAATACAGCTGGTGGCTTTAAGTGAAAGCCAGTGCTCCTTGGCCATTCTGAAAATCCTGGTGCCTTTAAGAATGATGCTGAATCTCCTTTGACTGTTCTCTAGAAATGGAACAACACAGTCTGGATGACAGCATATCTGTTTTTGACATGGTTTGCTGAATATTTTAAGCCCACTGTTGAGACCTACTGCTCAGAAAAAATGGCTCCTTTCAAAATAGTACTGCTTATTGACAGTACATCTGGTCATCAAAGAACTCTGATGGAGATGTACAGTAAGATGATGTCGTTTAAGTGCCTGCTAACATGACATGTATTCTGCAGCCCATGGCTCATGGAGTAATTTCAACTTTCAAGTCCTATTATTTAAGAAATACGTTTCGTAAGACAGCAGGTGCCATAGATAATGATTCCTCTGACAGATCTGGGCAAAGTAACTTGAAAACCTTCCAGAAAAGATTCACCATGTTAGATGACGTTAAGAACATTTGCGATTCATGGGAAGAAGTCAAAATATCAACATTAACAAGAGTTTGGAAGAAGCCGATTCCAGCCAGCACGAATGACTTTAAGGGCAGGAGAAGTCACTGCAGATGTGGTGGAAACAGCAAGAGAATCAGAATTAGAACTGGAGCCTGAAGATGGGGACTGAATGGCTGCAATCTGATGATACAATATGAAAGGATAAGAAGTCCTTCTCATGGATGAGCAGAGAAAGTGGTTTCTTGACATGGAAGCTGCTCCTGGTGAAGATGCTGTGAAGATTGTTGAAATGACAACAGAGGATTTAGAAGAGTACATAAACCTAGTTGACAAAGCAGCAGCAGAGTTTGAGACCGATGACTCCGAATTTGACGGAAGTTCTACTGTTGGTGAAATACTGTCAAACAGTACCACATGCTACAGAGAAATCATTCCTGAAAGGAATGCAACAAACTTCATTGATGTCTTATTTTTAGAAATTGCCACAGTCTCCCAGCCTTCAGCAACCGCCACTCCGATCAGTCTGTAGCCCTCAACACTGGGGCCAGACCCTCCACCGGCATAAAGATTGTGCCTGCTGAAAGCTCAGATGATGATGGCTGCATTTTTTAGTGATCCTTTTTTTTCAAATTTAAGGTGCGTACATTGGTTTTAGACTTAATGGTGTTGCACGCTGCGTACACTACAGTATGGTGTAAACATAACTTCTATATACACCGGGAAACCAAAAAATCCATTTGACTTGCTTAATTGTGATATTCATTTTATTGCAGTGTTCTGAGACCAAGCCTGCAATGTCTCCTAGGTATGCCTGTATACGTTTTAAAGGATTCCCGGATATGTAGCAACTCAGTACGTGCAATTTTGCTATTAACATGTTTATAGATGGGAGAAAATCCTCATAATCATGGCGTTTACACTGAACGCTCTTGGAATCCCTACTGCTTCTCTTGCTTGCTTATCCTCAGGGATAAGGGCAGCTGTTTTAGCGACAGAACATTTAGCTAATCTCAAATGTTTTACTTTTAACTCATTTGGAAGAGAAATGTTAGTATGTGGCATTTGCTTTTCAGCCATTTTCTCTGGAATGCTCTCGCTCCACTCGGGCAAGGAAAACTCAGACGGAAACCTTCACAGGAAGTAGATACCATTGGAATGGATTTTAGGCAGGGAAGTGCTCTGTATCTCTGGGTTGGCACAGCCTGGTGAAAACTATTGAACTGTAGCATTTCCGTCGTGGTGCCAGCTCGATGGCTAGACGCCAAGATTGCTCTTTGGCAACAAGCAGCCAGACAAGCAGCTGGTTATTGCCGTGAATCTGAGCAGCGTGCCTAGGGCCTTGACTCTGGTGCCAGATCCTCCAACCCAGTTAGCGACTGAACCCTGGAGGCTCGTTCTGGCTCCGTTCCCTCCGCGCCTCACGACGGGCTTTGCCCTGGCAAGAGTGATCTCCAGCAGATTGTCCCGCCTGGGTCCTGAGCTATGGTGTCTGGCTGGAGTGGGATGCTTATAGACCACCTAAAGCTGAAGGAACACTTGGCAGCTGTGACCGTCTCGGCGGGGGCACTGGCCGGGGCATGCTTTCACTGGAGGCTGGCTGGAAGACAGCAGAATCAATAGGAGCTGCTGGCATTCCACTCAAGCCAGGGGCGAAGAAGTGACAGCCTCCTGGCGTCTGCCTTTGGCCCTGCTGGCATCTATTTTGTGCTGTCCTTTGTGAAAATCGCGAAGACTGAGGGGCCTGGTGAGCAAACTTGTCAAGAGGAAACAGGCGGGAGGAGGTGAGAGGGAGGAGAAACTGGCCCAGGAGATACAGCCATAATCAACGAGTATAATAACATTAGCAATGGGGGAGCAGGGTCGTACTAAATATTCTCTGCGTTTCCAGAGTGGAAAAAAAAAAATCCCTTCCTTGGGCTTTTTCACTCTCTTCTTCTGCCAGAACTTCTGGACCTTGAGAATAGTTTGATGTTAGGCTATTGGACAGCAGAGAGCACAGCTTTTCAAGAGGCCCCGTCTCCCGGTAGGTGTTCCCCTCCTGGGGTCTGGCACCATCTGCAAGTCTGCTGCCGCTGCTGATGAATTTCAACTGAGTTAGCAGGAGTTGGGCGCAGCGTATTTGGAAAGCACTCATCCTTCTTCTTTTGTTGTGGTGGGAGTGGGGAGAAGGGACTCTGGCAAGATCGTTTTCCCACTGTTCTCTAACAGACACCATGATGCAGTTTGCAGCGCCGTGCCCTCCATGTTGATTCCCTGGAAGTTGGAGAGCTATTCAGAACGGTTCAAAACGAAGTCTGAAAATTTGAACATAGCCATCGGGTAATTCTCAGCATCTTTCAAAGGATGCCTGTGATTTCTCCCGGGGAAAGTTGAAGTGTACTACAATGGTGGATCTATTAAAAATATTGGCACAGAGGAACAAGGACTCCGCTGTGTTTAATTGCTGGGATTCCCGCCTCACCACACAGGACAAGTACCAACAGGATACTTTCTATGAAGCTTGTCTTTTATTCCTAACATGTGATCACTTTCTGGAATCAGGTATACGATTAGCATGTATATCGCTTAATGTAGATGAAGTAAATAGAATAGGACATAGTGCCAGTGTTCTACTGTGACTCTGAATTTTTTTCCCCTTTTGTTTTTATTTTTTTATCAGGTCCACTGACTTTTTTTTTTTTTTTCCTTATTTGGTCTTTTATCCAAAAACCAATGTTGTTGAAACTCACCATGTACCACGGTCCTCAGGGCTGTGTGGTTCACAGGCGAAGTAATAAGCTCATGTACCTAGTATAAAGGAGAACTCTGTTACTAGTTTAACTAATGAATGTTTAACTCAAAAAATAATTTCATAATAATAGATATAATGGCGTTTCTTATTGAGAGACCCATTTCAGTCGTCAAAATAACACATTGTCGGTTGGGCATTTTGGTTCGCGATGTCACAATTGGATAATTTGTGTTGGAACCTTCATTCTCCCCATCGCCTTCCTAATCTATCTGCTGAACTCCCCTCACACCTAAGAAACCAGCTCAAATACAGCGCATCATGCATTCCATATCCTTTCCCCAATTATCACAAAATTATTTGCCACAGCGTGCGTCTGTATCCCTACTTCACCTTGTTTAGGCGTTGATTATCACATTTACCACCCTGTGTTCTAGTTCGTGTATAGCTAGTCATCTCTCCTGCTAGATTCTCAAGGGAGCACTCAGAAGGGAGAACTATTTCTTTTCTGTATTTGTATGTATTTTTAATTTCAGTGACATTAAATTACACAGTGAAGTGAAATTATCACCATTTACAGCAAGAATTTTTTTTTTAAGTTTCCAGATGCGAAAGTATTGTTGATTCTTGTTAGTTGTGGTAGTTATTTCCATAAAGTCACTGTGAGCCCCGAATTAGCAAATATTTAACCATTGCTCCTAATACAGAGTTAGGTTTCTGTGAAACTCTGATCACAACATTTTCATCATCGACCTATCAATACATAGCCTTGTTTTATGTAGGTTTCTGTTTAAAGACACCTATTTAATACATAACATCATTCATGAAAACATTGAGCTTGTGGGCAATAGCACTATAACTCATGCCTGAATAAAGGTTTTCCAACACACAGTTTTTTTCTACAAGACACTGTCAAGAATCCAGAAATAGCAAAATTAAACCACCAGATCAGTGAAACCGTATTTAGTAGGACTTTATTATGCATATAAGAATAGTTCACAAACTGGGAGCTTTCAAATTCGCAACTGATATGAAGCTCAGAAGCATGACATTATAGGATGGCTTATAAAGTGAAAATGAGGAAGTCATTTAACCTTTACAGTGATTGGTTAATACAGTGGGGGTTTCCAGACGGCAGGGGATTGGTTACAAGTGATTATCTTACACCATTTTTAGGAAGATGGCTTAAGTTTCTTTTATGATTATCAGAGGCATTTTCAAGAAGTAACCTACGTTACACTCATTTTCATGAAATAAGCTAGCTTTAGTTTTGCTTACATGGCTCAAATGGTTTTGTCTGCTTTGGGGGATTTTCAAGCCTGGCTTCCAATTTTATTTTATTTTAACAGCACGTTGTAGCCTTCTTGCACTTAGGGACACTACAGAACACTTCAGCGCTATGCTTGGGGGTCATTGTAAATGGCAAAAAAAAAATGTGGTACTAAATAGACTGCCAAAAGGACCCTTGTTTACAGTATGACAGCTGAAACAAGAAGGCAGAACATAGCCTTGTTCAACGTCAGCTGAGAACATGCATTGTCACCTCATTGCACATATTCGTCAATGACCACAAAATCTGTACAAGTGTTGATTTGGAGGCCTCCCCTCATTTTTAAAAAATTTTCAATGTTTATTATCTTAAAATTTTTTCAATGTTTATTCATTTTTGAGAGACAGAGACAGTGTTTGAGTGGGGGAGGGGCAGAGAGAGAGGGAAACACAGACTCCAAAGCAGGCTCTGGGCTGTCAGCCCAGAGCCCTATGTGGGGCTCGAACTCATGAACTGTGAGATCATGACCTGAGCCAATGTCCGACGCTTAATGGACTGAGCCACCCAGGTGCCCCAGTCCGAAATAAATTTCAGTGAGTGGGTAAATTCACAAATACAGAATCTATGAATAATGAGGATCAACTATATGTGTATCATGAATATTTAATATTATAGTCACCATTTTGTTTAATTCAAATTGGGTGTGTGGTAGGGTATATTTAGAAAAAAATAGTTTCTGTGGAGTGTTTTATAAGTAGTGATTAGGAATTTTTATTTGAAGTAAATCTTATTTTAAAATTATGTGGCAGCCAAAGCACTCCATATTTATCTTGAGTGTTTAATTCGGAAAAGAAAGATGAGACCATTTTCACAAAAAATGCATTTTCCAGAAGATACTCCACACCCCCTATAATTTGCTCTAATACAGAAGTTAATGCAATATTAACTAAAAATAAAGTATTGGATGCATAAAGGCACATCCTGAGCACAACTGTCTGCACAATAGATTTTCAGTAGCAGCAATGAGCTTGACTCAGAATAGAATATAGATATTCATGTATTATTGATGCTAATTCACTCTGGGGAACTTCCCTGTGCAATTTATCCAGTCCTCTGCGTACCACTGGATATAGTACATGCATCTTTTTATTCATCCTATGTGGGATTATGAACAGTACCAGAAGGATGCATTCATTAAGATTCATAGGAATGTAATGACCATTTTCCCACTAATAGATTTTTTCTAATAGAAAAAAAATAGGTGTTGTACTTCCAAGACATTACTCAAACGTGTGCATGCATGAGTATTTGAGAAAACTCAGAAAAAAAAATTAAGCTCTTGCATCTTTAAGTATTTTCAATTAAAAAACCAAGTGTTTGTTTGTGGAAAGTGATAGAAGAAATAGGTGGCAAGGCAAATGTCCTGCCATAGCCCTAAAAATACAGGAGTAAAGGGAGGCCTAGCACAGGAGTTTAGCAAGTGTATGTTGGTGAAATGAGTGAAGGGGCTCAAAAGGCAAAAACCCGCAGTTATAGATCATAGGGATGTAATGTGCAGCATGGTGACTATAATTAATCATATTGTATTGCCTATTTGAAACTTGCTAAGAGAGTAGAGCTTGAGAGTTCTCACAAGAGTTGTCACAACTGCCTAGGTGGTTCAGTTGGTTGAGAATCTGCCTCCTGATTTCAACTCAAGTCACGAGCTCATGGTCTTGGGATCGAGCCCCGCGTTGGGTTCTGTGCCCAGAGTGTGGAGCCTGCTTGGGATTCTTTCTCTCCTCTTCTCTCTCTGCCCCTCCCTTGCTCATGCTCTCTCTCTTTCTCTCTCTCTCTCTCAAAAATAAATAAACTTTTATTTCAAAAAATTAAAAAATTTCTCACAAGAAAAAGAAAACAAGTATATAAACTCTTATACAAGAGTGACAGAGACAGAATATTGTGGTAAAGATGTAATCAGATGAGTAGACCTGGGAAATATCTTTTTTTTTTTAATTTTTAAAAAAATTTTAATTAAAAATTTTTTTTTTATTTTTGACAGAGAGAGAGAGAGAGTGCAAGTGGGGGAGGAAGAGGGAGACACAGAATCCAAAGTAGGCTTCAGGCTCCCAGCTGTCAGCACAGAGCCGGATGTGGGGCTTGAACTCACAAGCTGTGAGATCATGACCTGAGCTGCAGTCGGTCACTTAACCGACTGAGCCACCCAGGCACCCCCTGGAAAATACCTTTTGAGATGGCCTCGTGTTACGATGAGGCAGCGCTGTGAATGGGCCTTCACAGGGCACCCATAAGGCCACGCTGCAGCCCAGGTTCACTCGTGGGTGCAGCATACGGCGTATGTTGGCATAGAGGTAGATCGACTCACTCAAACCAGACGGAGACATGCTTAACTCTTCATCTTTTTCCACCTCCACATCCAGTCAGTTGCCAAGCCCTGTCATGTCCACCTCCTGCATTTCTCCTCAGTTTGTCCGTCCTCTGTCCTTCATCCTCCCTACTACTGTGTTCACCAGGGTCCTGCTGTCTCTTACTGAACAGACCTCTTGATTGTTCCCTGTGCCTTTAACAAAGACCCTTTAGTCTGTACTCCACATTGCAGTTACTGTTAGCTTCACGTCACGTGACCCAGATAATGTCACCTGTGAGCCAAGAGCCCTTCAAGTAGTCCTACTGTCCTTGTATGTCTTAAAGGCCACTCAGCATCAACTAGATTCTCCATTTTCTTCTCCAGCCTTACTCTTAGCACCTGTCACCGTGCACTCACTATTTTAACATTAATAAACTTACCTCACTATAATTGCCATGCCATCTTTTGCCTCCAGACTTTTATATCTGCTGCTACTTCTGCCTGGAATACTCTCCCTACCCCCTCACCCTCCTACCTAGGTGAGCTCTACCCACCTGTTCAGGTACCAGTGTACATCACAGTTTGCCTAAAAAGACCTTCCTGATTCCTCTCAGATTAGACAAGATGGCTTTCTGAATTTTTGGATAGGATCCTATACTTAGTCCTTAACTAATTAACCCATATTGTATTACAATTAAATCTTTAAAAAAATTTTTAAGTGTATTTATTTTTAATTTTTTTAATGTTTTTATTTATTTTTGAGAGAAAGAGAGAGGCAGAGAGAGAGGAAGACACAGAATCGGAAGCAGGCTCCAGGCTCTGAGCTGTCAGCATAGCGCCTGATGCAGGGCTCAAAGTCACGAACTGTGAGATCATGACCTGAGCTGACGTTGGTCGCTTAATTGACTGAGCCACCCAGGTACCTCTAAAGCTTGCTTATTTATTTTGAGAGAGTCAGAGACATCATGACTGTGGGAGGGGCACAGAGAGGGGGAGAGAGAGAATCCCGAGCAAGGTCTGTGCTACCAGCACAGAGCCTGATGCGGGCTTGAACCCATGAAACCCTGAGATCATGACCTGAGCTGAAACCAAGAGCTGGACGCTTAACCTACTAAGCCACCCAGGCACCTCTACAATTACATATTTAAATTATTGCCCTCCCCTCCAACTAGACTGTAAGCTCCATTCATGCAAAGACTGTATCTTATTTACCACTCTGTATTTGCCATATAAATCGAATGGATTCACGAACAGGCACACTGGGTTGTGGAGATTGCCGGGATGTGTAGGTGGAGCTCACAAGTCATTTGTTCCCACAGACCAATGAGTTATTCACAGCCTGTTATGTGCCGGCCACTTTCCAAAGTCTGTTGATAAACACACATCATCTTTTCTTCATTATCTTTAATAAGTAAATTGACAAAGTTGGGTTGCTTGGCTTAAACTTCACCACCGTCCCTCCCCACCTGCTTTTACGGTTTAATTACATACCATATCACGCAATACTATTAGCCATGAGAATACTTCTCATCAGGAGTGCCATCAGGCAGAGCTTGTTTACCATTTGAAGACTTGATTTGTATTCCCTTTTTGTCCTACTACCAGCTGAACAATTACATGAACATGTAACGTTCACCTAAAAAAAAAGTAAGGACTAGCATTATTTGTTACCTATCTGTTTAGGATGCCATAAAGGCAAATTATATTCTTATAAACTGTCCTCTGCTTCCTGGGCACAGCGCTTATCATCATGAGAGATGTTCATTCATTCAGTCTTTAACTAATTCAGCAAGTTTCTGCTGATTGCCAGGTATGTTTAAGCTGCTGTGATAGGTGCTGGGAATAAAAAGTGATTAGAGCAACCATCCAGGCCATGAAGACTGTAGAGGTGAGAGGGGAGCCAAAGGGAAGGGAATAATCACAGCAGTGTGCTAACTGCGAAGTGTACCGTTTCTTTTTTTTTTTTTTTAAGTTTTTTTTTTTTTTAACGTTTTTTATTTATTTTTTGGGACAGAGAGAGACAGAGCATGAACGGGGGAGGGGCAGAGAGAGAGGGAGACACAGAATCGGAAACAGGCTCCAGGCTCCGAGCCATCAGCCCAGAGCCTGACGCGGGGCTCGAACTCACGGACCGCAAGATCATGACCTGGCTGAAGTTGGACGCTTAACCGACTGCGCCACCCAGGCGCCCCATGAAGTGTACCTTTTTAAACTCAGACATGTCTGCCTTAGGTGCATTTCATTTCTGTCATGCAGGCCCTTTGAGTAAGTTCAGTAGAAAAAATTTAGATCAGAAATGTGTTCATGCAAAGCAAGAATCCAGAATTGAAAGAACCATGGAATCACAGGGTTCGAGTGGGCATTAAAACACGTTTAAGTAAAAAGGATTTCCTAAAGCTTGAGTTCCATCTGAAACCTAACTGCCAAGTGGTCCATAGCTTAGCTTGAGCATTTCTAATGAGATGAACTCACTGCCTCATGATATATATCATGTCACTGTTGATCAACCCTCATTGTTTATGAGGTGTTTTCTTGTAACAAATCAAAATACATTTGCCATACAGCACAAAACTAATTCTTCTTTAGGATAACAGCCTCGCAAATGTGACAAGGTAATTGTCAGTGCCCTTGGGTCTTTTCTCCCGGCCAAATAAAATCAGTACACTATTGGTAGAAGTCTGTACACTGTCCCAAAGTCTTTTCTGAATATACACAATAGAATAGTATTTTCCAATGTGCTAGTTACAATCAAGGGATTCTGAGATCAGTCAGATGGGTAACAATTAGAATAGAATAGAATAGAACAGAATAGAATAGAATAGAATACAACATATCAGAGTGTTTTACACATAGTAACCATTTTATTTCCTGAAAGGTTTATCGCAGGTGTGTGTTCATGTATTTGTATATCTGTATTTCTGCATATACTGAACCCAGATTAAAACGATTTCCTAATATGAATCATAATAAATAAAACAAAATATAAATGATATATCCCCACAGGAGACTTCACATACCTTAAGTAAATGCTTCTTTGTGTGTTTAATAATCACCTGGAGAATTTCTTAAAAAGATTGTTATGTCCCATTTTTTTTTCCTGCCCCTTCCCCAGATTCTGATTCAGAAAGTCTGGGGTAGGAGAAATTGCCTCACAAATTTAATATGAATTGAATTTAAAAGACGTTTCTTTGTTTTGAGGGGGAGGGACAGAGAGAGAGGTAGAGAGAGAATCTGTGCTGTTAGCAGGGCTTGATCCCACGAACTGTGAGTTCAAAAAATCAAGTTAACTGATTGAGCTCCCTGATATGAATTGCATTAAATTTTTTTCATGTTTATTTATTTATTTTGAGAGAGAGAGAGAGAGAATACCCAAGCAGGCTCCACACTGTCAGCACAGAGCTTAATGCGGGACTTGATCTCACGAACTGTGAGATCATGACCTGAGCTGAAATCAAGAGCCGGGTTAAGCCACCCAAGACTCCCATGAATTGCAGCTTTAGTGGGCCCCTGAATTCTGCCACTGCTGATCTATGGAGCCCACTCTGAGGTACCACTGCCCTAGGTGACACTTGAATAACTTACATAAGAACTGAGAGAGGAGCTGGGTATCCATCTACATAGTAAACGTTTGGTGATGCTTACTGTAGTTAGTGATGCTTAATTCCTTTTATATTTTTAACTCAAACTAAATGCAAATAGAAAGCTTTAATCGTTTGTACTCACCACATGGGAGACAGTTGGTGAACTGGGCATAGTGCTGGAAGGGGAGATCAGGGTTAGAGACATAAACTTTATAAGGACTTGCAGAAACACTATGTGATTCCCAGGAGTTAACTCATTTATATTGGTTGACCTCTGAGAGCACCTGGCCCACCTTAGTTTCCTAACACCTGCTCCCTGAATGGACCTGTCAACCAGTGAAAGACAAAACTGCAAGCTGTGAAATAAAATATGTGCATTTATTTGGGATCGTAGGGATTGCAATCCTGGAGACATAGATTTGACTAACCTAAAAAAAAAAAAAGTGCTCCAGAGAGAGACAGAAGGTTAGAATTTTTGTAGAGGGAGGAGGGGATTCGCATAAATTGCTTGAAGAAAAGGTGATTGGTGCTGGTATGGCTACAGTTACACTGGTCTGTATGTAATTGGTTGCTAGGGCTAATGTCAGGCAGAAAGTCCGTTTATGTCCTAATAGCAGATGCTTTGGCTTTTAGCTGAGAGCAGCAAAAATTCCAAGAATTTGAGACAGACGATGTGCCTCAGTCCCACCTCCTCAATGTCCTCATATCTCCATTTTAAATAACTCTCTTAGCAGTGGTCATTCTGTTTTATTCTCCCTGTTATCGCTTAATTCATCTGGGAGAGGACTTATCCTCAGTAGTCTCATCTTTCTTTTATGATCTCGCCATCAGTTCAATCCAACTTCTCCAGTCCAAAGTTGATTTTCCCTAACCGAGAACCCCAATGCAAAATAGTCCAGAAATGGTGCTTCCTATCGATCATTTCCAATGGGACTCCTGAAGTTTCCGGCAGATGTCCTATCTTGATGTTCTCATTGTATTGCTGTTGTTTCTCTGTAACCTCCAGTTCTCTCTTCTTCCTTTCATGGACTTCTTGTTTTAACTGAGAATCATCCGAGGGCTCCTTTATTTTTTTTATTTTTTATATTAAGTATAATTTATTGTCAAATTGGTTTCCATACAATACCCGGTGCTCATCCCAACAGGTGCCCTCCACTCCTTTATAGAACACTTTCATTGTATATTATGCTTGATGTTTGTAGGGATTCCCCAACCCTCTGAAAGCTGTCTCTGCTTTCAGAGAGGGATGCTTGGCCATCACATCCATTGCTTTCTCTGTCTTCTCATCTTCCTTCCTGAGATCCAAAGCCTCATTCGGCTTTACCTTTCCAGATCTTCAGCAACCTTCCCATGCCATAGCCCCTCTCTCCAGGACACACTTATTATGCAGACAGGAACACCAATGACAACAACAACAAAATGACATCCCTAGTTTCACACAGTTTCAAAGTGTTAAGAAGCTATTACAATTGCAGAAACAAGCTTTGATACACAAGGATTTGGAAAGCATACACCTCAGTTCTATTGCAACGTTGTGCAGGAGGAGCTTTTGAGATCATGTATATAGAAGTAGGAAGTGTTGCTCTGTGCTGTGAAATATTTGTGAATCCTTAATATTTGGAGTTGTGACAACAGGAAGCTTCAATATAAAAGGGAGTCTAGGCTTTTGATTTCAGATCTGCCACGTGTTAGCCTTGTGAATTTTGGGCAAATTAAATTTCGAAGTATCTATTTCTTTCTCTTGAAAACGGAGTGATAATATATTATGAGACTGGATGATTAAAGTGCATGATAAAATATAAAGGATTACACTCCAGGAAGATTCTGTCCTAATTACCACTGTTAATCTTATTTCTGAATTACAGCTTCATTTGTTCAGTGAAATCCCATTTCTCTACAGATCCTGTCTCAGTGGTGTTCACATCAACTTTAGATTGTGTGCCTCCTTTTGGGAGAAGTTGTCTTCAAACTATGCTATTTATTCATTTAATCTTGTTAATTCCAAATACTTACTGATAAATCTCTGGTTACTTTTGTGCTCATACAGTATCATATATCACCTCCTAGTTGGGTGGTATATCCTATTCTCATTTACTTCTGTCGCCCATTCATTAAGCTTTCTGGGCAGTCTAGACGCAATTATTGGTAGATGCCTGTCTTTAGCTATAGATCTGCTACATCTCACTTTTCTTGGTTGCTTCTTTTTTTTTTTAAATTTTTTTTTCAACGTTTTTTAATTTATTTTTGGGACAGAGAGAGACAGAGCATGAACGGGGAAGGGGCAGAGAGAGAGGGAGACACACAGAATTGGAAACAGGCTCCAGGCTCCGAGCCATCAGCCCAGAGCCTGACGCGGGGCTCGAACTCACAGACCGCGAGATCGTGACCTGGCTGAAGTCGGACGCTTAACCGACTGCGCCACCCAGGCACCCCTCTTGGTTGCTTCTTAAATGTCATTTCTGGGATAATGCCACTTGTTCTGCTTTCCCCAGGGTCACCCAGCCCTTAGGATGGATATAACACCTACTTCATCCCTGTTTCTCTTAACTTAGCAGTATCAGTAAAGGTACTTTTTGATGCTGTGCCAAAATGTATAATCATAGATTGCTACCACAGTTAGGTTGTTGAGAATGATAAATCCATAAGCTAGAAGGATGGATTTACCAATGAGAGCTCTTTGATTATTGCTTTTGCGTAGAAACACAAAATGACTTCAGAAAACTAAGATTGGAATTTCAAAGTTAACCTTTTTTTCCCCCCCGATAGCTACAGATTTTTAGATATAGACTCAAGAAATTTTTAGTAAGTGCTTATTATGTGACTGGTGCTGTGTTAGGTGTTGAGGTATCAAAGGACACCAGTATAGATACGATGATGTCCCTGTGGATCTTTAAGTCTAATGAAGGAGGGGACACGAAGATACTAGAAAATATGGAGGAAAAGCACAGGGTATCCTGAGAGTTCACTTAAGCTGGAGTGGCGAGCGTGGGGAACCTCAGAGAAGGGCCTCCCTGACAGAGTGAATTTCTGAATTATATTTCTGAATTACAGAAACTCCCCCTCTAGGTCACAAGAGCTGGGACACTTAGTGTTAGTCCAGGGTAACGTGAGTGGAAGTGGACACCCTCATTACTTAGAAATTCTCTGTGGTTGACATTGAAGACTCGATGTACTTCATCCTCTTTTATTCCGTATCACCCAAAATGTTATTTTATTTGCACACTGCATTATGCCATCTTGTGGAAGTTAGGCAAGCAAAGTAAATAGAGTGTTCGGTTGCTGTAAGTGTTCTTAAGGGACAAGATGCTGCCCCACCTTACATTCCACATGTGAAAGTACATTGCAGAATTGACAGCCAGCCAGGTCCCCTCATTGACCAGTGAAACGTTTTCTACATAATGCGTAATTGAGGGCTTTGAGACCCTCAAAAGTCTATAGTGATCTTATTGCTTCTTGGACACTTACAGCCCTTAAATAACTTGTGTGAAAATGGACCACAACTGAGGAGTAAAGCAGCCTGATCACTCCCCTGGGCTCTAAGAATTTCTAACATATAAAGATATAAAGAAAGATGAAGAAAACTGAGTAAGTCTATGGTTATAGTCAGAGAGGATGGGACACAGGAGGTGAGGCCCTGAAGGGGTGAAAAACAATGGACAGGTCTCTAACCCCCCTTCTAAGGTGGGTGAGTGGTCAACTGCAAGATGTTTGTTTTGGTTCAAGCTATCAAAAGAACAGTTTGCTCAAGATAGTAGAGTTCAGGCTAAAGGTCTCTCTCCTCTGCTTCCCAGCACCTCCCACCCTCTCCTTTAAAATAACAAAATTGTTGGGGCAGCTGGGTGGTTCAGTTGTTTAAGCATCTGAATTTGGCTCAGGTCATGATCTCGCAGTTTGTGAGTTTGAGCCCCGCATCAGGCTCTGTGCTGATAGCTCAGAGCCTGGTGCCTGCTTTGGATTCTGTGTCTCCCTCCCTGTCTACTCTTTCCCCACTTGCTCTCTGTCTGTCTGTCTGTCTGCCTCTCTTAAAAATAAATAAACATTTAAAAAAATAAAAAAATAACAAAATTGAGTTTGAAGAAGACCAGATAATCATCCTGACTAGGGTGTCCAATGAATTGTTGGAGGCCATGGTCACCCCTCAACAGAACTAGAAGCAATCTAAAGCCAGGACCTTTGTCATGAAACTTCTTTGTGTGTGTCTGTCTTCTATGGCCCCCATTAATGAGTACCAGTTTTTTATGACTACTAGGTCCACAGGCTGTTGATGAACATCACCGGTGGAATGTTATTCATTGGGCAGAAAATGAATATGTACATCCCTGAGATGGAGCTTAAGTGCCACTTCCTCTGGGAAGCCTGTGACACTTGTCTCCCTCAGTTCATCCCCAGCCCATTACTAGCTCCCAGCATAGATAACACCCATGCCTGCCCTGTTGCATGACGATATGTCATTCCGTGCACTTCAGTCTTAACCACGTGTGTACCACTAACGCAACATTGGGCTGATTTACTTTTTTGTCTGTGATCCTGCTTTAGTTGGTAAGCACTTTGGAGATAGAGCTCAAGTCTGATTCATTTCTGTATTCCAGGACAATGATTGGAACATAGAAGAAGCCAGAAATATAGTTATGAAAGCACAGATAAATAGTAAATGATAAACATGATGATGATAAACACTTTCATTTACCTATCTAGCATAATTTCCATTCTCTACAAGATACATGGCGATCACACAAAGGGCTTTAGAGATAGGGAGTGGAAAATACAAAGCCAGCCATTTCTTTTTCCTGCTTTCTGAAAAGTCACAGTAGAAGTCACGTGAATATAAGACATAAATGTCAGCAAGTGGATTTGTTGGTGACAACCATGCCAGCTTCTTGGTATGACGCTTGACAATTAGTAGTTTGGCAATACATTTTAATAACTGTTTCTAACATGCAAGTGTATACTTAGAGATGGGAACACTATAGCATTTAAATAATTAATAATAAATAATTAACCTGTCCCTCCAGAGAAATGGCTTCTATTATCCCTGGCCTGTTAGGTGGTCTCCATTTATCTTTTTAAAAGGCTTTATGATTTGGGATCAACATAGTGGAGAATGTGCATATCCTTTGAATCTTTTTTTCCTGCATAGTTAGTGAGCCCCTCGAGCCTGGAGGCCTTTCAAAATATACACTTTGTATCTATAGGCTCAGGCATCTATATAGTGATAAATCTCTTTCATTGGAATATTTTATGTAAAGTTTGAAAAAAATGTGTTTTCAAAGACAGAGTCGTTGCCATTCAGAGTACTTATTTTTCCAAAGCAACCAGCTCACATTACTGACCTTTAATTTTTTTTAATTTATTTTTTTCACGTTATTGACTTTCTAACCTTTCTTTATTCTTTCAGCCATACAGATTTTGAAATCGCGTGAAGGGTAGTTTACATATATGCTTTGTTATTTTGTTTCTAAAATTCATCCCAATTTGGATCCACGCATATTATGGCAAAATTGCCTAGGAGAAAAAGAGTTGGTCTTTCTGGTTTGCCCTGGGCCGTCTAAACAGCTGTGTAAGCAGCAGGTCCTGGAAACACTGGGCTCACGACTTTTGGATATAATTCAGGGATCAGCGTGACTTCACCACAGGACCTCACTCACTGCCTGTAACTGTTCCTTTGTGGTCATTCTGGAAGTCAAAATTCAATATGAATGCCTCTTGAGAAATACTTCTAATGAACTATAAAAATCAGTAGTCTGAAGAGAAAGCCATTTCTGATACACTGATTATACTCATTTCTGCACACCAATGCCAATTAAGGACTGTAGATATGTCATAAGAAGGAGACACAACACTATTATTGCAACCACAGCTGAATTATGGCAGCTGACGGGACACATACCTGGAAGTTGGTGATTTCTCTTGAAAAGCAGAGGTCAGCCTCCACATCTCACATTCTCCTTCCAGTGCCCCTTCCATGAACTCTCCAGAACACTTTAATTTTAAATAATTGTTTGATTTCACCAACCTAGTAATTATTTGATTATCCTTTTTTTTTTGACCTCCTTTTGGAAGATTAAATATTTAAGGCTCTCTTTTTTTTTTTTAGATCACTCATTTGCACAGTTTTTGAATTCTATTGAAATAAAATTGCTCTTAATGAAACATCTGAAAACATGCACAAACAATGAATAAGCAGAGTTCTCTAGAATAATGATGCTATTGTTAAGTGATTGAATACTTGGGAGATTAATATCATGGTGTACTGGCATGTTGGTTAATTCTAGCCCTAATTTAACAGTAAAACCTACTTAAGAAAGCAGGAGGCTGAACGACTTGTCAGACACAAGGCACACACATGGAGCTCAGCACAATAACAAACTAAAGCACTGTTTATATATAGACATGGTTGGTCTTTTTTTTTTTTTTCTTAATGTGTGATTTAGGTAACAATTGCACTGTAATTTTAACTCTCTGTGCAGTTTGAATGTTTGCTTAATTGTTTTATTGCCATTGTATTTACTGGTACTACTATAGGATGCCAGAGAAATTTGGCTCAATGTCCCTAAGCCTTTACTTACCCAAGACTGGTGTTGATTTAGACTTGATAACACATATCCCGTTTCCACTAGATTCCTCTGAAATTGTTTGACCAAAGATCATGGGTACATTTGAGGCCAAGTGAAAATGTATAGTTAAATTTCTGAAGAGTTCTCACATTCTTGAAGTCGGGCTTTTCTTTCCCCTGCATATAGTACAGAATTCCCCAGATGAGACCCAAGTGCCTGTTACTTAAATTCTGGCACACCGTTTACCATCTGCACGTATTGGCTATAGACCGCGAGAACGTATCAGCTGAAAGCTGTACACAGTCTTGTGAAAGAAGAGGGAAGCAGGAGCTTCCCATAAAGTTCCGACCTATCTTTGAGCTAGTTAACATTGGCAAATGCAGAGTTTGATCAACTTGAGATTTATCTGGGCTCTGAATACGAAGTTAATTTCTTGTAGCTCTTAGTTTCAACAAAAACGTATGGGATCACATGCCGTGTGTGGGGGCGGGGGTCGCAAAACAGGGGGTCTATGACAGTGATGTGCATAGGAGATCCCTGGGGATCTTGGTAACATGTAGATTCTAAATCAGTAGTTCTGGGGTAGGGCTTCAAATTCTGCATTTTTAGGAAACTCCAAGGTGATGAGTCTGTGCTCCATAGGCTGCACTTTGAATAGCAAGGTCATAAAGCATGAGATCTAACCATGTAACATCTTTTGAGGTGGAAAAGTTGGGCTTAAAAAAATACACACAGATATGATACTATTAACTTAAGGAACTGACAGTTTATTAGGAATTTTGTCAGGGTAGAGGAATCAATAATGTTTAATTTCTTTGCCTTTTAACTAAACTTGAGCCTTTCAAGGAATGCTGTTAGTACTTTCAGCTGTCTTTTGCTCCACATTAACGTAGTGTCGTGTGTGTACAATACAGAGATGTATACGACAGTGGAAGTGACTTGAAGGTCATGAAAGAGCCCGTAAATCGGACTGCTTTTGTTGATTTTGTGGTTTTACAGTGAATTGATGGGTTTGCCAGCAGTTTACATGCTACATTGTTGATGTTCTCCAAATTTTCCATCCTTCGAAAAGGAAGGATAAACCCGAAGCTCTTCAGGTCCTCTGACTCTTGTGGTGGCATATCCCCCAGAAGGCTTGTGGCTTGATAGAACATAAGCTTGTTTAGATAACCGTACACAATACCCATATGTTCCCTCCGGGAAGGCTCAACTTTTTATATAGACATTACACTTGGGGAAACATCGTGTGATGTTCACCTAATCTGGAATAAGTTAAGTGGCTGATCCTGAGTACTTGGTGCAATACAATAACTTTGTAGGACTTGGGTTTGGGCTTTCCTGTGTAGACAGAACTATAATAGCTTATGTAGTATTTGAGAAATGACTTGAAATAAGAGAAACATTTACTTCAGCTCTTAATTTTGTCTCTATGGCAACACCAGGAAACACAGTTTTATTTTGACTGTTGAATGCTTATTATTTGAGTTATTTCAATTATTTATTTAGTTTATTTCATATGGAGTCCGTTTTCTGGGCTAGAACCATTTTCTCCAGACCTAATGTAAATTGCCTTAGAATGACCCAAATCTTATGTGGACAGAACCTTCTAAGGAACAAGTATTTGGAAACATGGATGCTCCCTAGATCATGTTATTTTCAGTTGCTATTCTAGCCTGTATATATTTAAAGTTACACATACATACAGACAGTTCCAAGATTCTGCTTCAAAGCGTGGTGAATTATAGGGACATAATAGGATATAACATTAGAAACATTACCTCTCCCAAAAAATAATACCATGTATTGGAACTAATTCATGACTCAGTAAAGTTACAGCATATTGGTTCTCACAAAAAGTGGAAAAGGTATTCCTGGAAATTTTGCCTAATTTACATTTGCCCATCAAGTTTCATTAATGCATTGTTTAGTAACCCGTAAAATTTGGAAATCTTACAAAGAGTGATAATATTTTCTCACTTGTTTAGGAAATGTTACAGAAGTCTGCACCATTAAATGTTGGTAAGATTGTGAAGAACCTACTGTTCTGGTGATACACAGTTTTGGGAAACAACATCCATTCTGCATGTCACTGCAATCCCCCTCCTGAGCATAGAGCCTCACAAAACTGCTGCATGTTCGCACCAGGAAATAGATGTGAAGCCACTAATAACAGCAGTGTTTTTAACGGCAAACATAAAAAGATGTGTATAGATAAGCCTAAGCGAAAATGGACAGGGCCTCTGATAAACAAATTATCACCTATTTATTCAAAGGAACACTGTAACCTAGTGAAAACAAAAGAATCACAGTCCCTTGCAACAACATAGTTAAATTAATAATTTAAAATGTTAAGTGAGAAAAAGAAAGGAAAATGTTGGGGCACCTGGGAGCCTCAGTCGATTAAGCATCGACTTCAGCTCAGATCAGTTCATGGGTTCAAGCCCCGTGTCAGGCTCTGTGCTGACAGCTCAGAGCCTGGAGCCTGCTTCAGATTCTATGTCTGTCTGTCTGTCTGTCTGTCTGTCTCTCTCTCTCTCTCTCCCCTCCCTCTCTCTCAAAGAAAAAAAAAAGAAAATGTTAGGTGAAAATAAGCAAGTTGAAGTAATATATGTGAACCATGATTCATTTAAGTAAAGTTCTAACATGAACAAAACTAAATGATATACATGATATGTGTATGTTAAAACAATAGAGAAAAGCAAGGGATATTTTATCACAGAATATACAGTGGGGATATCTATGAAGGAAAGTGTAGAAAATGGGGCTAGAGAGAGGCAAGCAAGATTTTTCACAATTACAACTAATGATTTCTTAAAAAAATTTTTTTAAGTTTATGTTTTGACAGAGACGGAGACAGCGTGAGCAGCGGGGAGGATAGAGAGGGAGAAAAGAGGATCTCAAGCAGGCTCTACACTGTCAGTGCAGAGCCCGACATGGAACTTGAACTCACAAAACCATGAGATCATGACCTGAGCAGAAACTGAGAGTCAGACACTTAATCAACTGAACCACCCTGGTCCCCCTAATAATTAATTTCTTAAATATACAATGGAATATTAGTGATCCAAAAGAATGAAATCTTGCCATTTGCAGCAACATGGGTGGAACTTGATCATATTGTGCTAAGGAAAATAAGTCAGAGAAAGACACATATGTGATTTCACTCATGTGCAATTTGAGAAACAAAGCAGATGAACATAGGGGAAGGGAAGCAAAAATAATATACAAACAGAGAGGGAAACCAACCTTAAGGGACTCAAATACCGAGAACAAACTGAGGGTTGCTGATGGGGATGGGGTTGGGTCTGGAGATGGGCTAAATGGGCGATGGGCATTAAGGAGGGCCCTTGTTAGGATGAGCGCTCGGTGTTAAATGTAAGTGATAAATCATTAAATTCTATTCCTGAAATCGTTATTACACACATGTTAACTAACTTGGATTTAAATTAAAAATGAACAAATAAATGAGATAATAATTAATTTCTTAATCCCATGATTTATATTCATCTAAAAAACATTTACATCTTTTACATGTTATAAATCATCTTTCACATATTCAATATTCATTCATATACTTATTAATATATTTACCTAAGTTAACGTATAACATAACATATATGTTATGTGTTTCATATAACCAATCTATTTATATAATCTTATACTCGGCACTAAGACTTTTAAGGACTTTCTATGTGATTTTTAAGAATAAACAATGTATTTAACATAAAAATCCTTTCACTACTGTTAGAAAATGTTAACCACGTCAGCCACACACAAACAAGTAGGCATGTTTACATGTTATAAATCATCTTTCACATATTCAATATTCATTCATATACTTATTAATATATTTACCTAAGTTAACATATAACATAACATATACATATATACACATATATGTATATACATATGTATATACATATACATATATATGTTAACATATAACATAACATATACATATATATACATATATGTATATACATATGTATATACATATATATGTTATACATAACATATAACAATCACATATATAATTTTAGATGATATATAATTATAATATATATTATATTATGTAATATATATAAAATTATTATAATTATTATAATTATATATATATTATTATATAATATATATAATTATATACATTATATATAATTTACTTTTAATTTGAATTATAATAAACTCAGTATTATGAACTGTAACAAATGTAACACAAAGCAAGACGGTATATGGATATAAACACTAAAATCTAAAAAAAAATAATCCATGACTAACCACAAATTTGTTTTTTATATAATGTTTATTTTTTTATTTTTGAGAGAGAGAGAGACAGAGCACAGGTAGGGGAGGGGCATAGAGGGAGGGAGACAACAGAATCTGAAGCAGGCTTTAGGCTCCAAGCTGTCAGCACAGAACCTGACTGCGGGGCTATAACTCATGAACTGTGAGATCATGACCCGAGCTGAAGTCCGACACTTAACCAGCTGAGCCACCCAGGCTCTCCCAAACTTAAATCTTTGAGTACAATATGGAAAATGATGTCGAAAATGATGTGTATTTTCAGTTTTTAAAATGTCTGCTTGTTTTTTAAAACGTAATTTTTAGTAAATTCTTCAAAATACTCAGCTGCCATGTAATAGCAATTTGAAGTTCCAATGTCAAAGATTCCTCTGCATCTTTCAAAGACATGTGACTTATGTGCAGTGAATGAACTCTCAGTGTATCACCAACTTTAAATAGAAATACTACTGATATCTCAAACAAGATTACATCCTTCTATGTGACCTCGCTGTTGAGGCTGTAGAAAGGGACCCCTCTATACACACACGTATGCAAAACACAGTTCTCTGTGCTTTCTAATGCTATTTTTTGGAGAAACATGCAATTTCTAGGAGGGAACAGTGAATGTTAGCTCAAAAGATACCTGTAGCAATACTAATTCTCCAATAGCCGATAGACGTTTTCGTTAGTAGCTGTCAGCTGCCCACACCTTCATTCTTTCAAAGTTTCTCATTATGCGAACATACATTGGAATGATGATACTTATACTTGAAACAAAACCAAGAGAGTAGAAATGCGGTAAATGAGCTGTCACCTTTACATTCCTGAGGGTATTCTTTGGTACTTGGTAACTATTCACTAAAGAAATAAGATAATTAATGGATGAGTTGGTGATAATAAAGATTCCTTTTTAAGTATGTAAATGACAAACCACCCAGTGAGGATCACCACTAGTTTTCATGCCTGCTTATTTGTGTGTGGCTGATGTGGTTAACATTTTCTAACAGTAGTGAAAGGATTTTTATGTTAAATACATTGTTTATTCTTAAAAATCATATAGAAAGTCCTTAAAAGTCTTAGTGCCGAGTATAAGATTATATAAGTCGATTGGTTATATGAAACACATAAATCAGAACAAATGTATATAGAAAAGGATATTAACAAATAGAGTGTGTGTTGAAATAATGAATAATTTCCATCTTCCTATTTTTTTCCTACATTTTCCAAATCTGACTTTATGAGATATATTCCCTCTAAAATGGAGAAAATAATCAACTTATTAAAAAATGTCAGTACTCAGGTGAGGTGTGGGCTGAAGACTATTAATAGAATTTCAGGTTTACGGGTGTGAAATGTGGCTTTTCATTACATTTAGTGTTAAGAAAAGTGGAACCAATTATATTCTCATGCATATGAAAAATACATGCCATCTAAATGTATCGACTTTTACTTTGGCTTACCAGTAGTTAACTTTAAGACAAGTGAACAGGCGGCCACCTCCTGAGCAGAATATATCACATCTTGTCTGTATATATACATCTAGGTGAATTCTTATTATGTAATACACATCTGTAACCATTGCTCATATGACGAATAGCTGATTTTTTCTTGTGTTTTCCCTTTAGCCCATGACCTTCTCAAGTGCCATAGGTGTGTTCTTTCTCATGCAAAACATTTCCCCAGTGGAATGAAAGGCAGGCACTCAGGGCTGTGTGTCTGTGTACATTTGCAGTAAGAGTGAGAAGGGTTACGACAAATGAACCAGAAGTCACTGAATTAAACAAAGTGTGCCATCTACTCACTTTCTTAATTATGTTTTTTTTGGAATCTATTTATAACATCAGTCTGAATTTTCTGACCGTTAAATAATTGAGAGACTGATCATCACCCAGCAAGTACTGTTTTTGAATATCTACTGTAAGCTTTTCACTAAGATAAAAGGCTTAGCATGCATTCTTTTATTACGTCTTCCCACTTACCTGATGTGCTAGTTAGATGTATATTACATATAATTTAAAAAGTGCTATGGATAATACAGAGAATCTATAAGGCACATAATCCTCTCATAGGTAATTGGACAGCACCACTGATTTATGTTATCAATTATTTGAATATCCATTGGACAGTGGGCTTCCTGGTATTGATCCCCAAAGTCTGAATCTTGGAGAGTGACACAGAGCCGCTTAGTCCAATATACTTCTCACAACTTAATGCAGAGATGGATGTGTTGACAAGAAAAGAAAAGAAAAGAAAAGAAAAGAAAAGAAAAGAAAAGAAAAGAAAAGAAAAGAAAAGAAAAGGCTGTGTTCCTATCCACTTGGGTATTTTGTTTGATAAGTGTTTAGAATTAAGGATAAGAGAATTACTTGAAAGTTGGGCTTGATTCTCATCTTTTCTGCTTTGTGTATTTGTGAGCTTTAAAAAAAATTACCTTCCTGGTCCCACTTCTTTCTACATTGTATGGTTTTGTCCATTTTTCCCATTGTGAGTTCTGATTTTTTTTTAAATGACGCAGTGGCAATCTTGTATTACTTAATCACAGAAATGCATTTTTGAAAGTGATGAAGCTCAGAAAGATTCCACAGACAGCTCAAGACTATTATTCTTCTACAGACAAATCTCCCTGGGAACTGCTATGGAGTCCCCTGTATTAGGCACTTCCTCATTCCAAGAGTAAAAACTGTGTATCCATTAAAACCTTACCGCAGCTGCTGTACTATATGAAATTTGTCTCTCAGTATTTTATGTCACTTTCTTCTTCGGGTCTCTTTGTAGATTTCAAATAATATAGTGCCATAAAACACTTTACAGTAAAGACTTTAAAACTAGGTCTTAGTTTGGCTCCTGAGTGATGTTACAGCCCACTCTCTTTTTGAATGAGAGGCAGTGAATGTGCTGAACACGAGATATAAAACGTGATGTAGCATCATCAGTTGGATATATACTTTGCTACGTTGTAAGTGGGAGATATATCTCTGCCCAGATAAACTTGATTCCCATTGCCATCCTGACTGTCTTACTGATATTGGATCTGCAGTATTCAGTCATTTGTTCACTCATCTACCAAACACTTAGTGAGTGAGTTCTGTGTGTAAGGCCAGGGATAGAAAATGAGTAAGACCTATTATCTACCCATGAGTAACTCAGCCTCGATATCAGGACAGGATGAGTTAGAGTGTAGAACAATACAATGCATTTTGTATTTTTGTCATCAACACAATTGCTGATAGAGTGCACTGGCTAATATGGATATGCTCAATGTCTGTTGGATTATAACCAAAATTGAAATTATCTGTTTGGGGAAGAGAGAATAAGCATAAGAAAGATGTCACACAAGTTACGATGAGGAGGGTGAGGGTAGTGACACAGAAAATCCAAGAGGGAATTAGAATGAAGCTAAGTGACGATGGCAGGATTGGGAATTACTACTTTAATAGCAATCAGCACCATCACAAAATTTCTCTGAGACCCTGATTACATTCTTTGGTACCAGGGGATACTGTGAAAACCAAGAGTGTGCTCTCAACAGCTCAACTCCACTGCTTCTGAAATATGGCCCTCAAAATGGTTACATATGCTGCACATCTGATACGGTTTTCTCTTATACTATTGGGGGCATAGATAATGCCAGAATTTTCAGAATCTGTGGTTCGATATCTTTCCCAAACAGCAAAATTTTGCTGTGATGCTGTTTTTCATTGTGCATTCAGTTGATACTAGATTCACAGTCCTACTAGAACATTCTACATGCTGTGAAGTCACAAGCTTCTTTAAGGAATAGGTTTTTTTGGAAATGAGTTTTAACAACCAATGATGAATGTCCAGCTATACTGTTTCCAGTGAATGTGGGTCATTCTTCCGCCATTCAGGGGACTAATCATGTCCAACATCTGCAAAAGACTTAAAAATCTTTGTGTGGCCCTTTGGCGGCCCAGAGGACCGACCTGTATCCAGGCTTGTTCATTATGTGTTGATGACAGTGCGATATCAAGGAAAGAGTAAGGGTTTTATAGCCAAATGCACCTGAATTTAAATGTAACCAGTATAATTCAATAGCTGTGTCTGCTTGAGCAAGTAGCTTAATACATCTACCTTCTCTTTTCATCTTCAAAAAATCAGAATACTAATATTGACTTCTTAGGTAGTTGTGAGAATTCGGAATAAAATAGCTAATATATTCTGTGTAGTGGCTGGCATGTGGCAGGTGCTCAACTGATGGTAGAAACATATGTGTTTGTGTATAAGTGTAGTCCCGTCATTCATTGGTGTTTCTGATGTAGAAAAACACTGGCAGGTCCGTAAAAGTGACTTAAAAATCAACAGATTTTTCGGAGAGGATTATTATGCATCAAGCTCTGCACTGGGTATTTTGAAGACGATCAGAGAAGCCTGACCCCTGAAAAATCAAGGTCTGGTTAAAGAGACAATCTCATAGAGAACAAGAAGATTATGTCACACAACAGTAAAATAATAGTAATAATAAATAATGGTGGAGGTGATGATGATGATGATGATGATGATGATGATGATGATGATGTGATTATATACTGGCTGTGAGCACAACTATTCAATTGGGAAAAACAGCCAGTAGACCAGAAAGTCAGAACGTGCAGTTTACCCTTGAAGGGCCTATGTTATCCAGAGAGAGGAGAGGCTGGAAGACATTGGTGCCAACATCACAAAGTGACGGTCTTCAGGTTCAAGTCTATCTACAAGAACGGTTCTATTTGGCTTTCACATTGTTTCTACAAAAACGCTGAGACTTAAACTTTGAAAAATTTTGCTAGAAAATCCAGATTTCTTTCAAAAAAAAAATCAGGAAGCTTAGCAGCATCAGGATCATACTCCTTCATGGTAACAATGGCTGCAGATGAAAAACAGATGCTCCTTCATCCTGGGCTGGAGATCTCCAGTTCTCTGTAATCTCTACCCTGTGAACAGTTTGCTACCTCGCTTGCTTCTTCCCTAGAAATGTTTTCAGAGTAGGGAGAAAACAGAATATGTTGTGTCATTTGAGATGACCATTTAACACCCAACGGCGAAAATCAAATGGCTCTAATTGGAGAGTCTCTGCTGAGGTTTCAGTGTTAAGACATTCAAATTCTTGTGCCTGATCGCACACAATTCCAGAGAAGCTGAATTGGAAACTCTGAGGTTGGGGCCCAGAGTTATAAGAAGCCATACAGACTATTCTGATGCATGCTATTTTTGAGAATTACCAGCGTAGCATATACTGTAGCACCAAAATACAAGTAGGCTGAGGGGTAAGCATGAGGTACACCCACTTTTAGGAACCTGGAGTGGGAGAAGGAGAAAGTGAAGAAGGTCAATCAAGGGATACCTGTCTGCAAGAAAGGAAGATAAGAACCAAGTCAATGTAATGCATTGGACCCAAGAAACAAATATTTCAAGAGGAAGGTATTTAAGAGGGCTAAATTATATCCGCCCCTCCCCCACAAAAAAGCTAAATGATAGTGAGAGGTCAAGGATGATGATAACAGTAATTTTATTTATTAAGAAGTTACTAGTTAATTTTTAAAGTTCTGTCTCAGTAGATAAAAGCCAGTATTTAGGAGTGAAGTAAAAAAAAAAAATTAGATAATTAACAGAAAGAGGTAGCACGAGCAGAACAATCATTTCAGAAAAGTCTGGCAAGAAATGCAAAGAGAGAAACCTGATTGTAGCCTGTGTGTAGAAGGAGAGGATCTGCAAATGTTCAAGGGAAGGCAGAGGGGAAAGAGCCTTGGCTCTGGAAGAAGGTTAAGTTTCAGATAAACATAGGTGATATATAGGGAAACAGGCCAGAGAAAGGTGTGGCAGGGATGAATGGGAGTTGGAGGAGAGAACAGGAGGAGTGAGGCTATCTTGAGAGAGGATAGGAAGCACTGGAACTGAGAGACAGCAGATTGAAGTGTTGGCAGACTGTGTGCTCTGACATCAGGCTGCCTGGGATTTGATTCTGCTTTTGCTGCTTCCTAGTCATGTGACCTTGGAGAAGTTACTTAGGTGTCTCCGTCTCTGTGTCTTCATCTATAAACCATAGGTAGTGGTAGAGTCTATCTCATGAGGCTGTCGTGATGATTGACAAGAGTGGATATATCTAAAGAGCTCAGAACAGGGGCTGACCCATTGAAGGTGCTACAGAAATGAGTGTCAACCAGATAGAACACATCAGGATGAAAATTAGAGAGGTTTTATTTATTTATTTATTTATTTATTTATTTATATTTATTTATTTATGTATTTTTAAATTTTTTTTTAATGTTTATTTATTTTTGAGACAGAGAGAGACAGAGCATGAGCAGGGGAGGGGCAGAGAGAGAGGGAGACACAGAATCTGAAACAGGCTCCAGGCTCCCAGCTGTCAGCACAGAGCCCGATGCGGGGCTCGAACTCACGGACCGCGAGATCATGACCTGAGCCGAAGTCTGACGCCCAACCGACTGAGCCACCCAGGCGCCCCAAGAGAGGTTTTAAAGGGGAACGCCCAAATTCCTGACAAGACGGCTTTTGTTCTGATAAAGGAGGTATTTAAAATCTCAAATCTACAAACCACGTAGAGAAGACCTTGCGACTTGGATTGAGTTCTTGAAGACAAAATAGCACAAGGAGTGGAGTACTGTTCACAGTCAACTGCACGTGAACAAACTAGGAGCTAACAGCAGTGACAAGCAGGGAATGCCAAGGTTAAGGGGTGGTAGACTAAGTACAGTGGTGGGAAGGTTAGAAGGCAAAGCCTTTGAGGAGGTAATGGAGGCAGCATTGACACGGTTGGGACTGGAGTGTGGGTGAAGCAAGTCATTAGGTATTGCCAGAAGGAGAATGAGCAAGTGAAGAAGAAATTGTGAATTGACTCAGAATATAAATGACAAGCCATGTGAATGCTAACACATGTGCTTCCTAAGGGGGTTTCAGCAAGCATTTAACCTGACCATGTTGGCTTTATCAAAGAGTCAAGAGAGAGTATCCAAGGGGCACCTGGATGGCTCGGTCAGTACAGCATGTGACTCTTGATTACAGGGTCCTGAATTTGTGCCCCACATGTGGCATAGAGTTCCCTTGAATCAACAACAAAAGCGCATAAAACACCCAGAGAGATGTTATCCAAGTTATCGTTTTTATGCTATACAGTAAGTATGTAGGTAACAAAGCAGAAAGCAGGATTTAGTAAGGGAACAGAAGGAATGTCAACATGCACACCTTGTACTAGGAATGTTAATACTACTTTATTTCATCTTTACAGTCACTATTAAAAGCAGATATTAGTGATTGTGTTATACAGATCAGGAAAACTGAGGGGCAGAACCACTGAGCAATTTTTTCCACATCATATGGGTGGTGGAGTTCATATTCAAGTCCGTATTAATTAGACAAAAGCCCATTGTCTTTCCACATTAGCAGACCAAATGTTAAAGGATGTTAAACATGCTGAAATGTGCTATGATCGGTTGCAGAAAGTACCCAAAAGATATCATTTCCATCCTGCTTGCATGGAAACCACTTTTTCACAAGTTTTCACCAAGAAGGTAGGGTATATACCCTAAATATTTAATGTAAATATGTCATCTGAAGCATTGCGCAAGAGTTACTAACTCTAAGAACCAGGAGCTTAATGATTTTGTTTTGTTTTATTTTAGAATTTGAAAGTATTCATTGTTGGTCTGGTATATCTTTTCTGGGTTTACAACCATTTGTAATTAATGAGCAAAAGCACTAAACAGTTCTAATCATTATCTGCCAGTTCTCTTACTAAATTAGCACTGTAATTCAATCAAACTACTGATTAGCCACTAGTTATTTTAGGTGAAGGAAGAGAGTTAACATAGACATTTCCCATGTGTTTTCTTTGGACCTTCTTTCTAAAAAGTACCTGAAAAAATTCCAAATGTGTGTGTGTGTGTGTGTGTGTGTGTGTGTGTGTGTGTATGTGTGTGTGTGTATTATATGTATGTATACATGTGTATATATACATATATATGTATTATACGTATATATACATGTGTGTATATATATATTACATATATATATATGTATATAAGCAAAAACTCTGAAAAAATTTTGTTCTGTCTTTTAAACATGGGCTATCATTTTATCAAAAGCAAATGTTTGCAGTTTTGAAAGTCGTTTTCCATGTCTGCAGAAAGCTCCCTTAGTCTCTGGAGTCTTGCAGAGAATAAACCACACGTGCTTTGCTGTTAGTGTGCCATTCTCTTGAAGTGGTGGTTTTCAAAAGACTGTCTAGTTGTATTGGCGTCACCTGGCGTCACCTGGGATTGTTAGAAATGCGGATTCTTTAGACCCATCTTGTACCTACTGAATCAGTGTTTTGGGGAGTAGTGCCAGCAGTGTCTGTGTTAATAAGCCCTCCAAGAAACTCTGGTGCATGTTAACCTTCCTTTAGGACCATTGTTTTAGAGTCGGTCAGATTGTAAATGTAGTGTTGTAGCCATAGAATTTTGGTGAAACTGTTTGTAGTGTGAAAATAGTAATTTACTAAATAATACACTGATGTAGAAATTAAAACTCTTTTTTAGAATTGCTTTTATTATCCCTAAGAAGTATAAAAAGCTTGATTGCCAAAGCATTGCCCTTTCTTTACACACTTCCTCCTCTGAGAAGTTTTCTTCAGTTTTCCCAGCTAGGAAGTCTCATTTTGTGTTCTTTGTAATGTGTTATTCTCAAGTTATTAGTTAATAAATGACGTTTTAGTTTGCACAATGGACTTGTGAAATCTCCTTGGTATAGATCCATGATTCAAGCAGGAATTTTATTATCTCTGGGTTGGGGAAGGGAGGGGAGGAGAAGAATGCCCAGACTACAAGGCCAAGAACCAGGTTCTAGATTATTAGTTCCCTGCACTAGCTGATGCTGGGATACTTCTTGGCCTCTGTTATCCACACCTATGTTGGGTGACAAAGAATTTGGAAGTGTTAGGTTAGGGCTTAGAGGGACCAACTACAAAATCATTGAGCAAAGGATTTTGAAGGAGTAGAGTGGTCTAAATATTCTCATTTCAATCCGTTTCCAAAGCTTTCCAGGGTTTGGAGAAGACGTTATTATATAAATTTTCTGGGGCTACCGTAACAAAATACTACACACTACGTGGCTTAAATGACAGAAATTTGTTTTCTCAATTCTGGAAGTGAAAAGTAGGAGATCCAGATGTTGGTGGGTTGTTTCTTTCAAGGCTCTCTCCTTTGGCTTACCAATGGCCATCTTTTCCCTTTGTCCTCACGTGGTCTCCCCTTTGTGCCTATCTTTGTCCTAATCTCTGAGGATACCAGTCATAGGATACCCAAATGACCTTGCTTTGCCTTAATTATATCTTTAAAGGCTCTCTGTCTAAATACGGGTTACATTCTGTGGTACTGGGGGTTAAGACTTCAACACATGAGTTTTGAGGGGACATAGTTCAGCCTAACTCAGTTATTGCTGGCATTGGCCTCTCGATGGTAGATTGAACATTCTAAGGCTTCAGAATATTATTGAGTTGTGGACTTCTTTTGTAGATGAGACCTGGTTGACGTGGTCCATCAAATGCATAGCCCCACCACATTCCTCCTGGATCCCTAAAGCCATAGATATACTCCATTAGCATCCCTAAATACCAAATAATGAATGAACCATCAAGAAGTAGACAAACAGCCACATTTTCTGAAAGGATAATGTTTCATCCATTAAATAAATGCAGTACCTTTTTCGAGTCTGGTATCAATACAGAAGGCATGTGAAAAATGAGTTAGCTGGGAGTTAATTGACTGTGGAGACTCTATTTTCAGTCTTTGCCTGTATTTTTTTGAATTAATATACACAGTGGGTGATTCAGCAAAAGGATTTAAAAATAAATTCTTTATAGAAAGATCCCACCAATTTGATGTCTTCATAATGCACGAAGAGTAGACCCATAATAGCTCTATTTTCTTTTCAACTTTGGAAAATTAAAAATGCTATTAGTTCAAATTAGGGTTGCCTGTGGAATAATCAAGTGTATCAACAAATAGTTTGACCCAAATGCTGTTTAAGAATAAGAGTAGATGCCAGAAAGAATTGAGTATTCTTTAAAAAATTAAATGTAAAACTTGAGTTGACAAGCTATAGTAAAAGTGAGTTAATAGACAACACATACATAAATACATAACACTCAGTTACGAATACATAAAATACAATCAGTGGACAGTTACTGTGGAATGACTGCTGTTTTACAGAGTCCTCTTAGAATAGAAAGAACATGTTCCTTGGGACATGGCTGGATTTGGAGAATTTGGAGAATGTGTGTGCACTCACGATACCTGTTGAATATGCAGATATTATTGTATGGAGTCACATATCTTATGTCCAAAAGCATCCTAGCACCGTGAATTAGGGGCTTCACACATTGGCCAAGAGAAGACACTGAATGTGCTCACTTCGTTTATGTGCTTCCCTCAAGAAGTTAAACCCCCTGGAGGAAGTTGACTGTGGATAATCTTGTATCTCTTCTAGCTGTATGAAATGAAAGCATGGAAAAATGGATCGGATTTGTCTGAAAGCTTCTGGAGCCAGAAGGCACATGGTGTCAGTGCTTAGCTGTCTATTTCCAGGCATCTTCTTGAAATAGCCTCTTTCTAGAGATATAATTCCTTTATATTTTAAAATATAATTTATATTTAAAAAATAACTTAATTTTACAAATTAAAATTTTTATAATAATTCTAGGTAAATAATATTTTTCTCTGTATACCAGATTCTGCTTTCTATTCAGGGATGTCATAAAGAAAGACTTTATGAATACTAACAGTCTTCTCTAAACCCAAAGAAGAGGAAGAGTAAATAAATGAAATAATTTACTTTTGGAAATACCTTTTGCCGCAGACGTAGGTCTTTTTCTTCAGAGTGTGTAAAAGTGTATCATTAGTCTATACAGCAGTTTTTACTGTAGTCCATTAGTTACTTTGACAAAAGATCAGGAAGAAAAGTTGAATAGAATTTGTCACAGGTATAGTACATTGGTGGCTTTTCTGTTTACGGTGGTTTGGGTCTTAAAAAAAAATGTCTACACTTTATTTACCTCCATCAGATGTTGACTTTGCAGAGCATGGAGAATACAGCAGCAGTCATGCGGAAAGTACCTGTTTGTCATCGTGAGAGTTCAAACACGAACTGGAACCAATGGCCCATTAAATACCTTCTCTTGTTGTTTAAAGCATATCCCAGCTTTGTGAAATAATTGTTAATGCAGAATACTGTAACTGAGCCAAGGAATTACATTCCTTTAGCTCTATTCAGGTTAGTGGCTGAGTCAGATATGCTCAGTTGTGTCCTATTGTTTCGAGATTTGGCACTATTGAAAGCCTCGCCTGGAGCGTAATTAGGAATAGGGAAATCAAGAAATAGCGTAATTTGCTTTTTTTTTTTTTTTTTTTTTTTTTTTTAATTTTTTTTTCAACGTTTTTTATTTATTTTTGGGACAGAGAGAGACTGAGCATGAACGGGGGAGGGGCAGAGAGAGAGGGAGACACAGAATCGGAAACAGGCTCCAGGCTCCGAGCCATCAGCCCAGAGCCTGACGCGGGGCTCGAACTCACGGACCGCGAGATCGTGACCTGGCTGAAGTCGGACGCTTAACCGACTGCGCCACCCAGGCGCCCCCGTAATTTGCTTTTTGATGTGTATGTGTGTGTGTGTGAGTGAGTGACTTTGCGTTTACAGTAGTAATATTATAATGCATACTGGGGCATAAAATTTCGTTTTAGGAAAATGTTGCTTTAGGGGCGCCAGGGCGGCTCATTCGGTTAAGCATCTGACTTCGTCATGACTCAAGTCATGATCTCACAGTTCATGAGTTCAAGCCCCACATAGGGTTCTGTGCTGACAGCTCAGAGCCTGGAGCCCGTTTCAGATTCTGTGTCTCCCTCTCTCTCTGCCCCTCCCCTGCTGACACACACTCTCTCAAAAATAAACATTATTTTTTTTTTTTTAAATACAGGTGCTTTCCATGAGAAATAATTTCTTTTCTTTTTCTTCTCCGTCTTGGTTGTAAAAAAAGATAGCTATTTTTTTTTTTTTACATATTCTACATTTAATGAAGGAAAAGAAAGACATCCAAGTAATATTGTTATACTAGGACAGTATGCACACCATAGGCTAAAAGTCCTATTGGGAGATGTAATTCACTATGAGATACAGTAATTTTTAATTTCCTTTTTAAAAGAGAGAGCTAAATTTTAATTTGGAAGGTACTTTATATATAAAATTTTCAGGAGTAGCTTTAGAAACCAATTAAGAAGTATTTTTGTCTTAAGGGTTTGTGTGCCTGATGTGAGATGGTTATAAATGTTCTAAATTCTTTTTCTTCCTCTGGTTTTTACTTCTTCCATACTGTATTAATGGTGCTTTGTGTGGAAACAAAGTTTCAGCAAATGTTCCCTTTCTTCTCCCTTTTTGTTTTCTACACAAAGATGCGTGTAATCTTGCAAATGTTTGCTTGCCCGAATAGCCTAAGTTTAGTGAGCATTACTGTCACTAGTAGGTGCAGTTATAGATACCTTGAACCCTTGTGGACTGAAAGACAGTTCAAATATGACACTATTTTACTGGTTATTTTCCCAAAAGAGAAATTCTTGGGCTGAAATACAACTTGAAGGAGAGACTGTGTTGGTTGGTGGTTGGGGGGTGGGGGGAGGGTGGTCGGTTGGAAGATGAGGAGTTTTGGAGGAAGCGGGCTTGCATAATAATAGGCGTGGGGTGCCTGGGTGACTCAGTCAGTTAAGTACCTGACTCTTGATCTCAGCTCAGCTCAGGTCAGGTCATGTTCTCATGGTTTGTGAGATCGAGCCCCGAGTCAGGCTCTGTGCTGACGGTGTGGAGCCTGCTTGGGATTCTTTCTTTCCCTCTCTGCACTTCACTTGCTCTCTTTCTCTCTCTCTCTCTTTCTCTCTCAAAATAAATAAATAAACTTTAAAAAACATAATAGACTTGAAGTAATAGACATTTCAGGAATACATACCAAACACACAAAAGCTTTAAACCTGTAGGGGTATTTGTATGGTTAAGTACAGTGAGAACATAGTAATGTCATCCCTAACGTTAAAAATAACAATATAAAGGGTAAATGTAAATTACCTTTTTAGTAAATAATTTTACCTGCCAAATTTCTTAGTGTAAGATTTTGACAGTCTACGTAGTAATGTTTTAAGCTGTCATTTGGGCCAGAATTTTAACCCCTTCCATTTCTTATCAACATCAGAGAATGCCAAGGACTAGAGACATTTTTATGCAGCAGATAACAGGGAGGAAATAATTGCAAGAAGAGCTAATATTTAATGAGTACTTATTCTGTGCCAGCCACTGTTATCCTCATTTAAGTAAACCTTACCTAACCCTGAAACAACTCTAGCTATTGTAATCATTTTGTATATTTATACGTAGATGTACATAATTTTACATAATAGTCTAAATGAATGTTTAAATAAATGGATTTATAGAATTATAGAGAAATGATACAAAGCACACCTAAGGCTTACTTAGCCAATCAGATATACCCAGGCTGGACTGAGATGTGAGCCTTGGTGGTTTGTCGCCACAACATATTAACCACTATTGCCTTGGAGTCTTAATACCTGGATTCTCAAAAGCATGAAGGTTGATTAAACTAGAAAAGTCCATATATGTAGCTTCTCTGTTTTGGAGGCAGATGATATAATAGTTAAGCACTGTACCCATTTTAAGAATCCCATATTCAGTTCCCTCCCTTTCACAAATTATGTGATTTTGATCAAATTACTGATTTTGTAGACTATACTTTCTATATCTACCAAATAGTAGTAGATACTCTCAGCCATGCTGTCTTTGATTTAGTTAACTATAGAGTTATAGTTGTAATGGTGTAGAAAATGCAGTGGTAGCTGAAATGTCAGGATTATGATGACAGAATCTATTCAGTTCATTATTGGACAGCTTCATGCCAGTCTGGCTGACTTTAACCGCGAGCATGGAAGTGACTGGTGGGAATTATCTCAGACCCCTTCATCTAAGTATATTCTAGTTCCTATTATGACCTGTTAATAGGTTGGCTCCTATTGGAATGATTTTCAAAGCTATCAGCAGTATTGCTTTCATAATGAAATTAATTCTGTAAATTTCTAGAGGACCCTCAATTCATCCTTGGTCAAAACATCTGGGGGAAAGAAAAGAGGCAAAGACATTTCTAGTACAATGACATTATCAACACTAGAATATTAATGAATAACCACCAAAATACTGCAAAGAGTTAATGACCTAATAAGAGGGGATTATAAATGCAAAAGAAACAGTGGTGAGGGGGAACCTAGTTTATTACTCCATGGGATATTTACTATTTGTCATACATTCTCACACTTGCTTAGGAACACAGAATTACAAGAAAACTTGCCAAATATTTTGTGACATGGCTGAAATCTTGGACATGAAAATGAGTAGTTAGTAAACTTGTTGCTTAAATTTGCATTATAATTTCTCCATGTTAGTATGATTGTTGACAAGCATCCTTCATAGAATCCTAAAGAAAGACAGGCTTTTAGAAGCCATCTTCTTTGGTTCTATCATTTATGCCTCAGGAAACAGGCTTAAAGAGATTGAATTTCATTCTCCATATTAACCACCTTTTAAAAAACGAAACCTAAACTAGGTCTTCTGCAAGAGATGATAGGATAATGGATATGCTTATATGTATTTCTGGTAGAAACTTCATTGTTGTATGAAGTACCATTGGATTACCTGTATCATTCATTTGTTTATAGCAAACATTTATTGAGCTCCTATTACATATGGTGGCAGGTATTGAGAATTCAAAATTCAGTCTTTAATCTCAACTCACACTATATATTTTTAGTAACAAAAAAAAATCCTATTTATCTTAGGAGCACTGCTAGAAACTCTTAATCTTTCAATTTAACCCTCTCCCAAATCCTGAAAGGGAAGTATTACAATTCTCATTTTTACAGATGAAAAAAAAAAAAAACAAAAAACAGTTTGGAGAAGTTGTGTTAAACTGCTCAGTGTTACAACGCTAGGTGAGTGCCAGAGCTGGATGTAAGCCCTGTTCAAGCTGGGGCCAAGGTCTGTGCTTTTCTCCAGCAATCCACAGTGTGATTTACTTTGATCACAATCACATACAACCCCCTTTCAGCCACCTATGACAGGCTGACAGGTTTATTTTTGAAGGCTCAACCCAGTGATTACGTAGGAAAGCACATTCTCAAGTTATAAAGGAGAACTGGTGAAAAGTGATCATCCAGGTGTGAAATGGGAGTACAGTGCTTGTTTTCTTGGTTTATTCCTGCTCAATTGTGTGTGCACCGACGTTCTTTAAGGTATTTTAAGCGTCTTCATTGGGCTATAATAACGTGGAATTTCTCTCTCTCTCTCTCTCTGTCAGGTATGGAAAAATTGTATCCACAAAGGCAATTCTGGACAAAAACACAAATCAGTGCAAAGGTATGTGTAAGGGCATCTATACCCTGGGCTCTTGTCTAGCCTGTTCCATTGATGTCTCCTTTAAGGCAGAAGTCCAGACACCAGCTGCGCAATGATCACGATGTACAGAATATGGCAAACCTCTTTAATAATGCCAAGGCTTTGATGAGTTGTATTTCTAGTAACATTGTTCATTAATTTTTTTCATTAACAAACAAAATTAAAATCACAAATCAGAACAAGTATCAAATTGCTTCAGCGTAAAACTAAATTACCTCTTAACAACTTGGGGTTGTCTGATTTGAATGATATCATCAGTGATGCAAATTGATTTCCTATATAAAAATGAGGAACTCTGGGGAGAACTTCCCCATGCAAAGCACGTTTTAATTTATCTGTTCCTTAAAGCTTTAGTGACACTGGTTGACTAGGAATGAATTTACTGATGGGCCCATTGTGTCTAAGCTTCTGCTGTCAGCATCTCTCGGGATCTGAGTTGGTATCTTATTAAGGCTTTTTTCCCCCCTGCAAACATTTCTGAAGTTATTTGACTATATCTGTGACTCATGTCTCCTCATGTCTGGGAATCCCATACTCTTTCATGAGTTGCATTTTATATTATTTGTGAAATCGGTATGGTCTCTCTCGCATGACTCAGTTCTTACTAGGAAATTGGACTGCTTCTTGTAACATATGTTATTTGTTGTTCCTGTAATCCAGTCTTTCTTATAATACCAGAAGTATGGTAGAGGCACGATCATTCTAAACACTGCCCCTATTTCACATACAGATATAATGTGCATATGTTTTAGGAATAGGCACTCATACACTGAAGATATTTCCCAGCCTATCTGGGTGACAGTATTCAGGTTCTATTCAGCAATTAAAAAGCAAACAAACAAACAGCACTCCACGTCTCCCGTAAAGTCACAAATGTGCTAGGTGCTTAGGTACTACAAGACAAAAAATAATAAGATATGGTTTCTGTCATCTAATAGTTCGATTTGAAAAGGAAACCAACAAGAAAACGAAGAAACGAATCGTAACATACTTATTAGAGTGAGTGTATCAGCCTAAAGTAACTGAAAGTATAACAGAGGTATCTGTAATGGAGATATACGTAAAAAACTGTGAGAGGAGGAGGTGGAGATTCCTTTTGGGGGAATAAAGTTTATAAAGGCAAGTCAGAATGGATGGGCATGGGAAAGGTCTGTGTTTGAGAGAAAGAGTTTCAGAATGTAATTGAGCAGACCCATAACTAGAATGGAAACTCCTAACACCCCCATCCACATTTTCTTGTAACTACTTATTTAATTCTTTTTCCCTCATTCTCTGTCTCTTCCTCCAAGGAGACTTAAACTCAATGAAGACAGGACCTGTGTAATCTAGAAAGCTTATCTTCAAAGTGAGGTGCTGTAGAGCAATGCTAAACTCTCAGCTGGGGATGCTAGAAGGAAATGTTAGAATATGTCTCTCTTTGTTTTTCTATCAACTTTCTCTGTGTGGTGTAGAACATATTAGTTAATTTTACAAATGCATATGTTTTATACATATAAATATGTAAATTTTGGGTTTGCTGATACAAAATATTTTTATTCATTGTGATATGCATTTAAAAAGTAGTTTGGGGACTCCTGGTCTCATAATAAGCACTAATAAATACAGAAGGAGATGAAGGAGGGAGGGAAGTAGGGAGGAAAAGGGGAGAGAAAGGAAGGAAGGAAGAGGGGGACCATGGAACCACCTGGGAAGATCATTTACTAAAAGGGCAGCTAAAGATGACTTCATGGGAGGGCAGAGGGCTATTAGACCTTTTTCCTTGAGGGTGGTGTGAAAAAGGTGGAGTTAATATATGGTCATTATACATAATATGGATAGAGGTCTCCAGTTGCCTTTTCTGGCCTCAGCATTTGGAGTCTGTGGGTTAACAGTAGGGATTCTGAATTACAACCTTCATCAAGCACGTGGAGGTGGGTATCCTAAAAGTTAAGCACTCATGGTCAGAAAGATACTACTGTCACTTTCATGTTTAAGGAAAAATACTATTTTAATGGTATTCTGAGTCCTATTTAGAGTATTCCTTTCTGGCCCTTGAAATGGTCACCCGGACAAACTACATGCAGTTGGGAAGAGGCAGCAATTATATTTATGGAAAATTATTTATAGTTGTTAATGATAACGTGGGAGCACATTTCTGAGGTTGGGAGGAAGATGTGACGTCGTTGAGCAGTTCAGAGAACTGAATAAATGAGACGTTGAAACAACCATCTAAATATTTATTGAAATCGCCAAGAATTGAAGCAGGCATAGTTTTGGGGAAAGTAAACCAGAAGGTGTGAACAATGATACTGGGCATCTGTAGACCATAGTGAAAATGAAGATTCTCTGGTTATAAAATTTTGTGATGAAGGATTCTAAACTGGAGATGTAGGTAGGAGGGAAACCGGATGGCCATAGGAGCAAGGAGGACTCCTCACTATAGTCCACTGGGAGAAGAGGTATTAGAAGGAAAAAGAAAAGTCGAGAGGGCTACAAAGGAGCAGTGTCCTCAGGGTGAGTTAGGAAACAATTGGGAGCGTGCAAATGAAAGTAATGATAGCTTATATGCACTCAGGAAGCTGAGGTCATTTCACGCAGGCCATCCAGTGCTGCTTCCTGTGTGCCTGGTTCACCCGTCTTCACTGGTATCATCTGAAATTGGTAGAGTCTTTTTTTTTTTAATTTTTTTTTTAACGTTTATTTATTTTTGAGACAGAGAGAGAGACAGAGCATGAACGGGGGAGGGTCAGAGAGAGGGAGACACAGAATCTGAAACAGGCTCCAGGCTCTGAGCTGTCAGCACAGAGCCCGACGCGGGGCTCGAACTCACGGACCGCGAGATCGTGACCTGAGCCGAAGTCGGACGCTTAACTGACTGAGCCACCCAGACGCCCCGGTAGAGTCTTTTTTAAAAAGTCAGTGTTGAAAGAACAATAAAGGGAATGTTACTGATACTAGTAATTACAAGGAGACTGTTGTCCCACATATTGTATTCAAACAGATTTTTAAAGAATGTATAAATATGCACGTGCTTGGCCCTCTTTCATTCTCTACCTTGGGACAAATATAGGCAACCTCCCAATTCTAGCTTATGGAGCACATACAACTGATCCAAGCATTACAATGATACGAAAGAAGACTTAAACTATGTCAGATTATGAACATATTGATTATAGGAAGTTACATGAATATGGAGGAATACACAATAATGTGTAAAATAAATATGGAGCTAAGTAAATATTTGAGATCTAAGTATTCCTTATCTTTATGTCTGTGGGGAAGCCAGGGCCTGCTTTGAACACCGCCTCTCCACTTAGTAGCTGTGCCACCTGTGGTAAATGACTCAACTTTGCTGGGTGCCTCAATTCCCCATCTATAAAATGATGATAATAATAGGGCCTGAGTTGATGATTAAATGAGGTATACATGGATAGCACTCAACAATACCTGGTGTCAGCTGTGGTATGAAATACTAGAAATAGTAAAAAAAAAAAAATGTCTTAAGGTGGTGGGAATATGGGTGATAGATTATTATTTTACGTTTCTCCAAATTTGTTGCCTTTTCAGGCAAAACAAACAAAACAAACAAAAAACAACTCTTGGAAACAATGATCTGGTTTCAGTTATATATATTTGATAGTTCTTTTTGTGAATTACTAGTAGCCTACGATTATATGTTTCTTTGTTTTTTGTAAAATAATGTCAGATAATAATAGCAATGGATTGGGAGAGAATGCTATGGTTTTTGTTTTTGTTTTGTTTTTGTTTTTCATAATGGGCAGAAATTGAGTTCTTCTTGACCATGGCTTTCTCAAGGAAGGAGATGGAAAGGATGAGGTGGCTTTTTCAAACAAAGTCACTAACAGCATGGAGCTTGTCATTAGAGAATGCAAATTGGATTTGGTCTTCTCTGAGACACTTCCTTCCGAATCATTTGCAACTTTGCCTCCAGACTAAGGCTATGCAATTAAAACCAAATATTAGGAAGACAGGATTTATTTATTTTTGCTTTTAAAGATATGATATGAGTTCAATTTTTCACGAGCTGTTACACAAGCAGCATATTTACATGCAAGTTAGTATTTAGTGGGGTGTGAGGAAGTAAATGCCCCAGTCTCCTTGGAGATGAAAAGAAAAAGCATCCAAATGAACCTTGATGTATTAGCCCAATGTTAGATGCTTACCCTATCTTAGTATCTGAAAGAAAGGCTTTTGTTCCCTACTTGTATCCTACTCACACCCTGAAGTTACAAACAGTAGGCAGGCCCAGGGAATCGTGCTTACTCTCTATTCCAGAAGGGGTCAAGGAGAACCCTTTCAACATAACCTCTCGTTTTCAAGATTGTTCTTTCTTGGGTGGTGGCTGTGGCAGCTTTCATTCTGTAAAATATGGCAACATAAAACACAACAGTCACCGTCAGGCCAAAATGACCAGAAATTGCTGAACAAAGCAGGCAACAGCTCCAGATGGAGAGTAATGAAAAGCAGACCACAGTTCATTCAGATACTCAAATGCAAGGACCACATAAGAGCTATTGTACAAGTCACAGAGATTTGCAGAGCTTTGTTTGTTTGTTTATTTGTTTGTTTGTTTTTCTGTTTTCCTCCCTGTGTTTCCCTCCGGGTCAAGTATATTTGCTAATTTAAAAAGTCAGGGAAAATTAAATGAAGGAAGCCATTGAAAACATGGTGTAAATCTTCAATGAATTTACTTGTCTCTGCCTTTTCCTGCTTTTTAAGTTTGGTTTCCTCTGAACCCCTCCCCACACCATTTTTCTGACAGGCTATGTGTTCAGAGCAGAGGGAATGAGTAATGGATATTCCATAGAAAGTTTCCAGGCCTAATAGCCATAGGATATAAGTGTAGTTAGCCTGTGCCAAGCACACCAACTTCTAAGAGTTTGAAATACTTCCTTCTGCCTTTGTTGTCACAAGCTGGTTGAATTATGTTTATGGAAGCTTATGTTGCCTTTAACATTTCATTGGGCCCTTAAAATCAAAGTTGAAGACAAGTATCTAAAAGTTCTGAACTCACCCGTGGAGGACATCATTCATTCTTTATTAAATGGAATCATAAATTGTTATTTTTTGTGTAAGAAAAATAATTCTGCATGCTCTGCTAATTTTATAGAGAGGGATAGAACCGTCTTAAATGGTTTCAAGGAGGGGTGTGAATGAATCCATTTGGCAGTTCGAGATTCATGGCTGTGTTACACATTAAAAAAACCACATTTCTATGTAACTAATAAGTATAAGGCCATATTCTTGGACAGATTTGGAAATATTCAATTTATTTATCATTTACTTATTCACTGACAGGGAGTTTTTACATAGCAAGTGAGGGAAGTATGGATTTCTGTATTAAATCCGATGAACGTGGAGAAAGGAGGAGATATTATATATTGTCATATTTTTGTGTAAAGTCATTGTAGGGTATGAGGCGGCCTCTGCCTATGGACATGCCCCTGGGTAGAAGGTATATGTGTAAGTGGAACTATTTGCTTTCCAGAAAATAGCGTACCTACCCTGGGCTTGTCCACATAGAAACAAACAAGTAAAGGAAGAAACTAAACACTATGGAAAGCCTCATTTCTAGCACCTGTTATCTCCACAAATCAGTGCAAACTAAAATAAATGTTCTGTGAAATTTATGAGACTAAGGAATTACATTTTGAGAGGAATAGGCACCTCCCCTAGGTGGGCTCACAGTCTACTGAGCAGGAAGCCCATGAAGCAAAATGACTTGAAAAACACATTTATTCAATTTTCAAATAATAGGATTAGGTTACAAAAAAAAAAAAAAAAAAAAGACAAAATCAGTTGTATTTAGACAACTGCGTTTCCCTTTGGAAAATGAAATGTGTGATATTTCCCTGAGCTGCTTTTGTGGCGTTTAATTTATTCCAGTATTAATTTTACTACCAATCACAGGTAATCAATATATAAACATATATTGGTATTGACAATATATATAAACATTCATTTGGTATTGCTGGTGACTTTTATTTTCATTTCAGAAAAGGTTGGTTTGTGTAGAAACTTTACTAACTTCAGTCAGTACCTCAAGTTTACTTAGAATCACCCTGTAGGTACGTTTTACGTGACATTTTCGTCCTGGACCTCTTTTGAGAAAATCCCCATTTTTATAGTGTTACAGCCATAGTCTGGAAAGAATAACTTCTTTGAAGGTAAATGGTCTCCATTTGTTGTCTCTAGCTCATGTAGACAACAAAAGTAAAGATGTTTTCTCCTATTAAAAATAATCCTTCCAATCCTGTCATTTTCAATTCAACAGGTTAAATATTTTAGAGAGTTCTTTATTATTATTATTATTATTATTATTATTGTTATTGTTATTCTGTGTAAGAAGTCTTTGAAATAATGTAAAGCAAAATATATATTTATCTTATATTTGGGAGTCATACAACTACACGTTTCTTCAAAGGTCTTTTATAGCTATCTATTTACTCAGCATTTGCTTGTAATCACTGTTAATATACATAGTAGGCAAAAGTAAAACTATCCACAGATACTAGATACAGTGGGTAATCCTGCTGTTTTAAGTATAAAATTATTTTTGGCAGCATTTAATATTATAACCTACTTTCCTAATTTTTTGCACATGCAGAAATGACATTATTGGCCAAAAAAAAAGTAACATTTTTTTGTGAAGTTTAAAATGGCTTCAATGTAAAATGGTGCAGTCCTATTGCTTCCTCCCATAGCCTGAACATGACTTTTACTAATCCATACTTTTTAACTTAACAGAAATCCTTTTGTTCAGATATTCTATTTGCTTTCCTGCTTCTGTGTTTCATTCCCTATGTTTAGAAATCGACTTTTGGGGGCGCCTGGGTGGCGCAGTCGGTTGAGCGTCCGACTTCAGCCAGGTCACGATCTCGCGGTCCGTGAGTTCGAGCCCCGCGTCAGGCTCTGGGCTGATGGCTCGGAGCCTGGAGCCTGTTTCCGATTCTGTGTCTCCCTCTCTCTCTGCCCCTCCCCCATTCATGCTCTGTCTCTCTGTCCCAGAAATAAATAAAAAACGTTGAAAAAAAAAATTAAAAAAAAAAAAAAAAAGAAATCGACTTTTGTTAATAACATAAAATACTCTCTCTTTTTTTTTTACCTCTGCTAGTCTGTGTCAGTTATTTCTTCCTCAGTTAACCTTCTCAAGAAGTCCTCAGCAGACTCTTTCCCTCCTACTTAAACACTTTACAATACTATCACCTCCAAGCAAAATCTGGAGTCAAAGATCTTATGCAATCTAATCACTCTTGTTTTTACAATTATAGTCTAGATTATAAAACTCCTCAGGGTTCTCACAGGACTTATTTTCTGTTGCTAAGTTATTGAGGAAATAGTACAGTTCAGAGTAGTTACTTAGATTCCAGAGACTTTCTCTTTGAGAGCCTTTGATGTTTAATCAATGGAAAGAATAAACATGGAGGGGTATATGTTCTATAGTTCTGAAAGAAAAAAAAAAAAACAGGGGTACCAAAGGCATACCCATACACAAATTTCCTAGAGTTACTCTTTAAAATTAAGCATTTTAACTGAGAATATTTATTTTGTGAGGTGGAATTATCCCTTATTTGAATTTCTGTTTTCATTCAATGATTTCCTAAGGATATGGAAAATAAAAAATGGTAATATATTTTAAATAATGTGCAAAATATAATCTATAATGGAAAATATATGTGTTTGTCCAGTTTATTAAAATAAATGTAAGCCTGTAATACCGTATAAATAAATATAGGATTTCAAAATACGTAGGTCTTCCAAAAGAAACCCCACTTAGTTCTTGAGGGATTTTCCAAATGAGGTATATACTGAGAAAATCTCCAAGTAGTAATTTTAGTTCTCATGGACAAGTTACATAACATTTCTAAACATCCGTTTCCTCAGTTGTCAAATGAAGTTACCTTACAATGAAAAAAGTATTTTTCACAGTTACGGGGAACCATGTTTGTAATGGATCTGGTACATCAGGTAAGTTTTCTTGTGGCCTTGGACTTGGATTTCTTCTCATTGAACCATACTGTCCAGAGCTGCTACATATCTTACATAATTTAATGCCATTCTGAGTACCTTTAAAATGTTCAAGGAATGTGTATTTTGTGAATTAACACATATTTATTGAGCCTGGCTTTGTTCATAGCAGAAAGTGTAAGTACTTAAAGGATGTTTCTTTCATACATTTTGGTAGTGGCTATATGATAGTCCTTAGGATTTTTCAAGGCCTACAAACCGTATGTCTTTGAGGACAAACACATTCTGACACAGTAGCAGGTGGTGGAATTCATTCTGAGTTGAATAAGTTCTGAAAAAAAACCCTGAAAAAAATAGGTTCTTTATTTACCCTTTGTTATGTTGTTCACTCCATCATGTTACAAGTTCAGAGGTAAAGAAAAAGAAAGCCTAAAGATTCTTGCTTTCTTAGTTTTGAAGTCACAGTGAAGGCATATTTAATTTAGGGTAAGGTTAATCATCATCTGACTTGGTCCTTGTCACTGTTCTTATTGACTCATTGGTTATTCATGTTGCTATTAAAATAGCTATTTTTTCTCTCTCCTTTAGTAAAGAAATGAGAACCCTGGGGTATGAAAGAGAAAAACTTATGCATATGGCTAAAAAAAATCCTAAAACTCTAAAAACGCAAATTGAATTTGAAAGATGAATGTATCATTTATTACGGTTCTGCGAGTGGCTCTAAGTCAGCTCAAATGTCTCTTTATCTGTAAAATGTTGGTGATACAATGTCTCTACTTCATAGGATCATTTTAAACACTGGCGTCTTTTCCTCCTGTGCTGTGGAATGAGGGAAAAGGCCGGGTCTGCATTTAATTTGAACTACTTCTCTTAGGAAAAGGGCAGCTCATTTTAATTACTAGACATCCAGGTAGACCTATTGGCCATTCAGCTTACGTCAGCCCTTTGGAAGAAACCTGTGTTCACGAAGCATCTTTGGAATACCTCCCTATGATACTGACAAAGATACAGTTTCTCTCAAGAAGAAATAATAAGATGTTGCTGATATCACAGCTGTTTACATTCTCAGGGCTTGTCCACTATGTGAAAAGCAGGAGCTGAAACAAAAGATTTGAGGGAAGCAATGTTAAAGAACATACTGAGCTTTGGGCTTAAGGATGATGTGGAAAATAACCACATTTGAGACTGTACCAAAGTCACGTGATAAAATTCCAAGAGAAACATACTCTGAGGCACCTTGGAATTTATGTCTTTGGGGTACTTCTATTACAATAGATAAGTGAAGTGGAAAGTATACCTTATCATTGAAGGAATGAATGAAAGGAAAAATGTTTTTCTCAAAAAGGGAATTTTGTGAGGTGAATTTAGAGGCTTTTTAAAACAATACTATTAAAAAGTTTCTCAAGGGATTTCATGAGGTATTTTTGAGTGACAAGGGGTTAAGGATCGGAAAATCTTTAATTTCATATATCACATTTAAAGAAATTATGGCTAATTCTGTATATTTTCATTAAAAACAGATGATGAAATCGCTACTGATTTGACTAGAGGAAACTTTTTCAATTTTATTTATTATTATTTTTTAAAATATTAATTTTCGAGATGCGGGAGGGGCAGAGAGAGAGGGAGACCAAGGATTCAAAGTGGGCTCTGTGCTGACAGCAGAGAGCCTGACCCGGGGCTCAAACTCATGAATCGTGAGATCAGGAGCTGAGCCAAAGTTAGACGCTTAACTGACTGAGCCATCCAGGTGCCCTTAATTTTATTTTTCAAAATAAAAAGTGTATATATTCATTTGACACTATGATGATTTGACCTATATGTAGTAAACCAATTACTGTGTCAAGCTAATTAACATATCATCTCCTCACATAGTAATTTTGTGTGTGTGTGAAGAGATCACCTGAAGTCTACTTACAAATTTTCCAATATTCAGTACTGTATTAACTATGATCATTATGCTGTACATTAGATCTCTAGACACATTCTTCCTACACAGCAGCCGCTTTGTACCCTTAGACAAACATCTCCCATTTCCCCCAATGTTTTGTCTCTGATAATCGCTCTCTGCCCCTAAATATTTGGCGTTTTTAGATTCCTCATACAAGTGAGATCATTGTTTTCTTTGCTTTTTCTTTGTGTGGCTAGCTTATTTCATTCAGCATAAAGTCCTCCAGATTCATCTATGTTGTTACAAATGGCAAGATGTCTTCTATTTTTAAGGCTGAATAATATTCCGTTGTATTTATATACTACAATTTCTTTATTCATTTGTTGATGAACACTTAAGGTATTTTTCATATTTTGGCTATTGTGAATAATGCCGCAATGAACATGGGTTACAGTTGTCTCTTTGAGGTGCTGGTTTCATAACCTTTGGACACATACCCAGGAGAGGGATTGCTAGATCATACAATAGCTCTGTTTGTAGTTTTTGAAGAACCTCCACGCTACTTTTCGTAATGGCTGTACTAAATTACATTTCCCCCCAAAACATATAGGGGTTCCTTTTATCTACATCCTCATCAGCATTTGTTATATCTTATCTTTTTGATACAGCCGCTCTGACAGGTGTGAGGTGATATCTCATTGTGGTTTTGGCTTGTATTGCTGTGATGGTTAGTGATGCTGAACATCTTTTCATATACTTGTTGACCATTTGTGTGTCTTCTTTGGAAAAACAATTTTCAGATCCTTTGCCCATTTAAAAAATTTTTTTAACGTTTATTTTATTTATTTTTGAGACAGAGAGAGACAGAGCATGAATGGGGGAGGGGCAGAGAGAGAGGGAGACACAGAATCGGAAGCAGGCTCCAGGCTCTGAGCTGTCAGCACAGAGCCCGACGCGGGGCTCAAACTCACGGACCATGAGCTCATGACCTGAGCCGAAGTCAGACGCTTAACTGACTGAGCCACCCAGGCGCCCCTCCTTTGCCCATTTTTTAATAGGGTTCTTTGTGTGTTTGTTTCTGAGTTGAATGAGTTTGTTATATATTTGGGCTATTAACCCCTTATCAGATAAATGGTTTGCAAATTTTTTCCTGACTAAAGAAAAACTTAAGAAGCCAAAATTTCTCGTATGAAAGTCTATTTCAACGTCTAATCATTGTTTTGAATCAAATGAGAATAACTCCAGGTGAAATGGATGTACACCCATACATGTTATTATATATTAATGTATTTACTTATATATTTATTATATATACGTAGTTACACATGCATGTCCTTACATCTGTGTGTTTGTGTGTGTGGAGACGGAGGCAAAATATTTAAGAGATACTTACATCCCTAAGAGAATTTTAAAAACCGTTATCTAAAGATTTGCCATAAAGTGTGAATTTAATAAAATGTAATTTCACTTAAAGAAGCTTGAAGTGAAATCACTATACTGGTATGTAACTAAGCATCTACTATGTTACATAAACCAAAGAAGTCCTAGGGAAGTTGTTATGCCTTAGATAGTGGTCAGGTTCTTTGTGGTTTTTCTCTACTGTGGGAGGATAATGTAAGACAAGTCATACTGAGTTAGCTTTGCATATTTGCAATTATCAAATAAAAGGTTTGATATCAAGTTCAGGCATTGATAAAGTATGTATAGACTTGAAATCTGTGTAAAAAAATAACATTTATACTTTGCATCATTGTATTGCCACCAATTGTGAACTATTCATGTCAACTATTAATACAACTGAATATTTTTTAACGTTTATTTATTTATTGTGAGAGAGAGAGAGAGAGAGAGCGCGCACAAGCAGGGAAGGGACAGAGAGAAGGAGAAACGGAATCCCAAGCAGGCTTCATGCCATCAGCACAGAGCCTGATGTTGGACTCAAACTCACAAGATCTGTGAGCCGAGATCGAGAGTCAGTTGTTGAACCAACTGAGCCACCCAGGCACCCCTATTACAACTGGATATATCTTATTTATATTCCATGTCGTTCCATTCAGCCCATCATTCTTCTATGTCTTCCCCAAGTTTCTAGACGAGAGCCAATTCTTCGACCCTGTTCTTGTTAAGGAAATTTTCTTTAAAGTATACAGAGTATAGCTTTCCAGATAAGGTGATTTCAGTTTACAAGGGACCTTTTGTAGACAATAAAAAACCAGTGTGGTACATGAGCTGGGAGAAATACAGACCTGTGGAAAACCAGAACATAGTTTATCATTCTGGGGAGGAAGCCTTTTAGTACCTGTGTTACACTGTAGCCTTTTGTAGCATCAAAGGCTATCAGGCCTATCAGCCTTAGCCCACATTTTAATCTTTCCCATCTGAATTCCCTTAAGCAATGGAAGTAAACTCCTCAACCTATTTTCCACCAACCTAGTGACCAGCCAATCAATCAGCGAACCAAATAAACACACCAAAGAACCAAGACAAAGCAAAACAAAGCAAAAAAAGCATTCTAAAAGTAAGGGTCAGGAATGGTGTCTTTGATTTGTTTGCCCAGGAGAAAAGACCTGCTTACTTACCACAGTGAGCTGGGGGGATGAGTTGATGATGAGCTTTAGGGTCCTCAGAAATATGGTAAGCAGTGGTTATGGGGGCAGAAGATATATGCATACTAATATGCTGTGCAACTCAAATGGTCAAATTTGAGTCAAATGGTAGTTGAGCGGACTGGAGTCTGTAAGTCTCTTTGAACATTCCTATCATTCATTGAAAGAGTAAATTTGTCTAAAGGAACGTTGTTCAGCTATGACGCTGCTTCAGAATATTTAGATGTGAATCCTTTCTTACATTTAGTAGAAGCTAAAGCACTGTTAATTGTCTTAAAACCAGCTCCCCTCACTCACTCATGTACCTGCTGGGGCCCCTGAAGGCATGCACGTCTTCAACTTTCAACAGCTTATGCCTCCTTGCATGGGTATCAAATAACTCCAAGAATTATTGCTGTGCCCATTGAGCTGATGAGGAAGCACACCTGGAGATTCTGAAGAACTTTCCCAGCGTTCTACAGCCTCGAAATACAAGTTGGTCAAAGTCTCGCCCTCCATTATTTGCTCCCTCTACTTTCAAATAATCCCCATAAGTAAGACTCCAGTACATGGTCCTGGATGTTATCAATGACAGGTAGACACAGGGACAATGTTTTGATTTCGTGTAAAGGTGGACAGTTTGAAAAAAAAAAAAAAACGAAAACAAAACACGCAACACCTTTTACCCATCCAGTTCGATCCCACTGTAAACAGTATTGACTGGGGCTCTCGCTCTGTTTTGTCACTTACTAACAATAGCTATAAAAGAGTGTGCAGACCGTGCCTTGAAAGCACGGGCGTCTTTTGAAAATAGTTTGATCGTTTTGTTTCATTCCATTTTTTTTTTTTTTATTTTGAGTATGGCTTTCTGTTAACTTCAGTTTTGCACTTAAGTTATATTGACAAATGTCTAGCCTTTTTACCTGTGTTAACTTTCAAGTGAGCAGCAGTTTAATCAGTTTTAAGTGGGAAAAGATCACAGGATCATGGGCGGTGGTAGGAAGACAAAGTGTGGTTGATAATCCCCCTTCCTCGCGGGGTACAGAATGAGCCGTGTGCTTCCTTGAGGAGCCTGTGTGGTAGAGTTTCACAGCAAACGCTCTCTTTCATCATATTTAAGTTCTGTTTGGCTTGCCTCCTGTGTTTGCTCATGAGGATAAGGTTAAGACCTCTGAAGAGGCTACTCCATCCCAATTACTTACGCAGCCTCCCCTCTTTCCTTTAAATAGTTTGCACTTAGCTGTGGACAGTGTTTTGGGGTCATTATCTCCTTGATGGATGAACCCAGGGACAAACAACTAATTTCTTATTTGGATTCTAAAAGGTTGATCAAAAAGGCTTTGAATGTTTTGCATTTATCCACAAACCAGATCTTGCTGCAAAACACACACATGCCTGTGTCAGTTTTTCCTTTTTCAGTCTGGTTTTTCTCAAAAGGTTCTTCCCCCAGCCACATAGTTTTCTATTGTCCCAAGTCGCCTTAAAGCTTCTGACTCCAACCCCAAGGTTGCCTGGTCTTTCATTCCCTTGTGTTTTAAAGAAACTTGAAGCATCTGTGTTTAGTTTCATGAACAGCACTATTTAGGCACATGCCTTACTCCCTTGACTTCACTCTAGAATCCCTTGCCCAAGTGTTGGCTTGGAATTGTTACAATGTTTAGAGTCTGACTCCCATTTCTTGCTTGCCTAGTCCCTGAGAATTATGTGTCTCAGGCGTGATGTTCTACTTCCAGATGCTGATCTTGTAACTAAGTCCTCATTACTGGGACCACTGAGAGAATTATTTTACTTCTCCAGCAGCATCATCTGCATTTGGTCTGTTTTCATTGATGGGATTTTTGTAGGATGTAGTGTAACAGCAAGGCAGCCATTTTAATTTGTAATCAAAATTAAGTGACTCTTAGGACACGAGTATGTTTTGTTGGATTTCTTTTCAATCTGAAGTTTGTTATCAATAGGCGGCTATGAATTCCTTATGCAGTGGAAACCAGAACATCCTTTAGGGCTCGGCATCCATGTTCCTCCATGGTTACCACTTTGCTTTGACATTGCCAGCTCCTTGAATTTTTTGGACAAACAATGGGAAAGGCACGTAAAGCTTTCTCATTCAGATTTAACCCGAGAGGCAAAACGTTACCTGAAGCTCTGTGTGTGGCAAATGGTTTCATCTGGGCTTTGTTCTCTAAACAATTTGTAGATGGTTGTGTTCAGAATTCCCAGCCCTCATTAGCCGACTGCACACATGTGGAAACACAGAGGCTATGACCTTCAGATACACTCCAGAAGTACAAACTTGGTCTCTAAGTTTAGAGAGGAAATGCTTCCCTCTCTTTAGCCAGAAACTAGACTGATGTTTTATCCAGGCCACACATACATCGGCGCTGTCCCAGCCAGCAGGAAAAAAAATGACCTCCTGGGTAATATGTGCGTCACTAAGACTTACTGTGTCCTTAGTTCAGGGAGCAGAAGCCCACTTAAAGTGCACAGAACCTTAGGGTCTTTTTAAGCCGTAGAACACGAACCCAAAGTGGAAGTTATTGATAATTGGTGAAATTATTGATCATTTGCCCATGAGAATTCAACCAAGAAAAAAAATTAATTTAGAGGGGCAGTGGAGATGCCTCTTTTTTATTAGATTCATTTAAAAGCAAACGTGTGTTTTTTTTTATGACTACATTTCAAGAGTCACTAACCTTCCCAACCCTTTGAGCAAACAAACTTAATCGTATCATTTTTTTTTATCAAAGAAATACTATTTTGAGCGTGCAGTATGACGTTAATTGGGAAAAAGAAAAGAAGAAAAATCTATGTATGCTCTGGTAACAATTAGGTCAAAACATGTCTGACCACTACTGAAGATATTTTTGCTTGATAGATATAATTATTGGTGACATTTATGTCTTCTCTGGACTGTGACTTTCTCAAGGGAGTAAACACACCTCACTGCATCTACAAAACCAAGGCCTAGCAAATCATAAGGGCTAGTTAGTATTTCTCAACCCATTAAAGGATAACAAAATCAATCAATAAATAAAAGTAAATTACAAAATTGTATTTAATATCTAAACAGAATTCTATAAAAACAGTGCATTCAGAAAGCTAAGGACTTGAAGGAATCATGGAACTATGATTATAGATTATATATGATTATATATTGATTTCTGAATCCCCATATTTAAAAGAGGAATTGTGCTGTCTACAAAAATGAGCAGTGTCAGCATAATTTAACAGTATTGAAATGCAAAAGAAAAAAACACTCATTTATTTAAAAATGAGAAAACTTAAAGATGTACATCTTCACTAAAATTCAGTCACGTGTGTCAATTTTGAGGTCTGTATCATTTGCAATGAGATGACAAACTGATAAAACCTCTAATTACTTATCATAGAATAAAGGCCTTTCATGATCTGGCCTGTCCTCTAGTCTCTAACACAAAGGCTAGTACGGTTTTTGGGTGATGTGAGCCCTGTACAACTCTGGGACTGCTGGAACATTCACATTGTAGTCCTTGTGAGCAGAACTCCTGTAGATGTACAGTGACCAACTGTACATGTGGCCACACTGATGGCCCCGGTCAATTCTCATCTCTTTCTACATGTCCAGCCGTACCGGTTTACATGCCCCATGTAAAGGCACTGAGGCACCTACTCCCTTTGCTTGAAACATCATCCACCACCACCCCTCCCCCATCTAATAATACAGCCTGGCATTTATTGAGCATGTACATGTGCAGAAATTATGCTAAGAGCTTTAGAAGCATTATGGCAGTGTTATTTCAAACAGTTATAATTATCTCCCCATTTTATAGACGTGAGAGACGAGAAAGTTGTCTCAGTCCCCACAACTCTAAAATAGCAAATAGGGGATATGTATTCAGGTTTGCTTTGTTCTAGAGCCTGGCCACTTAATGTCTCGTATGTCCTCCTTCTCCTGTGCCATTTCTGTGCTCTTCCTTGACTTGTAAGACTGAGCTGATAAACACTTAGTCTTCAGAGCCGTCTTCCCGCCCCTGCCCAAGCTGACTCAAGTATTCTTTCTCCGTATCCCTTAATAACACTCTTTGTTCTCCAAAACATTCCAGCCAGCACTTAACAAACTGGATATGACCATTGATTTTTCTTTTTCATGTTCCTTTTAGGTCATGGGCCTATCAAGAGCAAGAATTATATACTTCCTGGGGTGCCTGGGTGGCTCAGTCAGTTAAGCATCCGACTCTGTCTCAGGTCATGATCTTGCGGTTGGGGGGTTCGAGCCCCTCGTTGGGCTCTGTGCTGATGGCCTGGAGCCTAGAGCCTGCTTCGGATTCTGTGTCCCTCTCTCTGCCCCTTCCCCCCCCCGCCTCCCCTGAGAAATAAACATTTTTAAAAAATTATATAGTTCTTCAGGGAAAAAAAATAAAGGGGTGCCTGGGTGGTTCAGTCAATTAAGCATCTGACTCTTGATTTTGACTTCGGTCACGATCTCATGGTCGTGAGATGAGTGCGGAGCTTGCTTGGGATTCTCCCCCTCCCCCCACTCTTGTGGGTGCCTGTGCTCTTTCTCTCTTAAAAAAAAGGGGAAAACAATTAAAGACTATATCTTGTTCATTCCTGGTTCACTTATGCTTAGCACATGCTTGAAACCTGAAATAGTTATCCAGGGAATGTCTGGAAGAATAAAATAACTAATGGCTTAACCACATCTTAGGTTCTCACTACATGGATGTAGTCCCAGGAAAGCATCATGTATGTGATTTGGGTTGTGATTAGAAACTGGGACAAATTGTAGCCATTTATCAAACAGCTGCAGTAAGCAGGAGCTCTTGGTAAGAACATTTGGACTCGGTACTCTGGCAGATTCATTGCCTTTTTTCAACAGTGCTTAATCATGTCCCTTACCTGGTTCAAACCTGTCTGTGACTTGTTATTCCATTCTCTATTAAGTCTGAATTCCTCAGTATGGGTTTAAAGAACCTCCATAATATGGATCAACCCACAGTATTGTTCATTTTGTTTCAACAGTTACCTTTAATGCCAAGCAGGTCAGTGACTTTCTCTCCAATACATCATGCTTACACCACCCAGGGGTCTTTACTCAATCCATCCCCTCACCCCAGAATACCCTCTGTATTCTTTCCTGAAAAATTAGTAGCAGACACCATGCATTTCTCTTGTTGTTTAGAACCACAAGACACTTAGCTCCCACTATGTTCCAGGATTTATTCTATGTATTTCATAAACATTTTATTAGGAAAAAAATTAGAGGTTCCTTTTGGTTCATGACAAAGGAGAAAGTCTTTCAAGAGAGACAGAGAGTTGATTAAAGTCAAAAATTGGTTTCTAAAAATAAGTTTGTCAAATTTAACAGTGATTCAAATAATGCATTGTTGTGTGTGAACAGAAGACAGCAGAAAATTAGTTCTGTGCTTGGGTATTTTGCGTGACTGTCATATTTAGTGTTATACCGTATGTGAAAAACAGTTTTTACTGAGAACTGGTGCCTCTGTGAGTCTCTGTGTTTGGTCTACTGACTATCCCATGTCAAAAGACTTTGACACTATATTTAGCCCAACACTTTGCTAATGTCTGCTGTTGGTTATAAAGGGAAACATGGAAAAAGAGTTTGAATCGGTAGGCAAAAAAAGTAGAAATTATGGGCCCTGCTCATAAGACCATCATATATAAAGAATAACACCCAGTTTGCCCTTACTTGGAGAATATTGCTCAATCATTTCACCGTTTATAAGAATAATAACAAAATGGGATTTTCATATTATGACTTAAAAGTTGAGGGGTCCCACTGTGTCTTAGGAAAGAATAAAAACACATGTGTCACAAGACTAACTGAAAACAGAAATTTCATATCTGTTCATGTTCAGAGTCACTTTGCTGACACTGTGCTCCTGAGTTTGGAATTCCTTGGAGAGCAGACGTTGGAAAGTAAAAGGTGAACTTTTCCAGTAACATTTGGTTTAAATTTATATGCAATTAAAATTCTTATGTTATGGTAGTAATATTTTTCTTTTTTCTTTTTTCTTTTTTTTTTTTTTTTTTGGTTTCAGAAACATTGGATGTTTCTGATAGAGTTAGCAAAGGCTTCCCTTTTCATATAATTTCTAACTGTTCATTCAGATTGATTAAAAATAAAAGGCAAGAGAAAGAAGAAAATGGGAAAATCCACCTCCTGGAAGGATTGTCTTCCCTATCTCTCCACAGATAGTCCTCAGGATTATTTAAGAAGTGGAGGACTGCTTTGCCATTGTTATATTACGCTGGTTAATAAATAAATGTACCACATATGTCCAAGTTTGGGATATGAGCATTTGAGAAGGGTTGATAAAAGCAATTTATTCTTTAGCTGCAGTATGTGGTGGGTTGTAATAAGAAGAATTTTGATTTACCTGGCATTGCAGTTGGAATTAAATCATTATCCAGAGACTGTAATAATGCATGAGTCCTTCTTAAATTTAATCATTAAAATCTGTAAGCCTCTCCACAAATATTCCTGGAATAAGTAACCTCGACAGTCTTAAAACTTGAAGATTTGATCTCAAGATATAGATATACTTGTGTTTATTTACGTTTCCACTTATATTTGTCCCAGGCTGCTGTAAAGTCCCTTTTCACCAAGAAACTGATCCAAAGAGTTGAGAATTAATACCAAGGACCTTGCCGGGAAAATAAAAACAAGAACAAAGTAAACCAAACAAAAGCAGTGGTGGGGACAGCTAGAATACTTCCTGTTCCTTGTAGATTGATCTTGGACAAACATCGTCTAATATTTCAAATTCTGTGGCATGTGAGCCATATTGTGGGTGCTGGGTCTCCAGCTTTGGCATTTAGAATACATATATATATATATATATATATATATATATATATATATGTGTGTGTGTGTGTGTGTGTGTGTGTATTCACACACATATGTATATAAATATATACACACACACACACACACACACACACACACACACATACATGAGCAGAGGAGGATTCTGACAATCCATCTTTTCTTTATAATCTTTGCAGCAGTTCCAAAAGTCCTTAGCTGGAGGATATATTTGGAAAGTGCTGCTTTTCTGCTCTCAACACATTCAGGTAACTATTCCAAAGCTGCTAAGGTTCCACTTGAGAGGTAACTTGCTATTACCATTTGTGCTGTGTGTCATAAATGGGCCCTATTATTTTCGCCGAGACCCCTCAGCAGCAGTTCCAAAGGAGCGACTCGAGATTTGATTATACAGGTCTCTCTCCTGAACACATCCTTTCACATTTGACATTTACACTGGTTGCGGATTTTTATGTAACTCATTAGAGAGCAGTCTGAACCTTAAAAAGGCGTTAGTCTTCCTAGAACCCTCTGGCAAAGCAAAGTCTTTTATTGAACTTAAATGTTTTGAGTTGAGACCTGTACTTGTCTGATTGGAAAGTGTTTCAGGAAACAGATTTTCTTATTTTTCTAAGCTAGGCTGCAGGAATTGAGCTGGAGATATCACTGACCGAAAGGATTTTTTTTCCCTCAAAGAGCTAAGAACCAAAGGAAATGACTCCAATGTTTAAAATCCTTTTATTTCCTCTGTGGACGATATCTGTGCAGCTGAGAGGAACCATTCCAGTTGGCCCCCACCCAGACTTTATGGGAACTGAGATTAGGAAGTTGTATGGTCAAAATAGTCATTGTACAAATTGCTTCCAGTCTAAAAACCTCAAAGTTCTTGACGAAGCCATGATTTCTTGCCACATTTTATTTTTTCACGTGGGTGACTGGCCTGGCATTCATTAATTACCCTGCCAGGATTTCTTTGGTTCTTCTGGTAACTTCTATATATTTTTCTTCCTTTTCTTTTGGGAGAAGGAGACAGAGTTTGTGGGCGAAGAATGCAGGGTGCCTGTAAAACTTCTCTTTGTGAGACACCACCTATTTTGCCCCTTTTCATTGCCTTCCATTTGAAATACAATCTCACAGTCAAGTGTATAAAAATGCTTTCTTCCTTTCCTAATTTCATCCTACACTTTTCTTCTTTCCTTGCTTTTCCATATTTGAGAAAAATAAAATGCTTGGATGTGGCTTCAAAATCCAACACCTGTAACTTTCTTTGACACAATCATGCTCTTTCCCTGGGGGGAAAAGAATGGTATTCGTCATTCTAAAATATTATATGCCCTCAGCTACCTTCCTTAGCCTTTAGGATTTTATTCATCTGTGTATTTCTGGTGCCTAACATGGTACCCGCCATGTCTGGAAGCGCTAAATGATTGAATGAAGCAGGCAAGAATGGGCAGCACGTCATAGTGGTGGGGTACACACAATGGGGAGGAGAGTGATTATTACACTCTTGAAAAATTCCAGGATTGTTCTCGGAATTAAAAACTGTTGAAAGAGTAGGAATAGACACAATTCTGTGTTCTACTACAAATGTTTTTCCCTGTATCGTATCTGCTTTGTGGGAAGTCATGCAAGCTGGAGGCTCTGTTGCTGTGATTAACTTTATTCTATACCAACCTAAAGTCACTCATAGTTTTGTGGAGGTGGTTGCTCCTCTATCTTCATGGTTTTCTTTTCAGAAGTCTTGGATTTGATGGGAATGCGTAATAGTCTTCTAATTTAGCATATACAGCACATTAACATGAACCTTAGTGTCCTGACATTTACACCGAATGGGATTTATGCATAATACTTGTTCACTGTACAGTAATTTGATTTGATCCAACATTCGTCAAATACCTATTTTTGATAGAACCCATGTTTGGTACTAGGGATAAGAAATAGGGAAGGTGAGTGTGTGTGTGTGTGTGTGTGTGTGTGTGTGTCCACACACACACATACTAAAACTATATTTGATTTTATATATAATATGTAAATATATATTTGCTTTCATATACAATATTGCCTTTATATGTAGTGTTATATATATATAAACTAAAACCTTATTGTTATACATATAACTGAAAGATACCATGAGCTTAATATCTAATATTAATATCTAATGACAAGTGAGCACTTTATGCATGTCAAATCTCCTTCTAATGACTCCACACGTCTTAACTCATTTAACCCTCCCAGCGACTCTACGAGGTAGGTGTCAAGGTTCCTGGCATTTCACAGATGAGGATACGCCTTGAGATCATTCAGTCTCTAACTTACAGAGCCTGTGTCATGTAGTGCCACAATGTATGCTTTTAACTGTTAAGTTTGGAAAAAGCACAGAGGAATGTTTCAGAGAGGAGGTGATACTTGAGCTTGACTCTAAAGGATGAATGGAACTTTATGTAGCAGAGATGGCAAGAAAAAAAGATTTCACTAGAAGAGGAGAGGGCATGACAGAGGCAGAAAGCTGTAGACATGCATGGCATTTTCTGGGCCTGCGTGTATGGGAACGGTAAGCCATACAGCCTGAAATGCAAGCTCAGGTGTTGTTGTGAAGTTTCTTGAATAAAAGCCAGAGTAAAGAGCATATTACAAAGCCAATGGGAATCAAGGAGAGATTCATAGGCGGACGAGAATAATGCAGTCGGAGCTATGTTTTGAAAAGTCAATTCTATCACGGGAAATTGGGAATGACAGAGGAGTAGGAAAGCAATGTGGGCGAAGAGGATGAGCCCTTTACTTTGCATTCCTGTGTTAGCATAACAGCTAAAAATGCTGAGCAGTGACTGAGAGTATTTTTCCTTGTAGCATACAGAGACTGAAGGGAGGTAGTTAAGCCAATATGGCAACTCCATCATTTAGGGACTCAGAACTCACCTGTCCTTAGTGTGTGCCTTTTATCTTCATGCCTTCTTCTGCCTGTGGTTTCAGATGGCTGCTCCAAGTTAACGTTACATTTGCATTCCAGGCAGGAAGAATGCAAGGAGGCTAAGGGGCAAAAGACGAGTGGTAGTTGAATGTGGCCTTGTTCAAGAGTGTTCCACTCATATATCATTGGCCCTAAACTGTAACACAGTCATGGGTTCATGATACTCAGGTGAGGCTGGAAATTGCAGTTTTCATAGCTGGGCACATTGCCAACCATTACTAAAATAGAGTGCTGGTAGGAAGAGAATTCTGTCAAAGTAGATATTGCAGCTGTCTGTATGAGAGTTTAAGAGGACATGGACAGAGGGCTTTGCGAGTAGAAAAGGTAAAGTGGAGACACAGGTTAAAAATGAGAATCGGGAAGACCTGGGCACCAATCAGATGAGGTGGGCTGGGAGAGGGCAGGGATCAATGAAGACTGTAGTTTTCGACTTTGGCAATTGGGTCGCTGATGGTGGTTTTAAATGAGATGGGGAAAAAAGGCAAGTCATTTTGATGGACAAAATAATGCATCTGATTCAGGATATACTGAGTTTGGCATACCATTAGGACATCCTGTAAAAACAAAATGGTAAGTTGGTATAATAGACCTAAAGGTCAGAAGATGATAATATGAGGGTCAGGATCATCTAAACCACAGAAGCTCGTTAAATCACTGAAGGAAAAAATATGGGGTGGCACATAGCAGAAGACTAAGGAGAGGGAGTGTTTAAGGGCAAGCAGAAAACCCAGAAGAATGGACAGGGCAGGACGTCCTAAAAGGTAAAGGGGTAGCATTTTTAAAAAGAAACAGTTGATGGTGTTAAGTAACTTAACAAGACTCAAGACTACAGAGGAGACACCGGGTTAGCGATTAGATCACTGTTCATGTTCAGTAGTTGTTGAAAAACTGAACATACTGACACATGTACTTCTTACCTTTGTGTGTATGTTGATTTCATATTCTTGCTGGGACCAGCTGCGTTAAGAGAAGAGGTTACACAGAAGTCAGAGCACTTCTAAAATCTACTAAAAAACAAAAATGGTATTTGAGGATAAGACACCTCAAGGGAACATTGACACATACCATGAGTAAAGCTCTCAGTGAAAACATTGAATCTTATGCTTTAGTTCTCGTTTCTGAGAATCCTTCTACATGGCCTTGTTTTGTTTTGTTTTGTTTTAAATATCCATTCTTGTAGCTTTTGCAAAACTGTAACTTACAGAGCATCTGGGAGTAAGTAAAAGGGTAGGAAAAAAGCCTGTTGTACATTAGTAACAGCACGTTGCAGTGCCTACATTTTAAAAATAGTGCTTGCCTCTCTTCTCTCTCTGAGAACAGGGCTTTCATTCATGCACCCTCAAGTGTATATTTGATGACCATTATGCATCTGACACTTACCAGGCATAGACCATTGGGTGAGGCTGGCTCCAACACTCTCAAGGACTCAGGCAGATTCCTTGTGGTTCATTTTGGAGAAATACTAAGGACATATCCAGGTTTCCTATGTGGACCCACTGCCACTTAGAAGTGAATTTTAAAAACAGAACAACTCTTTTATGAGTTGTCGTCATGGTATTGGGCTGATGTCATAGATCTCCTAGATATCTAACTGCTGTGTCCATTCCTTAGTTTAGGCTATACATTAGCCAGTTCCATGCATGGACACATACAAATAATGAAAATGCCTCAGGAAAAACACAAAAGGTTTCCATTGTTAATAAATGTGTACGGGTATCTCTTCTTGACCTCTTCCATAGTAAAAGAAGGCCATTATTAAAGATGCATCCTTAACAGAAGAAAATATGAAAACATTTATAGTTTTCAGGGTAAATTAGCAACTCTCTTTTCACCCTGGTGGGAAATGTCTAAATTTAAGTGACCATTTTCATCTTGTCGACACACTTCAACACTTGTGTTTGTTCATCTTTCAAACTTGGTAAGATTTGGTAAGCTTGTTCACAGTTTGCAATTTGCTGAAGGCTGGAGTCCACTTATCCACTGTGTATGATAAGGTGGGAACGATGACATTTTAATTGTGTCTCGACAAATAAAGTATTCAGTTCTCCCATAAAGATTTTATTATGTTCACAAAAACAGCAGATAACAAACTGAAAATGGTAGTGATACCTATGTTAGCAAGGCTGCTGAGGGACTGCAGTACAGAGATGGGAAGGGAGCACTGGGCTTACGTATATGTCTGTGTCCCCCCCACCCTCCCCCCTGCCAAATAATAGCCTGAACTGACTGCGTTTCAATAAAATTGTCACACCTCCCATTGATAGTTGCAATGTAAATTGGTACAATTCCTCTAGGAAGCAATTTGTCCATATGTTTCAAGGCTCCACAGATATTTTACCTTGGCCTTTACACTGCTGGGGACAAATCTTGGAACAGAAACTAATCCAAGAGAAGTATTACTATATGTGAGAAATGATGAGGGCGGAATCAGGGAAGGGCTATGTGAATAAAGAAGATTTAAGAGATTCAAGAAGTGTGAGGTAGGTTTGACCAAGTCCGGTGATGGCAAGGATGGGTAGAGGATAGGAAGGTAGAGAAGTGGGAGTCTAGAATGACCTCCAGGTTTCTGTCCTGGACACCTGTCTTGGCTCACTCGTTTTGAAGCAAAAGGAACAAAGTGAAGAACAATATTAGAAAGGCTCCCCAGTTTTGCATTGAGGGCTGTTGAATTTCAGAGATCTAGTGTCAGAGAAAAGATGTTGAGTAGGCAAAAATACACAGATTTTTTTGTGTTTTTTTTTTTCAAATGCGTAGATGTGAAAGTCATAAGTGAATACTGGGAAGCAGCCTCCCGCAAAAAATTTAAAGGAAATATTTTTTATGGAATGGAATGCTAGCATACCGTAATGATGGTGAGGACATTTGCATCTTGGGAAAATTCTCATGATATAATATTAAGTAAAAAATGAGAATAAATGCATTTCTGCAATGATGATACTTACATGCACAAGGAAAGAGACTGGAGGAAGGCAACAAAAAGGAAACTATTCTAATTTGAGTGGGCCGTAGGACGATGAGAACTTTTTCTTTGGTTTGCTGTGAACACTGATGTTACTTTTTTTTTATTTAAAAAAATTTTTTTTACATTTATTTATTTTTGAGAAACAGAGTGAGACGAAGTGCAAGCAGGGGAGGGGCAGAGAGAGAAGGAGACACAGAATCTGAAGCAGGCTCCAGGCTCTGAGCTGTCAGCACAGAGCCCCATGCGGGGCTCGAACTCACGCGAGATCACGCGAGATCACGCGAGATCATGACCTGAGCCGTAGTCAGGTATTCAACGAACTGAGCCACCTAGGTGACCACGAACACTATTGTTACTGTGTTTGTGCCACATAAATAATCTGAAAGCACATATACATGTTTAATCTAAGCACCACGATAGAATTCTGAAATTGAGGAATGTTCTTAGAAACTATTGATTTTTAAACCTTTTTATATAATAAAATATTAGATGAACATGTATCTGAAACAAATCAAAATGGAGCACCATAATTTGAAGACTTGGCGAAGAATCTATATACCTCTTGCTTCCCCTCAAGAACTTCTAGGTAAGGGCCACAGTTTGAAAATGACTGAGTATTATGTCATTCTCCTCAGATGACAGAGTGAATCAACAGAACTCCAGTCTGGTTCAACTGTCAGGCTGGCTGTTTTTTGGCTGCTTGAACCCTATCTGCCGATTTCCTCCTTTGCTCTCAAACTTCCTGTCAACTAGATCAGATAGGGTAGCTTGGACGGCTGAAATCTCAAACTGGCACCCAAATTTTTCCTCCAAAATACATTCAAATTGCTGTCTTGGTATAATAATGGAAGTTTTACAACGGCATTGTAAAGTATGGTCATTGTTTTTATCTCAGGATAACTTTTTCTGTGATTTATTGAGCTTGTGGTCAAAATCTTTACCTTTCTGTTCTGATTAGAAGTTATCAGATAAAACACAAGCGCTCCGATTAAATTCAAACTTCAAATGAATAACATAGATTTTTAGTACAAGTATGCTCCGTGTAAGTGTTTTTTAGTATAAAAATGTTCAGTATAACTGGACAACCTTTTTTCCCCCCCTAAATTTGGCCACCTAGTCCCAATATGAAGATGACACTTTCATTCTGTGGCCACCTAGTCATGATCTAGACCTAGTGAAGTAGCCTTAAGTTAAGTGTATCTTCTGAGTGCTTGAAATATGGGAGTATGAAATAGATGTGAGTACAAAATGCACACCCGGTTTTGTAATAAAAAATAATGCGAAACATCTCATTAACAATTTTAATATCAACTACATGTTAAGATGATAATATTTTGGATAAATTGGTTTAAAGAAAATATATCAAAGTGATTTCACCTGTTTCTTTTACAGTTCTTAATGTGGCTGCTAGAAAATTTTAAATTACATTTGTGTCATGAACTCTGTTTCCGTTGGACAGTACTGATTTTCCACACCTAGGGAAATCCTAATTTTTATCTGCTTTATCTTGCAGAAGATATTTCCAAGGAGGCAAATAAATACCATTAGCACAGAAGGCTGAATAAAAGTTGTAAAGATTTATGCAAAACAAACTTAGGCAACCTACGCGGAGAAAAATTAGAGTGTATCTTTATGTCGGTCAAAGTAGTAGTTTAATTTGATAAACACTTCTGGGAGGATTAGTTCTTCCAGTTCAGAGAATACGTACGTACTGTGCACAGAGTAACATGAACGGTATATTATGCTTTATTGTTATTTCTCAGCAAAACACACTAAGTGCTAATTTCTTTGTGATTGCAAAATGCATGTACTCTGTCCTTTTGTATTTCCATCAGAACTCATTGGTGTTTAATTTTGTTCAGTGAGGTTAAAGAATCTTATGTCATAGACCTCTAAATTGGGAAGGAATCACAATGTATTACCTGCTAAGGTCAAGGTTCATATCAAAACTAATCTTAACTGTTTCGTCTGCCTGCAGTGCACTTTCCCCAGGGAGGCTCTGGGGTCTCTCCTGACTGTGTTCAGGTCTCTCCTCAAATGTCATCTCTTCAAGAGGCCATCCCGTGACATTATTATCTAACATAACAGTCTGTCACTTTCTCACTCTTACCCCACTTTATTATTTTTGTAACATTGGCATTCTCTTTTATTTTGTTGTACTTAAATTTTTAAATTGTTTCAAGTAGCACATATCAATTTTTCATCTTTGCAACTAGCAGATAGCTACATGATGCCAAAATTGTTCACTGTAGCAGCCTCAGAAGCTAGAATAGTGCCTAATTCATAGGTAGATGTTATAATCCTATGCCTTTCCGATATTTTTTAGTGTATTTCTTTCTTATTGTTTCTTGTTACTTAATTATTTGTCGGAATCTGAAAATTCGAGTTTTGATTGGTCTTTTCCCTCTTTGGAAGTCAGCAAAACATAGCTCCTAGATCTCTGCTCGTTCACTTCTTCATAGTGGTCTCCTGCCCTGAGTCCGGCATGTGCTAGGTTCTGGAAATACAGCAGTAATCTGTCTAGCCAGAGCTCCGGCTCTCAGCAAGCTTGCATTCCTATGAACAATCTCCCTCTTCATGGTTTTAAGCTTCCTTATTGAACTGAACTGCCAGAATATTGAGTCCATGATGTGTAAACATGTGCTGACAAATTTCTTTGCTGTTTTTAATGGAATAAAAAAATGTGGGACTCTTGCTTTGTTCTGAGCCCCATTCTCAGCTCCTTCTGTAGATTAACTCATTTATCCTCACTGTAACACTAGTGCTATTATTATCCCCACGTTTCAGATGAGGAAACTCATCTGATGAGGTGAGGAGAGGCACACAATCAGTAAAGGACTGAGCCAGAGTCTAAGTGAGATAAGCTACAATCAGAAGTGACAGAATCAGAACTTAAGTCCGGATAGGCTAGCCCCAGAACCTTCTAACAACCCAGACACATAAGGCTGATGCAGCCAACCTTGTGTACTTACCAAATATACCTCGTGTTGATCTCTTTGATGAAAGTTTAAGGTCATGAGTTATTTCATCTAGTTTGGGCGTGTAGTCAGTTCGGAATGTTTTTTATCTCCATCTTCACACAACCTAGTCTTACCCGTTTCATAAGACTCAACATGTTAGAAAATCAAGGTCCCGTTAAGAAAAAGTAAATACCTCTAGGCAGTACCTACAGAGGGATTATTTGCATACAAATGGAACAACTCAGATGCTCAACACAGCCTAGAAGGGCAACCCAGAGTTTAGGGTATTCTTTTCCCCCCGTTATCACGTCCAATTCCAGCACACGGGAGCTCAGCCTCCTGGACCACACCCAGCAAGTGGCAGAAAGAGGATTTGAACTTGTTTCTGTCTAGCCACAAAGCCTACACAGGTTTCAGTGAAACTCAGTGGTTTACAACATGAAAGCATACAGACATAAAGGAAACGTGGCTGCTCCTTACAGTGAGTAAGGGGTGGTGATGCTCCTTTAAAATGCACACAGTATACACTGATTTCACAAAACATTTTGGACTGCGAGATATGAGCGGTTCCCTTTAAATGCTTCAGAATGGCCTCATGTGACCACAGAGAGTAGAAGAAAATATCTGAAGAATGAATTTCTTTCAGGGAGCCAAATATTAATAAACATGTATTGTAAATGTACTTAACAAGCACATTTAGTTAAGGAATTCATTCATATTCCCTTCTTGCATTCTTGTTTTTTCTCTTGTTGGGTTTTTGTGTATGTGTTTTGGGGACTGTGACTTTAAAAAATATTTTTAAAAAGCCCACAGTTAGTCCGTGAGCGCATTTTTATTCTGGCTCTGGCCGCAAGGACGGAGCTGGACGAGGCTCTATATCAAAATAAAATCCAGAGAGGCATTCCTAAACTTGGACCTTTTGTCCACATTCACTTCCTGTTGACCGAGTGACAGCCTTTCAGCTGGCCCCTGGTCAAGCTATTCGCACAGAATAGGGAGCAGTGTTCTCAAGGGCAGCGAAATCTTGCAGCTGATTAAAAGTAGCAGGAGATGCAACCAAAATGCCAATTCTCTCTTCCTTTTTGGGTTTGCTTGAGTCCAAAGGTCAAAAGGAAGACAACAGCTCAGTGTATTGGTGTGCAATTCCACTCCCACTATGGCTCGATGATACAACATATCCTGATCCTTGTCTCATCAAAGGAGTTCCTGAGTCTTCAGTCTTTGTCCCCTAAACACTGGCTTGTGTGAACATGCTATTAGCTGGCAGCGTCCAATTTCAGTATTAGCGGTGACATTTGGTTTCAAGCTCCTCACACTTGTCTATGCTGGGTATGAATCAGGAACGGCTGCCAGTTTTCTTTGAGGGCATTTTAGTATCATTATCCTAGTGCTTATGCTATTATCTCTCAAGTGTTGTTTTCCAGCTATTTTCCGCCGCTAAAAAGACAGGGCGGTTTAGTTATTTTATCAATGAAATTTGAGCATGCAGTGTAGCTAACTCTTGACTTGTGGTTTTCTTTATTTCACGGCCTGGCTGAGGAAATGCTCCTATTTCCGGTGGGTCGACACCTCAAGTATCATCGGGTCCCTCACTAGTCAAAGTGTCTTCCAGGAAGGAGTGGTGTGGGCATCAACTGGGAGCTTGTTAGAAATACTCAATCTTAGGCCCCACCTCAGACCTTTTAGAAGGAATCTGCATTTTAAGGAGACCCCCAGTGGGTTTCATGTGCAAATTAAAGTTGGAAAAGCAGTGATCTGGCCCAGACCCACTGCTAGGAATGCACCTTCTGACCAGTCCTGAGGAAGGTTTTCCAACCAGCCTCTTAAATATTTTCAGCAGTAGCCATGTCACTTTCGCAAGACTTGTTGGACAGCTGAACTTGGCCTTCTTGTAATTTTCACACTTAGACTTTTTTTTTAGAGCAAACAGAATAGGTCTGACTTGACCTTTCTGATGTTTGACAGAGCTAACGTATTCCCCATCCCATCCTCTTCCTCCCTCCCTCCACTTCTCTGTTTTTCTGTCTCTCTCATTCTCTCCCTTTCATCCCTCCTGCTTGTCCCTCTTTTATTCTTCTCTCTGGTCATGCTAAGTAGATTTTTCTACCATTCTTCCTCTTGCCTGGTTTCCAGATTTTTCAACAATAATGATTACTATTTTACTAATGGGCTCTAGGTTGCCGGGGTCCTCTTAACAGGTGATGTCCAAAATGGAATAAAATACATATAATAGTACTTTAAATGTATCAATAAGTACATTTTTATCATACCTGTTTGTAGAGAAGTGCAGGGCATTTTTTTTACCTGTAGAACAAAGGGAGAACTTTTGCTGCTGACCAGCTGACCTGGAAGGATTTGAAGGCCAGGTGATCCAGTGACTGACATGGTTGTTTCTCAAATGGTATCAGTAGGAAAATTAAAAAAAAAAAAAAAAAAAAGATGGGGGAAGTAGGTGCTTAAATGAGAACTCCGCTAGGTAATACCAAAGCCACAATACTAAAAGGCACAATTACGCTCTTTGCTTCCATCAACCATACTCCTAACTTGAGTGGAAAACAAATCCTAGGGTAAGTATAAAATGCTTATGAAAATTAAACCTGTAAAATTATCATGAAAATGCTATTTGAGGGGTGCCTGGGTAGCTCAGTCGGTTAAGCGTCTGACTTTGGCTCAGGTCATGATCTCACGGTTTGTGGGTTCGGGCCCTGCGTCAGGCTCTGTGCTGACAGCTCGGAGCCCGGAACCTGCTTCAGATTCTGTGTCTCCCTCACTCTCTGCCCCTCCCCTGCTCACGCTCTGTCTGTCTCTCTCTGTCTCAAAAATAAATAAGCATTAAAAAATTTTAAAAAAATAAGAAAATTCTATTTGATAACGTTCCTTGAGGTCGGGGTGGTCTGAGTGATCAGCCTCTTCCATATATTGACATCTGAATCATGTATGTTACTGTGGTTGGTACAAATCTATCAAAGCCCTTTTAAATTTTTTTTTTTTTTTTTTAATGTTTTTTGTTTATTTTTGGGACAGAGAGAGAGACAGAGCATGAACGGGGGAGGGGCAGAGAGAGAGGGAGACACAGAATCGGAAACAGGCTCCAGGCTCTGAGCTGTCAGCCCAGAGCCTGACGCGGGGCTCGAACTCACGGACCGCGAGATCGTGACCTGGCTGAAGTCGGACGCTTAACCGACTGCGCCACCCAGGCGCCCCTCAAAGCCCTTTTAAACAAGTCCTAAAGTTGGACTTAGAGCACTGTTTTCAGATCTAGTATGTTGCTCTGACAGGTGAATTAAGTGGCAGACTCAGGGAGCACTTGACCTGAACTCTGATATTTGCAGTGAATCTAGGTTTGAAATTTTGCCCAGCCCAATCAGTACCACCCAGGAAACTGGGGGATTGGTGTTCAGTGTGCACAGGATCACAATTTCCACTTAAAAGTCTACATCCATCTAGAACCCTAGGATTTTAGCACCTTTCTTAACTGTTGGTTCTTATTTGGCAAAATGTCACTCAAAGAAATAACAATCATTGACCGTTATTTTGATTTAACATAAAGACATTACCTGATTTGTGACTAGAACTTCCCCATAGAAATATCCAGTATGATCTTCCTGTTAAATTTTCAGTGTCTTTCTTCTTCCTCCCTCCCTTTCCTCTCCTCTCCTCTCCTCTCCTCTCCTCTCCGCCCCTGCCCCTTCCCCTTCCCTTCGCGGGCACGCACACTCTCTCTCTCTCTCTTTCTCTTCAAACACTCAAGCACCGTTGCTTGTTTTCACAATCATTATTGCAAATCGGTATCAATAAATCAGGACAAGTAATTAAGAAATATTAACCATTTCTGAAACTTTCAGAAATTCAAATACATTTCACACGTATCTTTCTTTTAAATGTTATATATGGTACTCTATATCCTAAAAATTTATACCAACTACAGTAACACACATTATTCAAGTATTTATGGTATTAAGGGGTTGGTCATTTACACTTCCCCTAACCTCAAGATCATTATCAATAGCATTTTTGTAATCATCATACACTTGTGATTTTCAGAAACGTTTCATGCTGACCCTAAAATTTGTTTTCCAATTCAAGTGTTTTTGGTTTGGAGACACAAAACCACCCTATGATAGAGGGCCATACTGAAAATGTCTGACAACTTTGGAAAATTGCTCTTCAGAGAGAGTTTTGGTGGTAAGGTAGTCATTTGCCCTCATGTTGTTTTTGAGAAAATTAAAAAAAAAAAAAAAGAATCTGGAATTAAGTTGCTACTCACAGTTTAGAATTGATGATGAGAGTGGAAAAACATGAGCTCATGAGACTCTGTAGATTGATCTAAGGCACTTCCTTACACCAGTGAATATATGCTCTGGGATAGAAAACTTTGAAGCCATATCACGACTGGTGCCTTTCTTTCACAGGATCTACTCTTCCAAATAATGACTATGCTGGAAATAACACACGTATAAGCTATGACTGTGTGAGTGAAGAGCAATGGAGAGATGCCAAATTTTAGGAAGAAAGGAGGAAACAGATGACCACTAATTTGCATACATTTAATTTTTTATTAAGTCACAACTTTATTTTTTTTGAAGATGCAAGAAACCATGGAATTGCATCTTATTATTTTAGCTGCCTTGTTAATATGAATCCAAAAAAGAACTTTTCTTTTATGAAGAGAACATCAACAGGAGTCAGGAATATATGCAGAGTGTAGTATACTTCCCATACACCTTTTCTTTTTTTTTTTTTTTTAATTTAAAATACAGCATATAGTGACCTATTTTCTTTGTTTCTATTTTATTTTATTTTATTTTGGTATTGCCTTTTATTCTCTTATTTATTTATTTATTTATTTTTATTTTATTTTTTATTTAAAAAAAATTTAATGTTTATTTTTGACACAGAGTGAGACAGAGCATGAATGGGGGGAGGGGCAGAGAGAGAGGGAGACACAGAATCAGAAGCAGGCTCCAGGTTCTGAGCTGTCAACACAGAGCCTGACGTGGGGCTCGAACTCACGGACTGCAAGATCACAACCTGAGCCAAAGTCGGACGCTTAACCAACTGAGCCACCCAGGCGCCCCTACTTTATTTTATTTTTATTTTTTAATATTGTTTATTGTCAAATTGGCTTACATACAACATCCATTGCTCATCCCAATAAGTGCCTGCTTTTTCTCATGTTCATATAAGACATTTTAATGGGGAACATTAGTTGAACATCATGATTATTATACATGCGGGTGACTCAGTGAGGTCTAAGGATGAATTCCCTAAATGTATTTCATAAAAAAAAATGGAAATGTTTTTATCTTATCTTATCTTATCTTATCTTATCTTATCTTATCTTATCTTAGGACTAGAAGCACAATGATAAATACTGTCATTGTGAAGTTATGAGATTTTGTGAGTAAATGAAATCCATGACGGTGTATATAGCATTCCATTAACCCTTCACGAATGCAGATGGGTATTTATGAAGAAAGAAAAGGGAATATCTGAAAAAGAACTTACACACTAGGTGAATGGAGAACTGAATTCAGTTACTGATACTCTATGTAGGGTAGAGGGTATGTTTTTTTTTTTCTTCATTCCAACATCTTTATTGGCTTCCAGTATTTCCTTACCCTCTGCTAAAGCTCCCCTTGCTCTACATGCTCTTAAAATTTGATTTTTCTTCTTAACTCTCCAAATCTTTCTTTCCTCAGAGTTCATGGATTCCAAGCTAACCTTATTGTGTTCCCAGATGCAGTGTCTTTCCCCTCTTCAGCCATTTGTTCTGCAAAAATAAATGCAAATCCTTGTCTGCTATAAAATTTACCGTAAATATTTGTGTAGAATTTAATCAACACAATTGACTCTGAGAAAAGCTAAAATAGAACATCATAATCTTTCTAGAAGAATCAAATAATGTAGAGCAAATTAAAAATTATAAAATTTTCATCCCCCAAATTTGGATGTATTGAAGTAATAACCACAAAAGAATATTCACAGTGATAAAATGTTTTATGGAATACATGTATGTGTGTGTGTGTGTGTGTGTGTGTATATATATATATATATATATATATATATATATATATATACATATATATATTATAAAATTTGCATGAAAAATAACTTATCCAGTAAGTATTTTCAGTAATGTTAAAATTAAAATATTTTGATCCTATTCATAGAAAATTGATAATTTTGAAATATTATGAAAAATTATGAAATAATTTGGCTAGACACAGATGATTTTGGGAAATGCTTTATGAAAATTCTTTAATGATCTGATCTCAATGAATGTGTCCATAATCCTAAAATAAAAGTGTCTTGTTAGTCCAAAAAATGGAATCTAAATAGTTAGATCAGAATGTTTCTTTTTTTTTACTCTGTAGAGCTTAATAGTTTACTTTTCCTAGGGTTCTTTATATGCTTGCAGAACACAAAGTTTAAATTTTGAGAACTAAAAAAACAAACAAAAAATTTAACCATGCCATCCCATTGAGGGAAGGTATCGCATATTTTGTCACCATCCCTTGTCTCCATGCAGTCTACAAAACAGCAACATCAGCATCATCTAAGACTCTGTCCAGAAATACAAAATCTCAGTCCCAAATCTAATCTACAGACTCAGAATTTGCATTTTAACAAGATCCCTATGTGACTGTATACCCATTACAATTTGAGAAGCTCTAATCCGTTCTTATACTGCAGAAGATAGGCTTCCAGCATGAGCTGACCTGGATTGTTTTCATCTCACTTTATTTAAAGTACAGACGGCACAGTGATACTACCCACCTTTATGCTTGCACAAAGAGATACGTTTTTTTGTTCCTCATTTGTTCTATTTTCCACTTCATTTATGAGGAGACATAAATAATGTAATTTGAAAAGAAAACCTTGTGATCTGTTTCAGAGCTGAATTTTGTAGCGAGGATATTTATAGAATAAGAGACACTAATGTTCCACATGTCTGCTGTTGTGGCTTCTGATGTTTTTGTTGCTAATAAGCGCCCTTCCCTTGGTGTTTGGGCATCTCAAGCGTTCTTGCTGAGGCAGCAAGGAAAAGGTAATTCTCTGTTCGTGCAGCATGTTGTCCTGGTAATGAATACGATGCTAATCCTCTGTCTCTCTCAGCATTTATCAAATTTGAACACAAACTTTAAGAACAAAAATAGAACTTGGACCACTAGAGTCTGAACTACACTTGGCTAGCTCATTTGGAGATCACTGTATGCTGCTTTTGGTCACGTAGCAATTCCCTAGTATTTTCCCTCTTTTTCCGTTACTTGTACATTGTCCTGGAAGCCTGGTCAACTATTTTGGTCTTCAGTCTGTTTACTCCATTCCTGGGAATAACAGAAAGAGTGCCATTTTGAGTCTTAGGAAACTAGAATTAGCATAGTATCGATTGATAGTTCAGGTATTCGCTTTTTCCTTCTCTCTCATTATTGATGATTATTTTTTGATTTTGAAGTACTAACTTTCAGCTTTCATGTTCCTTATCTACAAAATGAAAATTAGACTGGAAGGCTATATATGCATGTGTGTGTATATACATATACTTCCACAGATCTATTATTACCCAATGCTCTTTCTAGGACAAAAGTCCCTTGAACTACCAGGATTCCATAGAGATGCCTTAGGTGCCATTCTGAGTCTGGGGGATCTATGTGAGTGGAGGTCCAGACTTCCTGCTTCCCAGCACTGGAGCCCCTGCGCCTATTGTACGTACTATGGATCTTCATGAAATTTAGATTGTGAAAAATTCCCAAGCTCTTAAGAAATCAGCGTGAGACCTGATTCTCAAAGAAATTAAAATAACTGACAGTGCAAAGCACACCAAAATCACTCTCACGCCACGTAATAAAGCACATGTGTGTGTATGCCCTTCTAATTCTCACTGTGTGCAGTGACAAAAATCAGAGACGCTTGGATCCTAAAATATATTTTGCATGGACTGAGCCACTGGATGCCAATGCAACTTTGCTTTCTGAATTTTAGGATTTCTATTTATCCTTCATTTGAAAAATTACTACCTCAGAGGCTTGTGGCGATTACTTTTCTCTCGGGTACCTTTTTCTTATTTTGAGTTTTTAAATGGTTCTGTTTTATACCAATCAATCATGAAGTCATCACAAGCCAGAAGCATTTAGGCCCGTATGGTTGGATTACATATCCTCTTGTCAGTTTCATTTTAATGCAGGTATTTTTAACTCCTTTTATATATTAAATACCCCTTTTGCAGTTTATACTTATGCTCACTTCTTGCTATGGAGATTAAGAAAATCTGTTTCTGATCTGTTCATTCTGCCGAGCATCAAATGTCCTGTGATTAAAAAGCCTAGCAAATATTTACCAAGTGTTTCTTGACCAACATTATGGGTCATTCCTTAAGTTATTCCTAAATGTGTTATATTTTCGTGTTCATTTTATTGATGGAAATGGAAATGCAAGCGTAATGAAGCACCAGGGCTCCAATTAAGAAATGAGTCCAGGCTGATGTTCTTGGAACTTGATGAGTTTAGTTCCTTATTTATCCCACTACGTTATGCTTCATCTACACATAGTATCACCTGCACCTGTAGCTGCAGCAAATGTTTCTAAAGAACATAGTTGTCTTTGTTTTCGGCAGTTTGGGGGAAAAGGCCATGTCCCAGCAACATGCTAATAAGCAAGCCTTCACCAACAAGCACATTCTACTTTGAAATTCAGTCAGTTCTTTTTTTTTAATGCTTTTTTTTTTTTTTTTTTAATTTTGAAAGGGGGTGGGTGAGAGGCAGAGAGAGAGGGGGATCTGAAGCGGGCTCCATGATGAGATCCCAGTGCAGGGCTCGAACTCATGAACCACGAGATCATGACCTGAGCTGAAGTATGTCATTCAACTCACTGAGCCACTCAGGCGCCCCCATGAAATTCTTATTTTTTTTAAGTTTTTTTTTTTATGTTTTTATTTTATTTTTGATAGAGTGCGAGTGGGGGAGGGACAGAGAGAGGGAGATAGAATCCAAAGTAGGCTTCAGGCTCTGAACTGTCAGCATAGAGCCTGACATGGGGCTTGAACTCAATGGAGTACAAGATCATGACCTGAGCTGAAGTCACTTGCCCAACCGACTGGGCCACCCAGGTGCCCCCAGAAACTCCTATTATGCTTAAACAAGAAATCTGAAGTTTCTTCACAGAGAAAGGAGGGGTGGCTAGATGCCTGTGCCTCCAAAATTCGGCAACTAAGAAATAGTTTTTCCTTCACATTTGCCTTGTAAGTGAAGCAAGGCCACATGTTTACTTCATTGTTTAAATAAATATTTCGTTGTGTAATTATATACAAATTCATACTCTGTAATAAGGAGGGAAACAAAAAAATACCTTTCTTATAGACATGTCAGCGGTGGGGGATAGTCCACATCTGTTGAATGTAAGAAAAGGTTCTCTAGAGATTCTCTGCACCTCAAATTGGCATTATGAGATTTAAAATGGCCAATTTCAGGGGCACCTGGGTGGCTCAGTCAGTTGGGCATCTGACTCTTGAATTCAGCTTAGGTCACTGTCTCACAGTTTGTGGGATTGAGGGCCCATATAGGGCTCTGCACTGACAGAACAGAGCCTGCTTGGGATTCTCTCTCTGCCCCTTCCTGTTCGTGGTCTCTGTGTCTTTCAAGATAAATATCTAAACTAAACTAAAACAAAGTAAAGTGGCCAGTTTCAGATTTGTAGATTTTGTTGGAATTGTTTAACCTCTGGGATCATGAAGATATTTAGCAGATATTTCTGGATGGTGTCATATTAATTATACTTTAAACTAGCCTTGATTATCCATCAACATTTGAGTATGGTTCCACAGCTATTAGCAGCAAAGCTGATATATTATCCACTCGTGTCATCAGGCAAAGTTGGTCAAGAATTATAACTGTAACACAATAACTAGTTTAAAGCTATTTGATGAGAGGGATGACTGATTAAATGAAAGCATTTGAAGAAAAGAAAGCGCAGCACAAATTGAGAAACAGAACTCCAGTCAATATGATCATTTATGTTAGCTGCTGGGATTATGGTAACCACCAAACTAAATATCAAAGGTGATTTTTGTTCCTATGAATGAAACTGGCTGCATATAATGAGACAAATTAGCGCACAACTTGTGAGGTAATTTATCTAGTGGTTCTCTATTAAGGACATTCCATTGTCAAAGGGGTTCATAGGGTTTTGATCATTTCCCATAGGGGTTTTGAGAGCAATTCTGAATTAAAGCAGCAAAACACTTCGTCTTTATATAGCAAAGACATGTGTGTGCCCATGATGGTGGTGACTCAATCATGATAGATTTTAGAAATGCCATTTAACGATTATTTTGATCTTGACAATTTGCATGAGATTGTAAATGCATCCTTCTATAATTTCATTTGATAAATTGTAAGATCACTTCCAGTAAAAGTTTTCCATTACATGCCACTTTCAAAATTCTTTGACTTTGGTTAAAAAGGGGCTAATTGTCATCTCCAGTTAAGTTTATTTTGCCCTTCGGATAAGCAGTTCTCCTGATTAACGTTTTCTACTCTTTGGAGGTCTCTGAACGTTCAGGATAACGGAGGTTCATCATATCCGGAGTCATCAGAGCAAAATTCTGGTCTATATCACAGTCCCTTCTACAGACTTCCCCTTGATACTCTAGTCATTAAGAATTTGTGAGACCCATAAAACAGATGTGTTTATGGTAACCACCATAGATTAGATGTGATTAGATTAGATTAGATTAGATGTGATTAGATTAGATGTAACCACCACTTATTAGATGTGTATCTAATAAGGCATTTAAGTATGAGATCAATGGTTGATGTCATTGCTCTCTTTTTATTGCTAATAAATCGCAGTTGAATTTCAACTGATCAAGAAGTATTCAGCACAGTGGGTTTGGACTGCATGACGCATGTCACAGGCTGATTTAAAATTCAAGCAAGGATCCTATGAGAATTAGTTTCCTCTTACTAGCAAAGCGATCTCCTTCTGGTCTATACATAGTCTGTTGGTTTGATGCGCCAGTAACATTTGATCACGTACATTTGAGAATAAGTAACAAAGAGGTGTCCTGATAGTCTCGAAGTACACTAATCTTATACCTCTTTAACTCTCATCTGAAGCTTTGAAACTTTACAGAATTAGCTAGACATATATAGTCTTGCCAAGGAATGATCTCTGAACTTCTAAACAAGGAGAAGTAAAAAGGCCTGGAAAGTTAGCCTGGTGGATAGTCTCAAATCTCTTTCTGATTTGTGTTACTTTCCCAAATAGAGACCATCTGATAAAGGCAATGCCAAGAATCTCTTGGTGGAGATGCATGTTCCACACATACACAGCATGCGCCAAGCATCCCTTTATGGTATTGCTGAGTAATTATTAAGATTGCTTCTCTTTACCTTCCTCATCATTTGCAATACTTGTATCTGTTTTGTTGTAGTTATGCATTCTGTTCCGTTGGTTACTGATTTGGAACATATGCTATTGTAACTGTGCCGCGATCTCTGTCATATTTCACCACCATAACCTTGCAAGAGCTCAGGAAGACTTGGAGACATGTCAGAAGAGCTTACCAACCTCATACGTTAGCCACGCCACACAGCAGTCCTGCAGAAATGAGCTGCAAATCCCAAGCAGCATATTGAGTGTGTGATTTATTTGTTCTCTGGGCAGGTCAATTAATTATTTCACTGTAACACCACCCTAAATTGTAAATAGAAAGAGAGAGAAAATGAATTGTCACATTCTGTGCCTGTCTCTCCTACCACTTAGGATGACAAAAGCAGTTTCTCCCAGAATGCAGGTGATAACCAGAAATAGACAGGTTGGGCTGGACCTAAAACTGTTGGTCAGTGTATCTCAGAGATATAGTTTAAAATGACTTTCAAGATAGTGTACTAATACTTTCACAAACTGTTGGTTCTTGAGGGGGTATTTGTCCTTGTCTGTTTGGGCTGCTATAACAAAAATCCCATAGACCGGGTGGCTTAAACCACAAACATTTATGTCTCATGTCTCTGGAAGCTGGGAAACTCAAGATCAGGGTGCAGGCAGATTTGGTGTCTGGGGAGGGCCCTCTTTCGAAGGCAGCTGTCTTCTGGTTAATCCTCTAATGGCAGAGAGACCTTGCCCATCTCTTTCTCTACTTGTAAGGACAGTGATTCCCATTATGAGGACCCCGCCCTTATGACCTCATCTAAACCTAATTATCTCCCAAAGGCCCTGTTTCCTAAAACCATCCCATAGGGAGTTAGGGATTTGACTTATGAATTTTAGGAGAACCCAAACATGTAATCTATAATACTACTACAAGGTGAGGAAAAGGAAAATAAAAATTATTATTTTATATTTACTATAATGTGTGCTTTCTTTCTTGCCAACACAAGGAATGGGAGCTTTCAAAAATTTCCAAATATATTTTTTCCAGTTAGATTTTGATTGGTTATTGTATCAATAAAGGAAAGCGTATTTCTAGATATTTTGCTGAAGGGGAATGGGATAAGAAATAAGAAAGACAAACCCAGCACATGGGGGAATGTGGCTAAAAGATCATTTTTCTAGTAAAAAGGTGAAGCATGTAAGTTACTTATCACTGAATTGCTACTCCCATTACAACTTTTGCAGATAATTTCTCTTTTTTCCAATGTGAAAATATATTTATGTTAGCAGAATGGGCTGCAGACATGATTTTAGAATTTGAAATGGCTTGTTTGGGACCCTAACTTTGGCCCCAAATTCTCTTGAGTAGATGAGATACTCTTTTATTTTAGTTGGAGAAGAGTAGTATTTTAATAGAAAGACATTCTAATTTTCAAATCTGCCACCTTGGCAATAACGATTTCAAATCCGTCTATGCTGGCAAATACCATGGACTCCTAAGAAGTTACCCAAACACCTTAAATGGAATTGCTTGGATGAAAGTTGTTTCAAGAAAGGCTTGTGCTGTCTTCACAAGAACCACTTAGGATCCATGGGGATAGAACCATCCATGAGGATGAAAACAAATTCTGTCTCTTGATAGTCTGAGTTTGAATTGTCTTCATTCCTCCTCACATTGTTAAGTCATGACTGACTATTAACACATTGTACTGGCAAGGTTTTCAGTCTTTCTATGGGGTATGTGCACATGCGTGTGTGTGTGTAACCAAGTTTTACAACTGTTGGATATCAGAGGGCAAATAATTCTGTGATACTTGGGAAGTAGCCTGTACCCATCATATTGACCTTATGTATACGCTTTCAATGTAATGTATGATTCACGTTGTTGGGCAGTTCATCACATATCAGAGAAAAACCCTATAGACTTACATTGGATTTTACTTGAGGAACATTGAATAAAGATAAATGTGGATGCACAGATAATCAACTAAATCCCAGAGGGTTTATGTTGCCATCACATACATAAGCACATTTATAAACTGTTTCAGCCTTTGTACAATTTATTAAAACCTGGATTTTCCCACAGAAGAGTTGAGGCAACTTTCCAAAACATTGGCTTTACAATGAATACAATACTAGAAAACCACCAGCATTGACAGCAAGTTGAAGGAAATATATACTATTATTGAATGCCCAGCTTCCTGGTAACCCGAACAAAAAAGGAATATAAATACGAAACATCTCTATCCTTATTACAACTGAGGAAGTTGCTCAGGAGAGGCCAAAGTGTTTCCTGGCAGAAAATTCTGAAATATGTGTTCTTTATTTAATAAGAGTGGCTTAGAAGCCAGTGTGTTTGAATTTGGTCTTGAAAAACAGTACTAGGGGTAGATTTATGTTTCCACATTACAGGCTTTGGATTTTTTCAGTATTAACATTACAAATGCTATCCTATTATAAAGAGTGGGTAATAAGCAGCCAGCGGTTCACTTTGGTTGACTTCGTCCTTATGGTCAGTAAAGGCAGCTGCTGTCTGGGATGCAGGTAGTACTATGTCAAGCCAACCTGGATTCATACCCAGCTGTGTGTCCTTGGTTATGTTCTGTGACCTCCATGACTATCAAGGTTTTTATTATTATTCTTATTTATAAAATAAGAATGCTAAATTACAAGGTTATTGAGATTACATGAGAAAATATATTTATTTTTTATTTATTTTTTAATTTTTAAAATGTTTTTTTTTGAGAGAGAGAGAGAGAGAGGGAGTCCCAAAATCCAAAGCAGGCTCCAGGCTCTGAGCTGTCAGCCCAGAGCCCCGTGTGGGGCTTGAACTCACCAACCGCAAGATCATGACCTGAGCCAAAGTCAGACGCTCAACTGACTGAGCCACCCACCCGGGCGCCCCAGACAAAATATATTTAAAATAGCTAAGATCATCACAGTACCATCTCAAACATTGATGCGAAAGATGAAAGCAACATTTTCCTCACTTTTTATGCTTCCTTTCCCACCAGTCACAAATTTTAGGTTACATAATAGAGGAATAAGATACACAAATGAATGAATGGAATATTCACAGAAATTATGACAGAAATCTGGACTCCTGATTCAGGTAGTTCCATTTCGCAGCCAATACTGTAGTTACTTGGGAACTTGGAGGAAATGAGTCATAATGGATACGGGGGTTTCCAAAGCTGAGGGTCTACCCTTTTGAAAACAAAACATGCTATTGTTTCTTAAAACATAAAAGTACCTATTCATGATGAAAATCTTTCTCAGATTGGATTGTACCCTTTCTTGCCTATTTAAGGTGACTGTGCCACATAAAAATAACTCTTTTAGCAAGTTAGGATGTGAGACTTCATTCTATTTTAATGCAGTGTTAACTCTGGGGCTTTCTGTGGCCCCTAGAATGTTTGTCCTACACAAGTAGACTCAGCCCCCTGTGCATTTGGAATTGTGAGTCACACTGTTCCTTTTTCTAACCCTGTGGCATCTTTAGCTTCTTTTAATTTGTTACATCTAATGTGCTCAGGAATTTAAAAGATCAGATAACCAAGCTAATTTTTACCTGTGAGTAAAATAAGAATAAATACAATCTGGTCGTCTAGGCATCAAGTACCTGGGTTGGTTTTTATACATGAACTCTGTGCCTTGTCTTTAGTTCCTTGGAGCTCCTTTTGACTTAATTGCTGGTTTTCACTGTGTTCTGTAAAGGTGAAATGTTATTCTATTTTCTCCAAGCGTTATTAAAGACTGCCAAGATATTGGGGGTGCCCCACATGCACAAAGTTCAGAGTCATTAAAATTCTCAAATACTTGAATATTCAGTTATAGTCATTAAAAGACAATCACAGGTTTTTTGTCTTTTTTTTCCCCTCCAAGTTTACTTTGGAATTATTCACAAGAGGTAACTGTTTCTTCCTTAAACGAGTTCGAGGGAAGGAAATTTTCATCTTCTTCCCTGGAGGGTTGGTCAAAGGTTTAGCAACACTCATCTTTCAAGTGCTCTTCTGCGTCTCACCTAGATATCTCTTTATTAATAGTCTGTCCCTTTCTTTGGGTTTCATTCACAGTGAAAATGAAAGACATTTTAAAAACTGCCCCTTGGAGCACCTGGGTGGTTCAGTCAGTTAAGCGTCCGACTTCGGCTCAGGTCATGATCTCGTGGTTCACGGGTTCGATTCCTGCATCGGGCTCTGTGCTGATGGCTCAGGCTGATGGCAGCCTGGAGCCTGCTTCAGATTCTGTGTCTCTCTCTCTCTTTGCCCCTCACCTGCTCGTGCTCACTCTGTCTCGAAAATAAAGATAAACATTAATTTTTTTTAAAAAAAAAACCTGTCCCTAAATTGTTTTAAATTAACTACAAAATATCTTTATGTTTTAGCTTTCAGTTCAACTAAATCGTCCTTAACATCTTGCTTTTGTCTCTACTTCCTAGTATATTATAAAGGGGCTATTTTTATATCCCATCTATTCCTTAGGGATAAAGTGACTTGAAACAAGAATAAATGCTTCCCATATACAAAGTGCAGGGAAAATATAAATCTTGTATTTTTCTCTGGTACGTATAACCGCAGAAACTTTCTTGCTTTAATTTGGTTATGTGTCACCTTTATTGAAGCCTCCATTAGGCAGTTAATTTACTTTCTTTTCATTTGCCTCCACTCTATAAGACTCTGTACAACATTTGTTAACAATCAGTAGTTGCACCTAATCTTTCTGTTGTGTTTGTGACATACTGAGTAGTATCTAGAATGCCTCTACCAGTTCTCCTCCTAGCTCACATTTACCCATGCTCTTAATCTGTGTTGCCCTCTGGGAGCAAGGCTTTATATACGTGATCTCAGTGTAGCTCTGTCCTAGCTCTCCAACATAGATAATGATCCCCACTTTACAGATGAGAAAACCAAGGCTGGAGAAGTTAAGTTACTTGCCTTAATTAGCAAGTAGAACCGTGACCCGGAATTGTACCCTGGCAGGTTGGATTTACCTCCTCATGCCAGTACTCTGAATGGTGGCACTGACACGTGGCCATGGGCCTGGGCTGATGCCCGGGAGCAGAAAACTTCCGTGCATACCCCTAATATTTCTTTCAGAAGGAGCAGAGATGCCGCCTTGGGCTCATCTCCATTTGACATAGGGATCAATTTCCTCACAATCTGTGAAGTTTCTCAGACGTGTTTCCCTACTCTACCAAATTGCATTATTACTCTCATGCAGATGCTTGCAACTCATCTTCACTCAATTGCCTGCGCTTACACATGATCTCAGCGAAAGGAGCTGAGAAACAGAAAACTGCACAGCCATTGTGAGGCTTTCAGGGACATGAACATGGCCTAACCGGGTTTACCCCTGGTGCCACCTCTAACTGCCTTAGGTGGATGGGCCTAAATTGCATGCTCTTAAGCACCGAATGAATATAAAATAAGGCTCTAAGTACCAACTATTTGTGAAAAACTCTCAAAAATGTATTCCAAGCTCAGATCTCTCTCCAAAGTACAGTCTCACGTACCCAGCCGCCTGTCACTTATTCTAACAAGTAGGTGGTATTCTTTGCCCCGAATCAGGAATTAACACCCCCAGTTTTTAAATGGCAAGAGAGATGACAGTTTCTCCCTGTTAACTACCCTGTTCCCTCTAATAAGTGTGGAGCCATTTCTAGGTTGGCTGACAGTTGTAAAGTTTGAATAATTCTCCATTCCTGTTATTTTAGCATCCCCCTGGGGCATCTATGGCAAAGACAAGCTTCTTTTCTTGCTTTTTGTAAAAAAGATCAGAGAATCTCTTAAGTAATCTATAAAACACTGTTCCCTCTCCTTGGTAAAGGTAAAATTTAATAGTCCATATGAGTTTTCAGAAGCAATAAAAATATTTTAAAATGACTTAAGTTTAAGAGAAATGATAATGCCTCAGTATGTTCACTGTGTGAAAGAACCTTCTGAACAGTGTCCCATCTTTGAAGGAGGGAAAATTTCCTGAGGGGAAAATTTCCAGAGGGGAGAGCCCACCACAAGGGGGAAAGGCAACAAACAGATTGAAAACCATGTTTCTCCTTGATCTCTGAGAGGCCTGTTTGTCAAGTTCTGGATCAGACGTGAGTGTTATTATTCAAAGATAAACCCGAGTCCTGCTGCACATACTGGGCAAAGGTTTACATTTTCTGAACTTAACTGGAGGGAACAACAGAAAACAAAACTGAAACAAGAAAAAGTGGCTAATAAAAACCACAGTATTAGAATCGTTTAGATTGTTTTGTTGGGAAAATGTTTGGAAAAGAAATCACATATGATATGACAATTTGTGTTTACCAAATAAATAAAAGGACCCCTAATCAATTAGTTAATTCTCTGCCTTGTCACAGTAAATGTTGCAAAATACTACTTAAGATGTGTTCTGTAATGCGCTTTTTAAAGAAACTGTAAGATACTCATTTTTCAGACTCTTCTGTATTTTCTAGAGAAGTAGTAATACTTTTTAAAATAGAAAATATACATAGTTATTAAAACAAGTGAGATATAATTGTTGGGATAACTTGTGGAAAAATATCAACTTTTATAATGTTAGAAAATGTCAAATTCACCATCCTATTGATACTTAATAGCTTATTTTTGATGATCATTATGAAAACAGTGAATACTTTTTATAAGATATATATATACATAATATGCTAATATATATATTAATGGTATAATACACATATTAATGGTGTGTATATATATAAATGGTATAATATATATATAAATGGTATAATATATATAAATGGTATAATATATATATATATATATATATATATATATATATATATATATATATTAATGGTATATATACCATCGTGTATGTGTATATATATAATATGCTAAGAGAGTTATCAGCCAAGTTACCATTGTAGCCCTAACACAGTGTGCCAAGGAGGAAGAAAAAAATCAATGAAATGCTGTCTTACACTGTAACTTAATATTCCAACCAGACTGTAAAAGGCAGGAGGTTAAAGATCATTAATTCAGTATTATTTTTGCCAGAGCTTCAAATCACATAAAGTAGTGGAAAGCAGAAAACGTACTGGAAAGAAAAGAAAATAGAGGAACGGTAAGATCTTGGAGGTCATGTATTAATTCATTAGAAACTTTATGAATTTTCTTTCACTAATGATGAAATAGAGTTGCTTCACGCTGTCTTGAAAAATCTAACAAGTTTGAGGGGTGCCTGGGTGGCTCAGTCGGTTGAGCATAGGACTTTGGCTCAGGTCATGATCTCACAGTTGGTGGGTTCGAGCCCCGCATCAGGCTCTGTGCTGACCGCTTGCTCAGAGCCTGGAGCCTGCTTCAGATTCTGTATCTCCTTCCCTCTCTTCCCTTCCCCTGCTCACGCTTTGTCTCACTCTGTTTCTCAAAAATAAATAAATGTAAAAAAAAATTTAAAAAAAAGGAAAAATCTAACAAGTTTGCGTTTTCAGAAAAACTCCCTTGAATGTTCTTATCTCACAAGTTTTTCTTTTCTTTTTTGAACCATTTGGATGTAGTAGAAAGATCGCTTAAGTGGGAGTCCAAGCACCTGAGTTGATCACAGCAGTAATTATATTCCATTACTTCCCTCAGGCATACTCTGTGAATTTCCATTGTCCAGAAAACAGAGATATTAGGCTAAGTTTTCACAATTTTGTGTAAGATTGACAGTGCTCTCCTATTACCAAAAATCCCACTGATGAGAATATTTTTATGTTAGAGAAAAGGAGGAAAATAGTGTGTATCTGTGTGTGTGTATGTGTCTGTGTATGTGTTTGATGATAGCCCATCATGGCAAAACAATGGTCTATATCAGTGGTTGGTAAACATTTTCTATAAAGGGCCTGTTTTGTGGTCTATACTGATGCATATGCCTGTGTTCGAATAAAATTTCCATTTACAAAAGCAGGCAGTGGGTGGGATTTGATCCATGGCTGTAGTTTGCTGACCTCTGATTATATGTACTGGTGGTTTGTTAACTGATACAACCCTTTGGGGGGCAATTTTTAGGCCATATCAAAAGACTTTATGAAAGTCCTTGGCCTTTGACACTGAATTCTCACTTCTGGTAATTTATCCTAAGGGAATATTTGGAAAAATCTATAAATATATTATCTTCAAGGATATTTATTGTAACTTGTATATGATAGCATAAAAGGGGCAACAGATTATAAGTCTTTCAATAGGAAATAAACTATATGTTCATTATAGTTTGTCCACAGAGTAAGATACTACAGTGAGATATTAACCACTAAAATGATATCATGTGTTTCTTTGTACTGACATGGTATGATATCCATAATACCTTGCTAATTGGGAAACAAAGAAACTATAAAACATTAAGTATGATGTGATTCTGTACTTGATGCTATCTTTAAATAACGAGAATAGAAGTAATTTCATTTTCTTAGTACTCTCTGATGTTTTTGCATTTTAGCGTATTGCTTTCATGATCAGAATAAAAACAGCAAAGGTGTTACAATTTGTAAAAAAAAAAAAGTGTAATGCAAAAAAGATTATTCAATTATGATGGACTAGACTTCTAATAAAATCTTAAAATATTGTATATCCTTATAAATCCTCTAATGTAATCAGTTTAGTTTTTATAGGGGAGATTCAAACTCTCAGAAGCTCAAAGAAATAGGCATTGCAGCTGATTTGAAGATATCCATAGCTGTCCACACTCACTTATAAAGGAGTAGCTTCCTGTATTTAACATTATAATCCAGGCTTATCTTTGCTTGTCCGAAAAAACACCAAAACTTCTTCTTGTCTCTGGATACCATTATGATCACTGCCAATCAAGAGGGTTTTTTTGTTTTGTTTTGTGTTTTTGTTTGTTGTTTTTGTCTTTCTTGGAGAAGGATGTATTTTACAAGTTTGCTGTATAATATTTATTCTAAGATAACTTATGAATTGAGTTTTTGGGGATAGAGAGGAGCTTGGAAGTCCAAATCCCCAGATCTGTGGTCCTCCCTAGTTTTTCTATTTAAGCTATAAAATTATATTCTCGTTATGAACACTTTTTATCACTGCATTCTGTCTGTCCAAAATGTCAGTTTTCCTAAGGAGAGCTTTGTCCCATAGGTAGCAACGAATTCTACCAGAATAAAACACACTGACAGAAAACATTAACAACTTTTTAGAAAAGGCTTTATTTGGTGCTTAGCATGTTGCTGGAACCCCTTGGTGGCATATACATGTATATATATGTTCATTTAATGCCATGCCAATCCTAAAAGGTACTCTTATTATTCGTTATCATTCATTTACGGACAAAGTAGTTGAGGCATAGAAAGATCAAGTGCACTCACTGCCAAAGGGTTCACTGCTAGTGTGGGGCAGAGCTAGGATTCGAACTCAGAAAGATTGTGATCTAATCATCTCGCCCTGCTGCCTCACTGGACTTGCTATGTAGCCTCCCCAGCTGTCTGACACTACGTTATGAGAAAAGCATGCCCGAACAATGGTAAAGACGCAGTATGCAAAACAATCCGCCCTGTACAACTTCTCGTGTGTACCTCCATCAGTCAGTCACTCAGACAGACAAACTGATGTGCCTACCTTCCATTTCAGGAAGGAAAAAAATGGCTTTTTGAAAGGCTGAACTAACTTTTTACAAAACGTAAATATGTATCTGAGCCAGCGGCACAATGGTGGTGACTTCGGGTAGATGTGGTTTCGCTAGTCCTGAATGGCATCAGGCTGGGGTACAGGCAGGGCTCTCTGCTTAGATAACAGGAAATAAATGTTTCTTTCACTGGAGTACACTCTTTCTCCATGGAACTGAGGGTGTCCTAGGAGACTTTGACACCTCTTTCCTACCTGAATCAGAGATAATTGATGATAACAAGTTTATAATTTCAGAGGGTACTGCCTGTATCTAGAAATCTTAGAAAATGCCTTCAAATAATAACAAAGTATATTTGTTTAGATGTCATTACCTCATTAAATTTTATCTTTATTAGTGCCCTACCCCATTTACATTTTGCACAGAATTTTCCCTTCTTCATCTTCATTGCCATTCAGAAAGTCATTCAGTTACTGTGGGTGACGGTTTATATTTCCCTATTGATCAGTAATGGTAATGACTTGCTGCTTTTCATTTTCAACAAGATTCTGAGCAGTCGGTCTATCATTCTTCTCCCATATGTCATTTGAAATAACATTTGAAATATAAATAGTATCATCCCCTCATATTATAAATTCCATTAGCAAAGAAAGAAATATAAAACTGTCTACTCCTGATATACATGTATATAAAATTATCATTATTGCTGAGTTTTGGTTTTTAATTTTTATTTATTTATTTTTGAGAGAGAGAGAGAGAGAGAGAGAGAGAGAGTGAGCATGAGTGGGGGAATGGACAGAGAGGGTGACACAGAATCCAAAGCAGGCTCCAGGTTCTGAGTTGTCAGCCCAGAGCCTGACACGGGGCTCGAACCCCAAACCACAAGATCATGGCCTGAGCCGAAGTCGGTTACTTAACCGACGGAGCCACCCAAGTGCCCCCCTTTTTTTCTAAATTCAGAGTTCCGCTGGCCACAAATACAAGACACAAAAATGACCAATTTAAAAAGAATAATTGAAAATAATATACATTTTCAAGAAAATACTTGGCTTTTATTTGAGTCTGAACCCTTGCAGAGAGTAGTTAATACCGATCTGCTAGAGTAGAGTCAGTCCCGTTTGACTCATGGTTGTTAGATAAGATTGTTTGATGACTGAATTTTTTCTCAAGAAAGAGATCCAGTAATAAAAAGTTAATGAAGGAAAAAAAAAGAAGAGGTTCTTATAAGTTTTTCAAAACTTTATAAGAAAAAAGAAAAACTGTATCATGTCAGACAAGGGTCATCTGTCCGCTTCCAAAGTTGCCATCTGGTATCAGAACTACAAGTACTCCAGTGCATGTAACTACCCCTTGCCCCCTGTCGGCATCTTATTCCCCATTCTGTAACCACTCTAGAAAGGAAAAAATCCTCCTAGTTTACTAAGCAAATTATTTACATGAGGTTGGCGCCAGCGAGAACCAGAAAAGACAGTAGCCAAGCTCTAGAACATCGGATGTTTATGGATATGGAAGGTCTTGGCTGATGATTATTATTTTCATAGCAAACCTCTCATACATGAAAGCCGCTGGATGAGAGTCAAAGTCATTTCATATTTGAGCAAGTTCTTCCTGTTGGATATAAATTGCCAAAGGAGTGATTAGGGAAACAAAGATGTGTACGTGGGGCAAAACTTCCCTTTTTCTTCCTGCTTCTGTTGTTTTCTTTCCATCCCATCCGCTCCTCGACTGCAGCATCTGTATGAATACTCACATTTCTTTTTTTTTTTCATTTTCTGTTTTCCTCCTCCTCACTTTTTCCTTGTTCTTCCTTTCCCACAGCTAAAATTTGCACCTCTTGGTGGCTCTCAGTGGGATCTGGCAGATACAAGATTTAGGGAGAAGGAATATATTGGTCCTTGGTTTTAGAGAAGAAGCAAAGTAGAGCAAAAGGAAGATTTGGCCTGGTTACTTTAGGTTCACAGAGAAAAAGAGAATGCCGTTGGATTGATTTTTACAAACATCCACCAGGAAAAATATTTCAAAACAGTCAAAAAATATTTCAAGTTAGCAGTAATGAATGAGATGTTTACCAAGCCTGGTACCTGTATTAGGCCACGGAAAAAAAATTCCAATATATGATTCTTGGATTTTAGGTACTAAAATCATGTCTCTAGCTTTATTGGCCCAACAACCAAGTTCTCTGACAGCATTCGTATTACATCCTACTCTCTTATCCTATTGCTTATTCTGTACTGGTTCTTGTTCTGTCTTATCCATTGGCGTGCACACACACACACACACACACGCACACACACACACACAAATAGCAAAGCTCTGGTGGTGTCTGTACCCTAAATATTCACTGCTTCCCAAACACATCGGAGTCAAATAAAAACATCTCCCTTACCAGTTGAGCTTTCTAATATCTAGTCTCATACCCCCTTTCAAACTTTATGTTCTACTGGTGCTGTATTATTAGTCAGGAGAGCCTAGGATTTGTAGCAATGACATTTACATCCCTAATCTTGGTGCAATTAAGCTTGGAGACCATTAATTTCCCAACAACATGGTCTGAGGCAGATCAGCAGACCCTCTCTTTCACCTAGTAAATCAGAGATCAAGCGTCCCTCAACTTTGTGATGTTGTATTTCATCAGGTTGCCAGATTTAGCATAAAAGAGAGAATGCTCAGTCAAATTTGAATTTCAGCTAGATACTTTTCTTTGGATAAGGATGTCCCAGACAATACTTGGCGCATAGTTACAGTAAAAAAGTATTTGATTTTAATCTGAAGTTCAATGTTTAAAACAAATTAGTATAGGGGCGCCTGGGTGGCGCAGTCGGTTAAGCGTCCGACTTCAGCCAGGTCACGATCTCGCGGTCCGTGAGTTCGAGCCCCGCGTCAGGCTCTGGGCTGATGGCTCGGAGCCTGGAGCCTGTTTCCGATTCTGTGTCTCCCTCTCTCTCTGCCCCTCCCCCGTTCATGCTCTGTCTCTCTCTGTCCCAAAAATAAATAAAAAATGTTGAAAAAAAAAAATTTTAAAACAAATTAGTATAATATAGTATGTGTTTTCAATATGTGAATAGTATAGTAATATAATCCACCATATAATGTATAATACTTTTGTATAATAAATACGATACTGGTATAAAGTGGGTAGTATTATAGTATAATAGCATCATAATTTTGTATAATAATAATTCTTACAATAAGTATATCCCATACGATATTGGGGACATGCTTCCATTAAAAATTGTTTGCTGTCTTTCTGAAATTTGACTTTAAATGGGAGTCCTATATTTTATCTGGAAGCCCTACACATTTCAGCAAGTGTCTTCCAAGGTGACAGCAGCCAAGAGGGGGAAATAATGGGAAGGTAATACTGGCACTTTATCTTCTTTGGCCTGGAAGCAATATATATCACTGCTGCTCATAGTCTATTGGCCAGAACAGGTCACATGGCATCAGTCTGACTGCAGTGGACACTGGGAATTAAGGATAGCTCATGGATAATTGGTGACCGCTAAAGGTCAGCATTCCATTCACCCAATGATACTTGTACATTAGTAAAGGGAAGAGAGTGATTACCTAGCAGCAGAAAGGTCTGGAAGGGCTGTGTGCATTTAAAGGAAGAAACAAGCTCTTCTACTAGATGTGGCATGTTGGGAATGGAATCTAAAGTAAAACTTGAATACACAGGCTGAGGGAAAGTGAACGGGCATTTCATGGGCAAATGGTATAAATACTACATTGGAGATAAGAAAGCAAGAGATCATTCTGCTGATAACACTTTGATTGTAATATAAATCTCTCAAGGTTTGTTCATCATCTCTACTGTTCTCTTATTAAAAAGAGGACTTAATTTTAGATTGACACTTGATATGCTATGAAGATGATTAGAAACCTTGGGAGAAAGAGCATCATGCATTATAGGTAAATTTGTCAAGAGTGATAATTTATAGCCTGCAAAAGTAGATGGCAAATCCCCATATTATATTAATAGTTTATGCTACCAGCTGTAAGAAAAATGGTGGTGGTCTTATCAGATTTAGGAAATCCAAAGTTTCTGGAACTTTTGGATATATACCTTAAAAATCATGAAGATATCACTAATTATTAGGGAAATGCAAATCAAAACCACAACGTTGGTATCTCTTCATGCCAGTCAGAATGGCTATTATCAAAAAAGATAAGAAATAGAAAGTGTTGGCAAGGAAAATGGAGCAAAAGGAACCCTAGTGCACTCTTGGTGGGAATGTAAATTGTTGCAGCCACTGTGGAAAACAGTAGGGAATTTCCTCAAAAAATTAAAAATAGAAGTACCATATGATCCCATAATTCCGCTACTGGGTATTTATCAAAGAATATGAAAATTCTAATTTGAAAAGATACATTCACCCCTATGTTTATTACAGCATTATTTACAGTAGCCTAGATATGGAAGCAACCCAAGTGTCCATTGAAAGACAAATGGATAAAGATGTGATAGATAGATAGATCACATCTTTACCATATATATATATATATATATATATATATATATATATATATATATATATGGATTATGGCTGAACCGTGAGAATGATATCTTGCCATTTCCAACAACATGGATGGACCTGAAGGGTATTAAGTGAAATACGATACAGAAAAACAAATATCATATAATTTCACTTAAATGTGGGTTCTAAAAACAAATGATCAAACAGATAAGACAGAAAGAGTCTTAAATACAGAGAACAACTGGTGGTTGCCAGAAGGGAGGTTGATTTAAAAAAAAAAATTGCAGGGGCGCCTGGGTGGCGCAGTCGGTTGAGCGTCCGACTTCAGCCAGGTCACGATCTCGCGGTCCGTGAGTTCGAGCCCCGCGTCGGGCTCTGGGCTGATGGCTCAGAGCCTGGAGCCTGCTTCCGATTCTGTGTCTCCCTCTCTCTCTGCCCCTCCCCTGTTCATGCTCTGTCTCTCTCTGTCCCAAAAATAAATAAAAAACGTTGAAAAAAAATTTAAAAAAATAAAAAAATAAAAAAATAAAAATAAATAAAAAAAAAATTGCAGATGTGCCTGGCTAACTCAGTTGGTTAAGTGGCTGACTTTGGCTCAGATCATGGTATCAGGGCTTGAAGGCTCGTGAGTTCGAGCCCTGTGTTGGACTCTTTGCTGACAGCTCAGAGCCTGGAGCCTGCTTCCAATTCTGTGTCTCCCTGTCTCTCTGTCCCTGCTCTGCTCGTGTTCTGTCTCTCTGTCTCTCTCTCAAAAATAAGTATTAAAAAAACAAAATTTTTTTAAAATTACAAAGATAGTATAGGGATAAAGAAAATAACCAGTCTTAATTATATTTAATTTTTTACCTTGTATATTTGTTGTGAATTCAGTAATTTGTAAGCAGTGAGTTTCTTCGGAGGGGATATATCTAGTTGTTACTGAATCACGTGAGGGATAATAGGAGACAACTTGGAAGAGAAAGAAAAGCACCTTTTACTTTGCAAAAAATTAAAAAGTAACCCAACAATTTCAATCTGAAGAAGCATACAAATCTATTTCTTTTCTAGAAACATTCAGCAAATACGAATAGAAAAGGAATTCTCATCACAGACATCTTGAAAGATATACATACCACTGTAAAAATAGGCTTCTTGCTCCTGGAAAAGACAGACAGAAAGCGTTTGGTTCTGACTCACTACTTCAGATCCAGTACCTGCTGCACCTGCTGACCCAACTGTCATTTGATTTAATGAGATATATTTGCAGTATCTACAAATAAAACGTTGTTCAGGCCCTTAAATGCTTAAAAAAGGAAACACTACCTGGCAATTTTTCTGTTATCCTTGGACGCCAAACTATAGTTACATTTCAGGGGCTAATGGACGGCATTCTGAATATTGAAATTGAAAATGAAAATCTTGACACAGCCCAGCATGGCTTCGGGTAGTGAAAGGAATGTTTACTCTTGTGAGGGTTGGTGGACAAGTCTGGTCAGAACATCACAAGGAAAACATATTTCTGTGCTTGGGACCATGTTATCTCCATGTTTCACATTCCTGCCCTTTTTGGAGGCTGTAGTTATTATTTCAAAGTCTCAAGAGGTTTGCTGTAAGATCTGAATTGCTACACTCGCCCTTTCTGAGTAGGCAGCCATAGTCAAGGCAGGCATTTACCAAAAAGAAAAAAAAGGACATTTTTTAAAAATACTCTTTGTAATCTAGAATCTTCCCTCCAGGATGACTCTGAAAATGGCCTCGTCTTCTTTTCACCTGATTTTGGCACTCTCTGAAGCGTGCACAGGAATCATTTTATTTCTCTTTAAAACACAATGAGAATGAAGTTAGTTGGTGATGAGAGGCAACAATCTCCATCTTTAAGCAAACAGCGAATAGCAGTAGTGTTATCCTAATGGTTTTTCTTTGAGTCACTTATTGCCCACAATTTTTATTGGATATCATCTGAAGAAAAGGGGAAAAAAATCACAGTGCTTTACTACCTCAGAACTGAAGAGTTTTGCTTATGTCTAGGTGGTCAGGATACCAAATGGGAATGTGAAATCTGAGTGTTCTCTTTGCGTGTTATTTCTTGGGGCACTGCACTCTGGAGAGAAACAGCACATGGCAGTTACACACCCTTGAGTCCCAAACCTTGTTCTACCACTAACTAGTGGTGTCACCTCAGGCAGGTTAAGTCACTGTCTAGGGCTTAGGTTTTCAACCGCAGAAAAGACTGATGAGGGAACAGTATCAGCCTCATAGGGTTATGATGAACATTGAGCATATTAATATCTGTGAAATGCTTGGTACCCGCTGTGCTTTCACACGTAAGTTCTTAGAAAATATGAAAGAAACATTGATTTTATTTGCAAATTACCAAAGAATACCTCACAGAACACATTTTTTCCTATATCTGATTATTTTCAACGTTCTAGGTTTTAGACAGAATTACTTATAACATTTTATTTTTTATTTAATTTTTTTTTGAGAGAGAGAGAGAGAGAGAGCAAGTGAGCAGGGAAGGGGCAGAGTGAGAGGGAGACACAGAATCCAACGCAGGCTCCAGGATCTGAGCGGTCAGCACAGAACCCAACACGGTGCTCAGAACTACAAACTGTGAGATCATGACCTGAGCCAAAGTCAAATGCTCAACCAAGTGGGTCACCCAGGCGCCCCAGAATTAATTACAAAAAAGTTGCCTTAGGTCACGTTTTCTGGAAAGAGGCTATGAGGTGGAGATTTGTGGGCAGAAGTTCATTGGGGAGTACCCTTGGTGTCAACAGTAGTAGGGAGTGAAGGAAGGAGGAACAAGCAGAAGGAGAAGCTGGGTTGTTACCAGACCTTGATGACACCTTGATCTCCTGGGAAGCTCTCGAGTTGGAATGGTTTTCCAGGTTGTCTCAGTTTGGGGAGAGTGGACCAGGGCTTTTTACATCCTTTCACACTGAGGAGTCTGAATGCAGGCTGCTGCTCTGGTGGGGGTGGCGGTGGCGGTATGACCTTGGGCCAGGGGTGGCTGTTTTGGGCTACGGGTGCTGCCTAGAGGTGGACTCATCTGGCAGCCGGCTGCCACGAACTTCAGTGAGGGAAGTGAGCCCCCTCAGTCCTGAAGGGGACATCTAGTGGCCCATCACTACAACATGTGTACATATATACTAGTAACATTTTCAGCTGTTCCAGTGTCTTAATGTGCTTTAATATAGATATTCCGTGCTCAGATGGAAAACAACGTAGAGCAGTTTTCTTAGAATATCAAGTGAACTGGTCAACACAATGAAAAAGAACATTATCCCCCCAGGCACTTGCCTCCTCATAGCCTGAAAAATCCACCATGTGAATTTTGACGTTTCAGCTTGTCATCCCATTATACTGTACATACAGTCTCTGAGTCTGTGAGTTTGTAATGTTTGAACATTTTATCATTATTTTAACCTCCTACCAAGCCTAGCTCGTTATGAGTTTTTGTTTTGTTTTGTTTTGTTTTGTTTTGTTTTCATTTCCAAGGCATAACTGTCATTATAACAAAAATAAAGGGGGTTTTAAATGTACATCTCATTATTGCATGCTAAGGTATCAATTGTAGTTTTTCTAATTGCTTTATTATCCTTCTTAATATGCAGATGTATTTTCCATAGACACATTTATGGTACATATATGTTTTTCGTTATTTTTTGTTTAGCTTGGCGTTATATCCTAAACATTTTCAGGTGGCTGCTAACTTTCACAATTATAATTTTAATAGAAACACAAGATTCCGGTGAGTTGCTCTATTCTACATTGCTTAACCATTCTCTTATTATTGGACTTTCAACCTGTTTCCAGGTTTTCCCTATCAAATCATATTATAAATTTTAAAACTCTGAACTCAGAAAATCAATTCAGTAAACAGTAGCAGTCAGTGCTGGCTCATATTAGAGTAAAGGGCATATATAACAGTGATAATACTCAATCTGTGCCTCAGTAGAAGTGAGGCACAGTCATATAAATGAGTGGCCACATAATAAAACGTGGCCAGTGATACGGTAGAGCTGAGACAGGAGTGATTATTTCTAACTGTGTAGGAGGGAAAGATTCATAGAGGAGGAAGATTTTAAGCCAGGCTTTGCAAGGTGAGTAAAATTTATACAAGGGAAAATGATGATCACAGAATTTTGAGCCAAAAGAAAAGGGGATGTAGAAGTAATTACAGACATAAGAAACCATGAGTCATCTGCTACAGTGGCTTATAGGAGATGAAGAGGTGATGGAAAAGATAATTTAGAGTCATATTTTCCACGAGTTTGGCATCCATATTAAAGAGTTTGAATTCTTCTGTAAGTAAAAAGGTGCTTTTGAACAGAATACCATCATTATGTTAGTGCTTCAGAAGAAGTCATTGGCATTAACATGAAAAATGTATTGGTTGGAGAGATAGACAGGGGACTTGTGCTCTAGTTAGAAACATACTGCACTGGTTTAAGGAAAATTTATCAAGTTATTATTTCATTTCTTTGTTCTTTCCTTCATTTCTTCTTAATTCATGTATATGCAATCACCCGGCAGGGTGTTAGGCCTGGGGCTATTAAAGATTAAGGTCTATTTAAAATTATCCATCTATCCAACAAATACAAATCGGAGCCTACTTTAGGCAGGATGGGTGCATCGGTGCCGAGTTCCTCCCAATCTGCGCGTCTGACTTCCCAGTCTGGTTGTGAACAAAGTATAGCATTTGGTGATTACAAGCCAATGCATCTGCACTCCATGTAGAACAATTAAGTTCCCACCAAGTGACATTCCACAGAGGAGACTAGACAGACCCTCCAGGTGACTTTTTATCTCAAGCCTTGAAAAGACAGTGAGTGGGTCAGCACCATCTACTTATGTTTTCTTCCTCTATAAACAGAGAAGCAAAATCCAGACCTGGAACTCCAAACCTAGATGAAATACATAGGCCAAGTTGTCTGTCTCTTTGGGGATCAGGAGGAATTAGAACGCTTAGGAATATTTTGCATTCATTTACTGAGTCTATTGAAACATCCCCACTTGTGTGAGCAATCAAGGGCTTTTAGATGCCACTCTGCATTTTAACGCTATTTTTCTCAGTCTAGGGAGGGATGCGATGCCCACTCCCATTGCCTCCTTTCTTGGATTGCACTTACCCTTGTCCTCACTCAGGCATACAAGAGGACACCAGGCTGTTGTTACTGTACCACTTAGATTCCAGACTTATGGATGAGTCACTGCTCTAAAAACATGCTTTGTTTAAAAGAACAAGACATGTTTTCTAAAATCTTTTTCAGAAGTAATGTAATAATAATAATTCTTACACACTAGCTATTGCAGCTAAACCAAGTACTCGATAAACAATAAGAACCGTAAAACCGGATTACATTTGAAATACATCACTGGTAGGTACACCTGGGTGGCTCAGTCAGTTAAGCATCCGACTTCGGCTCAGGTCATGATCTCGCGGTCCGTGAGTTCGAGCCCCGCGTCGGGCTCTGTGCTGACAGCTCAGAGCCTGGAACCTGCATCAGATTCTGTGTCTCCCTCTCTCTCTGCCCTTCCCCTGCTCATGGTCTGTCTCTCTCTGTCTCTCAAGCATAAATAAATGTTAAAAAGAAATATATCACTTGTGAAAACATGTTTTAGTTTGAAGACATATGGAAAGTGGTTGGCTACATTAGGAATTTTGGACGGTGAGTTTTATTATTCTGCCACAATCAGAAGTAGTCTGTCCACTACTATAAACTTACGTAAAGAATAAGCTTATGACCGGGTAAATGTTTTCTGCTTTTAGAGGACGAAATTATACCTGAGAACCATTTTTTAATCAATGCACCGTTACTTGATAGTTTGCGGCAGGAGTTAACAACTTTTCCGTCGGTGTAATTAGCTCTCACTGCCTCTGGAGGGGGGGGGGGGGTAGAGGTAAGGGAGTAAACAGTAATAAGCAAGGTGTTTAGATGGACACTGTCAAGTTCTCTGCACAGAAGCCCTTGCCTTTCTTTTATTGTTCTCACACCTCTCCCCAGGGGGATGCTTATTTCCGACTGCTAGTATCTGGGACTCTTCTTCCTGGGACTGCCCTCAGCTACAATGCTACTTTGCGTACAGGTGCAGAGAGCCAAAGTGCTGCTCCCTTCCGCCAGATACCCACTGACCCTTTGCTGCCTGAATATGAAAACCCAATTCACGTGCTTGGGTTGGGACAACTCTGAGGTGTGACATACATTCCCTATCCATCTGCAAAGTTAGGCTGAAGCTCTTCTTCATGAAACTTTGTCTAAAATCATACCCTTGATGTGCTTCTTCTCTGCTGCCTGCTTCTGTAATTCCAAAACAGGTTGTTCTGGGAGCATTTGTTTAATAAATGACTTTCATATAAGTACTTGTCCTGAAGTGTACTTCTAGGGAAGCCAAAAATAGTGTTGTTGCATAAAGTATCTCTTTCCTGTAGTCAACTTTTTAAAGATATATTCTGGGTTAATAAATTTTCTATCTGTGCAAATATGCCCTGAGAGGGATAAGCATAATGAAACAGAACATTCCCAAGAACCTGAAATGGCATACAGTTCCGGTAAATAAGATTTATAGGAATAGCAAAACCAGGCTACCTGTGCAGCTCTTGCGTTTGAAGGTACCCAAGGCACTGTGATCATTTCTGCCAATCTCGTTCTTTCTATACACAAGGAACAATCACAGTTCAAAGATGTAAAAAGACCTGCTGAGCCCAAGCCCTGTCTGGAAGTCTAGTTCCCTTAAGTAAGATGCTATCTGTAGGAAGATGGAAAGGGAGACATAGGGAGAAGACATACGAGGAACTGCAGATTTTACTGTGTTTGCTTGGTTCAGAGACTCCATAAACAACAGAGAGGTGAAAGCACTGACCTCTGCCCAGGACAGCCACACAAACTGTTAGACATTGGGGTTGTCCAGCTACAATCCATGTATAGACCTGACTGGATTTGTAACACAGTTAGTTAAAGAATCATTGTGAACCAAGGGAAATTCACTAACTCTACTTACCAATACAAGCTCTGGGTAATTTGCTTCTTGTTTTGGGTAAGTAGGGAAAAGAAAGTAACCCACAACAGCCATCCCATCACAAAATGAAGGGGAATAATATCGTGAAGACAAGAGGAAGAGCAGACCTTTGGACGCTATTTATAACGGGAACCAGAAAAAATTTAGAAGACTATTTGTCATACTTAATCTGATTTAAGAAGACATTGCCTTTGGTAAACAGGAAAAGAAAGCCACAAAATAGAATAAGCTGAGATGAAGGGGCAACAGGATGAAATGAAAAGAGGACAGGATGTGAGGCCAAGGCAACAAGCTAGGATGAAATGGGAGCTGGGTGAGATAAAGGACAGACGCACAGAGACAAGAACAAGAATTGCAGAATTAAAATCACATTGGAGCCAGCCCCTCTGTGCGCGCGCGTGCACACACACACACGCACGCGTGCGCACCCTAATAGCACAAAGAAAAACACAAGAAAGTGATATCAAAGGAAATGATAGATATACACGACAAATGAAAGAGATACAATAAACAATTGTAAGTGTTTTGGAAGGACACTAGATTATTTGGAACAAAGATAATAATGAAAGACACAAGTGAAGAACCTTTCTCCAAATCTGGGGGTTTGAGAGAAAAGGGAGGGCAAAGATGGCAGGCGTCTGCCATGATCTAGGCAAAACTATTCAAAGGAGAATGAGACACATATCCTGATAATATATATATATATTTTAATTATAAAGAAAAAAGGATGACAAGCATTCTGGAAGAAATATCCAAGTTATCTCTAAAAGGATTGGTATTGGGGCGCCTGGGTGGCTCAGTCGTTTAAGCGTCCGACTTCAGCTCAGGTCACGATGTCACGGTCTGTGAGTTCGAGCCCCGCGTCGGGCTCTGGACTGATGGCCCAGAGCCTGGAGTCTGCTTCTGATTCTGTGTCTTCCTCTCTCTCTGCCCCTCCCCCGTTCATGCTCTGTCTCTCTCTCTGTCTCAAAAATAAATAAACGTTAAAAAAATTAAAAAAAAATAAATAAAAGGATTGGTATTAATTGGGCATCATAGAATTATTGGCATCACAAAAGTCCAAAGGATGGTGAAGCAAATGTAGAAAAGCTATTGTTTAATTCATTATTTAACAGATATAAGCTCCTACTATGTGTCTAGCATGTTAGACACTGAGTGTATAACAGTGTGAATTTTTATAAACTGAAATGAACTGTGTATAGACATAAAAATGATGATCCCGACTAGATGCAAAGACTGACATAAAGGTATAATAATCCAAATTATTTATATGAGGGGCTCTTTCCATGGAGTTTCTGGTTCAGTAGGTCTGGGATGGGTCCTGATAATTTGCTAAGTGATGCTGATGTGGCTGGTCTAGGAACCACACATTCAGAACCCCTGTTTTATATTAACTAATATTCGGGAAGGAAAATAACACAATTGTTCATCTATAGTGGAATGATTACATAGCTGTATCCACTGAAATAATATTTTTGAGAGTTATTATAGTGCTATCGAAAAATCCTGATATTTCAGTACTGCACAGATTAGTCCTCACATAAGACTTTATGTACCATGTTCTTTAACTATAAGAAGAATTATGCTTAAAAAGAGAGACAGCGATGTCAAATAAACCATGACAGGAAGTCCAAAAATAATTATAGTGATTATCTCTAGACCATATCCTTAATAGTTAATTTTTAAAATTTTCATCTTTATAACTTACAGTATTTTCCTTTTAAATTGTTTTAATGCTTGTTTATTTTTGAGAGAGAGCACTTGCACACAAGTGGGGGAGGTGCAGAGAGAAAGCGGGGTGGGGCAGAGAACCTGAAATGGGCTCTGTGCTGGCCCACGTGGGGATTGAACTCACCAACTGCGAGATCATGACCTGAGCGGAAGCTGGACGAAGCCGACTGAGCCACCCAGGTGCCCTGAACTTTCTGTATTTTCTAAATGAGCATGCGGTAGTTAATTAATATTAATTAATAATTAATTGAGGAAAAGGAAAATAATTTCTCCTGAATACCTAGTTCAAATGTTGCATCTTCAGTGCAGTTCCTATCAATTCCCCCATTCTGTTGAGCCAAATGCCATCTGTGAATTCTTCTGTCAATATACCATGGAAGCTTTCAACACATCCATCATTTGTTAAAATCTGATGATTCACATTAGCATTTTAAAGGCTCTGAAAAGTCTCAATGTTAAATATTCCTCATTACATTATTTTCCAAACTTATGTGTCCATAGAACTTTGCAGAAAATCCAGAATAAGGAGCCCATACAATTGTGTCAGCTACTCTTTGACATTTATTAAATGAATGAATGAATGAATGAATGCAACCAATAAATCAATGAATCATTGGCTCATACATACTGAATACTTATTTATTAATACTTTCCTGTTGGTGAACCTAAACTAAGGGTTTCCTTCACAAAGGCCATTAGCATCTTTATTTATATGTAGTTATACTTCTCATTCCTTAAGTATTCCTGAGCAAACTTTAAAAGTGCCTGCTAGGGGCGCCTGGGTGGCTCAGTCAGTTGAGCGTCCGACTTCGGCTCAGGTCATGATCTCGCAGCTCGTGAGTTCGAGCCCCGCGTCGGGCTCTGTGCTGACAGCTCAGAACCTGGAGCCTGTTTCGGATTCTGTGTCTCCCTCTCTCTCTCTGCCCCTCCCCCATTCATGCTCTGTCTCTCTCTGTCTCAAAAATAAATAAACATTAAAAAATTTAAAAAAAAAGTGCCTACTAGGGGAGATGCTGGAGTGACTCAGTCGATGGAGTGCTTGCCTCTAGATTTCGACTCAGGTCATGGAAACGAACCCTGTGGTTGGGCCCTGTGTTGGGCTGTGGAGCCTGATTGGGATTCTCTCTCTTCTTGCTCACAAAAAGAAGTACCTACTGGGATAAAGGCACTTGGTGATGTGTACAGGTATTTTATTTTACAGGGTCAGATCTCAGCCCGGAATTAATTCACCACTTCCTCATTTATTTCAGCCTTCAAAAAGATTTAAGTCACTTTTCATAGATGACTGTATAGCTAAGAGTGAGAATTTCGTTCAGTGTGGGTGAAAACTGACAATGAAAGAACCCAAGCATCCTCTCACAGAAACATACAAATACCAGATGGAGTTTCCTGCTTTTTGAAAGTTGATGACAGGGGCGCCTGGGTGGCGCAGTCGGTTAGGCGTCCGACTTCAGCCAGGTCACGATCTCGCGGTCCGTGAGTTCGAGCCCCGCGTCAGGCTCTGGGCTGATGGCTCGGAGCCTGGAGCCTGTTTCTGATTCTGTGTCTCCCTCTCTCTCTGCCCCTCCCCCGTTCATGCTCTGTCTCTCTCTGTCCCAAAAATAAATAAAAAATGTTGAAAAAAAAAAAAAATTTAAAAAAAAAAAAAAAAAGAAAGTTGATGACATTGCATTTCCAAACAAATATTATATGCCAAAGGAAGAGCCCATCTGGAATTTTATAATTAATTATTTCCTTGCCAAAGAATCTTTTTTTTTCTTTTTCCTACTGTAAAGGCTCCCTTCCATCCCATTCCTACGTTAGATCCTAGAATTTCTCATGAGTCTTGATTTTCAACTATATGAGCTATACAAAATTATGCAAAAATAATTGGAAATACTTGATAACTTCACAATGAAAATAGTATGGAAGGTACTCACATGTGAACAGAAAGCTTCCCAGCACACATACATACATCACCAAGATGAAACATGAAATAAAATCTCTGAAATAAGGAAGAAATCATTAATAGAATTTAAATTCGTTATCTTCATGTGAAGATTGTAAAATGCACATATAGCAAGCGCCCCAAAATAGTTTGTTTAGGAGCATAGAGTGGAAGTAAAAGATGCTATGATTGTGAAAGGGAAGGCCCCTGATGGTGACTGGAATTAAAGATGGTCATTTGATTATATCAACTATGTGTTTAAAATGTCTTAATGAGTGCAAGCATTTCCTTCACAATGAGTTGATGAAAACCAAATATTTTAATATGGAATGCTATGTTTCGAAAAATCAGAACACTTTAAGGACCCCTGGGTGGCTCAGTTGGTTAAGCGTCTCTCTCTCTCTTTTTTTTAAATTATTTATTTTTTAATGTACATCCAAGTTAGTTAGCATGTAGTGCAACAATGATTTCAGGAGTAGATTCCTTGATTGCCCCTTACCCGTTTGGCCCATCCCCCCTCCCACCACCCCTCCAGCAACTCTCTGTTTTCCATATTTCAGAGTCTCTTATGTTTTGTCCCCCTTCCTCTTTTTATATTGGTTTTGCTTCTCTTCCCTGATGTTCATTCTGTTTTGTATCTTAAAGTCCTCATATGAGTGAAGTCATATGATATTTGTCTTTCACTGACTAATTTCACTTAGTGTAGTACCCTCTAGTTCCATCCACGTAGCTGCAAATGGCAAGATTTCATTCTTTTTGATTGCTGAGTAATACTCCATTGTGTGTGTGTGTGTGTGTGTGTATGTATACATATATACACACATATACCCCACATCTTTTTTTATTACTTTATCACTTTATTTTTTTTATTTTTTAAGTATAATTTATTGTCAAATTGGTTTACATACAACACCTGGTGCTTATTCCAACAAGTGCCCTCCTCCATGCCCATCATCCACTTTCCCCTCTCCCCCACCCACCAACAACCCTCAGTCTGTTCTCAGTCCTTAAGAGTCTCTTATGGTTTGCCTCCCTCCCTCTCTGTAACTTGTTTCCCCCTTCCCCTTCCCCATGGGCTTCTGTTAAGTTTCTCAAGATCCACATATGAATGAAAACATATGGTATGTGTCTTTCTCTGTCTAACTTATTTCACTTAGCATACCCTCCATTTCCATCCAAGTCACTGCGAATGGCCAGATTTCATTCTTTCTCATTGCCAAGTAGTGTTCCATTGTATATATAAACCACATCTTATTTATCCATTTGTCTGTTGATGGACATTTAGGCTCTTTCCATAATTTGGCTATTGTTGAAAATGCTGCTATAAACATGGGGGTACATGTGCCCCTATGCATCAGCACTCCTGTGTCCCTTGGGTAAATTCCTAGCAGTGCTATTGCTGGGTCGTAGGGTAGTTCTATTTTTAATTTTTTGAGGAACCTCCACAATATTTTCCAGAGTGACTGCACCTGTTTGCATTCCCACCAGCAGTGCAAGTGGATTCCTGTTTCTCCACATCCTCGCCATACTCTACAGTCTCTGGATTTGTTCATTTTAGCCACTTAACTGGCGTGAGGTGTGGTTTTGATTTGTATTTACCTGATGATGAGTGACATTGAACATTTTTTCATGTGTCTGTTGCCATCTGGATGTCTTCTTTGGAAAAGTGTCTATTCATGTCTTCTGACCATATCTTCATTGGATTATTTGTTTTTCGGGTGCGGAGTTTGGTGAGTTCTTATAGATTTTAGATACTAGCCCTTTATCCAATATGTCATTTGCAAATATCTTTTCCCATTCCGTCAGTTGCCTTTTAGTTTTGTTGACTGTTTCCTTTGAAGTGCAGAAGCTGCTTATCTTGATGAGGTCCCAGTAGTTCATTTTTGCTTTTAATTCTCTTGCCTTTGGAGATGTGTCAAGTAAGAAACTGCTGCGGCTGAGGTCAGAGAGGTTTTTTCCTGCTTTCTCCTCTAGGTTTTGATGGTTTCCTGTCTCACATTCAGGTCCTTCATCCATTTTGAGTTTGTTTTTGTGAATGGGGTAAGAAAGTGGTCTAGTTTCATCCTTCTGCATGTTACTGTCCAGTTCTCCCAGCACCGTTTGTTAAAGAGACTGTCTTTTTTCCATTGGATACTCTTTCCTGCTTTGTCAAAGATTAGTTGGCCATACATTTGTGGGTCCAATTCTGGGGTCTCTATTCTATTCCATTGGTCTGTGTGTCTGTTTTTGTGCCAATACCTTACTGTCTTGATGATTACAGCTTTGTAGAACAGGCTAAAGTCTGGGATTGTGATACCTCCCACTTTGGTTTTCTTCTTCAATATTACTTTGGCTATTCAGAGTCTTGTGGTTCCATACAGATTTTAGGATTATTTGTTCTAGCTTTGAGAAAAATGCTAGTGCAATTTTGATTGGGATTGCATTGAATGTGTAGATTTCTTTGGGTAGCATTGACATTTTAACAATATTTATTCTTCCAATCCTTGAGCATGGAATATTTTCCCGCTTCTTTGTATCTTCTTCAATTTCCTTCATAAGCTTTCTATAGTTTTCAGCATACGGATCTTTTATGTCTTTGGTTACGTTTATTCCTAGGTATTTTATGGCTTGGTGCAGTTGTGAATGGGACCAGTTTCTTTATTTCTCTTTCTATTGCTTCATTATTCATGTATAAAAATGCAACTGATTTCTGTACATTAATTTTGTACCCTGCGACTTTGCTGAATTCGTGTATCACTTCTAGCAGACTTTTGGTGGAGTCTGTCAAGTTTTCCATGTAGGGTATCATGTCATCTCTGAAAAGTGAAAGTTTGACTTCATCTTTGCCAATTTAGATGCCTTTGATTTCATTTTGTTGTCTGATTGCTGATGCTAGGACTTCCAACACTATGTTAAACAACAGTGGTGAGAGTATACCACGTCTTCTTTATCCATTCATCCATTGATGGACATTTAGGCTCCTTCCATACTTTGGCTATTGTTGCTAGTGCTGCTGTAAACATCGGGGTGCACGTGCCCCTTCAAAACGGCCTACCCATATCCCTTGGGTAAATACCTCATAGTGCAATTGCTGGGTCGTAGGGTAGTTCTATTTTTAATTTTTTGAGGAACCTCCACACTCTTTTCCAGAGTGACTGTACCAGTTTGCATTGCCACCAGCAGTGCCAAAGAGATCCCCTTTCTCCTACGCGTCTGACTCTTGAGTTCACCTCAGGTCATGATCTCATGGTTCCTCAGATCAAGCCCTATGTTGGGCTCTGCACTGACAGCAGGGAGCCTGCTTAGGACTCTCTCTCTCTCTCCCTGTATCTCTGCCCCTCCCTTGCTAGTGCTCTTTCTCTCTCTCAAAATATATAAACTTAACAAAAATAAAAAAATAAAAAATACTTTAAAAACATTCCTATTTTCCTTTGATAAACAGAAAATGAAACATAGCCCCATTAGGTTTACACTGTAGATGAATCTTTTAGTGACTTAGAAGAGAATAGAATTTAATTAACCATGGCTGTTTATTCATCGTATAGAAACACTGGTTTGATCCCTTGAAGTCACATAAGCAGCATTTATTTGGGGACACTCTTTTTTGTAACAGCTAAAGTAACTAAAAGTATGGTTTTTAATCAAAAGTTATCTGAGGTCTTTACTGACAAGAAATAATAATAAAACTGTTTATTTTACACTATAGCACTTAACAGTGTTCCAGACACCGTCTTAAGTGATTTACATGCATTAAATCGTTTAATCATTGCAATCCGCTATGAATTATTCCCATTTTCCAATGAGGACATGGAGATATGGAGACTAAGTACCAGGATTTGACACCAAACCATTTGGCGTGAGTTCAAGTGCGTAACCGAACTGTTCTGCTAGTTGTTTCTCTGTGACATATGTTTGGACATGAAGTTGAAATCCACATACACATATTCCTAGAAAACAGCCTGGCCCAGTGTATGGGGAAGATAGTGTATTATTCAGTGACAACAGAGAGAAGCCTGTGTAAATTTTTTTTTCCTTGACTGTGATTACATTATCTTGTAACTCTCAGGTTTCAGAGCTGCGAGTGTTAGATTATCAGAAATCCAGCTTTGGGGGGGGTGCCTGGGTGGCTCAGTTGGTTAAGCATCTGACTTCGGCTCAGGTCATGATCTCACGGCTCATGAGTTCGAGCTCTGCATTGGGGTCTGTGCTGACGGCTTAGAGGCTGGAGCCTGCTTCGGATTATGTGACTCCCTTTCTCTCTGCCCCTCCTGCACTCATGCTCTCTCTGTCCCTCTCCCTCTTTCTCTCTCAAAAATAAATGAATGTTAAAAAAAAATAGAGAAATCCAGCTTTGGGTCTAATTTTTGTTTGTTTGCACTGGCCAGGAGTCCTCCAGGCAAGAAATGGAAGTAAGTGTGGGTAAATGGGCACTATGGCAAACTGATGCAATTATGACCAAACCAAAAGTAGCATCTCCTACTCGGTGACAGTCAGCTGTTTTCACATGGACCCGTTGCCACCCAATCTTGTGATTGTTAAACAGAGGCTGAGATCATGTTCTTATCTGAAGTTTCTCAAATTTGAATTGAGTTAAATAATTTCAAACATTAAATCAATTGCAACAAAATCTATCTAGATATAGATATAGATATAGGTATAGGTATATAGATATATAGTTAAAACAGTGCAACCTAAAGAGATAACATCTCTGGGCTGACTCTATTACGTGGGCCATTGGTCTGTAAGGAAGAAGCCATGACAGCTTCAGTACAGAGTGACCTGTGTAATGTGATGACTTACCACCTACGGGGGATGTTCCAGAAGCTCACCTTAACCACTTGCTCTCTTTCTGTCCACACAACCAAGGAACTATTTCTTTTCCCTCCAACTTACCTTATACTACTTGGCATAAGCTTTCTTTGGGTATAGACTCCGAGTATACTGTTAGATGTGTTGAAGATCTACCTTTGGTTTTATTTCCTTACGAGGAGGGTCTGTTGTTACCACCATTTTACTTTCTCCATAGATCGTACGTTGCGCACATATCACAGCTTGGCTCAGTCCTCTTCTGACCCATTATCATCCATCATGAGTGTGTGTCACCTTTGAGCAAAACACCAAATCAGTCACTAGGGAAAATCATCTTATTTTACAAATATGGTTCCTTCGGGGGAAGCCACTCTTCAGAGATCAACCACCCACCTAGATGGTTTCTTTGTGTATTGGGCTTAAAAACGTAACTTAAAGGACTGAAGGACAAATACATGTCTGGAAGAAAAGCCTTTTTAAAAGGGGTGTGTGTGGGCTGGGGCGGGGGGAGGTAGAAGAAACAAAGTCAAAGTGTTGATAAGGTTATTGATTCACGGTTTGATCCAAGACAGATAGTGCAGGACCAGGTCTCTTGTGATACTGACCTGTGAGATGATATAGAAACCTCTAGGAAAGGAGATAATCATAGGGGCTCCTGGGTGGCTCAGTTGGTTGAGCGTCTTTGGCTCTGTTTATGATCTTGCAGTTTGTGAGTTCAAGCCCCACATCAGGCTCTGTGCTGACAGCTCAGAGCCTGGAGCCTGCTTTGGATTCTTTGTCTCCCTCTCTCTCTGCCCCTCCCCTGCTTGCACTCTGTCTTTTTATCTCTCAAAAATAAATAAACATTAAAATTTTTTTTAAAAAAGGAAAAGAAAAGGAGATCATTGTAGAGGACTGCTTTTTCTACCCATAATCTCTGGTATCTCCTATTCCCAAGAACACTCCTAGACTGGTGACAGTCCTGGGTCTGTCCCTCACCCTTTTAAAGGCCATTCATTAATTCATTCATTCAACCAGTAGTTTTTGATCATTGTTACATTTTAGGCAGTGTTGCAGGTGGTGAGAACCCAGAGTGAACCAACACCTATCTGAACTCTCAGCCAGGATATATCAGTATGGAAGTTCTTACATCTTTGTTCCTTGTTAACACAGGAGGAGCCTCTAGCCCTAAGAACCAGCTGTATACCTTGACAAAGCTGACTCAATTCATGGTGTGTTACAATGAGAACATTTCAGTGGAGACTAGACTGCCTCGTATTCAAAACTGGAGTAAGGGTACCTAACTTACAAAGCTACTATGAGATCTCAATGATATAAAGTGTGAAAAAATTTAGTGCACAGCGTAGAATATGATGCTTTTGTTTTTAGTACTATGCAAATTATTTATATTGATATTTTGGATAATGGACTATTCTGTCTACTTTAAGCCAGAACTTTGAAAGCACCTTACAGAAACTTGCCAGGAAAATTGCTGAACTACTATTCTGCAGCCCCACCTTATTTTTCAGGATGGAAATCATCCTGTTGTAATGATGCATTAGCTTAAGGCTTGTCAGCTTCTGGAAAGACAATGCCATCAGCTTGGGCCTAGATACAGGTCACCTCTATCATTTCCAAGAAAGGAATATCTTTAAAAAAATCAATCTCAAAATATCTGGTGTTACTGAAAGTCTGCTGCTTTCTTCCTAGAAGAGGATGCTTTGGGTATCAGGATTTTCCCTGAATCTTACGATGATGATGATGACGATTATGATTATTATTATTTTCATCCTTTCCTTCTTCATAAGGAAAAAAAAAAGCAAACTCTCTTAGGCCAATCTTTTTTTTTTTTCAATGTGTATTTCAACCCCAGGAGGAATTCCAAGCTTCCTGTTCATCAGCAGAAGATACTAATATAAAATGAAGAAGATGGAAATTTATTCTCCCCTCACCAGCAGTTTGGGGAATGAAACTTAAATTATATGTCAAAACATTTATTTTCTTGTATGTGGTATTTGGTAAATGGCTAAAAGACCCTAGGGGAGAGTGAACGGAGAGCTTTCAGAAGGGTATAGAAAATGAGTTATTAGTGTGGTATTCCTGTGTCAGAAAAAAACAAAACAAAACACTGGCTTGTGTCACCGTTTGTGAATCCTTGTGTGGTTGAAAACATTTCCAAGGTCGAGTTTCTAAACGTATGACTTGAAAACAGTGATTTCGCTACTCTTCCAATTGCCCTGTTCCACTAAAGAGTCCTGGCATTCTCTCGACTGCACTCCTTTGTGAACATAGTTGATCTTGGATTTTTCTGTCGCTTTTGGATGAGCCATCAGCTCCCCTAATTTTTTTTTTCTTTTGCTGAGCAATATTGTTCCCGAGCTCTTTTGTTAAGTCACAATAAACTAGACAAGCAACCAGCAGGCCCTCGACACAAAGTCATTTATTGATCTGAAAACCGTGCTATGCCAACCTCACCTTAAAACCCTATAGCATATACAACTCCAGCTCCTCAAAAACAGCCAAAGCATTAACACCCAAACACTCGCCATCCTTGTTTTCGGTGCACATTTGACGTAGTGACAAAAGAGAATCCTGCCTTATTAAGGTAACAATTACTAATGTTTTAGTTATGGTGACCTTTTACATCCAACGTCTTGCAGGTCTCTCTGGAAGTTAAATACTTTGCCTCCTTGTCCCCCTCACAAGTGCATAAACACAAGTCAGGCCAGTGTTGCGACGTTAGGGTTGGTGTTGCAAATTTACAAAACTCTGTCTTGCTCCTTAAATTGTGTCATAATGAAAGGGCATTTTAGGAGAAGAGGGGTGAAGAACTGTTTGTCAAAAAGACTTGTGTGAGTTGGGGCGCCTGGGTGGCTCAGTAGCTTAAGTGTCCAACTTTGGCCAGGTCGTGATCTCGTGGTTCATGAGTTCCAGCCCCAGGGAGCCTGCTTCAGATGCCGTGTCCCCCTCTCTTTCTGCACCCCGCCCCGCACTTGCCTTCTGTCTCTCTCTTTCCGTCTCAAAAATAAACAAACTTTAAAAAAATTTTTAAAAAGAGTTATGTGAGTTACAATGAGTAAAGTTTTGTATGTGAGTGGATAAAAGCAGAAGTTTTTGTTATGAATTTACTCATTCACTCACTCACTCTTTCAGTGTCTAATATGAACCATAAAGTGTCACCTGTCCAGTGCTCATCTGTCCAGTTCTGAGCAAAATCATTCAGTTCTCTATTATCTTGGTACTGACAGTCCGTTGGGATAAAACACAATCATCTTATAAACAAATGAATTAACCTACAGATTGTGCCCAGTACAATGAAGGATATTAGGAACATCTATTGATAGAGACTAATGGAGGGGAGAGAGAATCCAGCTTCTATACAGTCTGGAAGATGGTCAGATATCCCAGTACGATGAAACAGCAGGTACAACAGTCCTGAGGCAGCGTAGCTGGAGTATAGTGAGGGAGCAGGAGGGTCACATGAGCTTTGATATAAAATTGTTCAAAAGTTCTACATAATACATGGTCCGGTCATGTTATCTGTCCCTTATTATTTCACACATCTCCTTATAAATTGCTCTTTGGTCTCTATTCGATGTCCTTGCTAAGTTCTCAAACTTACCCTTTACCTGCCTTTAAGTCTTTGCTCAAAGTAGGATGCCATTTCCCTTTCATCATCATGCTAAGCAAAAAAACAAAAACAGAAAAAAAAAAGAGGAAAATGTTTCCATTTGTATGAGATTCTAGAAAAAACAGATGCATCCATAAAATTCATCAGGAAGCAGATGAGTGGTTGCTGGGGCCTAGGAGCTGTGGGGGGAGGTGACCCTAAAGGGGCATGAGGGGCTCTGGGGGTGGGAATAAAGGGGTTCCATATCTTGATTGTTATTCTACAGTGACTATATTTGCAAAATTCATCAAACAGGACACTGAAATGGGCATTTATTATGTGTACATTATACTTCAATAAAGTTGATTAAAAAGTTATAAAGTAAGGAAAAAAAAAGAACGGTTTTTAAGAAGTTCAAATTTGTCTTCTCCGTCATCTCTCCCTGACTCAGACATAAGCTTTCCTTCTACCATCACGTTATGCGCTATAGGTTTTGGTGCTTGTGACAAGCACACCATGTACAGGCTTTAATGAGCATCTCAGTGTTAGGCTGGCTGTTTCTCTTTGGGCTCACATATTCCCTTAGGAGAGAATCTGTGTCTCATTTGTCTTTTTCTCCCCCCCCCCCCAAAGCATCTACCTCACTCAGGACTCATAAAAGGACCTCACTGAGCACTTGTTAAATCAATAGCACCATTTTCATATTTACATCCTGCCTGGTGCCCGAAAAGGATGAACAGGAAACAACATTGATTTCCAGAGGTTGATGAATGAATGGAGACTTCTTGGCACTGGAGCCCACATCCTGGCTCCATGTGTAAAAATTGGGGGCAAAATGGGTTTTCGACCTACCTCCTTCACACCTATACTTGCTTATTGATTTAGTGAAATGCTTGTGATAGTTTCTCTGTTCTCCAATAGGAAAGTGCTGTACAGACCCTCTCTGCATTTTCCTTCTTAATGGTCCATCATTTCTCTGTAGAGAGGCCAGCGGTAGAATCAGTGTTGGCAAGCCGCAAAGAAGTGGACACGACAGTGTAATAGGAAGGCAGCTATTATGTCCCATTATTACCTCGAGTGAAGGAAAATCGAAGGAGCATAGTGGTCTATCGCATAACTGCCACTCTTGGGCTCTTATAGGGAAAGCTCTGTAAATCAGCCCTCCTGTGCAGATTCTCGAGAAGCCTTTTCTCCCCTTCCCGTGTCCCCTCTCCCTATGCAATTTTGCGTGTTCCCAACTGGCCGGTTCCCTGGAATATTAGCTTTTCAAAATATGACACAGAAGTTCACCAATTCCTTCCAACTCATAACACTTTAAAATTGCAACTCCAAATTATTTCTGTAAAAATAGCTGATTTTTATGACTCCTAGGGGATTTCTTATTTTAATCTGAAACCTTCAGAAATGGTTCAGTTTTGTGGAAATGATGGGGGAATGTCTGCTCTTAGCAGTTTTTGTGTTCAAGGGCAAATCAACCTCTGTGCTTGCTAACTCTAATTTTCCAAGGGTTATGAGACTTTAATTTGATTCTTTATCCAGTGTGCATAAAATGTTCACTGGAATTTGCATAATACATTTATTGTATAATCACTCTTCACATTGGCTACCTGCTTCCTCAAATGAACATTGCTTTTTTAAGGGGATATATTAATGTAGGGCCAATTTGAACTTTGTAACTAAACAGAATTAGGTCTATCTCTGAAGGACAAACATAAAGGAGAGAGAGAGAGAAGGAGGGCATGTACTTGTTCTGAAATTGGCTATTAAATAAAAATAGCCCCGATCCTGCATTTCCAAATATTAATTTTGCAAATACAAGCAAGGAAAAGACTGCTGTCTTTAAAAACATTGAGATTTATTACGTGAAGAAGGGAATACACTTGTCTGGCTTGGCTCTTAGAATGCAGTTAAGGCAGTGGATTACATCAGGGTGCCCGGTTTCAGTACAACCTAAGAAAGTGAGGGAGTTGGAGAGAGAGAGGATGCCTTAGGCACTAGGCCAGGAGCTTTGAATTCATTCATTGCCCAGAGCCAATATATAATTAAGGCAATATTATTATTACCCTTAATTTTGGTTTAGTGTTCTGTGCCTTTGGACTCCTTGCTCTCAAACCAGAAGAGATAAGATTTGAACCTAGACTGTATGATGCTGGCATAATTGTCCTTCAGTCACACCGAACAGTTCTCTCTGTTAAATACAGTTGTCCAGTGTTAGCCACCTTGGGGACTGTGTTTTTCTTAACATCAGCACTGTCCAGTGGAGCCTGAAGAGCGCTTGGCACAGGACTGTACAGATATTGGCAGACCAGATAGAGGTTGGAAGAGATGACTTGAAGATCCCCATCTTCCCTGTAATTTTCCAAGGAGAGGAGGTGCAGTCCAGACCTGAGGAGTGGCCAGTTGGAGACTAGGTGTCTCAGTCTTTAATGTGCATATAATCACCTGGAGATCTTGTCAAAATGTAGAGGCTGATTGAGTAGATCGGCAGTGGGCAAACGACGCTGAATTTCCGCCAGCTCTCAAGTGATGTCATTGCTGCCCGTCCACAGACCACAGGTAGAGTAAGAAAAGCCTTTGTGATCTCCGCTTACAGTGCCATTTCCCTAGTGAACCAGGTCCTGACCTTAGTTAGGACATTGTACTTAACCATCCAGGTCGCAGTTCTCTAAAGTTCATTTAACCAGCATGTCCTAGGATCATTGAAATCCCATTGTCTTTAGGCAGCTACAACTCTTCAAGCGAGTTCTGTCTCTAAGAGAGGAGACCTGAGTTGTAAGTTATGGATCACCAGCTATGAAAGGGACACAGAAGAGTTGGTACCATCAGTCAGAATACCAGTTTTCATATTACAGTAAAATTTCCTGGGGGAAAACATATCTTTCATTGTTGAGAAAAAAAAAACTCACTTTCAACTTCTAAATAAATGAGCAATCATGAGTATAATGGCTTGACCATTCAAATTCTTGGCATCCTTTCTGAATCACAGATCTGAAATTGTGCCTCATAAGGTACCGATATATTTCCAAAATTCCTTTGAGATGAGTCCAGCCTAATTGCGATGAGAAGGAAAGTGGGTTTCCTACTCCTGTGTTTCGGGAGGGCATTGTTTGAATTTGATTTACCTGGCTTCTGGTATCTTTGGTTTGCAGTGCATTTAGGGTGTTTCTTTGAAGTAACTTTCAAAGAAACAAAAAACGCAGGAAAAGTCACTAACGACTAGGAGGCTTTAAGAGTATCGCTTATTCTGATTTTATTAATTTTAAAAATCTTTCAAGATGTTGGCATAAAATCAGTTTTGCAAATCAGTTGGCTAAGGCATTATGTAAAGCTCAGAAATCTTTAAGAAAGAGCTAGGCAATTGGATGCTGAAAATAATAGATTAACGGGATCATAACAATCCATATATATTGACCAGGAAAGGTAGCCACATGCATTAGTAAGAGGGAAAAAAAAAGGCAGATTATAAAACTGCATAATCTGATACCACTTGGGTTAAAAATAAAGAAAAAAAGTAAATGAACAGTTTGTTTATTTTTGAGCTGTGGCGTCATGGCTAATTTCTTTCCATATTGACTGAAATTTCCTCAATAAAATTATATAACTTTTAAAATTAGAAGAAAATAACACTACTATTTATTTATTTATTTATTTTTTGCAGGGGGAATGGACAGTTGGGGAGCCATTTACAAAATCTTAACTACAAATATTTTTCATTTCATGATTTTTGATAGCAAGAATAATTTTTATTACCCTATAAATCCCTAAGTGCTTCTAATGCATATAATAGTAAGAGCTCAAGAATTATTTTTGGTGGCTATTTCAAGTTAGAACATCAGAAGGAATCATAAGAAAGTTTCTCAGGAAGGTAGACCATAGCACTAAGGTCTAGGCAGAAAGGGATTTACATTTATTTCAGTGAATACTATTTTGTTTCGCTTGATTTTTATTTTTTATTTATTTATTTATTTATTTATTTATTTATTTATTTCCCCATGCATTTTGTTACTCTCATTTATATATATACCTAAGTCTCTTTATTTTTAAAATTTGAATACAAAACTAGAATTGTAATTTGTTACATCAGGTGGGATGAAAAGAAGTAATTTGAGGTCTAACAGGATGTAAAAGACACCATTTCTCATAGTGATAGGGACAGTACTTATGGACATTTACTTAAAATATTTGGAATAAAGCCTATAACCACATCACTGAAGACTGCATCCAGTAAAATATGGGTATAAATTAGAAAATGCATGACTTTTGTTAAACAGAAGCTTCCTGAGGGTTTCAAAGTGAGTTTTGCCAAAGGTTTGGGAGGAGGAAATCATACATGGAGCCTTTCCCAGGAAAGTAAGAATGGTTAAAGGAACGCCGGGCTTTGTGCAGAAATTTACATGAAATGACAAGTTGGTGGAGTGAATATCTAGATGTCGAGTGTAACAAAAACAGACTTGTAGATAATACATGTTTATCTTAAAGACAGTTGACCTGTATATAGGGTTCACTTACTCTTCCTTCCTTTTTGCACTAAGCTACCTAATACATCTTTCTGGATGGTTCTGCTACAATATCTGTCCTCTAAAGATGAATGGCTGTGGGTCACGTGATGTCTCTGTTGTAGAAAGATGTAAAAGACTACCCACATGCTTCTTAGGACATTAGCTGGAGCCATTGAAAGTGTGCATTGAAACACCTCAGGGTTGCGGGTTGGGGGCATGGGATTGTCCTCCCATGGATTCTTCGACAATCATCTCTGCTCTTCTGATGGAGGAATAGTCTATAGTTCCACATGTCTATAGGACCAGAGCAAGGAGAGGGAGGGCAGGATGGGCACTCAGGAATGAAATCATAGTTAGTTTTGCCTATCCTACTGTGCACTGGGATTGTAGAGCTATAATTAGAGTGTTCAGTTACAGCTTGCTTCCATCATAGTTACAAACTCAGTGGAATTATTTTACCAGTACCCTGGCTGGCTCCCGCAGCTATACTGCAATACACATTTGTACCTCCCGCTGTTGTTGACCGCAGAGACACATAGGACCAATGGTTCAGACAAGATGTGTATTTTCTGTGTATCCTTGAACACTGCCTCTTAGCAAAGGAAGACTTTGCAAGATGATTCACAGAGGTTAATCTGCCCATTTGCAGCCAAGCAGACTGCTTCCTTAATCTCTGCAATATTATAATAAAATAATGGTTGGTCTAGTCGAAGACCTTGGCAAATCAGTGAGTTTCTTTAATCTTAATAAAGCATAGCGATCTCTTTAAGCCCATAAATGATGATCCTGATCTTAATTTTGACTTTATTCAGTATAAAGAAGCAATTTCTCTTGTTTAAAAATCAATTGAATGGGGTGAGTTGGGAAGTGAGTTTTGGGATTTGAATTTGTGTTTGGTTTAATAAGACTTTTTGTGCAACATAAATGGGATGAGAAAGTGTCCCATTTTTAAGTGGCATACTACTAAGTACTTTGCTCCCTAAATTTGTCAGTCTTCATAATTGTTCTATTCTGCTGGGAAAGGCCATGTGGGACCTAATTTCTTTTCCCGGTGCTCCCTTTTGTCATTTGTGCACAAAATGTACTGAGCTTGCCCCCACCTGGAAGAAATATTTGCCATGTTCGAATACTAGCATTTTTCTTTCACTTTTTATGTGGTGCCAATCCCTCTCCATAATTCATTTGTATTTAACTTAATTCATTTCTGCTGTGCACAAAAATGCCCAACAGAGAGGTAGAATAATACATACATAGATAAATTTAGAATGTGGGTAATTTTACCATCATGCAACTCATTGAAGGACTTTGGGCGTGTTGAATCAGGCATTGAGCTCCAAGAGCAGAATTGTAGATGCAAAACCACGTATACTATATTGAAGGAAAACATGGCATTTTTCATTTGCTCACCTAACATAACCCTCTGTGTGTAAGAATACTCTCTATGATATTTAAATTTCCTTATCTACCCGACTAGACCGTTGAACTGCCTGAGAGGAGGGACCTCATTAGAGTGTCTTCGTTTTCTCTGCAGCATCTAGCGAGCTATCTCTCTTGCACATAGTAGACGTTTAGTAAATTAAGTAACAGGAAAGTCACATCATGATTCAAAAATGTTCCTCATAACGGTAAATCCTGCTCTAAACACTGATGTCTCATTTTGGTGTTTCTGGCACTGGGATATCAGAATGTTTAGGTAATTAAGCTCAAACATCAGGGGAATGTAGTGAAGCAATCTGTTTACTGTATAAAGGACACCATTTCCCTTCTTATTTACCTCTATTTGCTAAATATCTGAGGGCCACAGCCCTTTGCAGAGAAAGTACACATCGTGCTTTTTTTTCTGTGTAAAAATCATTCCAAATTACTTTCTGAAGATGTTTCAAAGCATAGGTGATTTCAGATTTTGATGACTTAGATTTTCTTTCCCTCAAAATAAGCATTCTTGTTGCTGGCTTTTGCATTCTAGCAGGGCTTATCTTTTGCCTTTGTTTTCACACATCTGAGTTTGGCCAAATGGCTATTATGGTTCCTCCATAGAACCCTTGCTTCATTATACAATTGCTGCAAAGAAGATACTGAAGTAATGACCGGGGTCTCTGGTTAGTTTGGTATCATAAGTATACAAGTCGTCAAGAATTCATCACTGCTACCCTGCTACCCTTCTCTGATCACATAATGCAGAGACTTAGGAAGCACAATAAAAGGAAAGGCATTCAGCCATCACTCAACATTTTACAGATGCAGGAGCACTTAGCAGAAATGCAGAGGCAAGGAGGTAGCCTAGACTCCACGGGACCTGTAGGAAGCCTGCAAAGCATTCCTCCCTTCCTGCTGCTCACCTTCCCTACTTGAGGCTCAGGTTTTCTGCTCTGAGCTCAGACACGACAGCTGCAGATTATTGTTAAGTCTAAACAGAAGGAGGGGGAATTTATGGGAGGGCAACTCTTAAACATTTTTACTGTCAAATTTGAGTAGGACTTCACTTGAACGTGTAATGCCTAGACACGTTCCTAGATTCTTACTCCGTTTACAAATCACATTTGACTCGCAGCTGGATCATCTCTGAAAGACGTTGGGTGTTACATCCAGCCATCTGTGTTTCAAGTGGGCTTTCATGACAGCCATTCTGAAGAGGAAGGGCAATGCAAACGTTGCGAAATGTGGTGTAGGGTTCACTCTGAGAGCAAATCTCCCTCAGCTGGCGAGATGCCACCGTGGGTCCGAACCAGGAGTTCTGGTTTGAACATTGCCATCCCCCTACCCTAGAAAGTACAATCCCGGTGTTGGTAGATAGGTAAGCAGTTGCAATAGAAACTTCAAAGAGCCGGCAGCACCGGAGAAGTACAAATAGGCTGTTGAAGATGGTCCAGAGACTTTTAACCCCGTTCAGATGGGTTGCCACACAGCGGTCTGGTTGAATGGCAAAGGTCACAGAGAAGTCGCCTACAAATGCACTGAAGGAAATGAAACCGGAGCCCTCTGGGCCAATCCGTTGGTCTAGAACTCAGTCACAATTTCTAAGAGTGTGCATAAACATTTTTTTTTCCTTTTTTTCTCTTATGTCACCGGGCTTGCAGAGCGATAAAAATAGTAAAACTTTTAAATTAACACACCAAGTTTAAAGCATTTCAGGAAAGCATTGATTCTATCTGCCAATGGAATGAGTGCGTTTGGCGAGTGACCTAATTAGTATGGAGCTGGTTCTTTCTCACTGCTCTGCTTCCCGCTAATTGCAGAACTGCTGGCCTTCTCCCCCCCCCCCCCCCCCCCCCCCCGACAAGGAAGAAAAACAAGCACAGGGGTGTGTGGAGAAAAGAGCCACGTTCAGCCTTAATTCATTTGAACCTGTTGCCAAGCTTAATTATGTAATTGAGGGAGCGAGACCGGTCTACTTGCAGCCACTTGGGCTGGAGTTTCCGATGGTGACCATTCACCAATGTTTCCTCGAGGATGTTAGCAGTTACCGCGAAGCGTTATTAGCTGGAGCTGATCTCCTCACCCTGCCCCTCTCCAGATGTAGGTGCAGGGGTCCCAGGCTTGATGACTTGCCAGTAAGGAAAGCAAATTGAAACCGAATTGAAGTTGCTTTCTTTTGTAGGAAATGCGTCATGATTCTCTAGGAGCGACTTTGCGTTTTATTTTGTTCTTCTGGTCGCACGGAGTATGTGCCGTCAGGAATGCGATGCGTATTTCTACAGTCGGAGTGTTTTCCGGGATTGCTTGAGACATTTTTACCTCTGAACTTTTCATTTTAATTCGTTAAATTGAGTAGATATGTGTGGAAAACACATAGCTCAGTGAAGTATTTCCTATCTGGTGGCTTATTCTTTCTTTATAACTTTGTGTCACGGGATCTGGGCACCCCTATTGTCGTGGACTCTTCTGTAGAGGAGGTGTTTTTTTACAAAGACACCACTGTGTCTCCTTGTGGGCAAGATGGCTCTACAAACACATTCTTCTAAAAGTTCACTCATTCCCTCCCTGATTCAGAGAAAGCTCAGGTGTCTCATACCCTCACAGAGATTTCTCCTGTTTAGATTGGAGCTGAGTCCCGGAGATCAGCATTGTGATTTTGTCATATCGTGTGTAATGTGTTGGGCTGGAAGGAAGGGGAGGAAGCTAGAGGAGAAGCCACGCTGGAACCGAGGTGCAGAGTCCTGAAAACCACGGCTGCCTGGCTGGGTGGGACCATGGCCGAGCCAGACTGGGACCACTTGGCATTATATTGTTCTTTATAGTCAAAATGTATCAATAGACATTTCAATCGGTTAATTCCCCCTGTAGTCCGTGAAGTGTTAGCATCTTTTACACATGCTTTTAATTCACTTTAACAAATATTTATGAAGCACACGCTATGTGTTAAGTACAGTCCCAATGACTGGCTATGTATAATAAATAACGATTAACCAAGAGTGATCTTTTTTATTTCTTCCTTCAAGTTGCAATGAGTAAAGGGAAGGATCCCTCTTTTATTTAATGTTTATTGATTTCTTTTGAGAGAGAGAGAGAGTGAGCAGAGGAGGAGCAAAGAGAGACAGAGACAGAGGATCTCCAGCAGGCTCTGCACTGCCAGTATAGAGCCCATCATGGGGCTCGAACTCACAAACCATGAGACCATGACCTGAGCCGAAACCAAGAGTTGGACCTGAGCCACCCAGGTGCCCCAAAGATCCCTCTTTTAGTAAAGGCAGCACTTCACATATGTTCTAGATTCTCTCACTCCATCACTTTTCAGGAACATTATTCTATAAATTATCCTCTTGCCCTCCGGAAGTTTCGATCTTTTGCTTTCTGTTTGATCATTCCTATCCCGATTTGAAATTGCCAAGAACAGTCCCATAGTGGGTGCAACAAATAAGTATTTGTTGAATGCCTTGAATGAATACTCTGTAGTTCCCTGGCTTCCCACTAAAATCAGCTGAGGAACACACATATACACGTACACACATGCACCATTGTGTGTGTATATGTGTGTGTGTGTGTGTGTGTGTATAAACACCTGGGCCATATTACCAAAGATATTGATTTACTTTCCTGGGGGTGAGAAATGGACACTAGTATGTTTTTTTTTTTATCTCTCAAGGTGATTCTAGTGTGCAGCTAAGGTTAAAAGCCTTGGTATCTCCTATCTTAAACCAAAACAGCTCGTTTGACATTGTATCACCCTCTCGCTGACCATCTCTTAATTCTCCTTCCTAGCAAGATAACAAGGAGACCTGCAAACACTCTCTCCCCCTCTCCCTCTTTGCTGTTATTCTTTAACTACCCAACAGGCTTCAGTCCCTACCACTTGCCTGAAGCAAATCACAATCATGACACCCACGTTCCTAAGCACGCTGGACATTTGCAAGCCCTCATCTTGCTTACACCGTCAGTGACATATGACAGCTGATTTCTCTCTCCTTCTTGGAACAGCTTCTTCCCTTGGCCTTGAGACATCCTCTTCCCTTTTCATTCCCTTCTCCCTCTCTGATTCTCCTTTGCAATCTCTTGTTCCCACCTGACACCTAAATGCCGAAGTTGTTCAAGCTCCAAACTTGGGTCCTTGGTTTCTACTTACGCTAGGCGTTTTTGTCTCTTTCCGTCTCTATAAATCACATCTTTATGCCGTTGACCTCCCAATTTGTATCCCCAATCCTATCCTCTTTTCTGAGCACTAGCCTAATATATCCAACTGCTCTCTGACATTTTTACTTAGATGTCTCACAGACATTTCTGACTCAACCGATATTGTAATTTTCCCTCCCCCCTGTTGGATGCTCTTCCAGGCCCCCCACTTCAGTAAATCACATCTCCACACACCCAGTGGCTTATGCCAAAAAAATCGGTAGTAATCCTTGTCGTCTATATCTCCCCTACTTCCAACCCGGCCAAGCTATCATCAAGTCCTGCTAATTCTGCCTCCAAAATATAACTCAAATCATCCATTTCATCCCCTCCATTTTATCGCCAGCCGCCATTTGTCTGGGTTGCTGTAATAGCCCCTAACTCTTCTCCCGATGACACTCTTGCTGTCCACCTTCCCCACAACAACTCGATCTTCAGCCAGGATATTTTAAGAAATGCAAATCATTTTGTGCCACTGCTTCCCTAAGACTTTCAATAATGAACACTCAGTAGTCAGATTCTGTATTATATGCTTTCATTTTTTTCAAGACAGTTCTGCCGTTTGGTAATTGTGGATTCATTTGTGTGGCTATTTGTTTCCTGTTCATCTCTCAACTCTAAAAATGCACAAGGGTGAGAAGTAGGACCATTCTTTTTAACTGCTGTATTCATGTGTCTGGCAAAGTGCCTGAAATAGAATTTCGTTTTTTAATTAAAATTTTTAACTTTATTTATTTATTTTGACATAGATAAAGAGAGAGAGAGAGAGAGAGAGAGCAAGCCTATGAGCAGGGGAGGGGCAGAGAGAGAAAAGAGAGAAAGAATCCCAAGCAGACTCTATACTGTTAGCGCAGAGCCCAATGTGGGGCTTGACCCCATGAACCGTGAGATTATGACCTGAGCTGACATCAAGAGTCAGATGCCCAACCCACTGAGCCACCCAGGCACCCCAGAATTTCATTATTGAATGAAAGAATGAGCATGTGAATCGATAAGGACAACTGACCAAAGCATGTAGTGGAAGGGGATGCCTTGTCAAATTTCACTTAGCCCGTTCTACTGGAAATTCAACCATTAATAAATGTACGGACTAAATGAACTGCATTGAATCCACTTGTGGAACTGCTTTGTTCTGTGTCCTAACTTCAAAATCAAGGAATTTTCAAGAATTGTGTCCTCTTCCCGGTAGGCTTCAGGGGCTACTCTAAAGAATGTGCAAAGTGGGGTTATAAAGTAGTTCATTGTGTGGTGCATTTGGGAAGGGCTTATGATGACTTCACTTCAAATCCTGGACCTGGCAATGAGGCAGCTTGAAATTAGTGGGTATTTGTGCCGTTTGGCTTGAGCCTCTGTTTCTTCATGTATCATGAATAGGCACGAGGCCAGTGATACATGAAGTTATCATTTCACCAGTTATCAACATGTCAACCACCCAGCACGACACATTGATACATAAGAGATAATATCTACACTTTAGTCTTACCTTCTGCTCCCCTGACCCTACTTCTTGACTTATTTTGTTCTTTCCTCCCCCTTTCTCTTTCTGCTTTTATTTTTCCCTATCTGACTCATCTTATTGGGTGGCAAGACTCCTATTACTCACATAGTTTGAATTTTGTGGGAAGAGAAGAATTAGCAGTACTTACAGAGTGGGCTTCCCTTTGGATTAGAAACACAAACTTCGCAGCTTCTCTGCCCAGCTTTTCAAGAGCATTTTATGGTACACTGCTGTGTAACAAGTTCATTTTAGCATACCATGCTGGGAGGGAGAAAAAGAAGCAGGGATTCGAGGGGAGAAAATTAAAAAGTTAATTAAAAGAAACAACTTGGTAATTGAATTCCCTTGCGCTCTTCTTTGGTGATGGCGGGGTGGGTCCCAGAGCATGGTTACTAGGCTTGCTCACCTCCAGACTTCTGGGGAACAAGCATGAGAGTGCAGAGCAAATCCGTGACTGACAGATAAGAAGAGGATACATATGATGGGCTTGTTAGACATGCCAGGTACAGCTGCCCTCATACTCATGCTTGAGCTTTCTAATTTTGAGATGTTCTTAGGGCAGCTGACGTTACAGTTAGGCTAAAGCCCCAGACTAATATCAGCTAGTTTATGGTCCTACAGAATCGCCTTTCCGTTGATTCTGTTTCATTGATTCTAGCTATTCCCCTGGCCTCACTCTGTATATGCACTTATACAGGCACAAGGGCAGAGAACAGTAGAGGGAACTCCTGTGCCTTTTTCAGATTATACTTCAGTAACAAATCAGTGACACCGGTCACTGTTTAAATTATTTTTAAAGAAGCTTGAGGGGCTCCTGGGTGGCTCAGTCGGTTAAGCGTCCAACTTCGGCCAGGTCATGATCTCATGGTTCATGAGTTCGAGCCCCACATTGGGTTCTGTGCTGACAGCTCAGAGCCCTGGAGCCTGCTTCCGATTCTGTGTCTCCCTCTCTCTCTGCCCTCCCCCAATCATGCTCTGTCTCTCTCTCAAAAAATGAATAAACATTAAAAAATATTTTAAAAAAAGAAGCTTGACTATTTAATTATTCAATCACACATCACTTAAGAGTGAAAAAGTCTTAGTTAAGATGTCATCGAGGGGCACCTGGGTGGCTCAGTCAGTTAAGTGTCTGACTCTTAATTTGGGCTCAGGTCATGATCTTGCAGTTTGTGGGTTCAAGCCTCACATCAGACTCTGTGCTGACAGTGTGGAGCCTGCTTGGGATTCTCTCTCTCCCTTTCTCTCTCTGTCCCTCCCCCGCTTGCTTGTTCTCTCTCTTTCTCAAAATAAATAAATTTAAATAAAAAGATGTTGTCATCAAGTGAGACAAGGTTCTGTGGTGAGTTAGCATGGGCTTACATATCAGCTGGAACTGGGTTGAGACCCTAACTCGCATTCACAACCTTCATTCATTCACACAGTCAACATACATTTATTATATAAAATGTCTACTGGGTGCCAGGCACTGTAGAGGTTGTGAGTAATCACTTGAATAAACTGATCTATCGAGGCTTTTTATTAACATGAGCTTTTTTGGGGTTTTGAAAATTGACTTCAGACATAGACTTTTCTATCGTTTTCAGCATTTTGTGCTCCTCATCCTTGCCGCAAATTCATTGAAGAGGGTCATGATTAAATAATGTATTACCTTACTCGTCCAATTAGCCCAAATCAGATGGCTGACTGCATACCCAATCTCCAGAAAATAAGAGACTTACAATTTTACATTTAATGGTATTGTGGTATCTCTCCTGACATATGAAGGCCAATGGCTTGAGAGCCTTTCTGGTTATTCCAGAAGTTACGAATGAAAGTGTGGCCACAAACACACCGTCCCCCTGTATGATAGAGATGCAGTACTAACAAGGGGTATTGTACTTTCACAGGGTACGGTTTTGTGGATTTTGACAGTCCTGCAGCCGCACAGAAAGCAGTAGCGTCTCTCAAGGCAAATGGCGTGCAGGCACAGATGGCCAAGGTAAGATTGGCGTTTAGATTTTGTTTTCTTTTGTGATCGTCTATTTCTCCACGGCTGTGAGCTGAATCAGAACTGGAGTTTGCAATGATTCGAATTACATTTAGTTGTTAGGGAAGGCAAGGCGCCTTATAATAGGTTTGGTTTGGAAAATCCTGGCTGGTTTATTTCATTGTTTCTTTGTGTATACTTATTAATATGCTCTTTTGTTATGGTGACCTCATTAGCACATTAAGGGCACTTGTAAAGTGCTCTGTTTTGCCTGAAAAAGGAAGCGTGTGTGTGTGTGTGTGTGTGTGTGTGTGTGTGTGTGTGTGTGTCTAGGGCTTTCATCAGTGAAGAGTTTGGGAGTAGTATAATTCTCAGCAAGTTGTCATTGGTAAACTGTGCTAAAAAATTATTTACTGTTATGTTGGGGACAGCTGATGGCTGAATCATGAGATTATCTGGTCTATGCAAGGAAATGAGTTCAGTTAAAGCATACATTGTCTGGGGGGGTGCCTGGGCGGCTCAGTTGGTTGAGCCTCCAATTGGCTCTGGTCATGATCTCACGGTTCCTGAGTTTGAGCCCCGCATGGGGCTATGTGCTCACAGCTCAGAGCCTGGAGCCTGCTTCAGATTATGTCTCCCTCTCTCTCTCTCTGCCCTCCCCTGCTTGCATTCTGTCTTTCTCTCAAAAATAAACATTTTTTAAAAAAGCATACATTGTCTGTATTGTTAGAATTTTACTTTGACCTTTATGTATAGCTTTACTAGATAATAATTTCCTAGATATTAATAAATTTCAATACACATTCGTTGTTTTGTAAAACAGTAGTCTGGAGCTTTCTCTCTGGAATCATAATGCATGTTTATACTCAAGAAAATAAATACGATCATTTTAAATAGTTTTGAATTCTAATTGCAGTGGTGATTACAAGAATATTATACATGTATGTTAAAATGTCATAGAACTATACACGCATATCGATGTCAGTTTTCTGGTTTTGATATTTTGCTGTAATTATGTAAGATAAACTTGGAGGGAACTGGGTAAAGAGTGAATGGGATCTCCATATAATATCTTTACACTTTGATGTAAATCTATGATTATTTTCAAATAAAAAGTTTAAGAAAATTATTTATAGCATATAGATGCTTGTTATGTATTTGCTTCCAATTAATGGTCATTTTGGATTTATTCACATGCACCTAAAATTTTTAAATAATTTTTTGATTACTGGTATTGAATTAATTTGTCTCTGGATTTTCAAAAGTCAGCTAAAAAAAACCAACAGATCATGAAATTCAGACCTAATGCATTTGGGCCACATTCATGTATGGGGCCAATTCATGTAGTTACCATTAACCATCCCCATAAGACCAAGTCATCAAATTTTTGCTCCTATGATCTTGTTATGACTGCTAACATCCCCTTATAATATTTTTCAGTTTCAACCTGAGATAACCAGAGGTAGGGTATATGGTTTTCTTTGTCTTCAGATATCTTTTAGTATGCTGATACCACTCATATCTGTTAATCTTTGGTTGTAGGTCACTTTCCACATAGATTATGTTGGTGGACTCACAGCCCTCTTACAACACATTAGTTGTTTTTCAAGGCTATATAAATTGGAATTTGAATTCTTTCTGCTGTGTAATGTATTCCTCATCAAGAGTGTGCCTGGAGCTTCCAATTTGCTCATGAACTAAGATGGATGAAATCAATATTTGTAATTAATAAGGGAAATATATACATGTCTTGGTTTAAGGGGTACTTGGCAAAGAGTTAAGTTACCTGGCAACTTAAGCAAGCAATCTAATACACAGGAAACAAGTGGTAAAATATAGTTGCTGGAGACAGGCAGATAGACTGAAAGGCAACTGACAAGAAAATCATTATAAAAATGCTTATGAAGAAAATGTTATTGGAGTATCTTTGATTTATTTTGTTGATGGACTAACAAGTTTTGGAAATGTTGTGGGAAAAATATATATAAATATATGTGTAGTGTTACTTGTTGGATAAAAATCCCTATCCTCTTGCACAACAGGCAAAGAAAGTTGGCATTGATTTTATAATTACTGAAGAGCCATCATGGCTATTTTCCCTTTGTTTCTGAGCATTCTGGTACACAAGGAATCTCTGTCTCTATCTCACTCTCTCTTACACATATGTACACCAATCACTGACCTCTTACCTAAATAGGAGGCTATCAAAGGGAATATATTTTAAAGAGCTTCTAAAAAGTTATTCATTACAGCCAGCGTTTTTACCCTCAACCTGTCCCCAATGTTCACTGTACAATGTTCAATGTAAGGAGATTCCAATCACAATGCTTAAAAACACTTATTTTATTTCTGGAGTTGCTGAAAGATTTCTCCCTTATCAATTATGCTGTCTGTGGAGTAAATTCTTATTCCTCTATTTTTCTCTCAGACTTTGAATCTTTTAAAGCCCAGAGCCTTAGATCCACATCTGCGTGCTAGAAAACTTTCAGCAGTAAATGGCTCTGTAATTTAACTACCCAGAAGCAAATAAATAGCCTCCCTTTGACAATGAAATGGAACAAGCTTGACCACCTGTATTAGCAGATTTCTCACTGAGCTATTGGATTTCATGGCCTTTTTTTTCCCTTTGTCCTGGTGATAACTATAATTTATTATCATATAAACCTGCAGTCCGCAGGGTGTGTGAAACTTGCACTATATTTTTTGCCATTTAAGTATCTACTGAATCGCCTCCTGCATCCTTGTTCCTATCAATATCCTACCATGCAGGTTGTGGTGCTACATTTTAAAGACTCTAGGATTTTAAAGCAAAAAGGCTACAAATAATCTAGGTTCCCAGTAGCAACCTGGAGTGTTCACAAAGCTGTCCAAGGGAATCGCTCTAGCTAACTTATTCCAGTGTGTGCATATGAAAAATTCAACTGATTTGTCAACTAAGAAGAATCAAACAATAAATCATCCAGTAAGTGGTAATTGATTAATAATGTATAGCCATTAACACAAACTAACATTTTCTGTATACTTGCTGTTCTGTCAAAAAGAGTTTTTAGGGATCAAAAAAAATGTTCCTTTGAAGAGAGCAGATTTAGAATATTCTAGTAATACATAGTGGTTGAGTGTAGGTTAGGAGAGAGATAAACTTGGCCTTGAATTTTGGCTCTGATACCACCTGAATGTGTGGCCTTGGCTAAATAATTTAAATATCTCTGAAACTCTCTAATAATAATACTTAACATTATTGAACTAAGGATGCCTGTCAGAATTAATTAAAAAAATACACAAAGAATTTAGCATAGTGCTTAGATTACACTAAGAATTCAATAAATGTTAATTATTCAATGAATGTTGTTATTCATTAAATTCAAATTTGTTACTGAACCTTCTATGAATTCTAATGTTTGCTTTAAGTGGTATGTCATTATAAAACAGTTTTTTGAGAAATAAAATAAATAACATCAGCAAACATTTTTATTACCTGCTAAGTATCAGGCACTGTGCTAGGTGTTGGAGAATCAAGTTGAATAAAACTTCTTTCTTATTCTGGATTTTTAACATTTAGTCCTTCTCCTGGGATTGCTACTGGATTGCCCTGGATTAAGGATATTGGCTGTTACTGTTCTTGCCAACTTCAGTGTATTTAGAAGAAAATCATAGGCCAAGGAATGTGTCTCTCTAAGTGTAAAAAGAGCTGAGAAACAAAAACATCTAAGAATAGCTTAACCTTGTAGGTGTTTATTTTCTTATTAGTAAGAAGGCCATAGATAGGCAATGAAGAGCAAATGCATTGGGGTGCCCTCAAGGATCAAGGATGTTTATTTTTGAGACAGAGAGAGAAGTCCCAAGCAGGCTCCACATTGCCCGCTTGGAGCCCAATGCAGGGCTTGAACCCATGAACCCATGAGATCATGACCTGAGCTGAAATTAGATGCTTAAGCAATTGAGCTACCCAGGCACCCCTGCATATGTTGTTTCTAAAGCCCAGATATGCTATCCATCTTAACCAGGAAAAACAAAAGAATCTGAAACTGATGGATCATTCTGACTGATTTGGTCCTTTTAAAAGCTTTCCCAGAATCCTAACTTCGGAACTTGTGTTTACATCATAATGGCCCACACTGAGTCATATGGTTTCTCCTTAGCTGCAAAAGAGCCTAGGATTATGAATAATTTAGCTTTGTTGCCTCTAGTAGAGAAAATTAAGAATAGTTCATCTTTTTGGCTGTCCAACATCCATTACACCATTCTTCCCATTTATACATTTTGGGTAGCATGCGTTCATTCCTTCCTCAAAGGAGCATACCTCAAAGCCTCATCCTCTAATCACATCTGGTGATGCCGTCATCCCCAACAAGCTCAGACACGGCTGCCTCTCCTGGCTTAGCACTCATAAGCTTAAAAGACAGGTTATCTATCCCATCTTCCACAGCATACAACAATAGAGAAAAAATAGGATACATGAAACTAAAGGAAGACCACTGTTTGGGAACAGAGAGAATGGGTAACCAGCTGCAATTGCTGATTACTGGGGGCAGGAATAGAATTCTAGCTTTGCAGTGCAGTAAGTTCACTGGTTAGCCAGTCTTATAATCCCTGTCTGCCTTCTAGAGAGATCTTTCTTGTCCATTATTCCTCCTGGTGTCACCGAGGCCTCCCTAGAGGGCTATACGGCTCTAGAAACTGAGTTTTCCTGGACATAAATTTGGAGATTCTGGAATGGCTCTACATATTGAACAGTCAACAATTATTAGCAGCTAAACCTTGAGTTATCTCAAGTTTAGCAGGGCTCTTTCTTATTTTCTATCTATCAATTTCAAACTCAAGTAAACAGAGCACATCTCTTTCTAAATGAATAGCCCACAGAGAAGGAGTCACCCCTTCCTCAGGCCCCTTAAAAAAAGGTTTATCAGGTCTGCTCTTAGCACTGCCATTCCAATTACCAAAGGTGATTCCCATCACTGTGGGATATGTAGAATAAATCAAAGCTAAGTGATTACAAAAGAGACCAAGTGTCCAAGAGGATGTTAAGCATATCAGGGATAGTATTTAAATCCCATGTCAACTATGGCAGAGAACTAGACTGGGACCAGAGGAAAGGAATTCTCTCCTATAAATCAATGACCTTAATAGTAGTTCTCTTTAAGGAAAAAAATTAAAATTAAGGAAATTTTATTCATTTGACATCCAGAGAGATAAAAATTAAAAAATCAATATAGGAAAATGATTCTGTAAATTCAAATATGTATATGCATAAAATTAGTTGAAAATATATTACCCCTGTGGTTATTACATAACCCTAACAGTTATATTCTAATAGGAGAATTTTAGTTAATGGAAGAAGGCCTACTTTATAGAATATTCTAGAAAAAAAAATTTTAAGTTTGACTGCTAGCCTCATGATGTGGCTCGTTATCAACCAAAGCCACTCTTATGAAAGCACAGGCACATGCCAGACTCCTGTCATCAAAGGCCCTGTTAAGAGCCTCTGCTTTTACCATCTCTAGGTATATGAGAGTGAGCAGGTTATTTGGTGTCCATGGGTCCCTACAGTGGGGTCAGGCCTACACATAATTCAGCCAAACAAGGAAGCTTCTCAAAACTTCTTATGTGGGAAGAAGAGAGTCATTGTTTAAAGGCAAGTTCAGTAGCCAATAGGGTTGATGTTGCTTCCTGAGACCGTGTGGGAAAGTCGATCAATACATGACATAATGATGGGCAAGTGCTGTCTGGGGATGCTAGTATCCCAAGAATAATGTCCAGGCATTTTTGTTTTGTTTGTTTTTTCAACAAAATCAGGGGATCAGAGAAGCCTATATACTATCATTTGTCCATATGCCCAAACGTTTCTCGGGGTGATAAGGGATATAGCCTATAATTTAGGTAGCAATGTCTTTAATTCTCTTAGTTTTTCAGTGCATTTATGTTGAACACCTATGTACCAAGGCTGTTCTACATACTAAAGGTATAGCATTGAACCAACATTTTATGAAGATCACATTCTTCTGGTAGAAGGCAGAAGATAAACAAAGAGCTCCAATAGATTAGAAAGAAGTGGTTCTATGACCATCAAAAGAGGTTAAGGATACTAAATATATAGGAGATGAGGATGATGGTTGAAGGTTGGGTCAAGACGCATTTTGAGTAGAGTGGTCAGGGAAAATCTCTCTGATGAGGTGGTGTCTGAAGAGAGATCAAAGAGAAAGGAAGAGAGCAAATTATCCTATAATCTCATAACAAGAGATTTTTATGAGAAAATTTTCTATAGTGGGGCACCTGGGTGGCTCAGTCGGTTAAGCGTCCGACTTCGGCTCAGGTCACGATCTCGCGGTCCGTGAGTTCCAGCCCCGCATCGGGCTCTGTGCTGATGGCTCAGAGCCTGGGGCCTGTTTCAGATTCTGTGTCTCCCTCTCTCTCTGACCCTCCCCCGTTCATGCTCTGTCTCTCTCTGTCTCAAAAATAAATAAACGTTAAAAAAATTTTTTTTTTTTTAAATTTTCTATAGTAATTCGGGGCGCCTGGGTGGCGCAGTCGGTTAAGCGTCCGACTTCAACCAGGTCACGATCTCGCGGTCCGTGAGTTCGAGCCCCGCGTCAGGCTCTGGGTTGATGGCTCGGAGCCTGGAGCCTGTTTCCGATTCTGTGTCTCCCTCTCTCTCTGCCCCTTCCCCGTTCATGCTCTGTCTCTCTCTGTCCCAAAAATAAATAAAAAAAAAAAAAAAAAAAAAATTTTCTATAGTAATTCAAAATAAAGCAGACTTTTCAGTGAGCTGGCATGTTTGGGCTTTGTTATCTCTATCCCACACTTCTTAATAATGGAAGAGTCGGATATATCACCATTACTTCCTCCTTTATTTGTTTTGTGGGAGTCTCTGGTTTCAATCTGTAATAATGGTGCATTTCTCAGAAGTTATTTTCCATGAGAACCAAATTCTAATTGAGTCTGTACGTATTTCCTTCCAATACTTCGTCACATCATGTGGTTCTGTTGTGCTGGTGGATATAAAGATATGACAAGATACCCTACACCACTGTTATGAAATGTTCTTTAAATAACTGTAATTCCAAAGAATGGCAGCCCAATGTTGGTTTTAACACAGTTCATTACTCTTGGATGACTGATGCCATGTAATGAAAACCTTGCTCTGTGTCATTTCCTAAAATGAATCTTTGTGTCACATGCTCTTGTGAAAGACATTTCCAACAGAAGAACATCTGTCACAAACACGGAGTATTATTTTCCTCATGATGGAGATTTTTGAACTTGTCAGTGAAAGAAATACTAGCGGTTGGTCTTTTACATGTCTGTAAAATATTTGTGAGTGTCTGCTTTGTTGGCTATGACGACTTGGCTCCTTTTTTTTTTTTTTTTTTTTTTTAATCCTAATGCTGAATGCAGAGATACAAAACCCAATATTGAAATTGTCAGGGTTGATCTTAATCCTATTTGTTAATTATTTAAAGTTTTTGAGGTAGAATCCTCTGAAGTTAAATATTTGTATTAGCTTCTACAAAACGATTTACATAATCAGGTTGTGGGTGCTACCCAGTGCTTCTGCAAAGACTCCACTGTATTTTCTTTGGTGAAATGGTGGGTTTGTGCTCTAATAGAATTTCCTTCTTTCCTAGGATTTGACAAAAACAAAAATCAATGAAAAAATTTACCTTAATTTGGGTTGTAAATAGAGGTCTGTACCAGGCGTCCAGATACGATTTTACTGCAGGGTATCTGTGGACTACAAGATCTCCTCAATTTGCAAGAATATCAACTCTTGTCCTACCTCTGAACAGAGTGTATCCACAGGCTTATCACAATCCATGGCTCATTTCTTGATATACTGTTTAGAAGTAATAATGAACAATCTCCTTTCATGGCTTTAGTCATTTGTTCTTAAACTTGGATGGAAAAGATCCTGTCTCTGGTCAGCATTGGTGTGGATTGAAGGGACCTAATTAAAAGCATCACCTTGTCCCCATGTAGATTCTGATCCCCTTGAAAAAAATAAATGAACATCAAAATTAAAAAAAACAAACAACTATTGATTCAATTACTGGAATCAGTAGGAATTAGGAAACTGTGGCTTAGGTATATGAGAAAAATGAGTCTTCAAATAGTGAATGCCAAAATTAGATGTATCCCATCTAGTTACAGCTGGAGAAGTATGGGCTTCCCTGCAAAGGGATAAAGGTGGGTTATGGCAGTAGACCTAGAAGAATATAGTCAATGTGTTGTCTGTTGGATCATGAGAATGGAGGGAGAAGATGAGTCACCCTTGCTGAGTTCTTGCTCTTGAACTCACCATTCAGGTAAATCATTACTCCTCCCATCTGGGAGTATTAAGTAAGTGAACAAGTAAGAAAGAGGCCAGGAGTGTTACACCATTCTGCTACCACATGAAAATACCTTGAGAAGGGATGGAAGCTTTCCCGGCTACCTGACTCTAATAGCTTTCTCTATCTTATTTTGTAGCGTACCTTAAAGAAAATTGCTGCATGAATTTGAATGTTAGAAATACATGTTATATATTTATTCTTAGTGGTTTAACATCCTAGCATGGAGAAACCCCCTCAGTACTGACAGACGTGACCTACCTTGTTTCTGCATTTACCACTGGCGTGCTGTGGGACTGTCTGCGAGGCCTTTAACTGTGTCTATTCTAAAAGAGGCAAGGAAACAGACAACATGTATGGGGTAAAGGAAATTGCATTTCTTTCCTTTTCTTTGAAGCATAGTTGACATGCAACGTTAAACCAGCTTCAGGTGTACAATATAGTGACTGGACAACTCTTTATATCATGCTGTGCTCACCGCACACGTAGCTACCATCTGTCACCATACAGCACTGTTATAATACCGTTGATATAATCATATTCTCCACACTAAACCTTTCCTGTGCATGAATTATTCATTCCATAACTAGAAGCCTGTACCTCCCACTCCCCTTCATCCATTTTGCCCAACCCTCCAGCCCTAATCCCCTCTGTCAACCACCGGTTTGTTCTCTGTATTTATGGGTCTGCTTTTTTGGTTTGTGTTGTTTCTGATTTTACATATAAGTGAAATCATATGGTATTTGTCTTTCTCTGTCTCACTTATTTCACTTAGAGTAATACCCTCTACCTGCTGCTAGTAACTAAGATAAGTGTTTTTATACTTATTGTACTATTTAATCCTTACTAGGATCCTGTGAAGTAGATATTATTATCTCCATTTTACAGATGAAGAAACAAGGGATGGCCCAAGTTCACAATGGTAGTCAATGGTGATGCTAGATTTGAACCCAAACCTATTGGGTTCCAAAGATTTGTTCTATCAAAGAAAATTGTAAAGCTGCTTATGTTTCTCTCTAGTCTAGTGGTGCTTGGCTATTCGATTTCTTTTTATCCCCCAGCTTTATTGAGATATAAGTGATATGAAGCCCTGTGTCAGTTTAAGGTGTAAAATGTTTTGGCTTCATACGTTCATATATTGCAAAATGATTATCACAGTAGGATTAGTTAACGCCACTATAACCTCACATAATTACCATTTCTTTTTTGTGGTGAAGACATTTGAGATCTACCTTCTGAGAGACTTCCAAGGATGTCATGCAGTATTATTAACTAGAATCACCAGGCCCTGCATTAGATTCCCAGAACTTACTTATCTTATAACTGGTATTCTGTATCTTTTGACCAACATTTGGAGGCATTTCCCCCAACCTCCAGTCTTTGGCAACCATTATGCTCTGTTTTTGTGAATTCAGCTTTTTAAGATTCCACATATAAATGATATCGTATTGTGTTTGTCTTTCTTCATCTGGACTTATTTTGCTTAGCAAAATGCACTCAAGTTCTATACTTGTCACAAATGGCAGGATTTCCTTTCTCCTCGCAGCAGAATAATCTTCCATTTTATATATACACCATATCTCTTTTGTCCATTCATTCATACATGGACACATAGGTTGTTTTTATACCTTTGCTATTGTACATGCTGCAATTGACATGGAAGGGAAGCTATCTCTTGTCATCCTGCCTTCATTAGCTTTGAATATATATCCAGAAATGGGATTGCGGGATCATATATGGTAGTTCTATTATTTTACTATTTTGAAGAAACTCTATACTATTTTAAGTAGTGGCTGCACCAATTTACAGTCCCACCAACAGTGCCCAAGGGTTTTCTCCACATCCTTGCCAACACTTGTTATTATTTGTCTATTTGATGATAGCTGTTTTAACATGTGAGGCATGTTAACGTTTGTGAGGCAATATTTCATGAGGTTTTGATCTGCATTTTCCAGATGATTAGTGATGTCAAGCATCTTTTCATGGACCTACTGGCCATTTTAACGTTCTCTTTGGAAAAACATGTTTATTCAGTTCTTCTGTCCATTTTTTAAATAAAGTGTTTTTTTTTTCTTTTACTCTTGAGTCACATGAGGTGCTTATATATTTTGGATATTAACCCCTTATTATAAAGAGGGCTGTTACAACCCATATATCCATTTTTGAGTCTTATGGTTTCTGGATTTATGTTTAAGTCTTTAATCCATTTCAAGTGAATTTTGATGAGTGGCATAATATAGGTATCCAATTTCATTCTTCTGCATGTGAGTATCCAATATTCCCAACACTATTTATTGAAGAGAAGGTTCTTTCTCCAATGAGCATTCTTGGATCCTTGTCAAAGATTATCAGACTGTAAATGCTAGTGTTTATTTGTGGGCTCTAGAATTTATTTCACTGGTGTATGTGTTTATTTTGATGTGAGTACTATACTGTCTGATAACCATAGCTTTGTAATATAGTTAAAATCGGAAAGTATGATTCCTCCAGATTTGTGTTTCTTTCTCAAGATTATTTTGACTACTCAGTGTCTTTTGTGGTTCCATATGATTATTGGATTTTTTTCTATTTTTGTGAAAAATACCATTGGAATTTTGATGGGGATTGCATTAAATTTATTGATGGCTTTGGGTAGTATGGATATTTTAACATTAATTATTTCGGTTTGTAAGCATGGGATAGTAGTTTTTCATTTATTTGTGTCTTCAATTTCTTTCATCAAAGTTGTAGCTCTCAGTGTCTACAGATCTTTCATTTTGGGGGTTAAATTTATTACTAAGCATTGTATTCCTTTTGATGCTGTTCTGAATGGGATTGTTTCCCTTACTATTTTTCAGAAAATTCATTGTTAGTGCATAGAAAAGCCAATTTCTGTATGTTGATTTTGTATCCTACCTACTTTACTGAAAGTGTTTTAGTTTGAAAGCTTTTCAGTGGAATCCTTAGGATTTTCTATACATAGGATCATGTCATCTGTAAACAGAGACAGCTTTACTTATTTTTTTCCAGTTTAGATGCCTTTTATTTCGTTTTCTTGCCTAATTACTGACTAGAAATTCCAGTATTTATGTTGAATAAAACTTGTGAGAATTGGCATCCTTGTCTTGTTCCTGATATTAGAGGAAAAGTCCTCAGCATTTCACCATTAAATATGATGTTAACTGTGAACTTATCATTTATTTATGGCCTTTATTATGTTGAGGAATATTCCTTCTATATCCATGTTGTTTAGAGTTTATATTATAAAAGAATGTTGTTTTGTCAAATGCTTTCTCTGCAACTGTTGAAATGATGGTGTGAATTTTTCATTCCATTATTGTGGTGTATTACATTTACGATTCTTACATACCAAAGATAAATCGCCCTTGATTATGGCGTATGATTCTTTTAATGTGCTGTTCAGTTTGGTTTGCTAGCATTTTATTGAGAATTTTTACATCCATGTGTATCGGGGTTATTGGCCTATAGTTTTCTTTCTCTTACATAATTCATACTGGGTTTGGTATCAGAGTAATGCTGCCTTAGTAAAGAGTTTGGGGGTGTTCCTGTCTCTTCAAATTTTTGGAAGAGTTGAGAAGGTTAGGGCGTATTCTTTAAGTGTTTGATAGAATTCACCAGGGGAACCATATGGCCCTGGGCTTTTCTGTGTTGGGACATTTTTGATTACTGATTCGTTTCCTTACTTGTTACTGGTCTGTTCATATTTTCTTTTTTCTTTTTCTTTCTCTTTTCTTTCTTTCTTTCTTTTTTTTTTTTTTTTTTTTTTTGATTCAGTCTTGGCAGATTGGTTGTTTCTAGGAATTTATCCACTTATTCTAGGTTACCCAGTTTGTTGGCATATAATTGTTCACAGTAGTATCTTATGTTTTTTTGTGTTTCTGTGGTATCAAGTGTGATGTGCCCTCTTTCATTTCTTATTTTATTTATTGGGTCTCTTTTTTTCATAGATAAAGGTTTGTCAATCTTGTTTATATATTTCTTAAAATGCTAGCTCCTAGTACTGTTGATATTTTTTGTTGCTTTTCTGGTCTCTATTTCATCTATATGCCTTGGTTTTTGTTGTTGCTGTTGTTGTTTTTTCTTTTCTTGGATTGACTCAGGTTTATTTTGTTGTTATTGTTCTAGTTCCCTGAGGTGTAAAGTTAGGTGGTTTATTTGAGATTTTTCTTTTTTCTTAATGTAGGCATTTATATAAACTTCTTAGAACTGTTTTTGCTGCATCCAATAGGTTTTGGTATGTTGTATCTCCTTTTTTTGTTGCAAGATATGTGTGTGGATATTTTAACATTAATTATTTCTGTTTATAAGCATGAGATATTTTTTCATTTATTTTGTGTTTTTTTTCAATTTCTTTCGTCAAAATTGTGTGTGTGTGTGTGTGTGTGTGTATGGTTTTATATATATACATATATATGTATATATATGGTTATATATGGTTATATATATGCATTTATATATATGGTTATACATATATATACGATTATATATATATATGGTTATATATATACATTTATAGAGAGAAAGAAAGAGGGAGGGAGGGAGAGAGAGAGATGTAGATAGATAGATAGATATGTTTTATTTCCTTTTTGATTTCTCTTTTGACCTATTGATAGTTCAGGAGTATGTTGTTTAATCTCCACACATTTGTGAATTTTCCAGTTTTCCTCCTGTTAATTGATTTTTATTTTCATAACATTATGGTTGGAAAAGATACTTAGTATTATTTCAAACTTCTTAAATTTTCTTAGGTGTATTTTGTAACCTGTCATATGATCTATCCTGGAGAATGTTCTGTATGTTCTTAAGAACGATATGTATATTGCTGCTATTTTCTGTATATGTCTATTAGGTCCTTTGGATCTAAGGTATATTTTAAATCAGAAGTTTCGTTATTGATTACCTGTCCAGATGATCTATCCGGTGTTGAAAGTAGAATAATGAAGTTCCCTACTATTATTGTATTGTTGTATCTACTTGATGAACTGATGCCTTTATCATTATACAATGACCTTGTCTCAATTAACAGTTTCTCTTGTTGCCATTTTTAATTTAAAGTTTATTTTGTCTGATGTAAGTATAGATGTCCCTGCTCACCTTTTATTTCCACTTGCATTGAATATCTTTTTCATACTTCACTTTCAGCTTATGTGTGTTCTTAAAACTGAAGTGAATCTCTTATAGTCAGCTTATAGCTGGCTCTCGATTTTAATCCATTCAGCCATGTTATGCCTTTTGATTGGAAAATTTGACCCATTTACATTTAAAATAATTATTGATAACATATGGACTTAACTAATATCATCTTCATTGTTTTCTGGCTGTTGTATACTTCCCATATTCCTTTCTTCCTCTCTTGCTGCCTTTCCTTGATGATCATCTGCAGTGGTACACTCTGATTATCTTCTCTTTATCTTTTGTGTTTGTACTTTGTTTTGTAGTTACCATGAAGCTTACATAAAACATCTCATAGATATGATAGTCTATTTTACACTGATAACAACTTAATTTTGATTGCATATAAAAACTCTTTTATTTCTCTCCTTTTATACTTTTGGTGTCACAATTTACCTCTTTTGATACTGTGTATTCACTAAAAAATTATTATATTTGTATTTATATTACAATTATTTTTAATTATTGTGTTTTTTAACCTTTAAAGAGTTAAGTGGTTAACACACCACCATATTACAATATTAAAGTATTCTGAATTTGATGGTATACTTAAGTTTACCAGTGTCTTGTCTACCATATTTCACTTACCAGTGAAAGTAACATGCTTTCATGTTGCTAATTAGTGTCCTTTCATTTCAGGTTGAATAACTCCTTTTAGCATTTCTTAATGCATGTCTAATGGCGATGAACTACCTCAAGCTTATGTTGTCTGGGAAAGTTTTAATCTCTCATTTCTGAAAGAAAATTTTATCAGAAAAAAAATATTCTTGGTTGGCTTTTTTTTTCTGCCCTGCACTTTAAATATATCATCTCACTTTCTCCTGGCCTGTAAGGTGTAAGCTAAGACATCCACTGATAATCTCATGGAGGATCCCTTATAAGTTACAAGCTTTTGTTTCTACCTGCTTTTAAGGTTCTCATTGTCTCTGATTTTAGACAGTTTCATTATAATATGTCTTAGAGAAGATCACTTTAAATTACATTTGTTTGGGGCCCAAGAGCTTCCTGAACTTGTATCCAAATCTCTCCTCAAATTTGGGAAGACCTCAGTCATTATTTAAATTAGCTCTCTGCCCCTTTCTCCCTCTCTTCTCCTTCTGGAACTGCAATAATTTGCATATTGTTTCTTTGATGGTCTTCTATTGTTCATAAATGCTCCCTCACTGTTTAAAAAAATTTATTATTACTATTTTTTGATGTTGTTTTTCTCTTTCAACTGGATAATCTCAAAGTCCTGTCTTCTACTTTATATATTCTTTCTTCTACTTGATCCATTCTGCTCTTGGTATTCTCTATTGAATTTTTCACTTCATTCATTGTTTTCTGTATCTCCAGAATTTCTGTGTCGTTTGTGTTTAATGATTTATATCTCTTTGTAAACTTCTCATTTTGTTCAGTTATTGTTTTCCTGATTTTGTTGAATTGTCTTTTTGTGTGTGTTTGTTTTGTTTTTTGTCTTTCTGTGTGTTTTTTTTTAATGTTTTATTTATTTGTGAGAGAGAAAGCATGAGTGGGGGAGAGGAAGAGGGAGGGGGACAGAGGATCCAAAGCAGGTTCTGTGTTGACAGCCATGAGCTTGATGTGGGGCTTGAACTCATGAACTGTGAGGTCACGACCTGAGCTGAAGTCAAAGCTCAGCTGACTGAACCATACAGGTGCCCCATCATTTTGTGTTTATAGCTCATTGAGCTTCTTTAAAACAGCTATTTTGAATTCTTTATCAGGTAAATTGCAGATCTTCATATCTTTAGGGTTAGATCTTGGAAGACTATTGTAATCCTTTGGTGGTGTCATGTTTCCTTGATTTTTATGTTCCTTGAATTTGGAGTGGCAATCATCTCCTCTAGTCTTTACTGACTGACCTGATGAAATACCTTTTATTAGCCCTGCTAGGGATTCTGAGGCTTCCTTAGACTTTCTCTGAATATGCCTGCTCCATGCTTCTTGTTCCCTCTTGTGGCAGAATTCTTAAGCTTGTATGCCTTTTCTGGAAACTACAACACACCAACCTAGGTGCTGACAGACTCCTTTTTGGTTTCTCAAGAGTGTAGGTGAAACCCAAGTTTGTGGTGTCTTCTTGGCCCACAGATTTGGGTTTGGCTTTCTCTGTGTGCTCAGTAGCTGTCTACCCAAACTCACTCTCACCACCATCAGGAACACACAGATGGTGTGTGTGTGTGTTAGAGTTCCTGATTTATATTGTAGGAACTTAATAAATCATTGTTGGATGAATGAATAATCAGTATAGGTTATTGTAACAATTCACTTCTGATAAACTGTTGTGATTGCAAACTAACTTTTGCTGAGGGATATTTCTTTAACTGAGTCCTAACCAGTTATCTGGGAGAATGTAATCCCTGAGCCTACCAAAAATGGCTGAAGGTAATCATTCCAACTACTGATGGGGAATGGTGGTGCTGGTGGCACTGGTAATGGGACAAGATGGACATCTTTGTTTCTTGAGAAAACATACATCAGGGATTGGAAAATGAAAATCAGTAACTCCTACATTGTAGAAGCCTTAAATGAAGTGGGTATACATTGCATATGTGTACATACATCCATATATACCCACTAAGCATATATCTTTTTAAAAGATGATTACTTATCACAAGTAGCTATGATTTTTCCATGCAGTTACTCAGTAAATACAAAAAATGTTTTACAGCTCCACGGCATATCTGTCTTTTGTTTAAAAATGGAGCCTAAAGCTAAACAATAATGTAATTGAATGATAGGTCTTTGTGATCTCTGGCTTTCTGTGCATCCTGTATTTATTACATTATGATTTGTATCACTTAGACATTTATGGGAACTATTCACAAATGCATTTCACTGGAAGAAAAAATGGAAATTCAAGTGCTGTGAGTTAGGCATCATGTTCAGCTTGATGGTCCTTTCCACCTGCAGGACACACATTTTACCCACTATTTGAATTATTCAACCACACCATGGCATTCAGAGTCCCTTGGCCAGAACAGTGGGAGTTGACATTCCAACCTATGCAAGCAAAGCTATCTACTCCTTTTCCATGTTAAGAGGTATTCCAAACAAAAAGAATATTCAACTTCAGAAAAATGATCAAATTCAAAATAAATATAGACTTGCTTTTCCTATTGAAATTCTTTTTTTTAACATCTCTGGAAAAATGACTTAAGCAATTTTGCACATTTCAATAAAGGAGATAAACTTGGATGAAGCTATACTAAGATTCATTTTCTTATATTAATAACATTTAGCCTTTTTTCTTGCACTGATGAAAGATTTTAAACTTTTATGATCTATGTGGAAATTATATTCATATGTCAAACATAAACTGTCTTTCCTGGTGTTCACATTTAAGGTAACTAAACAGAACTGGTTGATAAGTCCAGTGCAAAGTAAAATTTAGATTAAGATATTTTCTTTCTTTAAAAAAATTTTAATGTTTATTTATTTTGAGAGAGAAAGCAAGCATGGGAGGAGAAGAGAGAGAGAAGGAAAGAGAGAATCCGCAGCAGGCTCTGTGCTGTCAGTGCAGAGCCCAATGTGGGGCTTGATCTCACACATCATGAGATCACGACCTGAGCTGATATCAAGAGTCATGCTTAACCAACTGAGCAACGCAGGAACCTCTAGACTAAGATATTTTATAATTCAAAGGTAAATTGCTGGTAAAGTGGTAGACATCACTGAAATCCTTATCAGTCAAAAATTAATTTGCGTGCTGCTAGGAATACAGCCACTCATGCATCCTTAGGGATCTGGCTTCAGAAGCAGCCCTAATCAGAAATGTAGGAAATATCACCCCTTTTTAAGGATACAATATCAAATAAAGTAAGAGTTTATTCTGTTAGGGAAGACTTTGAATTGGATACGGCACACAAAAATCTCTACGTATTCTAAACTCCCAGGAAATAAACTACTGATTTATGAAAGTATGATTTCCTGATTCCAACCCCCCAGATAACTTTGAGTGGCTCAAGACTGCAGTGCGGAAAGTTACTGCAGAGGTGGTGGAAATAGCAAGAGGCCTAGAATTAGAAGTGGAGCCTGAAGATGGGACTGAATGGCTGCAATCTCATTCACAAAACTTGAATGGATGAGTTGTTTTTTATGGATGAACTCGACGGTGGTTTCTTGAAATGACAACAAAGGATTTGGAATATCACATAAATTTAATTGATAAGGCAGTGGCAGGATTTGAGAGGATTGCTTCCAATTTTGAAAGACATTCTAGTATGGGTGCAATGCAATCAAACAGCATCACATACTACAGAGAAATTATTCATGAAAGCAAGAGTAAATTGATGCGGCAAACTTTATTTTTTAAGAAAGTGCCACAGCCACCCTAACGTTCAGCAACCACCATCCGAATCAGCCAGCAGCCATCAACATGGAGGCAAGTCCCTTCCCTGGCAAAAAGCCTCGCTGGAAGCTCAGATGATGGTTAGCATTTTTTAGTAATAAAGTAATTTTTAATTAAGGTGTGTACATTGCTTTTGTTTTTAGGCTAATGCTATTGTACACTTTAAATAGACTACGGAATAGTGTGAATTTAACTTTTACATACTCTGGGAAATCAAAAAAAAAATCAGTTGACTTGCTTGATTTCACTATTCACTTTGCTGAAGTGGTCTGGAACCAAACCTGCAATATCTGAGCTGTTCATGTGTTTGTGATCAGCTTCTCTGGAGGATGCAAGGATGCTGTAAAAGAAGTCAAATCTACAAGGAGGGAACAAATTTGAGCATATTTAGTAAGATAAAATCCAGAAACATTAAGACGAGAAGAACAGTAAACAGTGAACTGAGGAAATATTACGAAGAAAAACTAGCACATTGCAGAACTAAATTCTAGATCGGTGATACTTTGGGGCAGAAGTGACACCATAGAAAATCAAGTCAGTGTCTTGAGAACTGATTAATGAAGCTCTCTCAACTTGCAGGGGAGAAAAGAGTCAAATTATAGAGAGAGAGAATATGCTATTCATGCAGGCTAGAGAGTAAAGATCCAACATAACAGCTGATATATCATCCAGAAGAAGAAATAAGGGTAGCTGAGATGGAAGCAATAACCAAATATGTAAACTGAAGCCACTCTCCAGAGCTGGTATGTTCCTTCATGGAAGTTGAACGTATTCCATGAAAGTTTGACCAAATTCCAAGCAAAAAGAAAAGACATATATTTAAGGATGTTTTGGCATAATTTAAACCGCTAAAATTAAAAATAAAAATGTATGGGGGCACCTGGGTGGCTCATTCGGTTAAGCGTCCAACCTGGGCTCAGGTCATGATCTCGCAGTTCAAGAGTTTGAGCCACGCAACAGGCTCTGTGCTGACAGCTCAGAGCCTGGAGCCTGCTTCCATTTCTGTGTCTCCCGCCTTCTCTGCTCCTCCCCCACTCACACTCTGTCTCTGTCTCTAGAATACATAATTCTGTCTCTCTTTTTCAAGAATACATGAACATAAAAAGTGATAATAACAAAATAAATTTCAAAAATGTATAGACATCTATAAAGCAGGGGGGAAAACACTTGGTTAACTGAAAAGGAAATAAAAATTAGCTCTCTTCACATATTTACCGTAGGGTTAAAAGTCAAAAGACAATGGATAATGGTTACTCATTGTTGAAGGTATGACCACAAAATTGTATATTCATACTTCTGAATGAAGCCACAGAAAGACTCTCTAGTTGAAGTGCAAAAGGCTGATATCTTCATGTACACACACACACACACACACACACACACACATCACTCAGAAAATATACTAAAACCCAAATATAATATATGTTATATAATAAATAAGAAAAGATACAAGCAAATAAGTCACAGATGAAGAAATACACAGGACCAATAACATTATAAATTATCATAAATATTACTAGTAATTAAAGAAATGTAAGCAAAATATATCATTTTTACTATGAAATTTGTACTAATTAAAACAAAAATATAATATTTCAGTAAAGTTCCAAATTGCTGAAATGTGAATTTGAGTTTTCCAGAAATTACTTTGTTGAGTTTAAATTATGAACTTCTTTCTAGATACTTAGCTTTAAAAAATCCAGCATGCAGACTGAGGCCATTTAAGCATAAATTTTAAGTGTGAAAAATTTGAATGATATCAAGTAGGAAAGAATAATCCTGGTAGACATAGGTTTTATAGAGTAGTAGTTTGATAGGTTATGACAAATCCACTGAAATGGTGTTTCCTGAAGCATATTTAATCTTAAGAGAAAAACAGTTATAGTATAGTAAACTGGCAAACCAGGTAGAAAATTATCATTAATATTACCCTATGTTTGCATAGAAAAACATACCCCAAAAAAAGGGAAATAAACTAAAATTTTAGCCATGGTTATTTCTAGATAGACAATACAGTGATTTTTATTTTCTTCAGTAAGCACACCTGTGTCTTCCAGTTCTCTAGAAAGAACAATGATTATTTTGTAATAAAAAATGACAATATCTAACAAAAAATATACAACAAATGTTATTTCTAAAGAATTCACCTAGCTGAGTATTCAGGGAACATGTCCTGGTTAATGGATTGTCAGAGCATGAATAATGATGAGAACTCTCTTGATCAAAAAGCAAATGAAATTAATCTTCTTTAATGAGGGACTCATTGTGACAATTGAGCCTGCCTTAATAGCATAATGTAATTAATGTAACATATATATGCATTTGACACAGTTATATGTCACATATAGCAAATGCATGTAAATATGTAAATATACATAAACATATGAAGATTATCTTTGCACAATGCTGTGTTTTTGAACTAGAAAATATTTACCTAGAAAATATCATTCTGATGTTTGCATGACAGAATTTAACTATGATAGGAAAATAATTGCTTGTAGCGATTCAACATGATAAAAGTATGTTATGACATGTTTGAAATTATGAAATTGCTCCCCCTCTCCTGTAATATAGCCAGTCAACTATTAAGTTCTAAAGGGATGTCCATGATTAAATGAACGACATCGTTTGTCAAAGTTTGAAGGTCATTGAACAGTCTCTATTTAGAGACAGATTTTTGTTCTAGAAGGGAACATAAAGAGAATCCAAAAATATTTGGAGTGACGAAATGATATGCCAAGGACAAATAGTGAAGTCTCTGTATGAATGCTGAAAGTTAAGAACAGCTCTTCACCTAAATACCATATTGTCAGTAGCACTCACGATAGTAAACACAGACTACCTCCTTATTAGACTGTTCAGATGTTTCACTGTGCAAATAATTTCTAATTGTAAATAAATTAGTAATGGTATCCTATCCTGGTATAAAGAAGTCAGTGATTCAAGTACTGACAGCGAAAAGTAATGATGCTCTGGTCACTTGTTTGATTCAGACTCTTGGTCTTTTTTGTCTGATAGTTCACCTTTTAATTTTTGTTTAATGTCTTGAGGTCACCAAGATAAAATAGAGGGAGAGGTGGTGGTGACATAGCAGGGAAGTTCTGAGCAGCGTTAAGATGTATAAGGCGTATTCTTTCCCCAACTTGGAAATTCTACTTAGTCAAAGAGCAATACTTGTAGACCAGGAAGGAAAGGAAGGACAATGGTTATGCATTTGGACACACTTTGTGTTGTAAGGAAATCCCTAAATGCTTTGTGGGAGTTTCCTGGTAACTCGTTCTGTTCCATAGTACTCACTCTGGAGCCAAACACATTCCCAAAATTTTAATAAAGAGTTTCACCCACATAATTACACGAGTAGACTGTTGGCTTTTCTTTTTTACACATTTCCCTTCACTTGAACTTTCTGGCCTTTTCTCATATGTACTTGACAATAGAACTACAGATAGAATGTTAGTATATCTTAGATGAAGGAAATGGTCCATGGATTAATGTTTGAAATGTGCAATCTTGGCAATCAAGACTTACCTCAGCATTTGCTGGGACACAGGAAACCAGCTAACGGCTGATAATGTCCAGGAAATTAGTAACTCATACATATGGTAAATGCTCCATTCCTGGCCAAATGATTTGTGTAACTGATGGCAGGGTTCTCGCAGGGACTGTTAGCACAGTGGAATAGTAGTACGGCTTTATTAACCGGACTATGTGCTAATCCATGTTGTTTCCTAACTGATGAATTTAACCATACTATACAATACAATGGAAAACTGTATACCCAGAAAATGAAAATGTTCAAGGCACCAATATTCTATACTACAAAAAGATAGTTTTATGTTAACAATATCATCACATATCTTAGTTAGAATTCTGTATAATGAATTGTGAATAGCATTTAGTTGTAATAAAGATATGAAATCAGATGCCAGTTTGCTTCATGTCCTCCTGCTATCTGTTAATTTTGTCAGTGATGGTGTTGACTATTTAAAATCCATTGCTTGCATCACTGGTTTTCTACAGAGCATCAGCCAGCTGTGTGCTATTGTGCTTTCACATGCTGCCTCATTTACTTTCTCCGCTCTTCTCCTGCCCCCCTTTCAAAGTTAGCTTTCACATATCCCTCAAGCTGGAATTCAGGTGTCAGCTCCTCAGGGAAATCTTAATGACTTCCCAGTCTAGGTCATCTGCTCTTTCTATATGTTCTTAGAGAATCTTGTATAACTTCATAGAATCGTTCACAATCTGTAATTCAAATTTTATATGGTAGGCGATTGTGGATACAGTCCCTCTCCTACTCTAGAGAAGAAGATTCCTAAGTGCAAAGACTATAATAGTTCTTCCCACTCTTGTGTACCTTCTGAACTAAGTACAGCATCTGTCCAGCAGGTATCAGGGAATAATAAATATTTGCTGAGTGACAGAACTCTAGATGGTGGTTATCATTTTCCCAGGTTTGTAAATGAAAAAAAAAAAAAACAAACTGAAGCTCAAAAAGTTTAACCTAACTAAAGTCATACAGCCAAATGATGTCAGGATCCCATCTCATATCTGACTCAAAAAACATTACTGTATTTGAATTATTTTCATTGAGTAAGGTAATGAAAGTATTCCAATACTTAGTTTTCCTTTTAACAAAACTGAACTTCACTAAACAGTGACTGTTTCTCTGTACTATCTTTCAGTGCAGTGGTTCTTAACCAGAGGCCATCTTTACCCCCAATGGACCACTGGGAAATGTCTGAAAACATTTTTGCCACTATTGGAAGGGGTGCTACTGGCATCTACTGGCAGCCTATGAGGCATGAAAGAGCCCTCCCTCACTACATTGGCCAGTTCAGTTACCTACCTTTTTTTTCTTCATTAATTTGCTCAACAAATATGCATAGAGTGCCTTACGTGTGGAGAACCGATAGTAAATAAAACACAATTCCAGGTGAAAGTAAACTTACGGTATATAGGGAGGCACATATAAGTACGTGAGTATAGTCATCGAGAGGTATACACACACAGTGCAGGCAAAATACATTTTATCTGGGATGCTCAGGAATCCTTTCCCGGAGGAAGTGGCATCTAAATTCACATTTGAAGGATGATTTAGAGCAGTGGTTCTCAGCTTCAATTTCTGGACACGTTTTTGGTTGTCACAGTTGTGGTTGCTACTAGTATCTGGTGAGTAGGAATAGGCCAGGAATGCTGCTAAACAGCCTACATTGCATGGAAGATCTCCCAAACCCCCACCCCTCGCTATCCACACACATACAACGAGGAATTACCTGGTTCAGAGTGTCAATCATGTTGAGGTTGGCAAACCCTTATTTAGAATGATAATGCCAGGTTATCATAGTGTCATCACTGCATTTTTAAAATCCCACTTGATTTCATGGTCCTCAGTTAGTTTTCTGATCGTAGTTGGCAATAAAATAGTACCTATCCATCCACCTACCTACTATTTATCTACGATATTTCACCTTATTAAATGACAGTGAACTATATGGTTATGTACTGGAAACAAATTAACATTTTAATACATTTAATGACATGTCATAGTTAACAATAATAATGTGTCATACCTCCTTCCTTTTGAGTTTCTATCACAGTTCAGTCTTAAACCTCTTCAGCACTTCCATTGTTCACTGTAGTCCTATGACCATGTTCTCCATGGGGCCAGAGTCTATCCCTGATTCATCTCCATACTTCCCTGAGAGTTTTGCTCATGGTGGGCCATCACATTTTTGTTGGACGACTCCAAGAAAGTTAATTTTCTTGCAAAGGCTGAACAACTAAGTCTGCTGAAAAGCAGAAACCAACTGATGAAAATACTTATTACACTGCAGTACCTGCAAATGGGTCCAAATAATCAGTTTTGATCGCTAAAAATTCCTTCCATTAGAGTTCTGAAATCATGTACGATTAAGATTTTTCTGGATAATTTGTTATGAATGTTAGGATTTTCCCAGAAAATTCCTGTCTATGTTTTTAAGATCTGTCTCAGTAGTTAGAGATCATTAGTTTTCCCTCAGGGGTAGATCAGTAGAGGAGTCAAAATCAGATTGGCATTTGTGTACCAGCCTGTCTTTCAAAAAGGATAGAAAATAATGATAAATTAAAATTCAAGTGCTTTCAGATATCTTTTGGCATATTGGTGAGGCTGAAACACTCTCCCAAAATAAAGCAAAACAAACCTCGTAAAGACCTTCTTTCCCTTTTAGTTTCACGTGGGTGACTTGATTCTGAGGTCTTTTCCCTCAGTGTATACATTACAACTTCCCTATTATAGTTTTTATAATTTGCATTGAAGATTATGGTTCTATTTCTTCTCTAAATATTTTTAGCATAACATTTATATTCTGCTTATATTTTCTTATAAATTGTTTATCCTCATTTACTTTTCCTTCTTTAAAATGCAATTTGAAAAACAAGTTGTAAATTAAATGGAACACCTGTGCAGAGTACAAATCTTTAAGCTGAAGGGGAAAAAAATGAAAAGTACTACAAATGTTTAATTGTTGATGACATGAACCTGACCTGATAGTAAAAAGGTCAATGCACGAGCTTAAGGATGCAGTGTTTAAATAGAGGCAAGACTCCATTCCCAGATTGTTGCACATTTCAATCTGTGGAATAATAGTGTGTACTTTTACAGGAATTTCTTTGTCTTTTCCAGAATTCTAAATGAGGTGAATTCCTAAAAGCTCTATGTTACTCTTAAAACCAATGATTCCACATCAGAGTGTGGATTGAGAAACCCCCTATGTACTTCAATGTATTTCATGGCAGACCCTTATAGAAGAGGAAATTAGATTGAGACTGGATGCAGATAACAAGGGTTAGCCAAGAAGAATATGGAGAGAGTAAAAATGGAAGATGATCTAATGTGGACTCACAAGTTGATGAACTAGTGAGACTATAACATGAGTGTCTGTCTTGGAAGTTCAGATGCTTCAGGGGGAAAAAAACCAGTGCAGCTTTTTGATCCTTTTTCAATATTCTCCCTAATTCTATTTTCATGGGTGGGCATAATGTGCAATGTCCAGTGTACAGGCATCGATGATATGTCTTTTTACTCTACGACTGTTAACATGCTCATTGCACTTCCAAAGATTTCATAATAACTAGTTAGGAGCTGATCTGTTTTGCAGTTTAGGTAAGTTGTATGGTCTTGCTGTTTGCCCCGCTTTCTCGTTTTACTAGGACATAAAACAAGGCAGGTTTCATTTTTGCTGCTTGGCAGTGTTTAGGTGTCTTAGGAGTTAAGATACCAGCTTTGGTGAAAAGTTTACAAGGTTCAGGTTTAAAAGCTTATAGGTGAGGAGGAATTTTGTTAAATCATGCACCAGTACTATGAGGTTATGGGTTATCTTCCTCCGTCATCTTTGGGTTGTATAATGAAAAATTAGAACAGGAATGACTGCCCTTTCTCCTACTTTTTGTTCAAAATGAACTCAGTGGTGTTCCGGCACTCCTTTTGGGTGGTCATGTATTGATGGTTAAAGACCATACTGTCGGGACCTGATTCACAATGAGGTATAGCTAGGCAAATGGATGTGGATCAGGACCAGGCTTACAAGCTGATAGAATTCTGGCCAGGTCATCTGCACACCAAAGGAGTTCTCCAGGGTGTTTGAGTGAGTTTAACTTCTTTTGGACAACAGTATAAATCTTCCTAGATCCCAGAGGATTTCAGTAACAGGTAGAATCTTGCATCAGACCTGGAGTTGGAGATGGTTTGATCATATCATAGGAATCTGTTCGTAGACTATTGAAGTACAAACCATCTATGAAAAGCCGCCATGTGTATTTTTTTTTATAATAACTACGGTTGATTTTATGAGCAGAACATATGACTGTATTTTATGTATGCAATCTAACATCATAACCAGGCATAAGCGGACATGAGAAAAACCAGCAGCCAGATTAAACATTCACATCTGTTTCTGAGTTTTTCTGTACTATTCCTTTTCTATTTGTTTATTCATTCTTTCATCTTCTAGAGCTCACTTGCAGACAAATGTTGCCAGTGCCAATGTTTAAGGAAAATACGTGGGGGGAAAGCATTCTGTCCATCAATGTACAATTTTTTTCTTTAAATTGGGAAAGAAAAATCTCCACTGTATTAATTTAGAGCAGAACTCATTCACAAGTAACACAACTTTTCTATAATATACAATCCAAGCAAGAGGCAAATCATACAAGATAAATTAGTAAAATAATTTGAAAGGGAAAAGAAAAAATTTTTTTCACAGCTTGACTCAACATAAATGGACTGTTAAAGTCTATGTGCTAAGATGTGTTGGAAAATGGCAAACATCTGTTTGGGATTCCAAAATTGCTGTATTGGATATATTTCCAAGATACTGTAAATTTTTTTTTGTCAACTCAGTACAAATTTTCTATATTTATGAGTAGAAAGAGGTAAATGATAAACTAGTAATTTTTAAAATTTAATTTAATTTTGAAGTCACCTTCTATTTGCCTTAAAATTGGAAAAAATGGATTGCCTATTTTTACTGTTCTGGACTTTGAAGTTTGTTTTTTTTGTTTTTTTCCAAGCACATTTACTAGATAGAAAGTTTAAGCATTTTACCTTTTTACTTCACTTTCAGAAAATCCATGTCTTACTCCTCTTTTCCACATTGTTCCTTGCCTGAAGTTATCAATCACATCATATGAAAACTGAAATCTGTAACAATTAATTGTTTTGAATATGTTACTTATAAGTTTTAGTTTATTATTCACATATTAATGTCTTGCTGCTGGTTTTATAGAAAAGATAAGCTCTGTGGAAAAATATAGGCATATACATATTTTTTTATATTTTTACCCTTATTATACAATATTTTAAAAATATACAAAAGCAGAGAAAATGGCAAACATAGCACAAGGAACCTCAACACGTCTATAACCTAACTTCAGCTTTTACTTACTGCCAATCTCATTTCAGCCAAGCCCTTTCTCAATTTCCTCATACCACTAGAACACATCCCAGACATCACATCATATTACCTGTAAATATTTAACCATTTACTTCTAACAACTGAGAATTTATATATACCCATGAAATGGCCATCCAGACTGAGGTTATTTTTTAGGAGATTTCTAATATTTGTGGGAACATTTTTGTAAGTTTGATAGAGTACCCCCAGTTAAACTCAAATTTAAGTCTTTTCTATCAAATAGTTGAAAATTATCTAGCAAAAAAAAGCCTTAAAGACTAAGAGTAAAATTTCTCATAGGAGATTAAAGGATAAGGCAGGATACATTTCTTCTTACATCCTTAGTTCTATTGTTTCCGAGTTATATGCTGCTCAAAGTCAAGACTACACAATTTTGCAGAAAACTTCTCAAGCTAATCTCCTTGGGCTTGGTGTTTTGCTTCTGTTATGCTATTGTTTGGACGACAAGAATGTCGTCTTCCGCTTATGCGCGTCACTCAGCTAAGTTGCACACATTTTTGGATGTCTACATAAACTGTGTGAAGCTGCTGAGGCTACGAGAAGAATGTGGTCAAGGCAAGAACAGGCATCTGAAGACAGTCACCAGAACTGATGAGGGAAGCACTGCTTAACTGACACTTTAACCAGAAGTAAAAGGCAACAGATCCAAGTATTCCCCAAGTCACCATAGAAATCCAGTGTGCTTAGTGGCAAATTTTGTGTGTGTGTCTATGTCTTTGTTCCTAGTTTCTTGTTGGTGGGGGAGAATGTTAGAATCAGCCAGGAGTCTTCTCGTCTGCTAATAGAATGCTTGCTTTATGTATTCTTTGTAAGTTTCATTCATATTCTTTTTATGCAGCATTCACTGAAGAGTGTTGGCATAACAGAGTGCTTGCATCTCAAACTATGTTTGGATGGATGACTAGGGTTGTATGCAAGGGTGACAGTCACAATATTGAATTGCCAGAAAGCATTGTCACTGACCAGTGAGTCCAGACCCCAACCAAAGCGCTAGAGAGGACCTCCCAGATGCCCTCTTACCTGTACCAGCTTTTAGGAGTCTGGGTACGCTTGGCAGGGATGGGGTATGGTGGTTCAGTCACAAACTATTGTTCAAGAAGTATGGAAGCATTTCGGTATGTTAACAACCATTGCAACCATTCACAAACCATGCCAGTACCCATCAGTGGAAAACCCACGGCATTTCACATCTCACTTTCTGCAGACTCTGGCAGAAAAGGGGCCTGATGTTGCTCCTGTAGCTAGCAAAAGACCTGGCACATAGTAGATGATGAATAAGTATTTATTGAGTTAATGGGTGACTGAATGAATGAGATGTGTAGAAGGAATGCTGTGCTTTTAAATTTTTTATTAAGCCATGGTAATTCAGATTCTGAAAATAATATGTCAGCATCAGTGTGTGAAAAGTTTTTTTCAAATCAGATGTGACAGGACATAAGCACAAAAAAGGTAAACAAATTGTTCTCAAAACCTTGCATATGTCTAAGGATTATTCGTGCATATTTGCTCAGAGGTGCACATGGAGCTTTTCTCTTTACTCGACCTCATCTATTTGCATGTTTGCAGCTCTAAAAATTTGGCTTTTTTCAAATCATAAGTAGACATGTTAATTTAAAAAATTCACACTTACTTTGAATCAAAGCCCATTCTAAAGTTATTTTTAAAAACATTATTTTAAATATTTTCTAGATGATTTATTTTCTTTATCTGAGGACAGCCACCAAGGTGGATATGGAATATTAACTGACGAAAGCAGATACAAGACACATGTGGACCCTATCATTAATACATGTACAGTCTGGAATGAATATGACAGATTAATGCATAAACATCAGCTAGAGAACAGGGGCAGAGTAATAGAAGGCTAAATGCCCACAAGAAATACATTTTATACAGCAGTCACCACAATTTGTCATGTTCTTTCTGAAGTCCAGGCTTATGTATAAAATTCGTTCTCCCACCTACCCTTACCCTCCGTGGTGAAGTAACGCAAAACTGTTTTTCAGATCTCTGCATAGATGACACTTCTTTCAGGACCGCTTTGAGGGACATTGCCTCCACTTGTGTTCAGTTGTATGTCCTGTCCTTGAGTCTTCTCAGCCTTCTATGATTATCCTGTCAAATGACAGCCTCTTTTCTTCTGGTCTCTCCATGATGTTAGCCCCATGTTTGGTATATGAAGGCTCAAGAAATATATCGTGACTCATAACATAAATAATAGATTGTCAGTCTATTAATGAACTTGGAAAAATTATTTGGCCTTCCTTAAATTTCCTAAAAAATGCTACCTGCTCCTACTTTTGCAGAGCACAGCTATGGATAGAGCAGGACATCATATTTTGGGAGGAGAAATTATTCTGTAAATGAGTCAAGGATTCTGGTGGAATTCTACACATATATTTCTTAAACTATACAAGAACAAATGTTTCTACACACATATTTTCTACCCCACATCCCTAACCTTTTTGCTTTTCTTTGGGGAAAAAAATCCCATCATGCTTTTGATATATTTAATAGGAATTGTCAAGTCTTTGGTCCAAACATGTTTTATTTCCTGAGTAATGAGATACTTCCGTTTGTGGTAGGACGTCTTGTCCTGCCCCAAATGAGATATGCCAACCAAACATGAATTGGAATGCCAAACATTATGTCTTCTGTGTTTGTCAGCTTTGTGATCTATTTCTGAAAATCCAAACACAGTGCAGTGACATATTTTACTATTTGTGAACTTTACCTTCTGTTAATATGATTGAAGCAACTGGAAATGGAAATTGTCAGGGCAATTTAACAAAGAAGCCCTGTAAAACTTATTACCGTCCAGGTAGTAAAAATCAGTTTAGAAGGCATATTCTTCAAACCTGAGTTTTATTTGGTAAAACACGTTAGTGCCTGACCTTTTCAGAAACATACCAAAAAGGAGTCATTTAGAGGTCTCTGTCTTAAATTATAAACAGCAGCCTGATCAAATTCGGCTGTATTTTGTTCACAGTACATGACAGAATGCATGAGTGCACGAAACAGACTGCTAAATGACTGGTTATTTGGATGAGTTTGATGTGTATTTTATTAAATTGCATTCTCTACAAAGCAGTAAAAAGTCAATCATAGGTACCAGAAGAACCCCACTATTGAGCAAATCAAACAATCTTTATAAGTTTGTAATCCAAGTTAATCTTTTCAACAGCTAAAACTAGAGGGCACAAGCTCTCATAGGCAACTTCAAATTTCTGCAGTTCAGGCTTCAGGGCAGAAGACCAGAAGTTTTGCACATATTGCACATTAAAAAATATTTTTAGGGAGTATATTTTCATATACAAAATTAAAAGTTCCATCAGTTATGAAACATAAAGTAAGCCCTCCTTCCTCATCCTTACCCAGAGGTGATCACTGTCAACAGCATCCATGTATATATCCAGACATTTTCTGTGCCTATCCAAACACAGGTGTACCTTTCCCAGCATGCACACCTGAGACATAGGACATTTCAGGGGTTATCGGTGCAAGGTCTGGAGTCTAATTCCGGGGCCCCACATACCTGCTGTGTGACCTTAAACATGTTACTGACCCTTTCTACTCCTCAATTTCCTCATTCCCTCCTTTGTATTATAAAAACGGTTATAATACCTATGTTTTAGGGTTGCTATGAGGATTCACTAGTATTTTAAGCTTAGAAGAGCACCTATCTTATTGAAGAAGCATGTGAAATTAACCATTGATTATTTTTGTTATTATGAATAATAACAATGTCTATTTAAATCTCAAAAGTGTATAAATAGGTGCATATGTTTTTTTTTTCATATTTATGAAATATACACCTGTAGATACTGGTCTGCAACTTTTTTGGGCATATATCTCGGACATATTGTCATATTAGTATACATAAATATTTTTTTGAAATCACTGTGTATAATTCTATATCATGGATATACCATAACTAATCTATAAGTTCTCTATTGATGATTATGTTTTTTCCAGTCTTGTGATATAATAATAATGTTATAATGGCATCTTTGTGTATGATTATGTTCTTGTAATACTATACCTATAGGATAAATGCATAGAAGCGGATCCATGGGCATATGTATTAAAAATATTAGTAGTTTATCATAATACATAAAACAAAATTTTTGCCACATATTTCTTTTCACCCAAATATGGAAGGTGGGTGAAATATCCCATGTAAGGTGGGATATTTTGAAGACTTTTTAGGGCCTGATCTTTGGGGGAAAAAAAAGAAACTATGAAAGGGACCCAAATAGCAGAAGCTACACTGGAATTCACAAAATTGGTTTAATTGGTAGCATGTGATTGCTTTTAATTTTTTGACCAGTAGTCACATACCATAAACCAAGGCTGAAGTGAAGAATGCCATTTCCAAACGTACAACTTCACTGAAATCTAAAAAAAAAAAAAAAAAAAAAAAAACTATTGCAAACAACTTTTGTAATCATAATATATTATTTTAAAATTTATAGTAAAGTGATCAGGTTAGTTTTATAACATAGTTACTACAATTGATAGGGAATTTGACTCGTCAACTTTAACTTCATATTCTCTTCTTCTCACCTTGTTAGCACCAACACTAACAACACTCACACTCACCGGGTGTGAGACATATGTAATCACACTGGGCCTGATGCTTAGTAGCTCCCCATGCATGATTAATACCCTGTTGTCTCCATCTTGAAAGTTTTAACAATTTTTGAACAAGGGGCCTTTTATATTAATTTTGCACTGGGCCCCACAGGTCATATAGCAAGCCCTAGTCAGCAACAATTAAATTTCCTATCAATTAGACTGGGTCTGTTGAAATATCATCAGTGTATTTGTTTATTTGTTTATCTGTTGGGAAATGCTCCATGGTTGTGCTCATGCCTTATTTCTGAAAAGATGGCATAATTTAAATGTCTATACTGGATATCAGCAAAAGTGAATCAGCCAAATGTTTGCTACAAAGCTCTGAGAAAATAACTATGAATGAGGCTTTGATATAGATCTATTTCAAAGTGATCTTTTTTTTCTGAATAATAAAAATGCTTTGCATTTATTTGAATGAATATTCTATAAGGCTCTGGCAGAATATCACTATGCTCAGACAAAATTATTTCCCCATGTAAAGTATTAGGTCAAATGGGAAGTTGCTCATTCTGTGAGATGATATGTACTTTAGAGATCTAATTGTCTAATAATCCCAGTTTAAAAATAAAACTGAATCTCAGGGAAATTTAATAATTGTACCCAATGGCATTGAACATTAATAACCAACTTTGACCTTGAACTGAGTCAGTTTTGCCACCTTCTTCTCCAGTCCAGATTTTCCTTCCACATTTTGATAAATGGTTCTAATTAGAGGCAATTGTCACCATAATATTCCATGACTGGATTGTCCTACCTGATATGGAAATCAAAAGCAATTAAAGATGGATTTTCCAAACAGCTGTGGAAGATGAGAGCTGCTCAGATCTTGGGATTAGATCACTTTGCTTCAAAGTCTAAGTCTGAAGCCTGTGACCTTGAGACTTTAAGAGCCTCCATGAGCTTGACTTTCTTGACAGTAAAATGAGGATAATAATAAAATCTATGTCATAGAAAATTTTCAAGATTAAATGAGATTGTGGTGCCTGGGTGGCTCAGTTGCCCAAGTATCTGACTCTTGATCTCAGCTCAGGTCATGATCTCATGGTTTGTGGGATCGAACCCCACGTCAGACTGCTCTGACAGCATGGAACCTGCTTAGGATTCTCTCTCTCCTCTCTCTCTGTCCCATCCCCTCCTTCTCTCCCTCTCTCTCTCTCTCTTTCTCTGTCTCAAAATAAGCAAATATTTTTAAAAAAAGATTAAATGAGATTATCTATATGAAAGACCTGGACCATCATTGGCAACAACAACAAAAACTACAATTTAAAACAAACCTTGGGACACCTGGGTGGCTCAGTTGGTTGAGCGTCAGACTTCGGCTCAGATCCTGATCTTGCAGTTCGTGGGTTCGAGCCCCACATCAGGCTCTGTGCTGACAGCTCAGAGCCTGGAGCCTGGTTTGGATTCTGTGGCTCCCTCTCTCTCTCCTCCTCTCCCACTCATGATCTTTGTCTCTCTCTCAAAAATCAATAAACATTCGGGGCGCCTGGATGGCGCGGTTGGTTAAGCGTCCGACTTCAGCCAGGTCACGATCTCGCGGTCCGTGAGTTCCAGCCCCGCGTCAGGCTCTGGGCTGATGGCTCGGAGCCTGGAGCCTGTTTCCAATTCTGTGTCTCCCTCTCTCTCTGCCCCTCCCCCGTTCATGCTCTGTCTCTCTCTGTCCCAAAAAAAATAAATAAAAAACGTTGAAAAAAAAAATTAAAAAAAAAAAATCAATAAACATTAAAAAATTAAAAAATAAATTAAAAAATAAACTAAAAAATGATGTGTGGCATAGATGGCTTTTCATACATATCATTGATAGAATGCAGTAGGGCAAGATATATTTTAAATCAAGTTTTATGTCTTAAATAATGTATCTGATAAGCCTAAGGTAAGCAGAAATGAAAATATTAACTAAATTATAGATTTATGATTTTATCATGATGTATACATAATGTGCACACATCTGTATTAACAAAGTCCAAATATTATAAAAAATAATATTAAATTAACTTAATTTTAAATTAAAGCTTTATATCAAGATATTTGAGGTGCCTGGGTGGCTCAAGTGTGTTAGGCATTAAACTCTTGATTTCAGCTCAGGTCATGATCTCACGGTGGTAAGATTGAGCCCCATGTCAGAATCTGCTTACGATTTTCTCCCCCTCTCCTTCTAACCCTCCCCAGCTCTCTCTGTCTTTTTATCTCAAAATAAATAAAATAAAATAAAACAAAAAAATAATTAACATATTGGACATTTTTAGGATAAGTCTAATAAATGAACTTTCCTACACCAAATATTATATTGGATGAACAGAATGTCAGCCTTGAATTGCCGGACCAAGAGCCTATGTTTCAGGGCCACAGCATTTTTTAAGGATTTATTTTTATTACAGTTAAAGATATTATAGATCATTTATTCCCAGATCTTCATTTATAAGGGAGAAAACTGAGGCCCGGAGTGATTGATTGTTCAAGTGTTTAATGGTGGGTCACACATGGAGTTAATAACAAGTTTTATCCAAACCCTAGGTGTTGTTGTAAATTAGACATATTGAGGACATGTAGCTCGTTGCCATCTTCAGCAACAAACACAGAGTTCTGTCATTCTAAAATCTATTTCCTAGGTGACCCAGAGATAGTCAACAGAAAGTGGCAAACTCCTAGAACAACAGTCAATTTTTATTTTCTCTTATCAATTCCTCAGGTACATGAAGAGTCTGTCTTGTATCTTTATGTTTTGCTTATTTTAATGATAAAAAGCTATAGAATGATAGAAGGTAACCGTAATTTTCAAAATGGGCCATAAGTAGTTTCTTTGTGGAGTTTCAGATTGGGGGTTTAAGGAACTGAAGCAACTTTGGCTGGGGAAAACGGGCTTGAGCGCTTGGAGCTGAGGTTTCTCCTGTGTGAACATGGTGAGGAGACAAGACAGCGCAAAGAGAAGATGAGAGGTGGTTGAGGGGGAGAGGGAGTGTAGAAAAATCAAGCCAGTTATCTTCTCTTCCAGTTTTCTTTTCAAAAGTCAACTTTATTGAGGTATCGTTTATACACAACAAATCCATTGGAATCCATTGAAAATATACAAATCGATGCATTCTGATAGGTGCATACAACTGTGAGGCCACCTCCAGAGTCAGGGTACTGGCCGCCTCTGTCTCCCCGACATGTGTCCTTGTACTCTTCCGTAGCTGCTCCCTCCCTGCAGCACATTCACACTTGATGATGTCTTTCCTCATTCCAAAATAAGCTTATCTGCTATGTTTCCCTTGAGATTGTTAAAATCAGTATACTTGTTCTCTGTATTCCTGGGGAAATAGAATAGATTTTATAGTTAACTGGCCACGTTCATTTAATACTCAGAAACGATTGGGGTGTCTGGGTGGCTCAGTCAGTTAAGCATCCAACTTTGGCTCAGGTCATCATCTCACAGTTCCTGGGTTCAAGCCCTGCGTCAGGCTCTGTGCTGACAGCTCACAGCCTGGAGCCTGCTTCAGATTCTGTCTCCCTCTCTCTCTGCCCCTCCCCCCCCCCACACACACACACTCACTCTCTCCCTCTCTCTCTCTCAAAAAATGAATAAACATTAAAAAAGTAATAATTAGAAACAATTACATAGAAGAGACAATATTTAAAATTTAGATTGTGTAATAGTAAAGCCAAAAGACCAGACCAATCCAAGCCCAAACAAAACAAAACAAAAACCCTAGGTTTATCATTCAAAATCCAGGCTGATAGATGGATAAAATATAGAGGTGGAGAAGTTTCAGAAAGTTTCAGTTTTTAAAAACATTAACTCCTAGATGGATCCCTGCACATTTGTCAGGTGCAAAAATCACTTTTATTCTTACTGCAATACATGTTAGAGGCAGCAAGGTCACTAGATGGGTGGAGAGTTGGATAGATGGCTCATTGAAGGAAGATAGGAAGGTGAGTGAGGAAGACCACATTAAGGTCACTCGCTGGTAATCCTTCCAAAAATCGGAGGACTAGAAGAGAAAGAATGTTCCCGCAAGACTCCACTGCCTGCGAGAGCTCGGGCTTAATGTTGGAGATGACCCAGCCCTGACACTAGTGTTGTGGTCTCTCAACCTTGTTGAACTTTGTTGTTGTGATTTATAAAAGGGGGATGATATGGTCAATATTACAAAGTTGATTTAATAATTAGATGTGATCATGTATGTGAAGTTAGAAGATGTCAGACACAAAAAAGGGATGTAGACTATGATCTCACTTACATGAAGCCAAAAATTGTTAAAACTAAGCTATAGGAGTGAAAATCAGAATAGGTGCTACCTTTAGGTGTAGAGGTAATCACGGGGAAAGAGTACAGCGGTTTCTGGGTTACCAATTACATTCTAATGTCTTACCTGAGGTAGTCATAAGTGGGGATGGATGTATGTATATGTGGGTATATATATCCGCTCCTTAAATAATGCAAGCCATTTGTTATAAAAAGCAGGGAGCATATATTTGTATTTTCTTGTATGATGCTGTAAACATCTTAACAAGTTTTTGTGGGTTTTTGCCTCTTTAAAGTTATTTTATTTAATTTATTAATTTTTTTAGAGAGCACGCAAGTTGGGGAGAGGGGCAGACGGAGAGAGAAAGACTCTCAAGCAAGCTTCATGCTCAGCATGGAGTCTAATGCGGAGCTCAGTCCCGCAGCCCTGGGATCATGACATGAGCCAAAATCAAGAGTCCGAAGCTCAGTGAACCAAGCCACCCAGGCACCTGTTTTGTTTTGTTTTGTTTTGTTTTGTAAATATACTGGCCACCTGTTTGGTGATGGGAAATGGGAGACAGGAGTGGGAGGCTTTCCACAGAACACCTCCTAATACGTCTTGAATTTTTGAAGCATGTGAATCTTTTAGCTATTTAGGAAATTAAATATATTCTTTAAAAATACCACAGAGCCAAGCCCAAATTCCTCTACCCTGTCATTTCTTAATAGTCCTGGTCTTTTGTGATCAGCAGTTGGATGATGGCATAATGATGAGATGTCTAAGATATTCTAGTCCAAAAGAGTCAACTTTTAGACAAAGACTTATTTTCATGTGACGCATAATACGAAAAATATTTTTATTTCTAGGGATTTCTATCAGGAATGTCCAATAACGTAACAAGCATTTTTAAATACCACAATAATTTTAGCAAATACCTATCATTGCAGACTATGGCAAGCAGCTGGATGGTGCTTTAATTTGTTTGTTTGTTTGTTTTCCTGTGAGAAGAAAAATGCACATATAAATATTTTTTATTATATTTAAAAAATGATAGGGAGGGGCACCTGCCTGGCTTGGTAAAGTGTGGAACTCATGATCTTGGGGTTGTGAGTTTGAGCCCTGCCTTGGGTCCAGAGATAACCTAAAAATAAAATCTTAAAAAAAAAAAAAAAAAAGGAAGAACAGGAAAAAATAAAAGAAACTCCTTCAGTAAACTATGATGTGCTTATTAGGATTAAGGATAGATGTAGATTGCTTAAATCACAATGTTAGATATGGTATTTGTAGGGTTTTGATGGGGAGGGCCATGCACTTATTTCTTTTGGGCTTTGCTCGTGTTGTTAGAGGCATGAGCCTGGGAGATGCTTATAAAGACCAGGTGGGCAGTGTGGCAGTGCAGAAAGCAGTGGATAGAAGGAACCTACTTTCTGCTGAGCTTGGGACAGTCTCTTGTCTCACCAGGCCTTAGTATATCCATCTATACAATGGGCACATTGCTCTAGTTAACCTTTGACAGTTATCAAATGCAATTCACTTGACTCAGTGAACACTCCAACATTTCCATGATGAAGGATTTCTTAATAGGGAGTTTTTGCTCCCGGACTGTATTATTAACTAATAATACTGTATTATAACTGTATTATTAACATACCACCTGTTAATAATACTGTATTATAATAATACTGTATTATAATAATACTAATAATACTGTATTATAACTGTATTATTAACTGTATTATTAACATACCACCTGTAACAAACCCCTTTGGATAGGATCTAAGTTATACCCAACTTAAATTAAGTTGCTGAATGTGGTACGTTCCAATACAGTGAAGTGTTTTTGCCAGCAAGGCTATTTATTCTTGCCTTCCTGGTATTATCTGTTGAATATTTCAAGCTCTCAAGAAATTGTGGTATGTTGAGTTGTATTTACTCAAAGTCTATGAACTTGTTCTTAGAAAATGAAAATTGGCTGGATGCAAATAAACTTTTTGAGCTCTGAGAAAATTTTACTATAAATAAAAATAAGGGTAAATAACGGTGAAGAGAGATTTAACAGTTTCAGAAAACAAATGGAAAAATTGGAAAATACCACTTAATAATGCATTTAATGATGCACTCTTTGGCCACCATGACATTTTGTCTTCTAAACTGGGCCCTTGAGTAGTTAGATTTGCATATCATCATTCGTATTTTTATGGGCATCCATGTACATGCCCCTTACTAGTATTTCTAGGGTATTAAAACACATTTCATGGACTCAGGGTTACATATTCCATGTTATTGACTATTTTCCAACGACTTCTTTGTATGATTTTTGAAAAAGTCTTAGCTTTCAGTACTGGTGATCTTTCACATGTTCGAGTTTATGTTTGGCATCTCATTTTTCATTGAAGCCAGCTATCAGTCGCCAGTCACCTTAAATCATATCTAAAATAATTTCAGGTAAAGCTCATATGACATAAGGTGTTAACTGAGGTGGATTGTTTACAGTATAAATGCCGTAAAAAATCAATTAATAACAAAATATCTATTAGTATCTTATCTTTGCATAGTTAATTTCCATGTCTACATTTAAAACAATGGGGCTTAATTAAAATTTTATCTTTAACAAATTTCTAAGTTATCTTTGGCATTCTTTCAACGACTTTCATTTAGGGAGGAAGAGGATGCTTAATTAACTTTTTTCTTAGAGATGTTAGTTAATAAGTCATCCTAGGAGCCAGACCCTGGCTGCTTGGATTGCTTTTTTCAGTAATCTAAGGTAACTGGTTTGCTCTTTTTAAAAAGGTCATTGGGGCGCCTGGGTGGCTCAGCTGGTTAAGTGACCAGCTCTTGATTTTGGCTCAGGTCATGATCTCATGGTTCATGAGTTCGAGCCCTGCATGGGCCTCTGCTTTGATGGCGCTGCTTGGGATTCTCTGTCTCCCTCTCTCAATGCCCCTCCCTCTCTCTCTCTCAAAAATAAGTAAATAAACTTAAAAAAAAATTAAAAAGGTCATCATTTCAGGGAATTAAATTGGGTGTCTTTACTCACAATTGAAATACTGTGGTGAGGGGCGCCAAGGTGGCTCAACCAGTTAAGTGTCCAACTTCGGTTTGGATCATGATCTCACAATTTGTGGGTTCGAGCCCCACATTGGGCTCTGTGCTGACAGCTTGGAGCCTGCTTTGGATTCTGTCTCTCTCTCTCTGTCTCTCTCTGTCTCTCTCTGTCTCTCGCTGCCCCTCCCCTGCTCATTTTCTATCTCTCTCCCCAAAATAAATAAAACATTAAAAAAAGAATTTGAAAAAAGAGAAATACTTTGGTGAACGAATTTTATTATTTTTAAAATTGTGGTAAAACACACATCAATTATTTTAATATCTCAATATGTTTATCAAGTCCCAAAAATTTAATATTGCTTATTTTTTTATTCCAATTTCTTTTTTTTAAATACAATTTATTGTCAAATTGGCTAACATACACTGTATATACAGTGTGCTCTTGGTTTTGGGGGTAGATTCCCGTGGTTCATTACTTACATACAACACCCACTTCTCATCCCGACAAGTGCCCTCCTCAATGCCCATCACCCATTTCCCCCTCTCCTCCACCCTCCCTCCCCATCAACCCTCAGTTTGTTCTCTGTATTTAAGAGTCTCTTATTTCCTTTTCTGTTTGTTTTGTTTGAGTGCTCTCCTTTTTTATTTCTTCAATAGTATAAATGTTATTTTCAACTCTGCCATTCTCTTTGTTAATGGAGATACAGGTTAATGATAGATGAATGGTTAAAAACAAAATACATGTGCACCTGGGTGGCTCAGTTGGTACAGCATCCAACTTTGGCTCAGGTCCGTGAATTTGAGCCCCGAGCCAGGCTCTGTGCTGACAGCTCAGAGCCTGGAGCCTACTTCGGATTCTGTGTCTCCCTCTCTCTCTGCCCCTTCCCCATTTCCACTCTGTCTCTTTGTCTCTCAAAAATAAGTGAATAAACATCAAAAAAAATAAGAACAAAAAACAAAATTACATCTATAAAATGAAATATTATGAAGTTGTTATAAATGCAAAATTTCACATGTGTAATTTACATTAAAAAAGAACATAAAGTATATATACAGCATGAGCCCCATAATGTAATAAAGTATATCACACACATATATCCTTGCATGTGCATTTATGTGTACATGGATTTCAAATGCTGGAAGAATGTATATGAAAATTTGACCTGTGATTCTATCAGGTTCACTTCTTACATTTCTTATTTTTCCAATTTTCTACATTAACTGGGTATTATTTTACAAGTTAAAAATTATTAAAGTTATTTTTAAATTAAAAAAAATAAATGAATATAGTAGAGGAAATAAGAGGCTCAATGGTATCAGACCTCAGTATGGAAATATCTGCCATGACTACCTATGTAATTCAGGCACTGACACTAGTGAGACTTTCAGGTTGGCCTTAGAAACAAGAGGCCAAGGGGCTTCTCCAGGACGATGCAAAAACTCAACAGGTCATTCTATAACCTAAGGAGTACGTTCCGGTTACGCAATTATCCGGAACTCAGGTTATAAACATAGTGAATACCAGTTTTTCCCAGTAGAGAATTTAGTTTTACCTGACTCATAACGAGTGAGACTGGCATGGTAATTTCCTGGAGTCCAGTGATTTTATTTTATTTTATTTTATTTTATTTTATTTTATTTTATTTTAGTATAATTTATTGTCAAATTTGTTTCCATACAACACCCAGTGAGCACTGGGTGCTCCAACAGGTGTCCTCCTCACTGCCCATCACCCACTTTCCCCCTCCCCCACCCTCCATCAACCCTCAGTTTGTCCTCAGTATTAAGAGTCTCTTATGGTTTGCTTCCCTCCCTCTCTGTAAGTTTTTTTCCCCTTCCCCTCCCCCATGGTCTTCTGTTACGTTTCTCAGGATCCACATATGAGTGAACATATATGGTATTTCTCTTTCTCTGCCTGACTAATTTCACTTAAGATAACATTCTCCAGTTCCATCCACATTGCTACAAAAGGCCATATTTCATTCTTTCTCATTGCCAAGTAGTATTCCATTGTATATATAAACCACAACTTCTTTATCCATTTGTCAGTCGATGAGACATTTAGGCTCTTTCCATCATTTGGCTATTGTTGAAAGTGCTGCTATAAACACTGGGGTACAAGTGCCCCTATGCATCAGCACTCCTGTATCCCTTGGGTAAATTCCTAGCAGTGCTATTGCTGGGTCCTAGGGTAGATCTATTTTTAATTTTTTGAGGAAACTCCACACTGTTTTCCAGAGCAGTTGCACCAGTTTACATTCCTTCCAACAGCGCAAGAGCGTTCCCGTTTCTCCACTTCCTCTCCAGCGTCTATAGTCTCCTTATTTGTTCATTTTTAATATTGTTTATTTTTAAGCATGCTGCTGTCACATTCAGGGGACCCATAACTGTTATGGGCTGCTGGAAAGTTCAAGCCCATGTGGGAATTAAGCCAGTATAGCTCTCTGAAACTCTTGTCCTTATTTTGCTAAGTCTTAATGGGGTTATTTATTCATGTCTCTGCTCCAAATGACTGCTTCTTTATGTTTCTATTGGGTGAATTAGAACATGCTAATTCCACTGATTTAAATGTAGCTGATATAATAAATAGTGGAGTAGAAACTTAAACTCCTACCTACTCCAAAAACATGGGGAAGGTGGGATAGAAACATAAATCTATAGGTACTCATGCAATTATAAATGTCGAACTTTAGAAAACCGTATCCATTTCAGAAGGATGCTTAGGGATCTGTAGGTAAGGTGGGGTTGGAACATGGGCTCTTGACTGTCATGAACTCTGTGGATTCAATCTGATGTCCTTTAAGTCATCAATAGAATGATAAACACCTACAAAAAGTAGGTGTGTATCTATAGTATGTTTTATTAAACCCTTAAGTAAAAGTGACTAGCGTTTTACCTCCGTTAATTGGGAGGACAAATTATAACCCTTTGGAAAAGTCTCCTGACAACTTAATACTGAAAATCATATTTGGTTTGGCCAAAATTAAGGTTGCCTGGTTCAAGCATTCTACTTTGTCAAGGCAGTAACGTATAAGTGTTATGCCATTTTTACAAGAAAAAGAAAATCTCTCAGATAAGAGAGGAAATCCTGACTGAAAAGACATCACATACTTGTGAAAAATAGAAAACGTACTTTATGGAGTCAGCTCAAATCCTGAAGCTGGGATGCCTGATCTAGCCTGGGATCTGCCATAGTAAAATCTGCATGCATTTACAGGACACCTATCTTGTGCCAGGCACTGTGCAAGTTTCTAGAGATGAAATAAAAACAAAGATTTGGCTTTATGTTCTTTATTTATCAGACCATAGTTCCTTAGTTTATGATACAAAAGAAACTGATGCTCTCTAAACTCTTCTAGCTCTGATAGTCTGTGGAAAAATCAATAAATATATTCATTTATTCTTTCTATAAATATTTATTGTGATTTAGGAACCATGCAGAAGGTATTGGTGATTGGGTGAACAAGACAGGTAATGTCTCTGTTTTTATGGGGCTAATATCTGGGGAAACAGAACCTGAAAAAAAAAAAGAAGAATACCATATAATTTTAGAGAGTAATAATTCAGTGAAGTAAGAGCAGCACATAGGATAATGTGATCATGCCTGGGAGAGCAGTGTGTATTATCAGAATAGAGCTGGAAGGCAAGGTGATGTTTTTGAGACTGTGCATGTGCAATTAGCTTTTTCCAATATGAATCTAAATATAGTTCATAAAACAAATGAATCAAGAGATCTTGGGAGACAGCTTTAAAAATTGGACTCACAAATCCAGTATCCAGTAGAACAATCAACTACCAGATGACATGTACAATGAAATTAACCTATTAACCTTCCTGCCCCACACAGTGGAATGGAAGCATCCAAGGTATAAAAGTTTAGCAAGTGCCTAGGGGGGAACCTAAAGCTTATATAAATAATAAATGCCATCAAAGTATTATTATTCATGGAAAATCAATGGGTAGTGATGTAAAACACAGACGATAGAGCAAGAACAGCCACATTTATTTTCCAGCTCTGCCACTTATTGTGGAAACTTTGGCAAGTTACTTCATTTCTCTGGACCTCGGTGTCCACATCTGTGGACAAAAATGGAGTTAAAAAATAGTCCCTACTTTATAAAGTTCCTGTTAGGATTCATGGGATAATCTACTATTCTAGGAATTCTGAGTTTTGTTAATAAACTATTTTAACATAACTAATTTTAGGCTGGTCATAATGTAATAAAAACACCACCATTAAATATGCACTGAACATTATGATAATGAATAAACATCATAAAAAACAGTTCTCCTTCTCCCTCCTTTTGTCTATGACTCTTTGTGTTACACTAGTCACTTTTTAAAGGGCTACACTGAAAGCACATGAATTGTACTTGAAGGAAACAGTGAAGACTTCAGCTAGAAGGAAAATAACCCAAATGCCCTTCGTCACTGTTTTGGAAAGTGAAATGCCTCCTTCACAATAGATGTCAATGGACTGATAGACTTGTGGCTGGGTGACAATGGACCATAGGATATGAATGAAGATCAAGTTTTACAGGCTGTTACTGCAACATTTTCTCAAATTATCTGCTGGAATGAATAGATAAGTTTATGTGATATGTCCGGTAAATTAATTTTGTAGAGTGTAGTTCACTTAAATTATGAAACAAAGCAGTCAGTGTGGCTATTATTGTAGGCTGTTTTGTTTTAATCCTCGAGTCCCGGAAGATACATCACTGTCTAACTTTTTTCTCTGTGACCCCACATTTTAAAAAAGCTTCCAGAGTGTACCCCAAGTTACTTATAAACATGCTCAACTGAACATGTATGATGAGCCACAGTTAAACTTCGGCCACAATGTGTATAGTAATCATTTCAGATGATGGTTTCCAGAAAGCATTTTTAAACTATTTTAAATAGGACTACAAACAATCTATTCACAATTTTATTCCTTAGGTCAGTGATAGAGAAATCTAATCCCCTCTAAATTAAAAAAAAAAAAAATTAGTAGTATAAAGTAAGGCTATAAAGAGTTAAATACCTTTGCTTATCCCCTTCACATTTGGGCTAGAAATCCTGAAAATACTGAAAATTCACTTTTGAATATCCTGAAAATAGGGCCTATGAACATCTATTAGTCTTTAATTAACCAGAGTTTCTTTCTCTTCCTCTTCCTGTGTTGTAGCATTATCTTCTGTACTCTTTCTCTGATTACTGGGCAGAGAGGGAGATAAGAGTAAAGGACAATATACGAAGTTGAGAGTCCCAAAGAGCTACAGTCATTTTTTTTAAGTTTATTTATGTATTGTAAGAGAGAGAGAGAGAGAGCAAGTGAGCACAAGCACGAGCAGGGGAAGGGCAAAGACAGAGAGAGAGAGAGAGAGAGAGAGAGAGAGAGAGAGAGAGAGAGAGAGAGAGAGAATCCCAAACAGGCTCCATGCTGTCAGCACAGAGCTCCATCCCATGAACTCTGAGATCATGGCCTGAGCTGAAATCAAGAGTTTGTTGCTCAACCAAGTGAGCCACCCAAGTGCCCCAAGCTAGAGTCCATTTTTGTTTCTAATAGTTATGTACCTCTTATCTTCATTTAACAACTTAAAAGAATACATAGAGCTAATATATAAGCATAAATACATATCAACATATTCTTCTGATGCCTGAAGAATGTTCGGTGTATATTTTTTTAGGGAAAGTAATATATCTCTTGATCCTATGGGGTTTTCCTTTGGCTTTGACTATTGACTACAAATGATTTACATTTCTCAGCATTGAAGGCCAACTCTGACACTACTAAACACAGTTGTTTTGTTTACATCTCTGTGGTGTTGGTGTAACAAGACCCCATGGAGCCATGGAATCAACTTAAAGCAAGCTTAAGCAAAACCTTTCATCCTTGGGAAAGATGGTTTGATAAGACATCTTTTCTTGGTGAAGCCTTTGTAGATCCACCATTCATCAGCTTCGACAGCTTTCTGTGATCTGTGGCCAATAATCCCTGCTTAATTGACAAAGTGTAAACTCTTCCAGAATGGCAAATATGTTGTCCAGGTGTTAAGAAGGTCAATAGACCAGTTCATTTGTTGATATATAAGACAGTCATCCTGGGCATATGTGCCCCCCGAACCCTCTCTGAAGTCATTGGGAAAAGAGCACTTTGGGAATATTCACCTAATTACAGATTTGAGTGATAAAAAATAACAAAAAGCCCTTCAAAATATAATAAGATGTGCGTATTGCATGGCTACATAGGCCTGGATATTTGATGTAAGAGGAAATAATGGCAACTTTCTTGATCTGGAAACAAAATTGAATATCTTTGTGTGCTACATTGTCACGTAGGGTGAACAACTTTGCCATTAGCTACTTATTGGATCTTGGACAAATCAGCTGATGTCTGTGAGTTCCAAGGGTCATTGGTAAAATGGGAAGACTAATTTTGGTCCACCCCCTTATCAAAAATTAGTGTGTGATTCCAAGGAGAAAGAATGTGAGAGAGAAACTTTTGCTTTAGGGTAGAAAACTGTGAATTTTAACAAAAAGGGATCAGACTCTCTCCATTCTCTTAATTAGCTCTTTTAGCCCATGGAAGATACAATTTGAGGATGAGTTGTTGCAGGTGACCTACATCTGAAACATTAGAAAATAACTATTTATCCCAAGTAGTGGCCAGATTCATTGTTAGAGCATGAATAGTATTTTGACCACTCTCTTTTGTTAATCATTGAACAATACAGTGGGAATATATAAACGTTGTAATAGTAACATCAATTTGAGGAATAAAAAATACAAAGTATCTACAGTATCAGTAGATTTGGATGCAAATGCCAATGTTTAGTAAATATCACCAAGTGTGGTAGAGTGAGTAAACCAATTTTACGGCACTGAGATTAAGGGATTAAACCTTAGAGCCAGAGAAAGCATTCCTGAGCACCCATTATTGTCTCTCCTGTATGTTTGTCTGCAGATAATGATTTATCTTGTTTGCTTATTTACATAATTACTAGTTAGAAATTGTGTCTTACCACTGGTCCTCACATAGTAGAGTTCAGAAACAAAGCAGAACCTAGAACTCGCCCTTGCTTCAGAGGGATGTTGAGGGAGTAATGGATATTTTATAAGCGAGAACTCCCAGCATAGCTCAACTGTAGTTGGGTTAATGAATGCTCAGCAGTGTTACTGAAATAGAGAGACTGCCTCAGCTGTTCCATGAGTCCATGTTTTTTGTCAAGACAATAGTAAAACAAGGGTTGAGTCCACAGTTAATGTCAGTGCAACCGAAACATTTTTCCCCAGAGAAAGGGAGTGATAGAGACTTTCCTCCCATGGAACTGGATATGCCAGTGATTCTCTCCTCAAACTAGTGGTCTCTACCCACCCTTCGTAATGGATCTCAGTGATAGTAAACTTGAGAGAGGTACGTGGGCTCTCTAGAGACCTGGCACTTGTCATACCCCAACCATCAGAGGGTAAGCAAGAGTTTAATTTTTTTCAATATTTATTTTTGAAAGACAGAGACAGAGCGTGAGTGGGGAAGGGGCGGAGAGAGAGGGAGACACAGAGTCCGAAGCAGGCTCCAGGCTCTGAGCTGTCAGCACAGAGCCCGACACAGGGCTCGAACCCACAAACCATGAGATTGTGACATGAGCCAAAGTCGGACATTTAACTAATTGAGCCACCCAGACGCCCCAACCAAGAGTTGAAACAAGTACATTACCAACCACCTTTCCCTCAACTTTCCTTATTTAAAAGATTTAAAAGGTCTGAATAATCTTTTTATTTAATTTAATATAAATTATTGTATATCACAAGGAAAGAAAAAACATTACCTTTTAAGATGGCAGCATGATCTTATAGCATAGAATATTCTCATATAGGTCTTTTAGACTTACCTAAATGATTTTTTTTAATATATGAAATTTATTGTCAAATTGGTTTCCATACAACACCTGGTGCTCATCCCAACAGGTGCCCTCCTCAATACCCATCACCCACCCTTCCCTCCCTCCCATCCCCCATCAACCCTCAGTTTGTTCTCATTTTTTTTCAGAGTCTCTTATGCTTTGGCTCTCTCCCACTCTAACCTCTTTTTTTTTCCTTCCCCTCCCCCATGGGTTCCTGTTAAGTTTCTCAGGAACCACATAAGAGTGAACACATATGGTATCTGTCTTTCTCTGTATGGCTTATTTCACTTAGCATCACACTCTCCAGTTCCATCCACGTTGCTACAAAAGGCCATATTTCATCCTTTCTCATTGCCACGTAGTATTCCATTGTGTATATAAACCACAATTTCTTTATCCATTCATCAGTTGATGGACATTTAGGCTCTTTCCATAATTTGGCTATTGTTGAGAGTGCTGCTATAAATGTTGGGGTACAAGTGCCCCTATGCATCAGTACTCCTGTATCCCTTGGGTAAATTCCTAGCAGTGCTACTGCTGGGTCATAGGGTAGGTCTATTTTTAATTTTCTGAGGAACCTCCACACTGTTTTCCAGAGCGGCTGCACCAGTTTACATTCCCACCAAGAGTGCAAGAGGGTTCCCGTTTCTCCACATCCTCTCCAGCATCTATAGTCTCCTGATATGTTCATTTTGGCCTCTCTGACTGGCGTGAGGTGATAGCTGAGTGTGGTTTTGATTTGTATTTCCCTGATGAGGAGCGACGTTGAGCATCTGATGCAAAAATTCTCAATAAGATACTAGCAAATCGAATTCAAAAGCATATAAAAAGAATTATTCACCATGATTCATTCCTGGGATGCAGGGCTGGTTCAACATTTCGCAAATCAATCAACGTTATACATCACGTTAATAAAAGAAAAGATAAGAACTCATATGATCCTGTCAATCGATGCAGAAAAAGGATTTGACAAAATTCAGCATCCTTTCTTAATAAAAACCCTCGAGAAAGTCGGGATAGAAGGAACATACTTAAACATCATAAAAGCCATTTATGAAAAGCCCACAGCTAACATCATCCTCAATGGGGAAAAACTGAGAGCTTTTCCCCTGAGATCAGGAACACGACAGGGGTGTCCACTCTCACCTAAATTATTTTTGAAATCATTTGTACACATTTATAAAAAAGCAAAATATAAATAAATTAAACTGTTGAAGTAATCCTAAACAGTGTTTCAAAATGAGAATATGATTCTGAATAACCTTATGATTAAGAATTGTCATACTCCAGGGGCACCTGGGTGGCTCAGTCGCTTAAGCATCTGACTTTGGCCAAAGTGACTTTTGTCATGATCTCGTGGTCCATGAGTTTGAACCCCAATTGGGCTCTCTGCTATCAGTACAGAACCTGCTTCAGATCCTTTGTGCTCCTCTCTCTGCCCCTCCTCTGCTCATGCTTTCTTTCTTTCTTTCAAAATAAATAAATAAATAAATAAATAAATAAATAAATAAATAAATAAATAAAATTATTTATTATAATTTATATTTATATAAATTTTATTTATATTTATATGTATTATAAATTATTTATAATTTATTATAATAAATAAATAAATAAATAAAAAGAATTGTCATACTCCATGTTTTTCCCCAAACAGAAGGCTCCTGTGTGCCATCAAGGATGTTGGTGATGTACATTCCTTAGAAGGATTCTCCGCTGATGTCTCTGACATTTTCTTTTACGTCACTCACACTGGGTGTTTTGAGGCTCATATGCATGCAATGATGGCTTTGTCCTGATTGTACCTGGCTGGCAGCTACTGTAAGGAGCATTAATTTCAGAGCCATTAACATGTGGGGGGAAAATGTGCATTTTAGAATTGATGAAATAAGTAATTCACACCTTCATGATGTGAACTGTCTTCTTTCTTCTACTTTAAAGGCTTGAAAAAATTCAGAGTGGAAAGTACATAGATTTCACAGCCAGGCAGAGTTGAGTTCATATTCCTTTATCGACCAGCTGTTATAATGAGGGTAAAGTATTTAACTCCTCTGAGATTCAGTCTCCTCATCTGTAACAAGTCTTAAAGGATTAACGGGGATAATGAATACAAACAAACGTCCGTGCTCTAAGCCGTGGTACAAAAAATTTTTTTTCTTATTTTTTGTCAGACAAAAGCTTAGTTTAAACTGGTGTTCTATGCATCTGAATACTTTATATGTGACAGTTCCACATGGAGGCTGCTAGCTAAAATTGATAAAGTTGTTATGTTTTAATGATGAGTGGGTTAGTTTTGAAGATGATGGGTACCATCAAATAGCTGGGTTTTGAATATATTTCAGCTAACTAAGAACCTATCCACGGTTGTGTTGTCGACTTTCATTTTTTATTCCTCCTATCAAGAATTTGGTTTTTGGCTAAAGTCAAATGGTCTATCAGCAGTAAGTCAAAGAATGGGTTTTATTCTTTCCCCTATACCCCCTTTCAGTCCAACTTTTAAACAAATGTTAAGTCAGAGACTAAATCATGGCTTAAAATGCAGTTGCCCTGTTAAGGCTTTTATCTGTTTTAGACTAACATGCATCTTCCACTGTAAGCATAACAAGACTTCCACCTCCAGTACAAGTCTTGAAACTTCAAACCAAAGGATTAGCATTCTCATTCCTGGTGTTGATTCTGTATTAAACTCATAGTAAGTCGCAGGAAATCATCATTTTTTCATTTTATGAAACAGAAAAAGATAGGAAGGCAGAAACTAAAAGCAGTATATAGCTTCTCCCAGGGAGTGACTGAAACTTGGAGGTCACTGGTTACGTTTGGTATTATTCTTTTTCTTTTTGATTTCTGTTGCCTCTTAACCTTGCAAACTTCTGATAGATCTGGAAAAGAAATCTCATTTCCCATGGAGCAAGAAACAGGTTCTAGCCCCTTTTACAAAATGTAAAGTAGGGCTTCCCCTGAGTGCTGTTTAGTTTTGTTTTCCCTTGTCTCCTAGTATAGAATTCCCTTGTAAAGATCCTAAAAGCTCCCGTTCAAATTGGGAGAATTTTGCAGAAGTTGAGTTTATCACCACTGATTCGTATGCATATTATGCTGTTATAAATTTTTATCATTCCAAAAACAGACAATGAGCAGTCCAGAAGCAAGAGCTGGGTACAGATTTACTGCCAGTTGCCCCAGTGCCTAGTACAGCGCCTGTCTTGTACAGAGCATTCATTGAATTCTTGTTCACTGTCATGCAAATTAGTAACAATAGGAGCGAAAAAGGAAGAGCAAAGAAATAGGCTAATCAGAGAATATTGCTGAATTCTTTCTGAATCATACCAATAGAACAAAGCTCCTGGCTTAATCATATGTACACCATCACCTATGTTTATGGTCAGAAATATGATTCTTGAGCCCCAGTCAGACCCACTGAATCCAAATCTTCAAGATCTAGGCTTGGAAATCTATACTTCTAATTATCACTCTTGATGATTCTTAACACTCAGACAGTTAAAAAAATACTGCAGGACAGTAGGACTTTTACAAAAGCTTTTACAAAAATACTGGGCAACAAAATGAATGCAGAGGAACTTTTCTTGTTTTTGGGTTTGTTCCAAAACCCATCATTTTACTCTTCTTCCAGAGTTCTCTAACACCTCCCATTGGGCAGGGAAATAATTAAATTTTATCCTGACTTCATGACTTAATAGTCTCCAGTGCTCAGGAAACTGAGTATTTTTTAAGGTGTTAAGTTGGCATTGATTGAGAAAAGGACTGACTCAGAAAGTCCCAAACTTTTTCAACCTCTACTAATTGTATTCTACCTATTGTTGTAGAGATAATAAATACTAAGTTATTTTAAAATGAATATATATGATCATATAAAAACCAGAGTGTTTTTTAAGGTCTTAACTTTTTCCAGTGCAATATAATAAAGCGATGCATAATAAGCTTCCCAAGTTCTATTTGTGCACATTTTCTGTCTCTAGACATAAAATTTGGTCTTGCCATTTCATGTCTGTGTCTCTTTGTTATTAGGGTTGCATCAGATAAAGCACTGTAAATAGTAAACATTACTGACTGACCTGATAGCTCAATCCCAGAGGAAATAAGAGGTTCAAATTCCCATGTAAGATTGTGATTAACATTTGTAGGAATGCAAGGAGAGATTTTTCTTCAGTAGTTTTAGAGTGTTATTACTTTTTTTCAGTAAGGCATGTTGATACATGATAGGTCAAACACCAGAATCCCACTAGAACAAAAGTTGACCATAACCAAAATAACCACACCGGTCTAGTATCACTAATAGATTATTGATTCGCTTATAATGAGATCTTCTGCAATGAATAGCCCAGTCTAAGCATGTTTTTTCTGAGTCCTTGTAAATCACTATTTGTCCATCTGAAAACCTATTTTGTTCTGTTTGCAGAGCACCTTTCTCTTGCTAATGATCTGTGCAAATTAAACAGTAAAGGCAAGGAGAGGCAAGGTTAACTTTTCAAAACTTCTTTACTCTGGGCGAATGGTAAGCAAGAAGCAATTATCCTCTGACTCTCCTCCCTCCCCATTCCAACATTCCTCCAGCCCCCCTCACCTCCAAAAATACTTCTCAGCCACAGAGAAGAGCAACAAATGCATGCATGTGCATGCACACACTACCCAAAAGAGCAAATGGGTGGGGAGGAAAGTTTGTTCATTACACCTCCTTGCAAAGGAATCGTAATGGGATGAGATGCTTTCTTAATCTTGTACAGACTGGTGTCTGCTGTATTTCTCTGTAAAGCCAGTTCATTCAGTTCAGAGCCTGGGCATATGCTTTGACAACACTGTTCCTTCTGTGATTTCAGTAAAGTAGATTCCACATCAAACTGACAATCCAAAGAGGTAACAACTGTCCCAAGGCTATTAACCATTTAAATAGCCAGTGTGAGAAAGAAAAAATCTATATCTATATCTATCTATCTATCTATCTATCTATCTATCTATCTGTGTGTGTACACACACACACACACACACACACACACACACACACACATATATATATATTGTTCTGCCTTAAGTTTTTTGTTTTCTTGTTTGCCAAGTTCTTAAATAGTCTTGGTGGAAAAAGAGACTATACGAAATGGTAAAAGAGTGTTTCCATCTGAATATGCTTTAGAGTTACTTAAGATTTAGTGGTTGATACAGACAAGGGTTTGTTTTTTGTGTTTTTTTTCTTTTAGCTGGCATACTAGAAGGTTTTCAAATTCTATCTTTCATTTCAAAACTAAGCGCTGCTAAACACTTGGGCACATACGTATCTTGGGATTGGGAATTCTATTCTTCCCTTGTTTAGAGCAGCTAGTGTTTTGGGTGATAATTATAAAGAGGATTTGGTGGTGGCTTTGAAAATGCTCAGTGTTGTAAATAGCATTTTTCTATCCAAAAGCCAGAGGGAAATGACTAAGTGGGTCTTTGCACATTTTAGAGACATTGTAAGGTAACTTCTCTGAAATGAGATTTAGGAATGTATAAAACTTAACAAGCAAAGAATGGATTTTTATGTGCATTCTTCCCAACATTGAATTTAAGAGGTTTTTCTCTGGACAGTACAAGAGCAAGGCCGTGCATATTCCTTTTCTGCTTATTTCCCAACACTTTGTACAGTTTTCTAATGACACTTTTTTATTTTCTTCTGAATAAATGGTATAACTGCTTTCATTTTTATCCCAATGAGATTTACTGTGTGCTGAAAGCAATTCGGTAAAGATCTCCAAATGAATTGTGTACTGTGTTTCTATAAATCATATCTGAACACGTTCCAGGGAAATAAGTTACAGGTTTTCCGCATACTCATCCTGCTGAAGCGTGATCTCTGCCTCTGCCTCTTGTGTCAAATGCATATCCTTTTATCCATAGCTATTGTCTTAGTCCATTTAGGCTGCTATAACAAAAGACCACAGACTGGGTAGCTTGTAAACAGTAGGAATTTAGTTCTCACCGTTCTGGAGGCTGGGAATTCCATGACCAAGGCACCAGCATGGTTCCATTCTGGTGAGGGTCCTCCTCCTGGGTCATAGACAGGGCCTTCTCACAGTGTCCTCATGAGCTGGAAGCTTCTCGGAAACTCTGTGAGGTCTCTTTCATAAAAGCACTGATCTCATCCATGAAAATCCACCCTTGTGACCTAAGTACCTCCTAAAAGCCTCATCTCCTCATACTGTCACATCAGACATTAGGGTGTCGACATACACATTTGGCAAGGGGACACAGACAGTTCATACCACAGCAGCTTCTTTTAGCCCCCTGTATCAATACTCAGAAAAAGTGAATAGATATCTGAAAATTTGGACATTCAAGAGGGAAGAAATAAAAGAGTCAGCCTTCTACTTGAAACTTTTGGTCAAATTTAGAAATACACCTTGACACTCCAGTTCTCTACTTAACCTACAGATAACCTTATCAAGGGAGTTATTTGTACAAAGGATAAAAGCATAATAGCAGGGAAAATAAATAGAGTAAGCATAAGGCATTTTTCCATATCTTCCCTAGATAACAGCGCTAGAGTTTGGATGGGCTTGTTCTTGTCATTCATCCAACTGAAACTGTAAACTTCACCATCTGCTTTTAAATTGAGAACTTTGTACAAGAGCATCATGAGTCGGCGGCGGGCGGGGGATTGAAGCTACCACATTATTTTTATGTAATATAATATTACTGTTTCCTTTTTGGTGTCTTGTATTTTGGAGTCCAAAATCAAAATTAGTGCTAAATACAAGTTTTCTGTCTTGGGCATCTAAATACCATCTTCTTATCCTGTTATTCCCATTCAGTGTTGTAAATGACCCAAGGACATTTTTCCCCCCAGAATTGTTTTTTTCTTGAGCAGTTGGTAGTTTGGTCAATATCCAAAACCTGACTGTGACCTGAAAACTTCCTTGAGCCATAGACCCCTACCCAGAGAGCAAGCAGAGGAAGAATTCTTAATCTTCTCGAGATCCCAAGAGTAAGGGAGAGAGATTAGCTCACAGATGAACACCCAGAATCCCTGTTTTATTGCTGTAATCAGACGAAGAAATCCAACTTGTACTTTTGGCTGATTTCCTAGCTGGATTGAGACTGGACACAATGGTGTTCTGAATCCACATTTGTTGAATATTAATAGATCTGGGTATGCAAAGACTTCATTTGATAGTCTCAGTAATTTCACTCTTTTCCAAGAGCATTGGGCAATACAGAGACAACTAACCGGCAGTATCTCATGAAGAAATTTTACAGCCATGTGTTAACACCTGTAGTATTAATGGCTGCCTCTGATAAAGGAAAGTATTTCTATCAACACGGTAACTGAAATGCTCTACTGGACAGTGAATGGTCTCCAGCAGTATTATAGCATTGCACTAGGCATTGTGGGTAATACCAAAGAGGGAGAAAGAGATATTCTTTCCTTGATGCTGCTTCCCTTTGAGGTGGATGTTTCTACTGGGCACTTGGGCATTATAGCACTTTGTCCCACTCTTGGAATTGCCTTAATACGCAGAGATATATTATGTGAAGTTACCTGTGTTAATATGGACCCATTTCTCATCTAGAGAAGAGATCATGGATTTTTTTCATAAGCCAAATTCCCCTTCTTTTTCTGCAGTTTAGTGACCCAGCAGATGCTGTGGGTGCTCCTCTAGACACTAAAGGCAGCTTTCTGCAAACACAGGGCTCTCTCTACTTGCAGGCTTTTCTCTGGAACATAGCTCTTAGCCACTAATAAAGGGAGAACAGATAATTAAATAGGTGCCCCTTTTCGGGGATGGTTCTCAGGGATGTGTTCGACACCACATTTCAGAGCTTCCTGGTTTCCCACAGTGAAGAATCACTTGATAATATTCACTCTATTCACTTCCTTTTCTTCCCTGATTTACTACCCTACCTCCTCTAGGAGTTTCCTAGTGTCATCTGGCCAATAATCTACTTGTACTGAAATCCTTATCTTGAAGTCTGTTTCTGTGGTAGTCCCAACTGAGAAAATAATCTTTTCTAATACAACCTCTTCATTTAGGTTGAAAAGAAAATAATCATTCTTCCAAAACATCGCCATTTCCCTTCCCTTGCTGAATATTCAATTTGTCACTAATATTTGTACATTGAGTTCCACCTTAGTTCTGGTCTTCTTCTACTTCTGCCTAGATTACTTTAGTAACATTCTAACCAGACTTTTTTTTTTTAATATATATTTTTTTAATGTTGATTTATTTTTGAGAGAGACACAGCATGAGCAGGGAGGGGCAAAGAGAGAGACACACAGAATCTGAAGCAGGCTCTAGGCTCTGAGCCGTCAGCACAGAGCCTGACGTGGGCCTTGAACTCACAAACCATGAGATCATGACCTGAACCAAAGTCGGATGCCTAACCGGCTGAGCAACCCAGGTGCCTCTAAAGACTCTCTACCTCTAGGTTGTGTACTTTTTAATTTATTTTTTTAAGCTTATTTATTTTCGGACAGAGATTGTACATACAAGTGGGGGAGGGGCAGAGAGAAAAGGAGAAAGAGAGAATCCCAAGCACGCCTGGCACTGTCAGTGTGGAGCCTGAGGTGGGACTAGAACTCATGAACGATGAGATTGTGACCTGAGCAGAAACGAAGAGTCAGATGTTTAACCATCTGAGCCACCCAGGCGCCCCTAGGTTATGTACTTTTTAGATAATCTTATCAACCACTGCCAGACAAATTTTACTAGTCATCTGCTGGTTCCAGGGTTTTAGCATTTGAGAATCTTCAGAGGTGGCTGCCTGGGTGGCTCATTTGGTTGACCGTATGATCTTGATTTTGTCTCAGGTCATGATGCCAGGGTTGTGGGGTCGAGCCCTACATTGGACTCTGCTCTGAGTGTGGAGCCTGCCTAAGATTTTCTCTCTCTCTCTCCCTCTGTCTCTCTCCCTAACTCGCTTGCTCGCTGTCTCTCAAATAAATAAATAAATAAATAAATAAATAAATAAATAAATACCTTCAGAAGTTCCTACACTCACTATGGTATTGATATCATCTAGATTCACGGTTTAAAATATCTATGCTATTGACTCCTAGTAATTGTATTTTCATATTAAGCCTTTCTCTCAAATTCCACTCTTTTAGATATCACTACCTATTTGACATCTGCACATGGGTGCCTATTAGACATTTCAGATATAAAATGTCAAAGCAGAACCCCAGTCTCCCCCTACATACCTGCTCTTTCTGCACCCTTCCCCATTTCCGTTGATAGCAGCTACACTCTCCTAGTTGCTTAGACGTAAAACTTTAGAGACAGCTTCATTCATCTCCCCGCCCCCTCCTCACAATCCACCCCAGTCCATTAGGAAATCCTCATGTGCCTAACTTCAAACTGTATTCGAGAATCTAACTACTTCTCACCCTCTGCACAGGTAAAATTCTGGCATGAGCCAGTATCGTATTTGACCAGGATTGCTATGCCTCCTGGTTTTTCTGTTCCTTGCCCTGCCTTCTTACATCTATTCCCAATAAGGATGACAGAGCTCCTTGAAGACTCTTGGGTCAGATCATGGCCCTCTCCTGCAGAAAGCCACACAGTGGATCCCTGTCTCACTCAGGGTAAAAGCTGGCATCTTTGCATTCTCCTTCACAGGCTGACGTGAAGAGTTCTACATATCACTCTGACCCTTATCTTCTCCTACTTTCCCCTCTCTCACTTCCCTACAGCCACATTAATTAGTTACTTCATTAATGCATTCATTCACTCAACAAATATTTCTAAGCATTTGGTTCTGTGTCAGCCATGTTCTGGGCATTGGGGATACATACATAACAAGATACATGTGGTTCTTGTCTTCGTAAAGCTTAGGTTTAGTAGCTTTTAAAGTGCGGTGATTTTAAGGTGTAATTCTAATCAGTTATACATCTCAGGTTTCTTCTGCAAGATGTTGTGTCTCAAACCCCCTCCCTGTGCCCCAGACAGGAAAAAAAGAAAAAGAAGAAAGCAAGGAAAAAACAACACCTATAGCTAGAAAGAAAAACTCTCCAAAAAAAAGCCAGAATCTGTTGGGTCCTGTTTGGTCAGCGTCACTCAGCCACCCTAGCTGCAAGGGATGCTGGGAAATGCAAGTTTTTAGGAGACTTTGTTGCTGCCATGAAAAAAATCAGGTGTTTCCCACACTCCCCACCCTTTGGTCAGTTAAGAAGAAAGTGAGAAGGTACACTATATAGATAAATACCAGTTTCTACCATGGCTGCTGTAAAATTACCTGTGGTTTCCACTGAGTCTAGGTCCTGCCCACTTCTGAGTATTTTAATCAGAAAAGCATTACTGAACTTACTTGTTTTTATATTAGAATAAGGGCTATTTATTACCATCAGCTCAGGAAATGACCCAGTGTGGCCTTGTAAGACAGAATTAATTTGCAGTGACTCCAGCTGAAAGTTGGCTGCCTTTTAACTTAATAACTTGAGAACTGTCAGTATCCTTTGAAGTTAATGATAGTTGTAAAGTGCAAATAAAAATTTTCCGAAAGGAAATCAAACTCACTAAGACTGGTAAATGAATGCTCTGTCGCTACAACTATTACTGTGTGTGTGAGGGGGTGGGGTGTTAGGGAGTGGGACCGAGTTTAGAATTGCATTGTTATTTTGTCTTGTTTTGTTTTGGCTTTTGGATTATGGAATACCCAACAAGTTTCCCCCTTGGAAATGAAATGTGAAGCATTTAATAGGCTTCTGGTTGGCAGGTCGAGTATTTGAAGCAAAGAGATTCGGTGTGAGCATTTGTGTTGGAGATGCTTAAAATGTGAGTGTCACCTCTAGTGTAAACGTATTTGCACAGCAGGACCTCAGGAGGTAAATGAATTCACAGTTACTTCAGTCTTTTCTGCCAGAAGAAGGCGATTTTCTGAATAGGTATATGGATCCCCATTTTAATTAGCTTTTATTTTCTTTAATGAGTAAAGTAACTGGATGAACCAAGCATAAAAGATTTGTCAGTATAGAAATAGCAGCAAACTATTTGTCCAAGTTCTGTTGAAGTAGCAGACGGGTCATTTCAGGGAGTCAACAGGCAACTTATCACGTACGTGTGAAATGCAACCATTTCGAACTTCAGCCCCAGGTTGTTAGCCTCATGGAAACTCTTACTAAAGCTGGGGAAACTTTCTCCCACAGGAGCATCCTGGCCTTTCATTTCAATGATGCCACTCAAAGTTTGTTTCAGCAGGAAGCAGCACTTTTGATTTTTTTTTTTTCATGTTGCTCATTTGTGGGTTTATTTCTACTTAATTTGCTGATCCGAAGAGATGCCAGATTGACATCCCTGGGGACTGCAGTTTCCTGTTGGCTCCTGTGCAAGTGAAGGCTGGGCAAACAGGAGCTCTGTGCTGGCTGGATTTCTTGGTGATTTTACGTTTCCAGAGGCAGAAACTTAAAACCCTCCTGGAACCTGGGTTGATCTCTGCCCACCACCAGCCCCAAAGACACAACGATCAAGTTAATTTCATTAAGGTTGGGTTAGGAGCAATGAAAGGGTTCTTTCTCATTATGCCTTTCTCAAATGTAAACTTTTCAGAACTCCAATGTTTTCTATAATTCAGCATTTAAATAATTACTTGGTTTAGGGGCGCCTGGGTGGCTCAGTTGGTTGGGTTTGAGCCCCATGTCAGGTTCTGTGCTGAGAGCTCAGAGCCTGGACCCTGCTTCAGATTCTTTGTCTCCCTGTCTCTCTCTCTGCCCCTCCCCTACTTGCATACTGTCTGTCTGTCTGTCTGTCTGTCTGTCTCTCTCTCAAAAATAAATAAATGTTACAGGGCACCCAGGTGCCTCAGTCGGTTGAGCATTTGACTTCAGCTCAGGTCATGATCTCATGGTTTGTGAGTTCGAGCCCCGCATCAGGCTCTGTGCTCCTAGCTCAGAGCCTGGAGCCTGCTTAGAATTCTGTGTGTCTCCCTCTCTCTCTCTGCCCTGCCCCGACTCCCACTCTATCTCTCTCTGTCTTGGGGATAAACATTAATTTGGAAAAAATTTTTTAAATGTTAAAAAAAATAAAAATTACCTGGTTATAAGAGATAATGTGCTTAGTAAAAATTCTCCTCTTGGAGATTCTGTTCATGAACGCCTGGGTGATGCCCTGGGTTTTGTACTTCTAACAAAAATGTCAGGTTGTTCTTATCACCAGGCAAATTAAGGAAGCTCTCCTCCTGTAGAAGTGGGAAGCATGAAGGATCTCAGACTAGCTCAGTATTCTCTTTTTCGTTTCTCGTTTCTTCATTATGGAGCGTTTATTACCGGGATGTATTCATGAAACATTTAGTACACCCATAACAATATGGATGCTACAGAAGACCACTTCTCTCTCCATAAAATGGAAGTAATAGCTTTCACAGCAATAAAAAACAAAAACAGGGGCACCTGGGTGGCTCAGTCCATTAAGTGTCTGACTCTTGTTGGTCAGGTTGGGATCTCATGGTTTGTGAGTTTGAGCCCTGTATCGAGCTCTGCACTGACAGTATGGAGACTATTTGGGATATTCTCTCTCTCTCTCTCTCTCTCTCTCTCTCTCTCTCTCTCTCTCTCTCTCTCTCTCTCCCTCTATCTCTCTACCCCTCTCCCTCTCAAAAAAAATGGTAAAAACCATATTTATTTATTTATTTAGTTTAGGTAACCATAAATATTCAAAGACCCCTAAGAAGCCACCGATGGGTAGTTAGGGCCCGTCTTCTTTATGCATTGCCACTAGCAAAACAAAAACACAAAACAAAAATAAAACACAGCTATCCATCTTTTATTGAATGTTCATACCATTCAGAGGAGTCATGGATTGTGAAAGGATACCCTGTCTAAGAGAACTAGGTTTATTTTGCTAGGACATGTAGGTAAAGGGACACATGAATATGCTAAGCAGTTTGGGCATGTTCTTAGAAAGCACCAGAAGATAAAGTCACCACCCTCAACTCCCAGCAGACAAAAGATATCAGAGTCTAAGCATAATTTTAATATGACTGCCAACAAAATGTTTCTGAGTTTCATAGTAGTAATTTTCTGCCTGTTGTAACTGTCTTGGAAAACTTGCCAAGACAAGATCAGGGGGCCTATGATGCTTCTAGAGTAAGACCGTGTATTAAAATTCAATCCAACAGTAGATGACGAGTCTATCGCATAGTAGGTGATGGATATATATTTAAAAATCATTAATCTACCAAAACTGTAACTCATAACTTTTGATACTCTGATATTATCCTGAGAATTTCATTTAATCTCCCTGGATCATGTGGCTTACAAGATTTTCTTTTGCAGCTGCAAAATTACCTGATAGTTTATCTGTCATCATCTTCTCGTACCCAGCACATCTCAGAAGCTGTTGATGGGTGTCTCATAGTCACTATTAGAGTATATTTCCCAATTCTTGTCTCATCCTGGATCAACTAAAAGATAGCATCAATCCTTAAATATTCAATTGCCTTTCAAGTGAATGATTTGTAAAGCATTTGAAGTCTGCAAAGATCTGCACAGAAAAGAGACAGGCCAATATTGTCTGTAGTTTCTTCTACTCTAAAATTTCTTCCTAGACATTTCTTGACAAAAAAAAAATGGTAGGAAATGGTTAAAAACGTACTACTGTTTAGACATTACCAAATTAGTTTATGTTGAGCCAAATTAGAGTAGACTATTTGGTTGTTTGTTCCTCATGTTGCAAATGAATCCAAAGTTTGTTGCTTACCAGATTTTACTCCAAACTTAGAAATTTTCTTAATGTATATCAGTGTAAAAAAAAATCACATTTTTTAATTTGAGAAATTTGAAAACACTTTCAGATTCCTTTGTCTGCTAAGAAATATGAATCACGTCAACCCCTGCCCCAAGAGCTAACTCTCCCTCATTGTCTTTTATTTTGAAGGCTCACAGATATCCTGAAAGTTAATTATTCCAGTTGGTCTGTAAAGTAAAGATGCAAAAATGCCACTGTAAGAAACAGTCAAACTAGGGGAAAGAGGACTGAGTGGCATTTGGGGAATGCTTAGATAGTCCACCTCAGCAGAACTTCTAAAAGATTTAACTTATCTGGGCATGAAAGGCTACAGAATTCAATATTATTTATCTACTTTTATAAAGACCTTCATATATAAGAGAAAGGAAATGGTCATGTACAGGAAAGATCATTTGGAGATATTTCTGTAGTAAAAAGTACAGATTCCTAGATTTTATCCCAGACCTATCCAATAAAAATTTCCACGGGGAAGTTTCTGGAAATTGTGTATATATTTTTTATAAATACCCCTGGTGATTCTTATCATTCTGCAAACTTTGGAAACATCTCAGTATTACATCACTAATGTAAGATTTTATTTACCTGTTATAGTCTGCTTCTAAAGAATTTATAATAAGGAAATATTCACCATAATATACTTAATGACACATAAACAGAATATAAAACTATATAGACAGTGTTATCAGAAAGCATCACGGAGGAAATAAAAGTATCATTTATAAAAGCTGCCCTTAGAAGTCCTCCTTTCATTTAGGAAAATACTTGGATGTAAGAGGGAAGGCCAAGCGACTGCTTGAGAGGAGGACGAGCATGAGACAAAGCAAAATCGAAAAGATTGCAGGGAAGTGCCTCAGGTATCCCTTTGGGCAAGGACAGGTACATTTCAAAGGAAAAGGAAGGGAGAGTGAGCAAGAGACTAAGGCTGTAGGGTCAGGTGATTTAACTATTCAGTGAGGTATTTCAGATGGTGAGGATAAGCAAGACACATAGGCCAAGGATGTCCACTATTAAAAGTTAAACCCTATGCTGTACAGCACAGCCCTGAACCGCCACGTAATCCCCTCCCATGCCCTAACCTTCAGTGCGCATGCTCAAGAGGACTCAAGAGAAAAGGCACCGGTACATTCCATGGGCATGCTGATGTGAGCCGAGAGAAGAGAACCTTGGCAGATCAGAATGACGCAGTATAACAGATGCAAACGTGTAGCCATCTGTTATGTGCACAAATGCAAGAGTGACACCAGAAATCTAGAGGATCTGGGTGGTCCCATGCAGGTGACACTTTGGCCTAAAGAATGAATGGCAGGAGGCAAAAAAGGTTATCTCGGTATGTTGAGATTAAAAGTGATTTATGTCTTGTTTTGCTGCTTTCCTTCATTGGGCATATATTACCTATAGAACAAAGGGGAACAATGATTAAACTTTGGAAAAATAAGGATAATTTTCAGGTGTTTGTCAACAAAGAAATTCTAAATTTGGTAGAAATTAAGCCAAAGCTAATACTCAGTTTAAAATACTACAGTACATGGGGTGCCTGGGTGGCTCAGTTAGTTAAGCGGCTGACTTGGGCTCAGGTCATGATCTCACAAAGGCTTGTGAATTTGTGAGTTCGTGAGTTCGAGCCGGGTGTCGGGCTCTTTGCTGACACCTCAGAGCCTGGACCTGCTTCCGATTCTGTGTCACCCTCTCTCTCTCTGCCCCTCCTCTGCTCGTGCTCTCTTTGTCTCTCTCTCAAAAATAAATAAACATTAATTTTTTTTTGTTTGTTTTAAAAATACTACAGTACCAAGAGCTATGTTATACTACTTAACATTTTAGAAAGCCCTTTATTGGTCAATCATAATTACAACCAAATCCCTAGGTTCTACACAAAATAATTTACACTGAACTATTGGATCGTGCATAGATTCCATGGGTTCAAAGTTGGGAAAAACATTTTAATGATTTTATATTCATCTGTACTATTCTTTTTGCTATCAATCATACAGTGACTCATGGCTTCTTTCCTCTTTTAAAGATGACGTTTTCCCTCATAAAAAAATAATACTTACGAAGCAGTATTGTATTTAGCCCAAAACATACAGTTTCTGTTGTCAGATAAAGTGTGTCTGAAGCCCACTTCTGCCCCTCACTGCTGCGTAACCTTGAGTAAGTTATAGTCTCTCTCTGAAGTATGTTTATCCATCTGTAAATGGGAATAATGATGCTTTCTATTCCATAAGGCTTTGTGAGGATTACACGAGTTAATGCATGTAAAGGGCTTAGCATAATCTGTACCCAATTTTACAAACTACATTAACTATGATTAGTATTTGTTCATAATAGAAACTTCTGGAAAAATAAAAAAGCATTAAGAAGGAAATAAATAACATATAAATGTTTGCATCAAAGGCTAGAGGTACTATCATTTTGGCTACTTTTCATCTTTCTTTGTTTAAGCAAACAATACCGAAGAAGATTCTCTTATACGTATTGCATTATAATCAAATGATTAAACTTTATATAAACTAAATAATTTCTGTTATTAAGTGTTCTTCCAAAGCATCACTTCCAGAGACCACATGCTTTTCCATTTATGAGGAAGCATCATACATCATTTAAATGTTTATTTGTTTATTTTTGAAAGAGAAAGAATGAGCACGAGCTAGGGGAGGGGCAAAGAGAGAGGAGAGAGAATTCCGAGCAGGTTCCACTCTCTGTGCAGAGCCTGACATGGGCCTCAATCCCACAAATTACCTGAGGCAAAATCAGGAGTCGGATGCTTAACCCACTGAACCACCCAGGCCCCCTGCTTTTTTAATGTTTATTTATTTTTAAGAGAGGGAGAGAGAGAGGGAGGGAGGGAGAAATGATACCATATTGTTGCATAGGCTGTTTCCAAATCATTTGTATTTAAAGAAAGCTTCACTGCCTATTCTTATAACTAAATATTTGTGCATATTTATAATTATTCCCTTAGAATCAATGTTTACAATGGGAATTGCTGAACCAAATGGTATATTTTTATTATGTGTTTAATACATGTTTATTATGTATTACTAAAGTCCTTCCAGAAAGTTTGTGCCAATCATCACTTCTAATAGTAAATGAAATGTTCTCTGTAAACAATAGGTACATTCTCTTTTTTTGCCAAAAATAACAACAATGGCTTTTAATGCTTTTGCTTATATTTTATTGAGATTGAAAAAATTGGCTATTTTTTCGTGTATATTACATAAGTATTTGAATGTTTTAAAGATTTTTTTTTTTTTTTTACTTCTTAAATTGTCACATTCACTGAGGTGACACTTACTGAGTCCCTACTACTGCAGGTAGGCACATTGCCTGGGGTGAGGAGTATACAGATAAGGAAAGCTAAATTCGATGATATCTAAGCAGGATGAAGGCCACTGAAATTTGCTTCGTTCTTCTGGGGCCCTTGACGATGCACATTAAGCTTTAGAAGACAGGGGATCCCTCCTGTAGCTGTCCTTCTCCCAAGTAAAATGGACTCAAAAAAAGCAAGGAGGTCTGACAAGTCCCACCCAGAGGGAACTGATATTTCTCGAATATTTCAAAGAGATAAAGAACTCCACTTTCCCTTATTAAAAACCATAAGTGCTTTCATGTGTTGAGTATGCAAACAGTGACAGGCTCACTCTCTTTTACATCTGTGTTTCTCAACCTTCAGTCTTTTTTACATTTGCAATTTTCGCATATCTGCATGCTATTTTCCCTTAAATTGAGCTCCTATGTTTATTTTCTCAAGTTATGTTTCAAACGAAACTTTCTATCGTAGTTGGAAAATCACTCATATTTGCCACATATAAATGTAATAAAAACATATGCTTTTAGGTGTGCCACCTAAAAGCATCACATCCCACCCCCCTCCTCCCATCTCCCACCAGAGACAGGGTATCACATCTGGGGAAGCATCACTCACAACCTAGCTTCCCTAACAGATAAGACACAGTCACTCGGGACAGCAGGACAAGACTGGAGGAACTCTGTAAAAACCTGGGGCTTTTGTGCTTTCTCCTGTTAGTATCTTCCTTCTGATTCTCTTCTGTCTCCTTCCCAGGAGTAACTGGGGAGACAACCATTACAGTAAAGAGGGTGTGTGTGCTTGTCAAGGAGCAGAAGAGAGAAGAGCTTCAGAGGTTCAACTACTGCTCCGAGATGGGACTCAGCATATCTTATTTAACTTCATTGGAACAGTAAAGGGCTAGAGACTCAGAGCATTCAAACAGAACCATACGCTTTGCTCTCTGGGTAATTCAAGGCTGATTTTCCATCAGTAGATCCCAAAGACGGTGATTTCCATTTATCAACGCAGATGAAGCCTGTCTGTCCAGGCTTCGTCTGGTAGCATTTTCTTAATTAAATATAATGACAATTTGAATAAACTCTGAAGTCCATTGAACATTTCTCATGTTTTATTATTGAGAAAAAATAGGCACTTTGGTTTCTTTGAACATTTAAAAAGCCCTCACTGTGTCAGCCTCTGTTTGTTATTGTGGGACATGACAGTTATCTGACGAGAACCAGCCAGATTTAATCTGACAGCCACAGTCAGGGAAGAGTGCTACCAATCTAATTATCCAGTAATCTAGTCAGAATGAGAGTAATTCTAGGCCTTTCTCAGGCAGCTAATCACATTTCCTGTGCATTAGCAGCCACACACTGGGAGCTTTTAGGAGCAAGGTTTTTGGTCTGCATGAGTTTGGGGAGCTTCATGTTGGTGTGATTTCTTTGTTGACCTCCCCCAAAGTGGGTTCTTCAGGGTTCTTTTTCTCCCCCCTTCCTTCCTGGCTTTCCTTTCATTACGAAGATGGTCTAAGTGCAGCTTCAAGTTCTAAGTTTGACAAGCTTGTGAACTTCCTTTCGGAATGCAGCAGCAGCAGAAGGGGGTTGAATTCTTGGATCCATTTGCTTATTTTCTCAGGCAGGAAGAAATTAAAGAACGCTACACAGTCGGTGGGGTGGGGGGGGCATGAAAAAGTTACCTTTCTACAACGAAAGCACTGTTTTTTTTGTGAACTATTTTGTGTGTCATTTCTCTATCGTGATAGAGGTTTTAGAGAGAAAGGGCAAGAGAAAAAAGACAGTTAACTGATATTCAGTCAGTGGTACCGAATGTCAAAGTGTAGGCAATATTGATCACACAACCTTTTCATAATCACAATTTTAATAGGAAATACAAAGATTGAAAAAAAGAGGAGAAAAAAGGTACATCTAATGAACAAGAGAGCATGTGGCTGCATGTTAATTAATACTCTGCCATTTTCTTTCTCTGAAAACCTCCATTTAGGGTAATTTCATATTATTTCTACAAATCAAAATGTTTTTCAAGTTCATTGGTTTCTGACAGGCCCAAATTGAGGCATCTCTGAAAAATCGTTATACTTATACCAGGCATTTTTTTTTCTTCTAGTCCTATGTTTTGGACATTCCTCCAACTTTGCATAATCACTACTTGGCCAGTTGGAATCCAAATATTTGAATCTAACAGAGGGAAGCTCCAGTCACCAGTAGGTTTATCACGTATCGTAATTTCTCCCAAAGTTTTCTGTGATGAATGGGCTCCCCACGTAGCCTCTAGCCACCGTAACGTAACATATGAGGTGTCACGCCATAAAAAAAAAAAAAAGAGGAAACGTGAGTGCTGTGTTAAATTGTTGCATTGCAATCTCGAACAGGTTTCAACCACCGTTTGCACTCTCTCCGATGAAACTTCCCGTGGACTTTAAAATGTTTTTATTCCTGTGGTTGTGGGAGTTGTACACCCCCTAGGGGCTGTATCGTCGGGGTATGCCTCTCAGTACACAAGGAGACCGCTGCTGCATCGCTGGTATATGTGGGCCTGGGGTCGGAAGTATGTGAGCCTGGAGGCTGGGGTGTCTGGGGTGGGGCCTGCAGACTGATTTCAGAGTCACTGTTGCTTTTCCTAATTATGTTTGTCCCCTCATGTGTTCCAGGTTCGGGTTCCACAGAAACTATTGATATGAGTTAATCTGAGTAGTTCAATAAGACTATAAATAAACCCTAGTTTTAGACTGTTGCAAGCTGTATAGTTGTTGGACTCTCAAGGACAGATGAAAGTATAGAGTTTCATCTGAAGTGTAATCCGTGGGGCATTTCTTCCGCGCTTCTGTGAGTTCGAATGTGTACTTCAATCCAGGTGAAGTGTATTCTCTAGATCACTAATTGAAATGTTTACCAAAGAGAAATTACATCTAAACATGTCAATAGGACATCACCTTATTTAACAGCTTTCATCTGAGAACGTGAAAACATTTATGGGAAATTAATGCCACGGCGGCTAATCCCAACAGAAAGGTTGCTTAACCACAGCTCACTTCTTACAGAATCAAGATGAGGAGAAAAAAAAAAAAAAAAAAAGAAAAAAAAGAATAATGTTATAGTGATGTCTTATAATGGTCCCAGCATCTCTTAGTAGATAATTGGCAGAAATAAAAAGAACATCAGTTCTTACATTTCTCAAGGCTGTTTCTCAATGCAAGTTAAAATGATTCAAGAATGCAGGAGATACACAAAGGAGGCTGCATATTAAGAGCTTATCTGAGCAGTGAAACCTCTAGGTATTTGCAAACGTGGCACTCTTTTTTCTGCTTTAAACCCTAGATCTTGAATTACGCAAGTGATTGTGACCTGCAAATCAGTATACACTGTTGATTCTTCTGTTCAAATTAATACCTGCTGAATGAGTTGAGCTTTGTAAAAGTTCAGCTTTGTGTCTTATTCATTCTTTGCCAGGGTTTCTGATGCTGTCCAAGGAATGTCCCAGGACAAAAGGGTCTTTATATAAAGAACAATAATAAATTCCATTATTGCCATATATGAATTATCAGCCTGTCCTCGATAATTCGTTTCTGCACAAAGAGTTCTTTCGACTTTGAACTTTGGTTAAATCACAATGAGACAATGATTCCAAGTGTTGACCCATTGAGGGGATCTTCCATTTTACTGTACCATTTTAATACTATTTATTTCCTATCACCTTTGATTTGGTTTCTCTTTTTAAAAAGTCGACTAATGTAACATGTTTTAGTTTGGAGACAGTCTGCTTCAGGCTTCTGATCATTTTTCTTTCTTACACAATTGAAAATGTCTAAGGCGATATTTGATGTTTTGCAACATGGATGGCATGTCTTCCATATTGGCATCGTTCAGTATCTTTGATAATACTAAGAGTATTGGCAGTTTGGATGAGTTATTATTGGCCACTATCCAAACCTTCCTCTAATCCTAATATAGTGGTTTAAATGTATACTGTCTGTTTGCACGATCCTTTGTCATGGCCTAAAATTTGGATATTCTCGCAAAGTCCTACATTAGCTCTGACCTATTTCTGCAGTCTTGTTGGGCATGCATTGGAATTTTATAAAAGTATTTGAAGTTTCTTTAAATCTGTGCTGCCCAGTAGAGGAACCATTTGCCACATGTACCTGTTTAAACTGAAACTTAAATGAACTCATTAGCAAAATTAAAAATTCAGTTTCTTACTTGCACAAATAACATTTCAAGTGCTCGATAGCTACATATAAATGGTGGCTTCCAGATTGGAGAGTGCAGGTATAGAATATTTCTGTCACTTCAGGACGTACTGGTGGATAGTGCTTCCTTGAATACTTGATAAACTGGCAAAGGAGAGTATCTACATTGACTCAGTGGCAGAGAGCAATCATGGCCATACAGTCCCAGGCTCAATACCAGAAACAGCAAAGTCAATAAAAGTGGCTGAGACTCTCAGAAGGTACACACTTGTAATTGCCCCCGTCATGAGTTCTTATTGCAATTAAGTGAAATCATTGCAATGTTCGTTGTATTAAATTCTTTAAAAGGAACAGGGCAAACAGCCACTTGAAAGTTCTTTTTATTTCACAGCTCTTAACATGTCACCTAATGACTCTTACAAATGTGTCCACTTCTAACTACTGGTTAAAGTTTCTTAGCAATTATTCTGTTTTCCTTTCATATGAAGCCATGTCTATACCATACCAGGTAAGAGCTCATTATTCCCCCTCCTTTTCCCTTCCTGTGATTACAGCTTTCTCTTCCCTTCGTTTCTCTTCCTTTCCCTTCCCTTTCCTTTCTCTTTCCCTGTTCCTGCAATTCTGTCTTAATGATATTGTCCAAGGGAGGGAAAGAGGGGAAAGTTAAATGACTTTTTTAAGTTTAAGTGCCTTTTGAAAAAAAAAAAAAACTTTTTTAATATTTATTTATTTTTGAGGGAGAGACAGAACGTGAGTGGGGAAGGGGCAGAGAGAGAGAGAGAGAGAGAGAGACCCAGAATCTGAAGCAGGCTCCAGGCTCAGAGTTGTCAGCCCAGAGCCCAACGGGGAGCTCAAACTCACAAGCTGTGAGATCATGACCTGAGCCAAAGTCAGACGTTCAACCAACTGCACCCCCCAGGTGCCCCTAAATGTGCCTTTTAAACTAGATATTCTGTTTTTGGAATCTCCCACTTGGTTAGGGTTCAGTGGAAGACACTTTGGGGCAGGTCAGCTATCTCTTGCACTTCTTTTCCTCCTTGTGAATGTGTGTATGTACATGTGTAGGATTTGGGGCGGGGGGGAAGGAGTGCAAATATCAGGTTCTGAAGCATCCTTCCTCTCTTTTCTATCAAGTTCAGGAACCTGAATGTCCATGAGGCTGTGGTGGCCCTTGCCAAGAAGTGTTCTAGCTCTCCGTGTTCTCTTTGAAAGCTGGGACTCATCAAACTCCAAAAGAACACTTGTCTAAGGTTCAAAGTTTTCCTATGAGACAATCACAAGGAGGAAGACTGAATGTTCCATTCTCAGGTTTCTAAATGGGGGGTGGGGGGGGCTTCAGAATAACCAAATGTGTTGGAATAATTTAGTGTGGAAACAAATGCAGGAAACTCACTAGTGTCTTTAAAAGTGTAGAATTTTCAAGAACTTGGGGTGATTAGGTGCATATTTGACTCCTCTCCAGCTGTGTATTCCGAGCAGGAGGTGACCTGTTTCAAAAACATGCTTTGACAAACCTGAAATGTAAGATTTGGCAATTTCATAGCACTCTGATATACAGGTAAATAATTTTTTTAAACTGAACTATTGCCATAATTTTTCAACAATTATCCAGTCTCTTAAAATATATGTTATTAGATATATTTCTTAAATCCCCAAATCTCTTGTGAATGTCCTGCTGCTTACATTTCCTGTCTTGTCTGCTACCTTTGTCCACAAACACTGTACATGTTAGCAATGTTTAACCTACCGCACTTCCCAGAGCGAGCCGTGCACGTGCTTTCTCTATAACCAGAATGCACTCCCATCCATCAACTGTTTTGAAAACTTGGACTCATCATTCAACTTTGCCCACTTGTTCCATTTGCAGTGAAGTTCTGCCACCCCCACATTAGCTATCTACCACTACATAGCAAATTCCCCCAATACTTAGTAGCTTAAAATAACCTTTGTTATCTCACAGTCTTGTTAAGTCTGGAATCCGGGAGTGGCTAAGGTTCTTGAAGCTTTTAAAATACCTTGCAATAAGAGAAAGCAGTTCTGTAGCATTCCTAGCTTTTCCCTAAACATCTCAAGATGTCTGGGTTTTTCTTTGTTTGTTTTTGTTTTTTGTTTTGTTTTGTTTTGTTTTTTCTTGTAAGAAAGCTTACTCCTAGTCACTTCAATATATTAACATGCTTGGAAGAATCTCAGAAAAACCAACAAGGCTTCCATGTTACCCTTACATCCTTCTCTTATTTTTCAATTGCATATGAGACTAATTCATGTCACTGAAACACCCAGTACAGAAGAGGTGTCTCATTCTTCCCAACTTTAGGGAAATCTCCTAGGAAACAATGCAACTTCACCCCCTGTTGTGAGATATAGAAGGTGCCCTTGGGTCTTTGGGTCTAACTTACATGATGACTTTGTGCTCGTCCCCAGCTTTAGAGCCTATTGTGATTTTAGATAAACATAACTTGTTTGGTCCAAGGCTCTCATGATCTGTTAGTCTGTTACTCATTCCCTCCTTCCTTTCTTATAAACACTACGTGTTGCCATGTTTTCTTCCTTACTTTTAAGTAAATTAATTTTTAATTTTATTTATTTTTTGACATTCTGTTCACATGGCAATAAATGTGAAGACATGTCTCTTTCTCACTCCTGACTATCATTAAGACTATCTCCCTTCTGGGGCACCTGGGTGGCTCAGTCGGTTAAGCATCCCACTTCAGCTCAGGTCAGATCTCACGGTTCATGGGTTCAAACCCCATGTCAGGCTCTGTGCTGACAGCTCAGGGGCTGGAGCCTGCTTCAGATTCTGTGTCTCCCTCTCTCTCTGCCCCTCCCCCACTTGTACTCTGTCTCTCTCAAAAGTAAATAAACCTTCAAAAAAAAAAAAAAATAGGGCTGCCTGGGTGGCTTAGTCGGTTGGGTGTTCGACTTCAACTCTGGTCGTGATCTCATCGTTCCCAAGTTCCGGCCCCGTGTTGGTCTCTGTGCTGACAGCTGGGAGCCTGGAGCCTGTTTCAGATTCCGTGTTGCCATCTCTGTCTCTGCCCCACCCCCACTCATGCTCTGTCTCTCTCTCTCAAAAGTGAGTAGACATTAAAAAAATAATAAACAAATAAATAAAAAGACCACATCCCTCCTGAAGTGCAGATAGTCTTGCCGTGTGGCTTCTCCCATTCAGAGTTGCCCAAATGTCATGTGAATTTATCAGTACATTTCTGACTGTGTCATCCAATTGTAACAGGAGACATTTTTTAACTCCTACAAGCACATTCTTAGCATCAGTTTGGCTAACTGGGCAAGGTAGGTGAGTAGAGTAAATGTAAGATTTGTGGCCTGTGAAGTTGTGTATAACTTGGGTTCTTACAAGTTGTGAGGAAAAGAAATTGTCGTGAGTGATGGGTGTGTATTATAAGCATATATGGGAACTGAGGAAGTGTAATGAACCTTCTTGGCAGCTGCAGAGTCATGCTGGGTCTCAGAGGCTCCCATTCTGAAGCGGGGTTTTTTAATTTATTTTCGTTGTTTTGGTTTGGTTTTTGTTTGCTTCTGAACCAGAAGCTAGTCATTTTTTAAACTTTATTTGTAATCAATTAATTGTTATCAATTCAAGTATAATTAACATCGCAGTCTGAAATGTTTATGAAACTGGAGGGGTGGAAAGGGCACACTGTCATTCATGATAGAAGGATAAGTCCATGCACTGTATTTTCTTCCACCAAAAAGCGATTTTTGACTACCTTTTTGTGTGTATTCAGATATTCCTAAAAGATAAATTTGAGTGTGTCAGTCAAGATCCAACGTGGAAATCCTCGGAGCGGTCTGTCACCAAACCTATGATTTTGCCCGTGGATGCCACAGACTCCACCTTGAACTCTAACACTGTCGTCAAGGTGGTAGAGACACATGTCACAAGACCAGCACTCCTGTTCAGAAAGGCCGTTTCCCCTTGGCCACTCCCATCAGAGTGGATTTGTGGTCGGCAAGACAGTCATGTAAGCTTTGCACGGATTAGTCAGAGGAGAGTGGTTTACATTGTATTTAGGTTCGCCTCCTTACATGCATTCTATTTGATTTTATTTTGAAGGCATTGTCTGAAAGTTAAAAAGGACCAACGGTTTTCTCATTTTGCTAATAGGAAAGCAAACACCCAGAAAAGTTAGTGTATTTGAACTTTTCTAGAAGAAGTCTAGTCAATATTTGCAACCCCAATACGTCAACCACACCCTTGCCTTTTCTGCTTGAAATGAGAGTTCCATTATGGCAGACAAAGTGTCAATTATATGTAGTGTTTGATAAGGTATTTTCCCAGTGGACAAATGAATCGAATTAGACAAGGCAACTTGATTACTGGGTAAGAAACTGCTTAAGTTCTTAGAAGGCAGCACGAAAGTTGCCTTTCAGATATGTTCCCTAGAAGTGTCCATTTTATTAAATCTATATTCTTGTGAGATTTTCTAATCCTTCACTAAATCTAGTGGTCTTAACTGCGTTTCAGATATTTATTAAACATCATGTTGTGTTTAGGAATGATAGTTTATTCACCAGGGTATAAACACAATTTATTTTACAGAACCTGAAATCTTGATGTGGTTCTACACGCCAGGATAAATCCCATTACCTTGTTGTTGATTTCTTTTGATATTGCCTTTTAAAAACCCAAATCAATTTATTACAGTATCAAACCAATAGGCTCCCAACCTGTCACATGAAAGGCTACAAAACTCACTTCGTAACAAGCTCTTTGGCACAGAAACAAATGCTTCCCCTGCCTCAGAGACTACTGATTTGAGGGCACAAAAAATCAGACTAGGACTCTTGCATAGGCCTCCAACTGGCTTGAGAAGACTGATACGTGAAAGACACGATGGATGTGTTACTTACATATCATGAGTGTCTAATTTTCATGATTAAAAAATCGGGGAAAACTTGAAAACATACTCAACACAGTTTCAAAAGAAAACAGTTTGCTTTATTGTGGAGTGGGAACTAGAGGTGTTGAAGGTGATTGTTATTCTTTAAACAAGGTGGAAAGGTAGGTTTTGGCACAACTGAAGAAAGCTTTCCAAAATCACATGTCGTGATAACTGTAAAGTTGAAGTTTCACCTATGATTTACACATGAAAAATCAGAAATTAAGCAGAAAATTCACTTTGATTTGTATTAGCTTTCAAAATTAATAAAACACACATATACAAGTGCACATATACAAACATCGATACAAATTTTAATTGAAAGTTGGTTAGTTTTTGACCACTGTCAGTCCTAAAATGGCAATCTTCTGAATAATACTAAATAAGGACCTTTTTCACCCAGTCCTGCAGTGATGTAATCCCTATTGACTACTTAGCTTCTCCCTTTCAAAGAAAAGAGCTGAATGATTATAGCAATGACAGGTGGAGTTGTTGGTAGCTTAGTAAAATCTCATTCAACTCAAGCCTAGATACGAGTTACCATGTCTCGTATCATGATTTTGAATACATTCTAAGAATAAGCACTATAATTTCACTTAGAGTACTTATTTAGGATTTTTCAAAAGTAGATGATAATTTTTGATCTCTTTTTTAAGTCAACTTAAAAACTTACTCTAGCATACTCTTGCCCAACCATACACAAATAAGAAATTACATTCTCTTCTTTTAGTTTGGATCATCACTGGCCATAAAATTCTGGAGACAGTAGAAAATTTCCCTTTTTTATGATGACAGTGGTCAGAAGATGCCAGATCTTTGATCCCAAACAGTTGCAAAGTGTAGAAATTGCAAGTGTTTCCAAATTCCAACATCTTCCTAAAACATCCGAAACACACGAAGACAAATGCTGTCATAACTTCCTCAGCAGCAATGCCATCGTATCTGGCTTTTATAAATACATATTCCTGTGTTAGTAAAAAAGTTCTACCAAACTCTAAATTTTCCACAACGTCCTATCCTTGTAGGGAGTTGGGAGAGGGAATTAAGAGAAAGACAGAAACCCACATAAATGGCAATTATTTAAGATATCACCAGGGTGGTCATCAAAATATATGGTGACCAAAATATATGGTCATCAAAATATATGGAATTCAGATAAACAGAGGATTAGATAAGAAAACCAACGAAATTTTAAATTTCTGTGCCTACTTCAGCCATTTAATATTTAATCACAAATCAGTGGTTTTAGGTTCCCCTACTAGAGACCTTACAATTTACATGTTTGACATGCATGTAAAAAAGAGTTCCCTAAGAGGCTGTGGCAGAATTTTATTACTCATATAGGTAGAATACGAGACAAAATAATTTCGCAAAGAAAGTTCTTTGGGGATGTTGTCTAGATCAACTGATGAAAAAAAACAAGTGGTTCCTGGTGTTTGAATAGGCAAGATATTTGGAATTTTGTTTCTTAAATATCTCTCGGGTCTGTTTTAAGACAGAAGCCCTCTGAAATTCAGATTCCCAGGGAACAAACCACATGCTCTCTTGTGAATTTGTGAACTCTAAGGAAATGCAGACTTCACGGTATTAATTTTCTCCTCTTGAGGCTGACCTCTAAATTGCAAAGCCTATTGTCTTTGGACCAAACATACATGAAGGCTAGAAGAGAGAGTTTGTAGAAGCAAGGAAACGGATAGCAGCAGGATTTAGGTAGGTGGACATGTGGACCGGAAATCAACTTCTAAATTCAAATTCCATAGGAAGGGGTAGATTAAGAAGATGTAAAATATTTGGAGATATTGGTTGGGAAAGATTTATTTGGAAAAAGAAGAAGAAAAGCGCTCACGAGGAATAACTTGTTACAGTTTGCTTAGAAATCTTTGTGATAGTGGCAAAGATTTCGATCCATATAAACCTAGTGTTCAATTCCAGATGTGTTGCTCATTACCTACATTCTAAGTGGTATGTCCTCCTTTGAAAAATGGGGATAAGCGCATGCACGTTGTATGGTTATTTTGAGGGCTACAGGTATTGAGTAGCAATTTTTTTTTTTAATTTTATATAAGGAGAGAGCATGTGACAGAAGGAGAGGGGCAGAGGGAGAGACAGGGAAAGAATCGTAAGCAGGCTCCATGCTCAGTGTGGAGTCCAATGTGGGGCTCCATCCCAGGACCCTGGGATCATGACCTGAGCTGAGTCAGAATGTATATTTGTGGGTTTCTAGGTGGTCATTGTACACAGACCTTAATTAACATAATCATCTCTCGCAGGCATAACACTTTCATTGTGGTATTGGCCCCATGTCAGTTATGGGTACATTTTTTCACCAATAAGCACTGCAGCTACTCCTTAAACCACCAATAGCAAACACCACAGTATGTCTCTTATAATCATCCAGTCACGTTCTGCTTTTTATGACTTTGCCCCAGTCAAGTTTCTTGACCCCAATACCATGCTTGGGAACATCTAATGTTTTCCACAGAACAACAGTTGTTTAGTCCTCAACTCCAAGGTTGGCTTGGTCAAGCCACAATTTTAGGGTCTTCATAAAACTTGTTATAACTCACTCAGCTATGTTTACTCTTCTGAGCTCACGAATTTGTAAGGTTGTGTTGTCTCGCCTCCCTTCTGAGTGGCCTTCCTCCCTGCATTGCATCCCTGCGAGACAGGAGATTGGCAGTGGGTCATTCTGTGGGTGCCACTTAGCTAGTGGCTCTGCCCCCCCCCCCATTTTAACAGCTGCCGTTGTAGACACAATACTGAAAAGAAAGTATAAGAAAGACGGACAGGAAAGACACTGTGTATAATCCCAATTCTGATTCTTTTAAACCCATTGTTTTCGTGATAAAACTAGGAGGTAGCAAGGGAGGAATTTGGTGATGGAAGAATCTAGATTTCTAACTCTTCAGTGATGTATAGGAAATATAGAGCCACAGGCTCATATGCCTTCAGGGTCACCAGAGATTATTGGCAACAAGGTTGTCATGTGGACACTGTAGCAAATTAGAGAGTGTACCCTGGAGGGTAGGGGGACACCACTACTTAGGTGAAGATGTAAGCTCTTCTGAGATGTGGGGACATGGGCTATGTGTGACCACATATGATTTTCTAAGAGAAGCTGAAATAAGCAGATTGCGGTGTGTGTGTGTGTGTGTGTGTGTGTGTGTGACATGTAAACATTAGCAGCTATTTTTTAAGGTAGTACTGGCCAAAACCTGGCCTCATAGACCATGTGGCCTCAGAAGATTAGGGTGCTGCCTCTAGATCCATATACTTTTCTTCATGTGGCAATTAAACCGCAGCCCTTTTGTTCTATTCCATAGCCTTTTCCTCACACTCTTTCTTCCTCAGTGTCTTCATCTGTGAAATAGGGATAAGAGCATTTGTTATTCTGCCTCTGAAAGATCAAGGATCATGACGCATGTGAAGATTAATGAGGTCATTTGGTTAAGTGCCTCTTGCTGGGTGGAAGAAGGATGGCTGATGAATACTAATAGCACTTGAATCATGTGAGCTTTCATGGAAAGAGAGTTGGACCATTTAGCTCCCCGTCTGCAGGGAGTTAGAAAGAGGGAACCAGGGAGGGAGAAGTTGAAAGTATTTCTTCATGACTGTCTCCTGTGGTGAACTGTGAAGGGGCATTGGGAATGCTGAGACTTTGTCTGCATGATACTATAGACTCAGTATGCAACGTAATTTGAAAGAGAGCAAACCCCTCACTGTGCAAGTTTGTGAATTTTTATCTTTTGGAGAAGGGTGAGCAGGTGTGGATGGGAAATAGCAGGTGAGCTGAAGGCTGTGGCTCACAACCCACTTTTATACTCTAATCCAATTGTCTTTTTACCACTGGACTCTCACACACCTAGTATGTTAGGGTAGACTAACCACTGAAACATACCCAACATTATTATATTAACCCAATAGCAGTGCATTTCTTTCTCACATACTTGGTTGGTGAGTGGCATTTCACATAATAATTCAGAAAACCAGGCCTCTTCCATGCTATGGCTCCCTCACCCTCTGGGCCTCCCCATCAGCTGGTAAATGGGCTAAGAATGTAGTGAATTACATTTGGAAGATCACTGGGAGCCAAGCCTGGAAGTAACACATACCATTTTGACTCCCATTCCCTTGGCTAGACCACAGTCACGCTGCCACACAAGAGCGGCTGGGAAATGTAGTCAAGTCTGCCGCACGAAGAGAAAGTCATTTTGATCAGCCAGTAGTCACTGCCAAGCCTGACATTTGTCCTTTCATTTTATCATCTGCTACATATATGGTTGATTTCTTTTACACAAAACGCTGAAGATAATGTGATTCCCTTTCATTCTGTTGCATCTCTGCAGCTAGCATGTTAGCTTCTTGGTTTTCTGGAAAACATTTTGTACGCTGTTTTGAAGGTTTTGTTTTGTTTGGTCTTTCTGTTCCTTCCGTATACTAAATACATCATTCTCCATGTTACTGCTTTGAAGGGGGATTTTTTTTCTCCATTGAGTGTTGAGAGTGTTTAAGTTTGAATACCTCTGTTGTCAGTAAGAACTGACAGTGACTATGATTTCCTTAGCTATGGCTTCTGTGGTGGAAGTTTTTGATGCCTGAGTAGAAATCCAAAAATACGTTTATTTTTATTTTTTTTTATTCTGAAACTGTCATGGGGGGAGGTGGGTTGTCTCTGGAGTGATGTAAAAATAAAATGATTAAGTATTGTGAAATTATACAGTGACTTTGATTAGTGTAGGCAGTCAATACTAATCAATGCACACAAAACAATACAAATGATCTTCCTGTTTTAGCACAACATTTTATAACGTGTGACTGTTAATGGTTGATAAATGATAATGGAAAAGAAGCTTGCATATCCACCCAGGCAGGTGCTTGTCACGGGGATTGGCAATCTATGCAAAGCATAGGCTTAATTAAACTTTGACAGAGCTTCTGTTCAAAAATCCATGAAAATGGAGAGCTTCAAGATACTAAAATGTAAATAAGTGACAAAAAATACCCTATAGTAATTATCTATCTACATGCAATAGAGTGTAATGGCTAAGAGTTCTGTAGACAGACCGCCCAGACTTAAATCCTAGGCACACCAACTCTTGTCTGTGACTCTCAGCAAGTAAATTCTGAAACTCCATTTCCTCTTCTGTAAAAAGAAGACAATAACAGAAATAGAACTCATGATGTTATAAGGATCAATAAGATGATGCTTGGGAAGAGTTTATGACAATCCATGGCAAGTCCAAAGCACTTGATAAGCCACAGAGAAGACAGGCATCTTCTTACAGAGAAAAATGGTTTAAAAAACAATGCTTAAAATGCTATGATAAAAGCAGTCTCCTGAATACCATGTTAGCATGGAGATTCTGGTCCTTTAGGTCTGTCATGGAGCCTGACAGTGTGCATTTCTTAAAGTTTCTAGATTATATTGGTTTTGCTGGTCCATGGAACACATTTTGAATATAAAAGAGCTAAGCTTTATAGTTGTATACTTATCTAAGTCTGGATTATCAGTTGTTTATAAATATGGTCATTTGATTCATGGCAGGTGATGAGAAAGAGCTCCTCATAATGCAAAATATCTGACAAGCTTCCATAAGTGATGATGAGCCAAGACATGATACTGACCCAGATGTGTAAAGAACAAAAGAAGTGATCCAAAATTTCATTCGTGTCCTATTTTGTGTCCTGTGCCGTTGTTCTTTGTGTTGTAGGCCAGTGTGCCTAGAATTCAAATCGGGGTTGTCTGTTCATAGAGCTCTTAGCCACTACACTCTACTGCCTATGGAAAGAAATTTATTACAGAATATTTTTTGTCCCTTATTTATGTTTTACTATCTTGAAACTTTCCATTTGTGTACATTTTTAAATAGGACCTTTGTCAAAGGCTAATTAGCTCTATGAATGGGTATGGGCCAGGAATGTGGTCTTAAGGGCCAATGATACAAGGTTGATATGCTTCAATATTAATGAGACTTTTTGATATTCTGCTTTATTTGCTGGGTTTTTTTTCTTGTTTTTAACATGATGTCTTTGAGCCATGTCTTTGTCTGCCATGATTGTTCTGGCATTATTATTTCTTTACTATGCTGAAGAAAAAAGTAGAAATTGAAATGGAAGACAGTAATTGGCTTTTAAGTTGTCTAGCCTTTTTTGGCTAACGTTTCTGGTAAAGCTTGTTGCATCTCTTTTTCAGAGCAGTGTCTGGGGATTCCTTCCAGATTACTTAACTTAGGTCACTACTGTTTCCATTAGTAGCATCCATATTTTCTCCCGAATTGTCCACATAGCAACGTATTGTCCAGTTTAATGCATGTCATTGTGAAGAGTTATCTATTATTCAGATTTTGAATCCTTTAATTTTTGTTGATCATCTTTTTATATATTCCGTTTTTCTTCTCCCCTTTCAAAATAAACCTATCTTTGTTTTAATGGAGTTTTAAGGCTGTGTTAAGCTTTTGGCTGCTGCTGCCAATGGCCTGCTATTGGACTTGAAGACACAGGATTGGTTCCCATCTTTCCCTTTGTTCTCCTTGCGTGTGTCCTGATAAATGTCCATAATGAATGGTACAGTGCTTGTGACCCAGAGAGGTGGTTGAGGGAGCTTCCACAGTTTAGGACCCCAGAACCCCCACCTTACCAAAATCTCAGCCCCTACTTATCACAATGTACCATAGCCACTGTCTACCCTCAATGCACATATTATTGGAGAAAAGAAAGGCATATGATAAATGTGATCATAATTAGTCATATATATATATGTATACATATATATATATGTATATATGTATACATATATATATATGGAGTCATGACACATTTATTTTTTTTGAGAGAGAACACAAGCAGGGGTGAAGGGCAGAGGGAGAAAGAGAAGCTCTTTGTTTTGTTTTGTTTTTTTAAGTTTGTTTGTTTATTTATTTATTTATTTATTTATTTATTTATTTATTTTGAAAGAGACAGAGACAGCATGAGCGGGAGAAGGGGAGAGAGAGAGGGAGAGACCGAGAATCCCAAGCAGGCTCTGCACTGTCAGCACAGAGTCCGATGCGGGGCTCGAACTCACAAACCGTGAGGTCATGACCTGAGCTCATCCAGAGTCAGATGCTTAACCAACTGATCTACCCAGGAGCCAAGAGAGAAAGAAATAGAGAGAGAGAGAGAGAGAGAGAGAATATGAGAGAATCTTAAGCAGGCTCCACACTCAGTGAAGAACCCAGCGTGGGGCTCAATCCCACGGCCCTGGGATCATGACCTGAGGTGAAATCAAGTGTCAAATGCTCAACTGACAGAGGCACCCAGGCACCTCAGGAATCATGACACTTTTAGAATTGAAAGCATTGAAGGAGCGTATTTATGCAATTTGCCATCTCCTAGTGTATTCAACAAAAGTGCCAATTTATATTACCTATTTCTAAGCACTGTAAAGAAAGGAATGTGAAAATTAACTGACAATAAATAAAAAGGGTTTTTTTTTCTAGAAAAACGGGCAGTGCCTTATATGTGTTAACCAGCCCATTTCCAATGTATATGGTAGAGGAAACCCAGATTCCTGTGGTTAAAAAAAAAAAAAAATCTGACTGTGAAAAACAAGCAAGCATTCGTAAAGTGACCAAAAGTTAATAATGGAGCCAAGCTGTCAATGCAAACTGCAGACACACAAAATTCCAGCACTACAGGGAAATGAGGATCAGAAGTGGATGCTTCGCACCCCAAGGTGCTTTGGCAATACTAATTGTTTGATGGCTCTGCCTATCTCCAAACAAGTGTAACCTTTGATTTCTACCCTTGTGATTCTTCTCACTCCTTTAACTGCCCCTCTAGAGGTTTCTTCTCCATGGGAACTCAAGTATAAAAGACAGAAATAAAAGGGAGTGATCCACCAATGGGTTGATCATAGAAAGCTTGTGCTGGACTATCTTTAAATTTTATTTATTAATATAAATGATATAAAACATCTGGCCCTTCCAAGAATATCTTTAGCTGTGAATATAAATCTGAGCTGGTTTTGATAAATGTCTGGGATTTTTGTTGGCATAAGTTTGTTATCTACCAAGATGGAAGACAGAGAAGTCCTTGGAGGCAGAGGTTCCTGCCTGATGGATCGTTTTTTGGGAGACAAAAGCTGTGCCTCATTTTCTTTAACTGCCTTGGTCATACAATGCCTCTCATAGAGTAGGTACTCAAAAAACGTGTGTTGAATTAATGTTGTCTCTCCACACTTCCCCCGTGTGACTTACAATGTAATAAACAAAGAACGAATTAGGATTTTAAATCACCCCCATGAACATTTCAAGAGAGAGAGATTTAATTCTGTCATATCCTATGAAATACACGAATGGCCAAAAACTCCTAAAATTCCTCAGTAGCCAATGTTAACATATCTAACAATTGTAAGTGGTAGTAGTAAACATTATCAGTAATACCATTTCAGAGTACATGAAGAAAGAATAATTTTCTATGGTTTTGGTTATCAAAGTAGCATGAAGACATATTTGTGGCCTTTAATGAAGTTTTTTTTCTGACTCTCCTAATAATTTGATAACATCCTGCCAAAAGGGACAAAAAAGTCTTTCAGGAGGCTGGAATAACACAATATATACAACAGCACTGAAGAGTCAGTTAATGAGCTAAAGACTGGATATTCACCAGGGGCAGTTTTTGGAGATAAAAGCTCCAATAGCCTCAGGAGATCTCTACTGATCTAACAACTCCTGTGATTAGGCTGACCACACCATGGCATCAGTGGGAAGCTCCTCAGAATCTATTATGATCTGTGATATCCATAGGTTCTTTCTTTTTTTTAAAAACAATCATATTTAAGGTAAAGAGATTGATAAAGTTTTGGTTGGCTCATATGCTCCTTGGAAGCAAATCTTTGTTGGTTTATGGCTATGTTCCCAGTGCCACTTCTTCAATATCTGGAGGAGCAGGAGCTCCATAAATATTTTGGGTGAATGAATGGATTAATTACTCAACTGGATGATTTCTGTGGATTCAATTTCCAAATTTTTATAAAAATTTTAAAGTAAAACCTGTGAAAAGTTTTCTACTAAATACTGCAATTGGGTTGATCTATAAGTAAGTATGAGCCCTCTTGAAAATAGTGAAATTATCTAGTACCCTGACCATGAATTTCACTAATTTTAAGACTGGAAGAGAATGATATCTCTTATTTCCATCCAGAAATATGATATTTGAGGGAATTGGATGCCAAGTATATTTCTTCATCAAGGTTACTCTTAGCCTGCATATACTTCTATGACTTGTCATTGTTTTTCAAAGTTAAGACAATGGTTCTTTTTAAATATGTTAGCCCAATGAAAGTGGAATGATAAAGCATTACTCAGGGACATAGAATTGAATCTAGAAAATCTCACTTAACCAAACATCAACTTGATAATAGCCTCAGATCAGAAGAAAATAGTTTGTTTCTTTGGAGTCATAGATGTTAGAAGATACTTAAATACTTTGAAGCCCAGTTGTACATGTGGATTGAAGCATCGTTTAGAACACGTTTAGGTTAATGTTATTTCTGAACACCAAACAGGAAAGAGTTCATACAGGCCACCTTTACAATCATTGTGGATTTCTGCACAATGCACAAATCCACTGGGGGGAGAAAAAAAGAAAAAAAGGAATGAAGGTGCTTATTTGAGCCGGCTAGAGGAAAAAGAAAGGAATAGTATTTAAAGCCCACCTGTGAGTAGGAAGAGTACAAGTAATGGTGCAGAATAATGCTTTGTGGAAGTCACCTGTCTATAGGTAATACCAGCTCAAGAAATGCTTACAATAACTAGTGAAGACCCTAGTAACCAGAATAAGACATTTCTAGTCTGTTAGAAACCAGCTCTTACCAGATTTCTGGTAGGATAAATAACAGGAGCTAAATATTTAGCTAATCTGTGTATGAAAGGATTGGTGGATCAAACCTTTTCTTTCCTATTTTATTGGTATTTTATTAACACAATGCCACTGGAGAACAAATAAATTCTACATCACCCCAGAAGACAATAGAACCCATTATATATCAATGACTTGTCATAATTGAGTTGTCATTTTTTTTTCTTTGTAAGACATTGGTATATTTTAAAAGTAAAAAAAAAAAATAAATAAATAAATAAATAAATAAATAAATAAATAAACGTTAAAAGTAAAATAGTTTACACATTTTAGCCTTAGTTAGATTTAATGATCCTAACATTTTACATGAAAGAAATATTTCAACAATTTAGGATTCTTTTTTCTCCTCTCCACCCCAATTTCTGTCCCTCCCAGGTTAAAATAGTCAGTTTCTCAGGAATGATATCCTGAACGTAAACATTCTGATAGTAGCCTCTTCTTTGCAAACAGAACGGATGGCAGTATAAACAGTTGATCTAAATAAGTAAGCACTAAGTTCTCTGTTCTTCTTTGTGGTTTTATGACTTACTCATAACCCATTTCATTTTGAGAACAACTTGTTGGTCACCAGTTAAAAGCAGTTTGATCTTTTTCATTTCAAATGTTTTAGATGCTCAAAAAAGAAAAAAAGTATTAATTATTCACTCATATCTGGTACTGTGGTAGGGATTCTATATGAAAGTTTCCAACTGTGCAGTACAGATAAAGTTTCTAATCTTAATTAAATACCAGTGCTATTATCTGAAAGTACCAGTTCATATCTAATGTTTAATAAGATTCCCTTCAATGGCTCCACATCTCACTCAGAGTAGGAGCCAGACTTTAGAATAATCAACAAGGCCTTAGAATATTTATTGCTGGTCTATAGTTAACCCTCTTCTCACCTCTCCTACCCTTTTCCCTGCAAACTCTGTTACACTCATTCTGGATTCTCTGCTGTTTTGGGAGCTCCACAGGCATACTCGTGTATCAGAGCACAGGCACATGGCATTTCCTCTTCCTGAACCAGTAATTCTCCCAAATTTTCATTTGCCTCCTTATCTCTTTAAAGTGTTAGTTCAAATGTCACCTTCTCAAAAGGAGTTTCCTGAATACCCTATTGAAAATTATATCACCTCTATTCCAGTACTTCCTATCCTCACCTTGTCTTTGTTGTGTTAGATCTCCATGTTATTTTTCCTCATAGTGCTTACAATATATTAAATCATTCAATTTTTTTTTTTAATTTTTTTTTTCAACGTTTTTTATTTATTTTTGGGACAGAGAGAGCAGAGCATGAACGGGGGAGGGGCAGAGAGAGAGGGAGACACAGAATCGGAAACAGGCTCCAGGCTCCGAGCCATCAGCCCAGAGCCTGACGCGGGGCTCGAACTCACGGACCGCGAGATCGTGACCTGGCTGAAGTCGGACGCTTAACCGACTGCGCCACCCAGGCGCCCCGAAATCATTCAATTTTTTAATTGTTTATTTCTACCCGCTAGAATGAAACTTCACTGAGGGAAGGGATCTTTGTGATTGTCACCACTATAAGCCCAGGGCACAGAACCACCCCTGGCACCTAGTGGGTATTCAGTATGTGTTTGATGAGTGAATAAATGCATACTTACTGCATTTTGTATTTTCACAGGTCTCTTGAACATTTTCACTATGTCAGTAGAAATGTGTGTTTTGGGGTTCTAGAACCTGACATGGCAAATAGGGAACAGAGGAAAGGTTGACTCCTTTTTATACTTGAATAAAAATGAATGGCACACAATTGAGAATGATTATGTAAAGTCAGTTCTATCTTTTAATCATTCTCCCTATTAGTTGAATATTAATATAATTGAACATATGTCATTTGCCTCGCTGACATTATTCCATAACTTTTTTTTTTACTAATAACTATATAAGGCTGCCAAGAGAACATTTTTCATTCAAGTTGCTTACTTCGTATGGAAATAGTTTTAATATTTAGCATCATTGTACAAATAGGAATTAGACCATCATAAATATTAATTATTAGCCCTCAAACCATTTTTTAGCTTTGCAATTCAATCATTTATCTAAGCCCTACTGATCTGTTCAATTTAATGATCTACTAAGATCAGGGATTATCCTGCTAGCGCTGAACAGGGCAAATAAGAATGCAAAAAAGTTTTACAGCCCTATCTTGTACTCAGTAAGCCAGTTGTTGAAATTATCTGGATGTATAAATTAATATTTAGCCAAATATTTTTTCCGCCTCAACAAAACTTGGGTAATAATGTGCTTGTTCCCTCTCTCCCAAAGAAATTGGAAAGATAACAGGTGGAAAACATTGGTGATGAATGAATGAGGTCTGGCTTTCTGTATGTGATGGAATATACTTTTGAAAACTAAAGCTCTCTACCTACTATCAGGCTGACACTGACCTAGGTTGGAAAATACCTATTTTTCTTTGGTAAGAATCCATCATTTGGTCATATTTAACCTGCAGAGATTTTATAATCTATCCCATAAGTTTTGAACACAGGGACCCTAGACCAACAGCATCAGTATTTTTTGTGAACTTGTTTGAAATGTAAATTCTTGGCCCCATCTCAGACTTTGGAATTAAGGTGACTCTGATGCAAATAGTTAAGAAATGATGATTGAAGCACCTGGGTGACTCAGTTCCATAAGCATCTGACTCTTGATTTCAGCTCAGGTCATGATCTCAAGTCGTGAGATCTTGCCCAAGTTGGACTCTGACCTGGATGTGGAGCCTGCTTGAGATTCTCTCTCTCCCCTCTGCCCCTTCCCTCATAGTGTGTGTGTGCTCGCTCGCTCTCTCTCTCTCTCTCTCTCTCTCTCTCAAAACAAAAGCAAAAAAACAAAAAAGATTGATCCTATTCCAGTAAATAGGCATAGAACCAATATTTCATATAACGCACTATGTGTTGTTGGGGGGTGGACAATGATGTGAAATACACATTTTCTGTCATAGAAGAAATTATGCTGAAGATACTAACTGTCAAGATTCTGAAGGAAAGCCTTTTGCAGTGACACTCTACTAGCACACATTAACATTAATTATGAACGTCTCCAGCATTGACATGGTCCTTCTCTGGTCTTTGTTTTTTTTTTTTTTTATCTGCAGAATTCTGTACACTCATATTTGTCAATTTAAATTTGTAAGATAAAAGGTAAAAAAAGGTATAAATTAAATATAAATCTTCAGCGATCCTCTAAGGATAGCAAATCATATTCATGAAAAATTGTAACACGAAGCAAAACAAGTGTTCTTTTTAAATCACATCCATATAGATTTTGACTTAGGAAATAGGACGAGGAGTAACCTATCAGAGCAAGGGTAGCAGATGTCCCACAAGCTGTTTCCTTTGTTGTTTTGGAGCTATGCAGTTAACCACCTATTCTGTGTCTTTGATGTCATTCTCATTATTAACCATAATGTTTGATATCGTATCAGTCAGAATAGAGACAGAAAAAAAAACAAACCACTCTAGGTATTTCAGACTAAGGATCTTTAATACAAGAACTCTTTACAAAAAAAAAAAAAACTTAAAAAAAAACTTAAAAGGACTTAAGGAAGAAAGGAAAGAAGATGAAGTAACTGAGCAACAAACTACTATTACCCCTTCGGCAGGCCAGATAAAACTTAGGAGGTGGTGTCAGCAGGTCACAGGGGCACACTTACCTCTAGCATTGCTGTAAGACTCCGCTCCAGTTGAAACTGCTGCCGATCCTGCTGCAAGAGCAGCCAGATGCACCTGCTGGCCCAGGCTGGCCCTGCCATTTCAGGCAGTAGTCCCTGAGGTAGCAGCTGAATGGGAGCTGTTGAAGGTTGCTGCAACCTATAGTTGGCCACTGATGCTGGTGACACCCACAGAAGCCATGAGACATAAAGAATTTTTGCTTCCTCGTATATTCCAGGCTCCCACTAGTTCTTGGCATTGGCAGACCTAACCAGAAGTCAGCTGGAAAATCCAGGAAATGTCATTTTCAGGGTCCTAACACCTGGGATGCAGATGAATACACAGTGAAGCTGAAAGAAAAGGGGCAAATGACCCACACGGGCAGAAGGACACATCTTAAAACAGAATGTCGGAGTTTAAGTGATCCTTGGCATTCTACCTGTGATTTTTTTTTTTCTTTTTCAATATTCTTCAGCTATGGAACTGAAGTTTTGAAAGGAAGGAAGTTCGTTATAAAGTAAAGGCAAAGCAGTGGCAGGAAATGATGTTGGAAGATTAAATCCCTACCTCTATTGGGTACTGTTGGGATACTGTTGTGCCCCATCTACTTCCCCTGTGCCAGGTTAATCACTCCTCCCTACTTGCTGGGAGTGTTGGTTGCTACTGGCTCACAACTACCCTGATCTCCTGACAGTTTCCCTGGGCTGAAAGGAGTTGTCTCACACACTCAGGGGGAGGTGCTGAGGTGATGGGTTGATATGGAAGTATGAAAGGCCATCCCCATTGTCTCAAGCCCATGGTGAGGAATGTGCTGCAGAGCCCTCCTTAGAGGAGACCAAGGCTGGGCTTCACCTGAGACCACATCTTTGCTCAGTGCTTCCCAATTCTCTCTCATGCTTCCTTTTCCTTGCATCACCCTTGGTAAACCATATGTACTTGGATATCTGTCTTAGGCTCTGCTTCTGGGGACACCAACCTATGACACTACACTTTTTTTCATGCCTTAATATTGAGCCTCACATGAGTTGCCTCACTGTACTGTTGACAAAATTTGGTCACAGAAAGCCATCTATCTAAGTGCCTTGTCCAAGACCAGATTGCTTGTTGGGAATAAACCTAGCGTTCTGACCCTAGAGTCACTCTAGTGACTGACCCTAGTAGTCACTGTTAGTAAGCTCAGCAAAATAAAGGAAATTCAGGACCACTTTTACTGTCTTTGTAATTCCCTTAGGACCTACTAAAATGGGAGTCCAGAGTAGCCAGCAGATAAAAATTAACAGTTTGAGAACAGAGATCTCACTGGAGTATTAGATTAATGACTCCCAGACCATTATGAGGGCTCTGTGGGTGATTTGTTAAGCCTTGACATGATTCTACATTCTTTCCTCATCCCACTTTCTTCCTCCTTTGTTCTTTCCTTCCCATACTCAGTGCTCGTGTTTTTGTTTTTATTTTTGAAACCACCCATGCCCAAGGAAAAGGACTGGCTTCTTACTGAAGCTGACTGAACACATCAGTATCCGCCCAGCATTGTTTCACTTAGACTCTAGTGGCAAGTGCCCTTTCATAGAATCATGCTTAGCTGTCTTTCTGAAGACATTCTGCCTTGATGTTCTTTGCCAAGCTTCAAATTACAGTGTTTTATATAAGGCTATTTAGCCTGCCATTTGGCATTATTTGGGGGTATTTTTTTTCCTGCCAGTTTCTGATCTCTTTAATGCAGAATGACTGCAAAGTCATGCTTTGTAATTGTTGATTGGTCTCTGGTACTGTTTGAAAATGTTCATAAACAGGAAATAATATTTAATACGTTTCTAACTGTATAAGAGGCAGAAAAGGACCTTATTATGGGGTGAATTGTGTCCCCTTGGGATTCAAATGTTGAAACCCAAGTTCCCTAGTACCACAGGTTGTGACCTTCTTTGAGAATAGGGTTGTATCAGATGCAATTAGGTTAAGATGAGGTCGTACTGGAATAGGACAGACCCCTAATCCACTATGAGTGATATCTGTATATAAAGGGGGAGTTTGGAGACAACAATGCACACAAAACACCATGTGAAAATAAGGTGGGGTTTTCTTTTTCCTCTTCTGGGGTCATTGTCTAGTGGCATTCAGAATGGTTCAGCACGTGGGGTGCCTTAAGTGTACAACTTCGGCTCAAGTCATGATCTCACAGTTCATGGGTTCAAGCCTTACGTGGGGCTCTGTGCTGACTACTCAAAGCCTGGAACCTGCTTCAGATTCGGTGTCTCCCTCTCTCTCTGCCCCTCCCTCACTTCTGCTCTACTTCTCTCTCTCAAAAATAAAATAAACATTTAAAAAATTGTTTTAGAAAGGTCCAGCACTTGATATATGGCTGTCCTACAATATGTCCTCTAACCAAAACTAGGTTATCCTGAACCCCTAGTAATAGAATTGTTTACCTTTATACCACAAAAGTTGGGAAAACACCAAAATCTACATGTGGCATGTGCCCAGGCCAACTTCAGGCAGTTTGGTCCATGAGACCTAAAGCTCCTCTGAGGTTATATAAAATGAAAAAAAAAAAAAAAAAAGTCAATGGGGCCTTTGGTGGTTCCGTGTGTACTAAGTATATCTGTGACAGGATCAAGCATGCTTTCTGCATTGAGGAACATGAAATCGTTGTGAAAGTGTTGATGACACAAGCACAGAGTCATAATGCTAAATTTAAAACTTAAAGTTTTTCGAGTAATAAAAATAAAAAAATTAAAAGACTAAATAAAGAAAAAAGAAGACACAGGCACCTATTGGGGTGATACTTCTGCACCCGAAGGCATGCCAAAGATTCCCAGAAAACACCAGAGGTAGGGGAGAGTGAGGGAACAGATTCCTACTCACTGCTTCCAGAAAAAGCCAACCCTTCTGACACTTTGATCTAGGACTTGTAGCCACCATAACAGAGAGACGATAAACTTCTGTTATTTAAGTCATACAGTTTGTGGTAGTCATTCCCAGAAAACACCAGAGGTAGGGGAGAGTGAGGGAACAGATTCCTACTCACTGCTTCCAGAAAAAGCCAACCCTTCTGACACTTTGATCTAGAACTTGTAGCCACCATAACAGAGAGACGATAAACTTCTGTTATTTAAGTCATACAGTTTGTGGTAGTCATTACAATAGCCCTAGAAATCAGGCCTGGATCCATGTCTAGTCTTGGCAATAATATAAATGGAACTCCCTTTATTGAATGCTATTTAGTAAAGTTCTACTCAAAGATGCTGTTTTTCAATAGAACATCACAATTTTATGTATCCGGTTTTTAAAGGCCTACTTTGTTTTATTTGTTTTGTATTGTGATGCATCTCATTGTTGTTTTTTGTTGCTATTCTTGCATGTTCTGATTACTTGGAAAGTGTTGAGTCTATTTTACGTCTTCTACAGGTTGCTTTTAAAAATTAAAATATAGATACGTGTATAATTTAGACAGTTATTAAAAATAAAGAAACTTAGCAAACTTATTGCCCCCCATTCCCTCTCATCTCCAGTTTCCAAATTCAATTATTTATATTACTGTTTTTACTTCCAACTTTGTAATATTTACATTTTATTATAAAACCATCATAACCCAAATCATTCAGGATTAGTAGTTCTGCATTCAAATAAAATCAGTATTCATTTTCAGTAGTTTTATATAATGGCTTAATGGCTATGTAGTTCTTGAATTCACAATTTTATTTATATCACAGTTTTCTGAACTCCATAGACTTGTAGTTTATAGAGAAACCATCATGAGTGTTATAGTCTAATGTCTGTACACATTTCAGAATCTCTGTTTTTTTTTACATTTATTCATGAATGGTAATTATACTGGTATAAATTTGTTTATGAAAGTTATTTTTGTTACTATTATTATTATTATTATCATATTAGAAATGTTGAATTAACTCTTTGAGTGTTTTTGTTTGTGGTGGTTTTCCTGAAGCTCATCCACTATATCTGTGGCTTGTTTTCAGGAGTATGCATTCTACTTCTCATTCCAAATTTCTCTGCATTTGGCAGGTATATGTCAACATCTGTCGTCTAGAGTTGTAGTGTTTTCTCAGTTTTATTATAGATACACTCAGCTTCCCAGATTTTTTTATTCTTTATTTTATTGGGTTTACTAGAAAACATGCCCTTTTCCACAGGCAATCTAAGACAGTTTTCTTGAAAACTAGATACAACAAAGGATAATCTGATAAGACATGTTGCACTTTCGAGGTTAGTGTGGTGTAATAAGAAAAACCCCACAGTGGGGCTTGGGCCGAATTTGAACTACCGCTCTGTCACATCATGTCTGGGGTTTTTTTTAGTTGTTTTTTTTTTTTTCCTGCCGTAGCATCTTTGCCATAGACATCTTTGCCGCAAGCATTTTGACCGTGTAACTAATTGGCTGTAAGGCAATTTTGTCATAAAGATAAAATAATGAAAAATAAAAGAAGGACATTAAAAAGGACATAATGAAACATTAAAAAAAAATTAATGAAATTGCCATAAGGCAATTTTGCGTCAAAGATAAAATAATGAAAAATAAAAGAGGGACATTAAAAAGGACATAATGAAACATAAAAAAAATAATAAAATTAATTATTAATCTCTTCCTTCATTAAGAGAGGTATCAGTTTTCCAAATACTGGGATGCATACTGGTAACAGCTTTGTGTCGCACTGTGAAAGCCTTCCACGCTGTCGTTCTTGGCATATCGTCACATGTGCATTGAAAGACGTCCCAAAGATCTATAGAAACTGTGGAAGAAATGCTAATTCTATAACACCTTTATAACCGAGCTTTGGTCTCATTGTGACTTTTGGTCTCATGGTAATATGATAGTTTCACTGTTATGCTATTAACGAATACAACATAGTATGCAATATAGGCTTGCAACTCTCTTATTTCATGCTTCCAGTAAGTTTTATCACAATATTTTCTATTGTGTTGAATACATAGTTGTTATCATCTACCATTTTAAAACTGCCACACCTGCCTGTCACTGCATAGATCATCATGAGGTCTAGCTAAGATTTATATAATATAAAACTGAGGATTTTGTCAATGTAGAAATGAAACCAAACTGACAACTAGTAGCTTCAAAACCTTCACTCTGTCAAAGGTGGTCGATTCGTCAATGGAGAAATGAAACCAAACTATCAACCAGTTAGTTTATCTTTTATGGCAGAATTATCTTCTGGCCCATTAGTTATGTGACAAAAATATTCGCAGCAAAGGTGTCCATGACCAGGATGGTTATGGCAAAACCACCTGGAACCCAGTCATAAACCAGCTAGCTCTGTGACCCGTTAGAATACCAAAAGTGTGAATCTCAGTTTCTTTACAAATTTGTAGCAAGAATTAAATAAATAACCTAGCCAGAGCTTTAAGTAAGTTACATGCAAACCATAAATAGAAGTGCTACCTACTGTCATTTTATTTATTTAGAAGCATCCATAAAGCTAAAGTAAAATTAATGTATACAGGATTATAATCTGGCAGCAATCCTGCCCCTATGCTCAGCTCTGGTGAAGCCAGTGTTAAGGGTTTTCTGCCCCCTCCCCCATTCTTCAACCCTCTCAACACATGATTCATTGCAACTTTGGTTGATAGAAAATATTCTATTGGATTGGGGATGGTGGGAGAGAGGTAAAGACAAAGGGTTTAAAAAATACTTCACATAGGAACTTGGCTTTCAAGTACTTACATGCACTCAATTTTGAGAGAATTTAAAGGAGATTTATAATATCATTAGGGGTTAGGAAGCAGACCTTATACCAAACACTAAGGAAGCTGATAGGATTTTGCTTGGAGAAGAAAAGTCAGAGGGGAGATTTAGTACTCTACTACTTGTGATACAGATGAGATTAATAACCAGCTGAGATTCTTTGTCTCTAGTGATTATAGGGCAAAGAAAATTGGCTTTAGTTGTATCAGAATAATCTCCAGACAGTGAAAGGAGTGTTGGACTTCCTTATAGGGAGGGGCCATCCACTTGTGATATTCAGGGACTAGGAAAGGCTACTTGTTCTCCTACTCTGTCATGCTTCCCATTATCTCAGGGATTGATACTGTAATTTCCATGATTAAAATGTTATTGTTTCGATTAGGAAACAAAGTATTCTGTCATCCATGAGGTAATACAACAATGAAAAGAGAATGAGTTAGCTGATAGTTTCCTAAAAAAAGTTTTGATTGACATTGGGTAAAGGATTGACAGGATATGGGGTTCTTCAAGGGGCAAGGAGTTGACATTACCTCAGCAGGGAAAGAGTACAGTATGTGCAGTCTGGGGGCCCATGTATCTCTCCATTGTACTGAAATCCAACCCTCAGTAGGAGCTGTAAACCACTAACTGATTATTACTTCATCCGATGAAGTCACATTTCTGGATATCTTTAAAAGCTGGACAAATGATTTATGGGTATCTTACGTTATTTCCTGAACTTTACAAGAACCATTTAGTTGTGCTTGCACAAATCAAAAATGTTGGAAAAGTGTTGCTCCAAATGGTCCCAACATCACCTGACAGCTTTTTAAAAATGCAAATTTGGAGGGATGCTGGGAATATGGCAGAATAGGAGGTCCCTAAGCTCACCTCATCCCAGGTCCCCTGCATACAACTAGATAACACCCGCATCGATGTAGATAACTCAGAAAAGGACCGGAAGACTGGCAGAACAACTTCCACAATAAAGGTAGAGAAGAGGACACATCGAAGAGGGTAGGAAGGATAGAGATGCGGTGGGGAGCTAAACAGACCTTGAGCAGTCCATGGGAGGGAGGGAGCCACAGAGCTGAGAAGGGCCAGAAACAGTCACACCAGGGCATAAGCACAGGGAAGATAGATTCTCATAGCATTTGGCTTTGAAAACTAGATGGGCCAAATTTCATGAACTCTTTTACCCACTGAGACGTAAAGCCTGGAATTTTATTTTATTTTATTTTACTTTATTTTGTTTTATTTTTAAGTGTATTTATTTATTTATTGAGAGGGAGAGAGAGAGAGAGAGAGAGAGAGAGAGAGAGAACAAGTGGGGGAGGGGTAGAGAGAGAGGGAGAGAGAATCCCAAGCAGGCTTCCTGCTGTCAGCACAGAGCCTGACGTGGGGCTCGATCCCATGACCTGAACTGAAATCATGAGTTAGACTCCTAACTGAATGAATCAGCCGGTGTCCCCAAAGCCTGGGATTTTAAACACCAGCAGGGCTTGGTTCTGAGAGAACATGGAGGGCAAGTGGAAGCTGAGTCCCCGCCCTTAAAGAGACAGCACAACAAACAGCCCATGGAGATAAAATACTGGAAGCTGTAGTTTGAAAAACGTCTGAAGCATATGGGAGGGAGAGTAGTTCACTCATCTCAGAGCTTGTCCCTGAGGGACAGATTTCACTGGGAGACTCCTCCAGGAACAAAAGCGCTTGCAGGCTCCATTTCCCTCACTGTTCCCCAGCATAAACACAGTGACATCTGCCAGAACCAGCACAGCACCAAAGCTCCCTGTCTAACTTGTTTACACCAAGCCCCAAGTTACCCCACCATGCTTTGGTAGATCTGTCTATTCCAATCCTGTTTGCCTCAGTCTCTGCCCTGTGGGCTGGCCCCCTAGAAGACGTGTAAATCTTGACAACATCCCATCTCCCGATCCATGTGCTTTGTGGTGATTTGGTCCCAATGGCAGCAGTGGAGGCGGGCCTCCTACCACAGAAGATGACACACGTTGTTAAAATTATATACCCTACCCTGCCCAAGTAAGCTTTGCAGATCCATCCCAGCGGCCCCAGTCCCAGGGACAGTTGTAATTCTCACTTCCAGGCAGACCAGTGTGCACCTTGTTAAAACTGCATACTCCATCCCCACTGGCGTGGGCCCAGTGGCAGCAACATGTCCCCTTTCACCTGTGTGCAGACCTTACAGGCACTGTGCTTTGCAACCCCTCCAATATGCCCTTGGCTAGAGCCCATTCAAACCAAGGCCACAAGCTTGGCTGTGTGCAAGCAGCCCTGAGAGGGGCCAGCACCACTCCAAAGTGACTTATGTCCTAGAGTGACTAGAAGATAACCACACCCACCAGTCAGACTCTGGCCCCAGCAGTGGAATGGAGACAGGCAGTTAGTCTGATTGCACCCCCCCTCCCAACCAGTGAAAGATTCTCAGGGCATAACACAGGGAAAACACCCTGCAGTTTAGTGCTACTGCATCTCTGGTGAACACCGGGTCTGACTCAACTCAAGCTCAAGGTAGCCTCAGGGTGGTCTACTAATATGACAGGAAACAAAAGCTGCCCACAACAGGCAAAGAAAGAGAGCCATTGCAGACAAATTGACTGAAGGAAAAAGTGGCCGACACATAACAGCAGGGTCCATGCAATGCACATAGGAGACACCCTTGAAACATCAGTTTCTGGTGAACAGGGGACACTGTACTGCACTACAGGTAGGACTTCTTCATAACGGCATTACTTTCAAGAGCATACTTTCAAGAGACATAGCTGAATTTCCTAACACATAGAAACAGACACAGAGAGTTAGGCAAAATGAAGAGACAGAGGAACATATCCCAAAGGAAAGAACAGGAAAAAACCACAGGAACAGACCTAAGCAAAGCAGAGATAAGTAACATACCTGATAGAGAATTTAAAGTAATGATCATAAAGATACTCACTAAACTTGAGAAAAGAGTGGAGGACATCAGTGAGATGATTAACAAAGAGATAAAAAATAATCAAAGATGAAGAACACAATAAATGAAATGAAAAACACACTAGATGGAATAAATGGGCAAAAGGAAGCATAATGAATTAGTGGCCTAGAGAACAGAGTAATAATGGAAACTAATCAAGCTGAGCAGGTTACAGGGGGAAAAAAAACAGATTTGCAAAATGAGAATAGACCTAGAGAACTCAGTGACTCCATGAAACATAATAACATTCACATTAGAAACATAATAACATTCACATTATAGGGATCTCAGAAGAAGAGAAAGAAAAGAGGGCAGAAAATTTATCTGAAGAAATAATAGCTGAAAACTTTTCTAATCTGGGAAAGGAAACAGATATGCAGATCTAGCAGACACAGAGTTCCCCCAAGAAATGCAATCCAAGGAGGTCCACATCAAGACACATAGCAATTAAAATGGCAAAAAATATGTGATATTTATTTAAAGTGATAAAGAATTTAAAAGCAGCAAGAGAGAAGAAGACAATTACATACATGGGAAACCCCATAAGGCTATCAGTCAATTTTTCAACAGAAACTTTGAAGGCCAGAAAACTGAAAGGAAGAACAAGGTCTGTAACCCTGGATAGAATACTCTATCCATCAAGACTGTCATTCAGAATAGAAGGAGAGATAAAGAGTTTCCCAGACAAACAAAAGTCAAAGGAGTTCGTGACCACTAAACCACCCCTCTAAGGAATGTTAAAGGGGACTTTGAGTGGAAAGGGAAGACCATAAGTAAGGATAAGAAAAGTAGGAAGCACAAAAGCCCTGAAAATAAGTATACCTATAAAAACTCAGTCAAGGGACACACACACACACACACACACACACACACACACACGGATGAAAATATGATACCATACGCCCAAAATGTGAGGGGCAGGGGAAAAGAATGAGTTCAAACTTAAGAGACCATTAACTTAATATAGCCTGTTATAGACAGAAGATACTATATAAAGATCTAATGGTAACCACAAATCAAAAATCAGTAACGGATATGTAAAAAAAAAAAAAAAAAAAAAAAAAAAGAGGGAGGAATCCAAATATATCACTAAAGAAAGCCAGCAATCTGTGAGAGAAGAGAGTAAGAGAAGAAAGGAACAGAAAAGAACTACTAAAACAACCGCAAAACAAGAAACAAAATGGCAATAAATACATACCTATCAACTATTACTTCAAACATAAATGGACTAAATGTACCTATCAAAAGACATACTGTGATAGAATGGATTAAAAAGCAAGACCCATCTGTGTGCTGCCTACAAAAAACTCACTTCAGACCAAAAGAAAACTGCAGTTTGAAACTGAGGGGATGGAGAAATATGTATCATGCAAATGGATGTGAAAATAAAGTCTATATTGGACAAAATAGACTTTAAAACAGAGACTGTAAAGAGACAAAGAAGGACACTATATAATGATAAAGAGGACAATCCAACAAGAAAATATAACAATTGTAAACATTTTGTACCCAACAAAGGAGCACTCAAATGCATAAAACCATTAATAAGAGACATAAAGGAAATAATCAACTAATACAATAATAATAGGGGACTTTAAGACCCCACTTACATTGATGGACAGACTGATTTTCAGCAGTGAAACTGAGTCAGTAATCAAAAAACTCCCCAACAAACAAAAGTCCAGGACCAGAGGCTTCACAGGTGAATTCTACCAAACATTTAAAGAAGAGTTAGCACCTATTCTTCTCAAACTTTTCCAAAAAATACAAGAGGAAGGGAAACTTCAAATATGAAGCCAGCCTTCCCCAGGGACCAAAACCAAATAAAGACACCACAAAAAGAGAGAACTACAGGCCAATACATCTGATGAATATAGATGCAAAACTCCTTGACAAAATATTAGCAACCCAAATTCAACAGTACATTAAAAAATTCTCACTATGATCAAGTGGAACGTATTCCTGGTGCTTCTGTATTCACAAATCAATCAATGTGATACATCCCATCAATTAGAGAAAGAATAAAAACCATATGATCATTTCAATAAATTCAGAAAAAGCATTTGACAAAATACAGGATCCATTCATGATAAAAGCCTTCAACAAAGTGGGTTTAGAAGGAACATACTTCAGCATACTAAAGAACTTATTCAAAAAGAAAAACAGCCCCACAGCTGACATCATACTGAATGGAGAACTGAGAGCTTTTCCCCTAAGGTCAGGAATAAGACAAGGATCTCCACTCTCACCATTTTTATTCAACATAGTAGTGGAAATCCTAACCACAGCAATAAGACAACAGAAAAGAGTAAAAAGCATCCAAATTAGTAAGGAAGAAGTAAAACTTTTATTATTTTCAGATGACATGATACTATATATAGAAAATCCTAAAGACTCCACCAAGAAACTATTAGAACTGATAAATGAATTCTGTAAGGTCACAGGATTCAAAATTAATGTACAGAAATCTATTGGCAGTGAAACAGCAGAAAGAAAAATTAAGAAAACAATCCCATTTACAATTGCATCAAAAATAATAAAATACCTAGGAATAATCTTAAACAAAGAGGTGAAAGACCTGTACTCTGAAAACTATAAGACATTGATGAAAGAATTTGAAGATGACACAAAGAAATGGAAAGATATTCCATGCTCATGTACTGGAAGAAGAAATATTGTTATGTCTGTATCATCCAAAGTGATCTACATATTTAATGCAATACCCATGAAAATACCAACAGCATTTTTCACAGAGCTAGAACAAATATCCTAAAATATGTATGGAACCACAAAATACTCTCAATCACCAAAGCAATCTTGAAAAAGAAAAACAAAACCAGAGGTATCACAATTCCAATCTTCAAATTATATTACAAGCCTGTAGTAATCAAAACAGTATGGTACTGGGGTGCCTGGGTGGCTCAGTCGGTTAAGCATCTAACTTCAGCTCAGGTCATGATCTCATGGTTTGTGGGTTCAAGCCCTACATCGGGCTCTGTGCTCACAGCTTAGAGCCTGCATCTCAGAGCCTAGAGCCTATTTTAGATTTTGTGACTCCCTCTCTGTCTCTGCCCCTCCCCCACTCATGCTCTGTCTCTGTCTCTCAAAAAATAAATGAACATTAAAAAAAGAAAAAAAACAGTATGATACTGGCATAAAAATAGACACAAGGATCAACAGAACAGAATACAAAGTCAGGAAATAAACTGACAATGTTATGGTCAATTGATCTTTGACAAAGGAAACAAGAATATGCAATGGAAAAAAAGATAGTCCCTGTAACAAATGATGTTGGGAAAATTGGACAGCTACATGCAAAAGAATGAAACTGTACCACCTTCTTATACCATACACAAAAATAAACTCAAAATGAATGAAGAATCTAACTGTACCATAAAAATCCTAGAAGAGAGCAAAGGCAGTAATTTCTCTGACATCAGCCCTGACAAAATCTTTCTAAATATGTTTCCTAAGGCAAGGGAAACAAAAACAAAAATGAACTATTGGGACTACATCAAAATAAAAAGCTTGTGCACAGTGAAGGAAACAACCAACAAAAGTAAAAGACAACCTGCTTGAGAGAAGATATTTGCAAATGACATATCCAATAAAGGACTAATATCCAAAATATGTAGAGAACGGATGCAATTCACCACTAAAAAAGCCAAATGATTGAATTTAAAATGGGCAGAAGATATAAACAGACATTTCTCCAAAGAAGACAGCCAGATGGCCAATAGACCCATGAAAAGATGTTCAACATCACTTAGCATCAGGGAAATGCAAATCACAACTACAATGAGATATCACCTCACATCTGTCAGAATGGCTAAAAAAAAAAAAAAAAAAAAAACAACTCAGGGAACAATAAGTGTTGGTAAGGATGTGGAGAAAAAGGAAACCTCACTCACTGTTGGTGGTAATGCAAACTGGCGTGGCCACTATGGAAATAACTATGGAGGTTCTTCAAAAAGTTAAAAATAGAAATGCCCTATGATCCAGTAATCACTCGACTGTATATTATGAAAGAATATGAAAACACTAATTCAAAGGGATATTTGCACCCCTACCTTTATTGCAACACTACTTACAATAGCCAAGTTATGGAAGTATCCCAAGTGTTCATCCATAAATGAATGGATAAAGATGTGGTATGTAGATACAACAGAATATTACTCCGCCATTAAAAAAGAATGAAATCTCGCCATTTGCAATAACATGGATGGAGCTAGAGGGTATTATTATGCTAAGCAAAGTAACTCAGTTAGAGAAAGACAAATACCATATGATTTCACTTATGTGTAGAACTTAAGAAGCAAAACAAAGAAAAAAGGCAAAGAGACGGATTCTTAGTTATAGAGAACAAACAGATGGTTATCAGAGGGAAGGTGGGTGGGGGATGAGCAAAATAGGCAAAAAAGATGAAGAGTATACTTATCTTGATGAGCACTGGAATTATTGAATCACTACATTGTATACCTGAAACTAATATAATGTTGTATATTAACTATACCTTAATTAAAGAAGAAAAGAAAAGAAATGCAAATTAATGGGTACCACCCAAACCAGCTCAATCAGTCTCTGGGGAGTTGAGTCCGAGGATTCAGCATTTTAACAAGCCCTCTGGGTGGTTTTTATGCATAATGAAGTTTGAGAACCACTGATTTTAATTGCTCAAAAACAATCAAAAGCAACTGGTTAAGAACATGCAGGAGATTCTTGGACTTACTTTCTGCCTCTTAGCAACTTATGCTTATATGCAAACAACTTAAAAGCAGGATAAAATATTTGTTTCTTCAGTTTTTCTATTTGCCAGCTAACCTCTTCATAGTATTTATTAGAGTCCATTTTGCCATACAATAGATTTGCCAAGATCGTGATTAAGAAGCTCATTCCAGTGTATTTAAAATGTTGAAATGGAAACAATCTGGAGATGTAATTGCCAAAATTTAATCAAGGATTTAATTTATAGCTCAGACTGGCCAAATGGATTTTCCCATTTTTCAGTTCATTGTTTGCACAAGGAAATTAAAAAGTATGGAATCACAAGCTGAGCAGTGACCCCTCGAAGTGTATTGCGGTGTGCTCACTGATGCTCGTTTGCCGTATTGTATCATCCCGATCCTTGGGACTTTGAGTTCCCAAAGCCAGATCAGAGCAAGTAAGGGGAAAGAAAGATCACAGTGTGTGTGTGTGTGTGTGTGTGTGTAGGTGTGTATATGTGTGTGTGTATCTATGTATATCTATATATATCTATATATCTATATCTATCTATGTATATATATATATTTGGTTGTATTATAAATTATTGCCAGGGCATGTTAGCTCTCACATTGCTATGAGAATTAATAGAGTAGGTTAAATATTCTGTTCTTAATTCTGTTTGTTAAAAAATGCCCTTGTTTCACCATGCCATGTCCAGCTGCTCTTAAACCACTAAAGAAGTATAATTGAAAATTTCGTTGCCTCCTCCATTCTACCAGTGGTCATAGGTTTTATACTGACCTCTCTGCACTTGTTTTACAAAAACCCAAGGTTTGAGGGGCGCCTGGTTGGCTCAGTCGGTTAAGCGACTGACTTCAGCTCAGGTCCTGATCTCGCGGTCCGTGAGTTCGAGCCCCGCGTCGGGCTCTGTGCTGACATCTCAGAGCCTGGAGCCTGCTTCAGATTCTGTGTCTCCCTCTCTCTGACCCTCCCCTGTTCATGCTCTGTCTCTCCCTGTCTCAAAAATAAATAAATGTTAAAAAAAAAGTTAAAAAAAAAAACCAAGGTTTGAATACTTTGTGCCACACAATATCCATCATTTCGAATCTGAAATCCCCAGTGCAGATTTGACAGAGCAGTGGTTTATCAGCCATGGTTTGCCAAGTCAGCATAAATGTCTGTGTGCTCTGGGGCAAAAAAGAAAAGGACAAATAAAGTCAGTGATGTTCTAATCAAGGTGGGTGAGTGTGTGTATGTGTTTCTAATTTTGTAGTGTTTTTATTATTTATTTTTGAAAGAGAGACAGAGCATGAGCCGAGGAGGGGCAGAAAGAGAGGGAGACCCTGAATCCGAAGCAGGCTCCAAGCTCAGAGCTGTCAGCACAAAGCCCGACGTGGGGCTCAAACTCACAAACTGTGAGATCATGACCTGAGCCAAAGTTGAACATTTAACGGACGGAGTCACCCACGTGCCCCCAAGTGTGTTTTTATATGTACATTTGAATGATGCTTTGCCTAGCAGAAGTGCTATATTAAGATTCATGGTGTGGACCACTTCTCCTGTTCTGGATGTGGTGAGGATAGTGGAGTCTGAGGAAAATATTAGGTCTTTTTCTCTCCTGGCTAGAGTTGCATAGGTGCCTCCCAGCGCTTCTTTGTGAAGTAGAATAATCAAGACATTTCAGTAACAAGTCGTTTCATTTAATTGAACTATGTCTTACTTCTAGTCAAAAAGAAACAGGTGAAAGGACAGCTGGGTCTCGAGCATTTCACAAGATTAGGAATATGTTGTAGTTTTCCCCAACACTTTATTGTGAAAATTTTCACACATGCAGAAAATGGAGACGAGTTTACAGTGAATTCACTATCTAGATTCCACAATTACTCTTTCACTATACTTGCTTTATTAATACCCTTTGCTCTATCCATTCATTAATCCATCATTTTTTTTCAATAAGACATCAGTTGCAGACATCAGTGTGTTTCACTTCTAAGCACTCAACACGCATGTCATTAACTGTAGTTCAATGTTATTTCTTCTTTTGGGACGAAACTTCCATATGATGAAATACACAAATCTTAAGTACACCATTCCGTGAGCTTTGCCAAATGTATCCGCCTGTGTAACCCAGAGCCCAGATAGAGCATTGCCATCACACTAAAATTAATTAATGTGCATATGTCTGAAAGAATGTGTACATACTGCTAGACCTGATCCTTTTCTTAATTTAATAGTCAGGGTCCCCTAGGTTCCACATGGTAACTGAGGGGGCTGACATGTTTATCTTCTCTCTACCCACTTGCTTAATGAAAATGACATGCTGCTCAGTCTAATTGCCATCTCACATACCCTGCACTTAGCTCATGATTTCTTAAAATTTCTAATGCTTCCTCACAGTTAGTAGAAGAAGACAAGGATACATGGGAGTGGAAGTTAACCAGCTTCCCTCAAGACCACCTCCAATAAAAGTAAATAGACTCATGCTGATTGATCCACAGCTTCTGCCATGCTTACTGATCTTAAGGAAGAATGTCCAGATGCTAGAAGGCAATTAGATGCTGTTTTTCAAACCAGCTCTAGTTCATTGATAATGGCTGATGGTTGCTGGGAGTGCTGTGTCAAGAAGGATCCTGAAGCTATGCCTATACTGAGTGGGAAGGTACTGCAATTACTTACCGATGTCCGCCACAGGTAGAAGCTGGAGCCGGAAAGTAACCTCAGGAATATCATTCCTTTTATATGCTAGATTTGAGTCTGCCCCTGAACTATTCCATGTAGTCACCCAAAAACTCTTCTAGATTGAACCCGGCACTGAAAAGGATAGAAGGACACTGAGGACCACTCCAAAATGTTTCTGTCCGAGTTCATATTTGTATCTTATTGAAATAATTAGTGTTCCTTTGCCAACAGTCCTAATCACAAAAGGGATGACTAGATGGGGTTTAAAAATTCCTGGTGGGGGGAAAAAGAATCAAAGAGACGGAGAAAAAGAGAGAGAGAGAAAGAGGTAGAAATTGATGTATTCTACCATACTAAGAATGCAAATGTGTCACTATTTGCCTTAAGGCTGATACACTCCACGAATTACTCTTCCTCTTGCAAAGTGTAAAAGTCTAAGTAGTTGAATATTTGAATCACTGCCGCTGTGGGATAATAACACCCAGTTCAACTTTACTGCTTTTCTCTAAGAAGCAAAGAGATACTGGGTCAGTCAAGATTATTCTTAGCATGTGGGGGCAGGATGGAGGGGTGAAGAATCAAGCTTTGCTTTCATCTTTTTACTAGCCGGCTTTATTTATAACACTTCGGCAGATGTCAAGACGATTTGTTTTGTTCCTCGTAGCCTCTGTGTGATCTGTCTCTTCACTGCAGTGTTCCCCAAGTGTGAGTTGCTTGGCTCAGGATCATTTTCAAAGACTCAATTTTCAAAGCAAATACACCCACAAGTCAGTAGTATTTTCGAAAACAAAGGTTATCACATTTTTCCAAGGGGGATATACGAGAGAAAGGAGGATGCTGAGAATAGAGCGTGAGTTTATTTCACATGGCAGGCCTCATAAAGATTGCATCCATAAATGTGCTGCAAATTGAACAGCCGCGGCGGGGAAGAAATGGTGGGGGAGGCCTCAGATGAGAGCAAAGCTAAAGGAATAACTTCAGGGAAGTGTGAAGTTGAAGGGCACATGCCTGTAGGGTATGTTTTCTCACCAAGTCTCACATTAACTCCTGACCAGAAATACACAGGGGGAAACACACACATACTCCACCTCCTTGACAGGAGAAAATTTTTATTTCATCGGGATTCCTGAGGAATGTTGCCGCTGATAAGGCTACAGAAAATATTTCTGGGAGTGCGTTTTCAGAACTTGGGAACAGAGACAGTCTGTCTGAACCCAGCTCAACTTTTCTTTCTTATCACTTTTTAAAAGCATGTTATCTTTAAGAGCCAAATTAACATTTCATGATATGGCCTCTCAGCAGCTGATACTTGGGCATCCCAGGGCTGGACAGGAATGACTAAGCAGTTTTATAGAATGACCGTCACCTGAGTGGCTGGCTTGACAGTTTGGGTGTCAATCGTATCGAGGCTGTTTGTTCCCGTCTAGATTTATGCAGCTCTCAGAGAAGAGAACTACCTGTTCCAGGGAAAGTGTGACTAGTGTAATAAAACGAGACACAAAGTATATTCTTGTGAGACGCCAATTAATTAGTCACACGATGTGTTAAAGGTATGGTGCCTTCTCTATTTTGAATATTGCATCACACAGATTTTTCTCAGTGCATTAAAATATACACCTAATGACATCCTGGACAGCAATTTTAATAGTATGAGGCTGTGCTGGGTGGTCGGTCCCTCATTCAAAACTCAAAAATAAAATAAATGCCATACTCACTCCTCGAAGGTGAGTCCTAATATTTACATTTTGCCTTTTGATGCATTTCTCTGGTATTCTTGACACCGAAGAATTTCAAATGCCATATGATAATGCACTTTAATGATTTAAAATAGGTGAGGTTTCCAGAAGCATACAGATCTGTGAACTGAAGTATATACATGTATTTCTCTAGGTAGCTATATGATAAGAAGTTTTACTGTGTGGTTATAGTATTCATAGAATCAATAAAACTAGCCGTGGTTGGTAAAAGATCACTTCTAGTGGATTTATTTTACTATGTATAGAATTACATCTGGAGAGTTAGAGAAGGACTGTTTTTCACGGAATGAGTTGTTTTGTTAGTTTTTTCTTTGCTAGAGAAAGGCAATTTTGAGCGAAAGTTTTCCTCATCAGTGCTGGGATATTATATTTCACATATAATTGCATCCTTCTATTTCTTTTATCATAGAGTAACATTTTTTTAACATTATGTATTATCCCAAATTCAAATGCCATTATCCTGCATTGCTTCTGACATCAGAGAATATTTTTAAATTTTTAAAAATCTAAGTATGTACAACTATGGACCAAAATTCAAACAGTTAAAACTTAAAGTTCATTTTTACACACATACACACACACACTGTAAGGTGAACAAGCTTGTCTTGTGTACTTTAAGGGGTAATACTTCCTTATCTTCTTACTGTCTGTGTTTCTTGGTAAACCCCAACAGAATTCTCTTAGGTTTATTTTGTGTATTTTATTTTCTTAGATTTCAATTTTCCCTTTATTGTGTATAACTTTCTTTAGATTTCACTAGTCACAAGAGTGAAAACAAGAGTGTTTCTGGGTTTTTTGTTTTTTGTTTTTCCATTTATACATTCACTATGTTACTCAGGCCACTGCTTCACCTCTATTCCAAGCCCCATCTTCTTTGTCCCATGGGAATCCATTCAAGCAAAAACTAAGCTTGTTTGTTTGTTTGTTTTTCCATTTGATTTTTAAAAGAAAAATAAAGCAGTTGCAACTGTTCTTTAGCCACTACTTGGCACAGATAGGTAAGTGCTGGTTGTCTCCCTCCCTTAGCTGTGGAGATGGACAGAGAAGTAGATATATCAAAAGGTGTATACATCTTTTGAGAAAGAAATCATTTGCACAAACAATAGACATGAACCACAGAACTTGATCTTGAACTAGGAGGAATGATGGCCAGGAAATAATTGTTTGTTTAAGGAACTTTCTTTAAAGGCCTCTATGCATCATTTCAGGACCTGTATAGGTCTTACCGACGTCTTCACTATGACAGGAACTCCAATGACCTTTCCTGGAAGCCTTCTGTGAGCGCCCCCTGTCACGGTTACCCCACCTCACCCTCACCATCTGCATCACTACCGGTGCCATCATCACCCCACTTCTGCAGCTGGATCAATCAACAAGACTTCTAAAGTGGGTTTCCCTCTGATGAACTTTACCAGCATTCATTCCAAAGGAGTTTAGGGAGCCCAGGTTGGAATGGTTTGGCATCGCCGTCCCTTTCCAGGGCTTCACTTGGAGGTAGAGGCAAGCACTCTGCCCGGTCAAGCACATTTGACCTCAGACAGGCAGCACCGAAAAGTGATTGTGAACTGGCACTTAGTACATATTCAGGAAGGTTCCATCCCAAGCCTTTCTCTGGCTACTTAGGCAGACAGCAGAGATTTTCTTTTTTCCTTAAGCTCTCACTTGCTCCATCTTGACTATATCTCTATTCCCTTAAAGAGCACATTTTAATCTAATTGTTTGTGTATTCCCAATGAAACGTCATCTCCTGGAGTCCGTCTATATCAAGAACTGTTGCATTCCATCTTTGCAAGTTCAAGGAGTCTGCGAAGAGGCTGGTATATCCATTGTTGGATAGAATAATATGAACAGCTCTAATATTTTAAGTAAAAATGAATTTACAAGGAAGGATAGAAAATAAATATAAGAACCAATGATTGTTACATGTGTACGTGTACATTCCTTTACACAGCTCCAAACTCCAAAGTAATAGGGAGTAACTTCAGACAACTTAATTTTTAAATGTTTATTGTCTTATTTTCCCTTCAATTTCTGTGTGCGACAATATTTTGGGGTGTGGGGGAAACAAATTCATTCTTGCATTTAAGGACTAGAGGCCTACTATCCTTACGAGGGGCCATTATCTTTCTTTCTCTGACATAAAATGGCAGGCAGTGGTTAAGTGTCTACACAATATATACAAATATATATATCATTGGTTTTATTTTGCATTCAGAGTAGTTCCAGGAAAGAATGAGGTCATCCATTTTGAAAGTGCAGCATATTTTGTGAATTTTCACTATGTGTGGCTTCTTTTTGAGTCAGATTTTTTCTTCCTTTCTTTTTCAGGTCTCACGTAAACCCTTATGCAGAATCTTGTAAATTGTGTCAATTGAGAACACATTTACAGATAGTAGAAGTGGTTTTAAAAGCCACCAAACATAAAGGGTTTTTTCTAAGTTCCCGGAACAGCTAGCTTTCTGTTTAATCCGGTCCCTTCAGAATCTGTCTTGTGACCTGGATATTTAAAGCCATATAATCATCTGCAAATAATCAAAAGGCTAGAATCTTCAAAGAGTTCAGTCATAGGCAACATGTATCATGTTATTTAGTTAGTTTTGACAAAGTCATCTAGGCATTTGAACACTGTTATCTGCAGGATTTCTTTTTCCTCCGACATAAAGACATTTAGTTCAGAACTCAAGAGCAAAGAATGTGTTTCATTTTTGACATGAGGTGTCTTAATTTCATCCCCATTTTATTTCATTATACAGGCACTGAGCTAATTATTTTTTGTTACATCAATGATAACTGATAATTAGATACAAGGCTTTGGTGTTATGCTATGTTGGCAAACATGGGAAAATGTTTCTTCTTTTTAAATGTAAAACATTTATTGTAAAAGTATTGATTGGAGGAAAAATATTTGGGGCCATCCAACTTTACATTCCCAGTCTAGAGGCTGCTGGGAAAATACCAATATTTTTACAGTTGTAATTTGCTAAAAATAAGTTGTGAAAGATAATCAAGGGTATGCTGCCTATTTAATTGTGGTGACAGCTAGCTTTGAAAGGATTATTAGCCCCATGAACTGAAGTTGAGTATGTGGGATGTAGAGTAATGTATACACACATTAGAATGTCTCCAGGGGCGCCTGGATGGTTCAGCTGGTTGAGCCTCTGACTCTTGATTTTGGCTCAGGTCGTGATCTCATGATCCTGAGATGGAGCCACTAGTCGGCCTCCATGCTGAGCATGGAGGATGGCTAGGATCCTTTCTGTCTCTTCCTCTGCCCCTTTCCTGTTTGCTCTCTCTCTCTCTCTCTCTCTCTCTCTCTCTCTCTCTCCCTCCCTCCCTCCCTCCCTCCCTCTGTCTCTGTTTCTCTCTCTCTCTCTCAAATTAAAAAAAAAAAAAAGGAATACAGATTAAGGTGTTTTAGTATTTTCTTGCCAGAAGGGATACCAGTCACCTTATTATTGGTACTTGAGGAAACTTCATGGAGTAGATAGAATAATTACTATCAGTTTAATGGAACATTCAGAAGAATTTTGTTTTCACTTAGATTCACACTTACTACATGGTGCTTTTCTCAGAGCAAGGGTCATCTTTCTATTTGACAAGATAGATTCTTCAGCTCTCTTTCACCTCCTATTATACATAGGTAGTACCATATTCTCAATTAACGCATGGTCTTCCAATGATTTCAGGCGCATTTGTTTCATTTCTCCATTTTCTTGAGGATAAAGGGATCATTTGCTTCTTCAGTGGTTCCCTAAAATTCTTATTGCAAGGTGAAGGGCATAATGCATTCTTATTGATAAGAGCTCTTTTGTCAGTTTAGAAGAGGACAAACAAGGGGATACTTTCCTGTCCACAAATTAGAATGCTTTTAAAGGCTGCATACATTCCCACCTATATCTTTTGGAACAGTATGGTTCCCCACAATTTTAATTTAACTTTTAGTTTGATATGTTGATTGATGGAGATGGTCAAGTCAGGAACAGAAAGTCACAGGATGTTTCCTGATGGAGATTTACAGAGATATTTGCTGTGACAAGGGAAATCAGAGAACCAGGAATTTGTGGAGAGATCATGATTCAGGCATTGTGTGGGACAGTCTCATAGCTCTGTTATCTATGAACTCTGTACTAAAGTTCATAGAGCTAATCTTTGTTTTAATTATGTTGGTTTCCTGCCTCCCTTAGAGTTTGTGAATTTGGTTCAAGTACTGTTTCTGTGTGTTTTTTTTAAAGGATGGATTGCTTTATAAATTTAAACTTACTTTTAGAATGCCCGTTGGTTATTTTTCTTGCCTTAAAATAAATCAAACTGCCTAATTTTAAGAGGATCTACATCTTGTCTCTGTCATTGCTTCTATGTTCTCCAGGCCTATAGAGAAGGATTTAGGTGGAAATGTTTTAGGATTCTTTTTTCTTTATAATGTTTTGAAAATACACAAGTTAACTTCTGAGAAAATGTAGCCTGAAGCTTAATTCTTGACCCGTACATTTTGAATATTTAAAATCAGACTAATAAGAAAATAAAAGAGTCGATATTCTCAAGGAGTTAATTTTACTCATATGACAAGAGTTGATGGTTTGTAGGCTTTACAACATTTCATTAGGGGAATTTTATGAGGGAAGCCAGGTGGAACATATACATATTTTATCCTAAGCTGGCAAAGTGGATCCCTCAATAGAGTTTGTTTATATGTACTGGTTAACTTGAATGCTTACCTTGAGGGGAAGCAGTAGGCAAATGATTTTATTTTCTGGGTTATTAGACCAAGAAAGAGGCAGAAAATAACTTTTATTACAGAGCAATCTTTGTCTTTGCAGCCTCATTTTACATCATGATGAGAAACTCTTGAAAGGGAGGTGCTATAAAATGACTGCTTCTTTGATAACCTAGCCACGGCCCCCCCCCTCCACCTGGGAGTGAGGCACATTGCTTAAGATACTGATATTCCAGTGCACTTTGGGAGTGTGAGTTCTATTCTTTGCATCTCTTATGACCCACAGAATGGTATTACTAATACTTGTAAGATGTTGATAGAGATGATCGAGAGAAAGTAAAATGCCATACATATGTTTTGTTTTGTTTCAGTTTTACTTTCATAACTGATTCAAATTGTCCTTCACCTCCCGGGAATCTTGAATCAATTGATTTTTGTATGTGTGCTCTCTTTGAAATTGGTTATATATTCGATGGTTTTAGGTTTTTTTTTTTTAATTTTTTTAATGTTTATTTTTGAGAAAAAGAAAGAGACAAAGCCTATGGGGGAAGGGACAGAGAGAGACACACACACAGAATCTGAAGCAGGCTCCAGGCTCTGAGCTGTCAGTGCAGAACCCAAAGCGGGGCTTCAATCTGTGAACCACAAGATCATGACCTGAGCCAGAGTCAGATGCTTAACTGACTAAGCCACCCAGGAGCCCCTGAAATCGGCTATATATTGTCATGCTCAGTTTTGACAATATTAAAGTGCTGAATGATTTCTGTACTCACATCACCAAAAGAGTTTTGATAGTAACTGCCACTAGTTAGCGCTGTACTGAAGAGGAACTTGAGAAGACCGGAGTCCTCCCTCTTTCCAGTTCTGTACTTTCCATACTGGTATTTCCATGCCATGCCACACACTCAATACCAGCTTGATATTTTGTTTTTCTAAACAGTTTGACCTTTGTCCCCTGTTCTTAAACTCCTACATTTACTTTTCTGCCCTTTTGCTTAAGTTTTTATAGTTGGACTTGTTTTAACACGGGAACACTGAGTAGATAAGAGTGTTCTTCTAGATATTTTCTATGTCACTATAGGTCATTAAATGAAAAATCCCTTTGTGTATCCAGAAGAATAGGAATATTTTTTGTAATTTCATAATTAGCATCTATTTTAAAAGGTTTTTATATTCTCCACCTGCAACGTTTGGCAAAGTTTATATATGCGTACAGGTTTAGGTACCAGAAGAGATAATCTACCAGAGGGAGTCCTATTATCTTGTGGTTTGAAAGGCAAGTTCAACTGTACAGAATCACAGGCAGGAAGAGATAGTACACAAATATGCCAGTCATATTTTGATATCACAGTCTTGTATTGACACTTCCATCAAAATGTAGGGAATCCAGCATTAATCTTGAGGGATAAGTTCCTGTAAGTATTTTGCAGAGCAAAAGTTTTCTTTTGTATTTATAGACCATTCTAGGCCACAAAAGCACCAAGAAGAAAATGGACCAAATGGTTAGGGCTCTGTACCTCCTCCCAAAATACCTGCCCTTGATCTGAGGTATAATTTTCTCATCTGATAAGATTGACCCAAAATATGGCTCAAAAATGACCTCTCTGTCTGCTCTCCTATTAAGAAATAATAGTGTGTGCTCATGTTACTTCTCTTCTCATGACTTGTTTGTCGGTTTCTGGCAACACTAATCAAGTGGTTCTTTACAATAGCCAATCATTTGTTTAGTGGATTCTTCATTTCCACTCATCTAAGGAAGAAAAGTCAAGAAGTCCCACAGAAATACCTCAGAGGAAAAAAACGAAACCAAACAAGATGGCTTAATTCTTGACACTTGTGATTTATTGAGTCTCTTTTCATCTGTCGTGTAAGAAGTATACACACCAGGTTAATTTTTATTTTTGATCTGGTTTCTCTGCAAAGACTCAGACTCCTGCCCTAGAGTTAAATCTAATGGAAACGACACTTGTTGAAAGCAAATGGCATGTTTTTATCTATAGAAACCGTCTTTCTCTCCAACATAAAACAATGTGGATTTCCTACTAGCAGTCTCTGGATAGCTGTTAGAAGTTGGTAGCAATCAAATAAATTAAAAACAACAACAACAACAAAAAGCATTGTATTTATGTGTGGCCCTTCATTATATTATTTAAAATGCCATATGTCCCATTTTAAATTTATTTTGCATATCTAACCATTCAGCCCCACTTGCTAAGACTTTAAAAGGCATAATCTTTAGCATTCTGGTACTACTTGTCAATGTTCATTGTCTGGCGCCTTGTTTGCAATGAAGTGTAACAGTAAGCATTTAAAGCTTTAATGAGTTGAATGTGACTATGCTTGAGTGTCCTGACTGGTTGACATTAAAAATGGAAAGCAGAACAAGAGAAATGTACCAGAATCACCTCAATATATTCTTTTAACCTCGACACTAAGAGAACTTATTTGATAGCCCAGTGAATAACTGACTATATTCCCCTCGTATCATTTCTTAGATGTTATTCAATGTGATCATAGCTTTTTTTCAGACCTCACCTCAATGGCAAAACAGAAGGAGAGAAGATGGTATGTGATAGTGTCATTTCTCTGATCCTCTAGATAGATCGCCTAATAATATTAATGCAAAGTACATGCAAATGCAAATAAGCTGTATTGCTTCTGCATAACAGTAATTAATATGCTGGTAACTCCATAGGGTTTGAATGTTAAGATGGGTCTTTGACAAAAAAGACAACATAGTATAACATTGGAAATAATTATGCTCTCTCTTTTTTAGGATAAGTGATTAGTGTTCAGTTTCAGTACTTATATTTGCTTTATAAAAGCTGTATTGTGCTCATTTTTGTTTTGACATGGAAGGATGCTTTACAAGATCATTTCATTCAATATAGTTTAAGTCACTGACTAGACATCATGATTCACATGCATATTTCCATAAGCATATACTGCAACTCATTGTGCTTAATGACTAAAAGCACTTCTGCAAAATCACCTTGAGACTGAAGTGATGTTCTGCTGAGATGCTTTTCCTACATGACAGATCAACATGGTATCTGATATGATAAAGATACAAGGCCCTTCTTTTCTTTTCCCCCCAAATTTAGAATGAATTAAAGACAACCACTCACCAGAAAACATTCATTTAGGATGCATTTTTGTGATGTTACATGCTAACCAAGGCAAATTTAGACTAATATATAGATCTTAGGTTCATGATTATAATTTTCTCTGCATGTTTAGAAAGATATTTTAAGGTAATGCACTGCCTGAGGAATAATGACATTTACTAATTGCGTGTGTACATACACATGTGAATGCCTTGATGGGGATATCTATTTGTGTGTAGCTTTCTAGAAATGAGTACCAGTGTTAGCTATTTGACATGAGATAGTGCAATTATTAGAAGTGATCTACAGAGAAAAGTCTAATCGCATTGTGTTTCAAAAGCATATCCTAGAGTATTTAGATCAAAAAAGAATTTTCAGTCAATTCATTAACATACCCCAAATGGTTGAATCCTTGTTCCTTCATCTATGATCGGGTTTTGTATAAATGCAGGTATAGTATATATACAGTTTTGGGAAGACAAGTGCCTATAATGGAAAGGGAAATCTCTGATTACCACTGTTGATCTGTGAGAATAAAATAATTTAAAAAATTTTATAAGGCTGACTCAGTTCCTTATTAAAAAGTTATTACTGTAGAACTAGTTAGAAGTACTCTGTTCTGGGGCATCTGGGTGGCTCAGTTGGTTCAGCGTCTGACTCTTGATTTCCAGTCCGGTCATAATCTCACAGTCTGTGGGTTTGAGACCCCGTGTGCCACATCAGGCTCTGCACTGACAGTGCGGAGCCTGCTTTGGATTCTCTCCTTTTCTCTCTGTCTGCCCCTCCCACACTCATTCTCTCGTTCTCTCTCTCTCTCTGTCTCTCAATAAACAAACAAACAAACTTAAAAAAAAAGAAGTATTCTCTCTCGGGTTAATTAGATTAGCAAAGGCTAAAAATTAGTCTGCAAATCTTTACACAAATTCAAGTGGCCACAGTACTTTCCCACTTGTGTTTTTAAATTCTAATTAATTCGGGTGGTTTCTGAATTTCTAGGTTATACAAGATTGGCTTAAAGTTAGCGTTCAGTTATGTTCCAAACTCATTCTCTATGGAAGTCACCATCCTAGATGTTGTGACTACTGAGGAATGAGCAAATAAAAACCAGAAACAACTGTTCCTGCCCAGTCCACCCCCCTGAATTTAAAAATCTAGCAAAGTGAAAAAGACGCATACAAAGCAATGACAAGAAAATAAGGCAGATGACTTTATATCAGGTAACAATTGTTGGGCACAGAGTATATGGAAGAACTTTCCTGGTGTGATTATCCGTAACCCACGTATGCCTGCTATTACTCACTGCTGCTTCAGGTCTTTGGGAAGCTTTCAGTGCCCACTGTGACTCCCACTGCCTCTTCACACATCTTTTCATTTTGAGAGCAAGTTTGGCAGTGGTTTATGTTTGAGACAATACCCGTGCTCAGAGGACACCAATGATTGCAGCTTCCTGTTTGTGTTTTCCTATTACTCCTACCGAAGTGGTATTCGTGCATATTAGGATCTCATGGCACAGGAGGAATGAATCCTTACTCTCGTTGTACAAAAGTTTAATATCAAAAAACATAAATAAGACAGGCTTGTAAAAGACAAGATAACATAGCTTCAGGTCTGAGCCAGATGATCTTTAACTTACCAAAAAAATAAAAGTTAGTTGTACCTACTTAATGTGGGCGTGGGGTGCCTGGGTGGCTCAGTGGGTTAGGCTTCTGATTCTTGATTTCGTTGCAGATCATGATCTCACGGTTCACGGGATTGAGCCCTGAGTTGGGCTCTGCACTGACAGTGTGGAGCCTGCTTGGGATTCTCTCTCTACCTCTCTGTCTGTCCACCCCTGCTTGTGCACTCTCTCGCTCTCTCTCTCAAAATAAATAAACTTAAAAAAAAAAAAAAGAGAGAAAGAATGTGAGCAATTGGCTGGACATAGAGTAGGAATTTCATAAATGTAAGTTCTCTTCTAATTTCTTAGAATGTGGTGTCAGTTATGCTAATCCTAATGTTTATTGAGGAAGGGGCATGTCACTCCATATATAGAGTGTGTGCCTCATTATTATTTTGACTCGAGATGTTAGCTCCTTTCTTCAAGAGTGTTTATTCTGCTGGATTCCCTTTCTTGCCTTCTTCTTTCTTCCCCAGTGCAGTATTTTAAGACTCTCAGACAGTCCTCAGGTAACAATTTCATGTGAAAAACTAACAGTAATGAAGTATCACAGTCTTTCCAGGAAGTTATGAAATCACTAACTTTTACTGACAGATAATGAATTTTCTTTTTATTGTTAGGAAATTGTATGTAGGCAGCACTGGAGAACAAACTCTGCTTTGTATACATTGCCAACTCTTGCTTAATTTAGTTTCACAAACAGTCCCAAACATAGTTTCCCCCCCAAAATATAAAACAGTTCCCACAGCAAAAGTTTTACTAATTTTCAATTTGAACTTGAACATTTCTTTCCCATCCTTCTGTTGACCGAGCTGGTCAGACTAAGCAGCAAGACGGTGATGGGACAAAAGAGAGCACCCAGGGGTCTCTGGCTACTATGTGCTTCCTAAACCAAGACCTATCTCTAGGATTTCCATTTTCTGTCTTCCTACTTGCTTTAGATGAAGATCCTCAAGGCACTGACATTTAAGATATTCTTTCTGTCCTCTGTGAAACAACACCCTAGGGTCTTGATGTACAGCAGTGATGGATGGGGACACTTGGTTATGGAAGTTTGCAGATATCCACCTTGAGCAGTCTCGGCTTCTCAGGCTAGTTCTGGCCCTTACTAGCTGTGCAGCCTTGTATGAGTCAGGCTTTCAGCTTTGTCGTCTTTAAAACGAGGACTACAGTAGTACCTGTCTCATAGGTAAAATACATGCACGTAGTTACCAGAAGAGAACATAGTAAGCGCTATATGAATGATAGCTGCCATTATCATTGCAAGCTAATTAATTGAGATCATTTAAACTACTCAGCAATTAAGTTTCATTGCCGAAAGGCCCTTGAGAAGCAATGCCACACACTATTTGAGAACCGGGAAGGAGAGATCTTTTGTTATATCAGCCACACTGCGTCCCAGGTGACTGCTGGCCTCTCCTTCCTGAGCAAAGGCCACAAGAAGATGGAAAGCTAGGTGTGTATATAAGATCACATCATTTCTAATACTTGAGGATTGATGGTATTTACTGCATTGACTTGGGCGTCCCGAGAAGCAGACACTGAGGTAAAGATTCAAGATTAAGTAGTTTATTTGGGATGTGAAGGAAACACCAGTAGTGGAGTTGTGGGGGTGGGGGATGGGCAAGGAAGAGGACCTCAATCAGCCAAGTACCATGTAGGTGACTGGAGCGCAGTCCCAGTAGGGCAACTCTGTGAAGCAAAAGCAGGACGCACACCTCTGAGTTAGTACGTCCGAGGGGCAAGGAAACTAGGGTATTTATCCATTAACCCCTGACTGTCAGTACTTAGTGGCCACCCATATTGGTTTGTTAGTTTTCCAGCACTCTCGGTTGCTAGCGCGGGACAAGGTAGCTCTGGCCAGCCAAGGAAGTCCTTATAGAAGGAAATGCTGCTCCTGTGTCCCCTGTGGTGGAAAGGAGGAGGGAATATAAATGGGCACCCAAGCACATGTTTTAACTACTTACAGAGTACTATTGGTATGACTTTGGGGAGGTTTTAATGAGATCCCTCTTACACGTATAACCCTGAGGATATAATGGGTTTACGTTGCAATTTGATGTAGAAACATACTTAGTTTTGGTAAACAAAAGCTATAATGCGCCTATGGCATGTTAGACGTCTACACCATCAATCCTTGCACATTTGCTTCTTAATGAGCACACCGCATAGCTACCTCTCTGTTTTGCCCCCCGTGCTTGTTGAGCTCTCTGAAACTTTGGGGGAGCATGACCAGAACTTCACCCTGATTCCCTTTCTTTGCATTCCTTTATCTACCCATCAGAACTACTTTGCATATCAATATGTTATCCATGAACTGCCAGGGCAGGGTTTATTTTAACCTATTATTCTGCTTCACAAAGAATGAAACTTATTATACGAAAACTTAGATAACTACTCTGCTACCTGATCTGCTTAGTAGCGCATTCACTTGCAGATTCTGCCAGCTTTTGTCTTTTTCTTACATTGCTGATAATTGTTACTCTTCTGACATGTTCCATGTACACCTCAGTCTTAATAACGAAGGGGGAAAAGCAACACAGAAATATTCATACCTGGTGCTTCATTTTATGTGGGCTCCCTGAAGGGACAGGCTTGTGACTGTGCCTACATTCCTAGGAAATTAATGTTCCTTCTTCAGACTCCTGTTTTTCTATTTATAGCCACAGGGCTTCAGTTTTATAAGTGTCCAGAAAGTTCTGAGTAATGCATAGAATTCTACATACACAGCAAATGCAACCTTGGCAAAATGTAATCCCTGGTGAGAGAGGAAAATAGAGAATCAACAATTCGTTGCTTTTATTAGAATAATAAAACTGGAACAGTTTGTGTCTGAAAGTGCTGTAAACCAGATTCTTTTTCATGTAAATTCTATAGCCAGGATATAATGGACACTGTCATGAATTTGGTAAGTAGAAAATTATAATATTTGGAGAAAACTTGACTTCTCCTGGGTACAATGTTTTCCGTTGTTTACTTATTCAAATGTGCCTATTTTTATGGATCCTTGGTGAAGATGTGGGCTTAAGTGAAACAGTTTCATGTGAGCATGAAGAGAATTTGTGTGTCTCTAACAACACATTAAATGAAAATAAGTACAATCATTTTCTAATACCATCTCTCAAGTCTTCCCGTTCATGTTTTTCAAAATATTAAAAATTTGAGAAGAACTCCATGTGGACTCTAGTATATCTAATATTTATTAACGAAGGGCCATTCTATTCAATACACAGAGCCTACTCTTAATTATTGTCTTGACAGCTTGCATGTAATTACACATTTTTGTTGCAACAAAGTTGTATAGAATTAACATCACCATATTAAAGAATATCATAAAACATCTATCTATCTTCAAATGCTACTATATTTGGCTTAAGCAAAATAAGAATGGTGGTGTTGGACTTTGTATTTAATGGGATGGAGCCGGATATAATGTAATGAAATGACCTTGACATACCTATAAATGAACAAACCAAAAGAACAACTCCATTGTTCACAGGAATGAATGCGACTCTTTGAATCTCCATTAGTCCCTGGTTCTATAGCTACACTGTCTGTACTCTGGTAGTTTTTTGAGGAAAGATTAAGGATTCAAAATTGTTTAAACCTGTCTCTCTTTCTCCCTCTCTCTCTTCTTTCCACCCATTGCCATAGTATGGGTAATTCACATTTCTCTTCATTATAGTGTCTTCTAAGGCTTCAGAATCATGTCATTCCTCATGCAGCAACAAAGAGAAAAATATCTCACTTTCAACAAATTTGATTTGAAACTGGCAATTAAATAAGGTAATGCTTAAAAAGTAGACCCTAGAGAAGGACTAAGGTTTGTGACAGCATGGACATTTGCTCTAAACTGTATTCAACATACTCATTATCCCAATCCTAATGAGGCCTTTACATCTTATTTCAGAAGCAGTTTGCTAAGGCAAGTGTGTCATAGAAGAAACTAAGGTTTTTGTTTGTTTTCATATCTTAGACTAGTAGATCAAGTAACACAGAATCTCATTTTTTAACTTTCTTTTTATTTTTTTATATTTATAGGCAAAAATTAAGTTCTGATTTTAATTGATTTAATTTGTATGCTGATATTAATCTTTTAAAAATATGTCTATTAGCCATTTCAAATCTGAGAGTTATAGATCCACATGCTTTACTCGTTTTTCTATTGGTTTTTAAGTATTTTCCATTTTTATTATAAAAATGTTAGACATTGCAAAGGTGGAGAGTATGGTGTAATGCAGACCTTTGCTCCTGTCACCCAATTAATATTTACTTATGGCCAATCTTGTTTCACTTATAATTCCATTCCTTTTCTTTCCAGATCATTGTGAAGCAAATTGTAAATATATTATAGCATCTGTAAATATTTCTGCATGCATTTTTAAAATACATAAGCCCTTGGGGCGCCTAGGTGGTTCAGTTGGTTAAGTGGCTGACTCTTGATTTCAGCTCAGGTCATGATCTCACGGTTCAGGAGATCGAGCCCTGCATCAGACTCTGCACTGTCGGTGTGGAGCCTGTTTGGGATATTCTCTCTCTCTCTCTCTCTCTCTCTCTCTCTCTCTCTCTCTCTCTTTCTCTCTCTCTCTCTCTCTCAAAATAAATACATAAACATTTTTTATAAAAGCCCTTAAAAATAGCCCAATGCCAACATTAAAACTTAATACTCCATTACTATCATTAAATGTTCAGTATTCATAATTTCTCTCAAAAGTTTCAAACAAGTTTTGGAATCAGGATGTAAATAGTGTGTACACATGTGATTAGATGAAATATCTCTTAAATCTTGTTTGATTTATAGGTCATCTCTTCATCTCTTCCCCTGCACCGAACTATTTTCTTTTAAATATATACAAAAGAAACCAAGTTACTTGTCCTATAGATTTTGCTACAGTATGAATTTTGTTATAGCATCCCCATGGTGTCATTTTATATGCTCCTAAGACCCTATGATCCTTGTGAATTGATACATAAAGTTTGAGGTTGGGAAAGATTACTTTGTAAGTAGTGGAATGCACTTCCATCAAGAGGGATGTAATGTTTGGTTTGTCTCACTTCTCTTTGTATGTGATGCACCAACCTTTGAGGATTATTGTCAGGATCTACTAATCCATTAGGAATGGCAAAATGGTGATATTCTAATTCTGTTATTCCTTTCTCATTTATTAGACAGGATAATTGTGTAAAAATAAACTACCACTTTTCAAGTGTTCAGTGACCCTGTAACACAGTTTATGTAAAAGGCAGGATACATGTTTAAGTCTTTTGTTTTATAGTCAAATGCAGTAATTTTGGAAAGGGCACCAGTAAAGTTCTTTTCGTTATGTTTTGTTGTATCTTGCTTTGAAGATCATTACGAATTCATGGAAATAAATATATTTGCTGTGTTTTCACCCACTGAAGTTATATCTTTTACTGACACTTAAATTGTGTCACTTGAGGAGCCCCTTGGAAACCTCTTCATATGGGTTCCTGAGTCATTCTCTTGGTCTGCTCTGGCTCCCATAACAAATACCATAGATTGGGTGGCTTAAACAACAAATTTATTTCTCACAGTTCTAGAGGCTGGAAGCTCTGAGATCTGGATGCTGGCATGGCTGGCTTCTGGTAAGAGCCCTCTTTCTGGCTTGCAGAAGATCATCTTTCTTGGTACATTTTCACATGGAGAAAGAGAGAAAAAAATACAAGCTCTCTGGTGTTTTTTTCTCTGAGAACACTCATCTCATCACGAAGGCCCCACCCTCAGAATCTTAGCTGAAACTAATTATCTCCCAAATACCCCAACTCCAACTACCATCACACTGGGGGTGAGGGCTCCAACTTAGGAATTTTGAGAGGACACAGTTCAGTCCATGGCAGTCTTTTTGACACAATCCTGCTGTTCTTGGTTTCTTTGCTTCCAGGTCGGGCAAGATATGCTGAACTGATTTTATACTTTTCCTAATTTGGCCTTAGAGTCAGCTAATTTTTCAAAGATCTCTGTTTTGTTCTTTTTTGTTTTGTTGTTTTGTTATTAAGTGGGAAATGGTAATTAAAACACAAAATCTGGGCACTGAATGTGCTCACTGCTTTTGGTTTGGTCATTGTTTTAATGGGCAGAAACAGGATTTTTTTTTCCCCAAGATAAAATACATCATGATTTCATAAACACATTTCCACTTCAAATTCAGGACTATTTGTGTGTGTGTGCGTGTGTTTAACCTCACTGAGCTTGTGTCTATATCCCTTTTCTAAAAATCTTGGCTTTTATTTATTTTTATTTTTTGTTTGTTTATTATTTTTGACAGACAGAATCAGAGTGTGAGTGAGGGAGGAGCAGAGAGAGAGGGAGACACAGAATCTGAAGCAGGCTCTAAGCTCTGAGCTGTCAGCACAGAGCCCCACGCAGGCCTTAAACCCATGAGCCGCAAGATCATGACTGAGCCAAAGTCTGACGCTTAACCGGCTGAGCCACCCAGGTGTCCCTAAAAATTTTAGTTTTTAAGGACATTATCAGCTTCTTTCTCTTTTGCAAAATGAATATTAGAATAACAACAAAATCTTACTACCCACAGTATGATACTGAAAGTTTAAAATATTTTTGCAGTCCTTTGTTTATTTCCCTTAAGGTATATCCCAATTGAGATTTGTAGCAAGATTACTGTCTATTCAAATCAGTTTGTATGGATCTTCTCTGTGTGCTTATGACACTAACTGTATCCTCCTTGGGTTTGTTTATTTTACTTTCATTTGTGTGTGTGTGTGTGTGTGTGTGTGACGGCTTTATTTAATTTTTATGATAATTATGTAAAATGATAATATGGTTCCAAAGTAAAATTTATAAAACACAGTATATTCAAATAAGTCTTATTTGTATCCCTTTCCTCTCCACCCCTTCCTTCCTTGCATACATAAATATATTTTTAAATTACAGCTTATCCTTTATTTTTTTTATTATAGGCAAAAATAATGTGTGTGTATTTCCACTCCATCCCCATTTTTGTAAAAGACAAATGATAGCATAGTATTCATAGTTGTCTCCATCTAGCTTTCTTCACATAACAATATGTCCTGGCACTCCCTTTACAATAGCACATGTAAACACCCCCCATTCATTTTTGTCAGATGCATAGATTTCCATTTTGTGAATATATCACAGTTTCATAAGTAAGTTCAAAATAGATGGACAATTGACTTGTTTCCAGCTGTTTGTTATGAAAATACTGCTCTAAGGAAGAGCCTTTAGCATACACAAAGAATTTTTCTGTAAGTGACTTTTGATTCCGATGCACCGCCAGTTCCTAACGGCTAAACTTCAGAATGTGCAAAGATGGAGATAAAAATAACCGATAAGTAACCCAAAGGTGATTACCTTGGGGTAATCACTGAATAAAGGTTAATCACTATGAACCTCTTTCCTTCCAGTTTTCGTTCTGTTTGCACAAACCCGCAACCCTAAAAGCAGAGATTGTTGTAAAGATGTAGACTCCTGTAGCCTCCTTTCAGCTAGCATTGTGGTTTAAGTATTACCTGTTTTCAAAAACATTCTCAATGAACATCATCTTGATGCTTGCATAATGTTGTCAGATTATAATTAACAACTTCTCTATACTGTATAGACACATTATGCTTTCTGACACATATTGATACACTGCCAATAAGGAAAGGTGTTGTGATTTGTAATGTAAACAGCACTCCATGTATGCCGATGCTATCCATGCACGAGACCTCCTTCTGATGACAATTTGGTGGATCTGGGGCAGGACTTGAGACTCTGCATTCCTGACAGATGCCCAAGTGAGCCATTGCTGCTGGTGCCTGCATAGTACAGCTCTTCAAAAAGCACTTATGTAAGGGGTGATCATGGCCCAGTATTGTATTTTACTTCCTGTGAGATCGAACAAGGGGGCTGGACTTAGCATGAGTACTTACATGCTACACACCGGACCAGGTGGCCTCTGGATATCCTCTCTCCCCTCTGAGCCCTTTGATCCAAGGGACAGTTTTTTCTAACATTTCAGTATCTGCCCTTAGGTCTATTTTAGGTGGGTTACAGTTAAACTTCAAAATGTAGAGGATCCTTGTTGTGATAAGCTAGGGAGTAATATCTCAGTGAAGGCAGCAATGGTAAGGGCTTCTTCCTCATTTTACCCCATGTGCTGTTGAATCAACACCAAACTGTGGTGTGTTTGAAGCTCTTCTAGTGATGTAGGTCATGTGAAAGACCTGATGAGGCTCCAGAATTTCCCTGGAATATATGTTGCCTTCATCCTTTGCAGGGCTCATGTACCCATTTTTTTTTCATTATGCAGATACTTGGTTGGCTGGCTCTAAGAGTATAGTGATGAATAGCAAATTATACCTGTTTTCAAGGGTCTTAGAGTTTAGGAGGTTAGACAGGGAAGATAATTATAATTATAGAACTTCAGGTGTGGTAAATACTATAGTAAGTTACAAGTAGGCACAGAGGAAGGAATCATAATACAATATTTTAGGACTGTGTTCCAGGAAAATTGAAGACAAAGGTATAAATTAGCCAAGGGAAAAAAGAAAGGGGGTTCTGGAAGGAGGGAATATTCTGCAGGAAGATTTAGAGATTCAAAAGAGAAAGAAGAAAAACAAAAAGGCAAACTGAGGAACTGTAAGTAATCTGTCCTGAGGACACAGGGAGAGGTCATGAGTTGTGTGTGTGAGTGTGTGTGTGTGTGTGTGTGTGTGTGTGTGTGTGCTGGGGATAGGGACCATTTTACTGTAGAGAAGGGTGAAGAAGTTAGATACGTAGGTCATGATCTCACTGTTCGTGAGTTCAAGCCCCACATCAGGCTCTGTGCTGACAGCTCAGAGCCTGGAGCCTACCTCAGATTCTGTGTCTCCTTCTCTCTCTGCCCCTCCCCGGATTGCGCCCGCTCGCTTCCTCTCTCTCTCTCTCTCTCTCTCTCTCCCTCTCTCTCTCTCTCTCTCTCTCTCTCAAAAATAAATATGAAAAAAAGTTTATTTTAAGTTAAAATTTTAAGTAGGGAATGTCACCCCCCTAAAAACAAAAACCAAACAACCTAAAACCCCACTTACTGTAACTCAAGAGAATGAATTGCTCAGTAACACACCTGAAGGTTGACAAGACTGATGTAGCCCCCAGGGAGGCTAATAATGACTCATGTTTATGAGTGTGTAGGTGCTAGATTTAACTCTCAAACCACTCCTTTAGGTGTATGTCTTTATTATAATCGTCCTCATTTACACTTACCAACACTAGGGCAAAAGCATGGTTGAACTACACTTCTGCAGCCTAGAACTTGGCAGTTGTAGAAACACAACCTGAACTCCGGTAGTTTGCTTCCAGCATCCATTTCGGGCTGTACCGCCTTCCTCACGGAAAGGCACAATGCGTCTATATTTCTCTCCTGGGCACACCGATACAATGAAAAGTTCTATATATGCCAATACATTCCTGGAACATACAGACGTATTTTATTTTATTTTATTTTATTTTATTTTATTTTATTTTATTTTATTTTATTATTTTATTTATTTTATACATTGAAACAGAGGCAAAAATTAAGTGAATATTTAAAATGTATACAGACCTTTCAGAATAAGATTGGGCATCTGGAATCTTGACTCTCAGTCTGATAACTCTAACCTAATAAGGTGAGTTTTTACCAATTGTGTAGTGATTGACTTGCTAGAAATGGAATAATGAAGAACACTTTGCTATAACATGGCGCTTGCTACCAGAGCAGAACTGTAAGGCAGCCACTTGTGTGAATATTCTGGGCTCTACAGAAATATTAGCATACTTCCTACACATAACGCTTTCCAGGTTATGTCAGATGCACCTCTTAAATTACATGTCTTAAGAAGTGTCTGGCATCTTTTCTCCTCAAAATGTTTGCTATATATGGTGTTTTTTACACTTTCACCCACCTTTGTGTTGAGTCCTTGTCCCCTACTGAATTAAAAGAACATGTGTGGATATTTCTAAAATGGCAATAATAATGCCTCTTGTACAGGATTATTTTGAGAGAACACATATGAAGTGATTGGCACCTGGTCAGCATTCAACCAATTTTAGATCAGTAAATTTTGTTTTCTTCCTTGGCACCATAGTTGCATTATCATTATTTAGAAGTTCTGAGATTACTTTCCAAATTGTTGTGTTGGTTACAAGCTTTCTGATTGATACAATAAAAAATGTTAGATCCGAGTGGAGAAATGGGATTTTTGACAGGATTAAAAAAAAAAAAAAAACATTCCAGTCTACTCTGTCTGTACCCAATAGTTCGCAGAGTTTACCCATAAAGATGAATTTTTGTTTTTATAGAAGAGGCCAACAGGACATTCATTAGCTATGATCATTGCTTGACAGTGTTAGAGCTTAATTCCAAATGTGTAAAGTTAGAAAGACCCTTGTCACATGACGACTGGCTATATTAAAAGGTGACCCTATGGTTTTCCAAGGGGACATGCTTCTTGGTGTCAGTTCCCTTGTGTTTGTTACTACACAGTGGGTTTCAGCCAGAAAGGGGCTAATTGACCCACCTAATGAAGAAATAGCTTCTTCAGTCATGTCCAGAGTGAATGGCAATCCCAATACACTGGAGGGTAAGGAGTTGAAAGACTTCCTAGCACCTGGATTCATGCATGTCTCATTTAAATCTAGTATTTTGCATGAAGCTTAAAAAGTAATTTTCATGCAAAAACAAGTAAATGAGGTAAGTCCCCCCACTTTTCCTTTGGATCAGGACACAGTCCTTAAAAGTGGCATATTATGCAAATAAAGTTCGTATTAGTCTCCCTTTCTGCTCTTGTAACATGACAAATCACATTTTGTAGGAGCTCTTCTTTTTCTTTGAGGCCAGAGAAGTCCCTCCAGAGTATAATAGAGCCTTTAAGTACAGCCCTTAAGCACAAAGAGTGAAACCGTGAAATTTCACATGGTAATTATTTAAAAATGGGACTTAGGGGCACCTGGGTGGCTCAGTCGGTTAAGTGCCCGACTTCTGCTCAGGTCATGATCTCACAGTTCGTGAGTTCGAGCCTCGCATTGGACTCTGTGCTGACAGCTCAGAGCCTGGAGCCTGCTTTGCATTCTGTGTCTCTGTCTCCCTCTGCCCCTCCCCTGCTCATACTCTGTCTCTCTCTCTCTCTCTCTGAAAAATAAATAAACATTAAAAAAATAATTAAAAAATAAAATAAATAAAAATGGGATTTAATTAATGCAAAAATTTACCAGAGTTTAATTTTTCTTGTTGTGAATAATTAGAGTTCATTTGTTTTACCCTTTACATTTTCTTCAGTCATTAACCTACATGGAATCAAACCTAAGCCAACCTTAATTCACAGAGAAGTATAATCACATCACAAGGTTATGGTGAGGACGGAGATTCAGGTATTAGTGTTACTATTCAGATTTGAGAATTAGGATGATTCTCACTGCACACAGTTTATGTTACTATTCATGGAAGGAATTATGCTAATTTCAGGTTTGTTTACTGCCTGAAAACAAGAGAATAAGGGGTACTGGCTGAGTTTTCCCTCATTCTTCAACAAAGCAGCAGGTGGACCAGCACGGGCTCTACATTCCCTTCCGTGACTGTCATTCACATCAAGCCGGTTCTAGCAATTGTCAGCCATTGAAGCTCCAAGGACATGATGTCACCCGCTGAAGCCTTCCAGTCTGTTGTGACAGAATAATTGGTCCCTGGTACAATGGAAGCATATGCTGTTGATTGCAAGAATTCTGCCACTTGATGTCAGGAAGAGAAATCATAAACACTTACTAATCCACAGTATGCCTAAAATTGTCATGAAAACCCCTCTCACAGAGACTTTCATCCTGACATTTATAATTACTTGCTTTCTATAGCATAACCCCAATATTCTGTTTTTCGGCATCCATACTTACGGTTCCCCCACCTCTAGTAAAGTCTCTGAAAAGACCGAAGTATCTATCCTGATTTGCTGTGTTCTGGAAGAAGTGCTGTGATATTGTCATGACATTAACCAAGAGTGACACATAATAAAGACTTCCAGGTCTGAGCAGGCTCAGTTGCCACGCCTCATTGTTTATCCCACAGGCAGCACTGGGGTGAAGGGGAGCTGTCTCCAAAAGACATCTCCATGGATGTCTGAGTGAAGCTTAGATTCAGGATCTGGCAGAGCTCACACAGTATGAAAACACGTACCCCACTACACCACTCTCCCACCAGAGACTCTTCATGCAGAACAACCAGTGACATCTTGAAACCCTTCCAGATCTTCAGGGATGGAGCCATGAATGGAAAGAACGCTCACAAAGTCAGTCACCATCATTTAAATATTCTGTATCTAACAGAGAGATGCTTTAGCAACACCAACGCAGCTCATGTATTTTTCCCTAAAAGCTTTATGTATAGGACATTTTTGTTATTGCTTTTCCATATCATCCTAAGAACAGAAGACGGTGATAGGAAAACTGAAATCCCAGAGTTACCTCGTATCTATTTTCTTGGATCAGATAGCTTGCCACTTATCTGTTCTTGAAAGAATTCTGAGACCTCGGAGAGGGCACCATTGCATCTCTGTGAGATGGCAAATAAATGGTGAGAGGCATGTTGCATAAAACTCAAGTAAGGCATATTGTAGGAATTGTCTCTTCCTTCATATGGTTAAAGCATCCAGGAGACATGAAAGAATTGCTTAGAATTAATGTCTTTCATGAAAGGTAGCCTTTTCGCATCTGGAAAATGTTGTTCTGTATTAATGTTTCTGTTCACAAATAACCATAAAATATAACGTTTTATCACAGATACTTGAAACAAATTATGGCAATGCCTGCAGTTTCTCTTTTAAAGATTACTATTGTGAGAAATCAAGAAAGCTGTGTGAAATAAGCCAGAGTTAACTATTGTGCCCAGGTAGATTTTGCTGATTGAGTTAATAAACAAGTTCATCCTCATAGCTAAAACATTTAGATGTAATATCAGGGATTAATAATGACATTTTCCATATTTTTTTTTATTTTTTAATATATGAAATTTACTGTCAAATTGGTTTCCATACAATACCCAGTGCTCATCCCAAAAGGTGCCCTCCTCAATACCCATCACCCACCCTGCCCTCCCTCCCACCCCCCATCAACCCTCAGTTTGTTCTCAGTTTTTAACAGTCTCTTATGCTTTGGCTCTCTCCCACTCTAACCTCTTTTTTTTTTTTCCCTTCCCCTCCCCCATGGGTTTCTGTTAAGTTTCTCAGGATCCACATAAGAGTGAAACCATATGGTATCTGTCTTTCTCTGTATGGCTTATTTCACTTAGCATCACACTCTCCAGTTCCATCCACGTTGCTACAAAAGGCCATATTTCATTTTTTCTCATTGCCACGTAGTATTCCATTGTGTATATAAACCACAATTTCTTTATCCATTCATCAGTTGATGGACATTTAGGCTCTTTCCATAATTTGGCTCTTGTTGAGAGTGCTGCTATAAACATTGGGTTACAAGTGCCCCTATGCATCAGTACTCCTGTATCCCTTGGATAAATTCCTAGCAGTGCTATTGCTGGGTCATAGGGTAGGTCTATTTTTAATTTTCTGAGGAACCTCCACACTGCTTTCCAGAACGGCTGCACCAGTTTGCATTCCCACCAACAGTGCAAGAGGGTTCCCGTCTCTCCACATCCTCTCCAGCATCTATCGTCTCCTGATTTCTTCATTTTGGCCACTCTGACTGGCGTGAGGTGGTATCTCAGTGTGGTTTTGATTTGTATTTCCCTGATAAGGAGCGACGTTGAACATCTTTTCATGTGCCTGTTGGCCATCTGGATGTCTTCTTTAGAGAAGTGTCTATTCATGTTTTCTGCCCATTTCTTCACTGGGTTATTTGTTTTTCGGGTGTGGAGTTTGATGAGCTCTTTATAGATTTTGGATACTAGCCCTTTGTCCGATGTGTCATTTGCAAATATCTTTTCCCATTCCGTTGGTTGCCTTTTAGTTTTGTTGGTTGTTTCCTTTGCTGTGCAGAAGCTTTTTATCTTCATAAGGTCCCAGTAATTCACTTTTGCTTTTAATTCCCTTGCCTTTGGGGATGTGCCGAGTAAGAGATTGCTACGGCTGAGGTCAGAGAGGTCTTTTCCTGCTTTCTCCTCTAAGGTTTTGATGGTTTCCTGTCTCACATTCAGGTCCTTTATCCATTTTGAGTTTATTTTTGTGAATGGTGTGAGAAAGTGGTCTAGTTTCAACCTTCTGCATGTTGCTGTGCAGTTCTCCCAGCACCATTTGTTAAAGAGACAGTCTTTTTTCCATTGGATGTTCTTTCCTGCTTTGTCAAAGATGAGTTGGCCATACGTTTGTGGGTCTAGTTCTGGGGTTTCTATTCTATTCCATTGGTCTATGTGTCTGTTTTTATGCCAATACCATGCTGTCTTGATGATGACAGCTTTGTAGTAGAGGCTAAAGTCTGGGATTGTGATGCCTCCTGCTTTGGTCTTCTTCTTCAAAATTACTTTGGCTATTCGGGGCCTTTTGTGGTTCCGTATGAATTTTAGGATTGCTTGTTCTAGTTTCGAGAAGAATGCTGGTGCAATTTTGATTGGGACTGCATTGAATATGTAGATAGCTTTGGGTAGTATTGACATTTTGACAATATTTATTCTTCCAATCCATGAGCAGGGAATGTCTTTTCATTTCTTTATATCTTCTTCAATTACCTGCATCAGCTTTCTATAGTTTTCAGCATACAGATCTTTTACATCTTTGGTTAGATTTATTCCTAGGTATTTTATGCTTCTTGGTGCAATTGTGAATGGGATCAGTTTCTTTCTTTGTCTTTCTGTTGCTTCATTGTTAGTGTATAAGAAGGCAACTGATTTCTGTACATTGATTTTGTATCCTGCAACTTTGCTGAATTCATGTATCAGTTCTAGCAGACTTTTGGTGGAGTCTATCGGATTTTCCATGTATAATATCATGTCATCTGCAAAAAGCGAAAGCTTGACTTCATCTTTGCCAATTTTGATGCCTTTGATTTCCTTTTGTTGTCTGATTGCTGATGCTAGAACTTCCAGCACTATATTAAACAACAGCGGTGAGAGTGGGCATCCCTGTCGTGTTCCTGATCTCAGGGAAAAAGCTCTCAGTTTTTCCCTGTTGAGGATGATGTTAGCTGTGGGCTTTTCATAAATGGCTTTTATGATCTTTAAGTATGTTCCTTCTATCCCGACTTTCTCAAGGGTTTTTATTAAGAAAGGGTGCTGGATTTTGTCAAAGGCCTTTTCTGCATCGATTGACAGAATCATATGGTTCTTCTCTTTTCTTTTGTTAATGTGATGTATCACGTTGATCGATTTGCGAATGTTGAACCAGCCCTGCATCCCAGGAATGAATCCCACTTGATCATGGTGAATAATTCTTTTTATATGCTGTTGAATTCGATTTGCTAGTATCTTATTGAGAATTTTTGCATCCATATTCATCAGAGATATTGGCCTGTAGTTCTCTTTTTTTACTAGGTCTCTGTCTGGCTTAGGAATCAAAGTAATACTGGCTTCATAGAATGAGTCTGGAAGTTTTCCTTCCCTTTCTATTTCTTGGAATAGCTTGAGAAGGATAGGTATTATCTCTGCTTTAAACGTCTGGTAGAACTCCCCTGGGAAGCCATCTGGTCCTGGACTCTTATTTGTTGGGAGATTTTTGATAACCGATTCAATTTCTTCGCTGGTTATGGGTCTGTTCAAGCTTTCTATTTCCTCCTGATTGAGTTTTGGAAGAGTGTGGGTGTTTAGGAATTTGTCCATTTCTTCAAGGTTGTCCAATTTGTTGGCATATAATTTTTCATAGTATTCCCTGATAATTGTTTGTATCTCTGAGGGATTGGTTGTAATCATTCCATTTTCATTCATGATTTTATCTATTTGGGTCATCTCCCTTTTCTTTTTGAGAAGCCTGGCTAGAGGTTTGTCAATTTTGTTTATTTTTTCAAAAAACCAACTCTTGGTTTCGTTGATCTGCTCTACAGTTTTTTTAGATTCTATATTGTTTATTTCTGCTCTGATCTTTATGATTTCTCTTCTTCTGCTGGGTTTAGGCTGCCTTTGCTGTTCTGCTTCTATTTCCTTTAGGTGTGCTGTTAGATTTTGTATTTGGGATTTTTCTTGTTTCTTGAGATAGGCCTGGATTGCAATGTATTTTCCTCTCAGGACTGCCTTCGCTGCGTCCCAAAGCGTTTGGATTGTTGTATTTTCATTTTCGTTTGTTTCCATATATTTTTTAATTTCTTCTCTAATTGCCTGGTTGACCCACTCATTCGTTAGTAGGGTGTTCTTTAACCTCCATGCTTTTGGAGGTTTTCCAGACTTTTTCCTGTGGTTGATTTCAAGCTTCATAGCATTGTGGTCTGAAAGTATGCATGGTATAATTTCAATTCTCGTAAACTTATGAAGGGCTGTTTTGTGACCCAGTATATGATCTATCTTGGAGAATGTTCCATGTGCACTCGAGAAGAAAGTATATTCTGTTGCTTTGGGATGCAGAGTTCTAAATATATCTGTCAAGTCCATCTGATCCAATGTATCATTCAGGGCCCTTGTTTCTTTATTGACCGTGTGTCTAGATGATCTATCCATTTCTGTAAGTGGGGTGTTAAAGTCCCCTGCAATGACCACATTCTTATCAATAAGGTTGCTTATGTTTATGAGTAATTGTTTTATATATCTGGGGGCTCCGGTATTCGGCGCATAGACATTTATAATTGTTAGCTCTTCCTGATGGATAGACCCTGTAATTATTATATAATGCCCTTCTTCATCTCTTGTTACAGCCTTTAATTTAAAGTCTAGTTTGTCTGATAGAAGTATGGCTACTCCAGCTTTCTTTTGGCTTCCAGTAGCATGATAAATAGTTCTCCATCCCCTCAGTCTCAATCTAAAGGTGTCTTCAGATCTAAAATGAGTCTCTTGTAGACAGCAAATAGATGGGTCTTGTTTTTTTATCCATTCTGATACCCTATGTCTTTTGGTTGGCGCATTTAATCCATTTACATTCAGTGTTATTATAGAAAGATATGGGTTTAGAGTCATTGTGAAGTCTGTATGTTTTATGCTTGTAGTGATGTCTCTGGTACTTTGTCTCACAGGATCCCCCTTAGGGTCTCTTGTAGGGCTGGTTTCGTGGTGACAAATTCCTTCAGTTTTTGTTTGTTTGGGAAGACCTTTATCTCTCCTATTCTAAATGACAGACTTGCTGGATAAAGGATTCTCGGCTGCATATTTTTCCTGTTTAGCACACTGAAGATATCGTGCCAAGCCTTTCTGGCCTGCCAAGTTTCAAAGGAGAGATCAGTCACGAGTCTTATAGGTCTCCCTTTATATGTGAGGGCACGTTTATCCCTTGCTGCTTTCAGAATTTTCTCTTTATCCTTGCATTTTGCCAGTTTCACTATGATATGTCATGCAGAAGATCGATTCAAGTTACGTCTGAAGGGAGTTCTCTGTGCCTCTTGGATTTCAATGCCTTTTTCCTTCCCCAGTTCAGGGAAGTTCTCAGCTATAATTTCTTCAAGTACCCCTTCAGCACCTTTCTCTCTCTCTTCCTCCTCTGGGATACCAATTATGCGTATATTATTTCTTTTTAGTGTATCACTTAGTTCTCTAATTTTCCCCTCATACTCCTGGATTTTTTTATCTCTCTTTCTTTCAGCTTCCTCTTTCTCCATAACTTTATCTTCTAGTTCACCTATTCTCTCCTCTGCCTCTTCAGTCCGAGCCGTCGTGGTTTCCATTTTGTTTTGCATTTCGTTTAAAGCGTTTTTCAGCTCCTCGTGACTGTTCCTTAGTCCCTTGATCTCTGTGGCAAGAGATTCTCTGCTGTCCTGTATATTGTTTTCAAGCCCAGCAATTAATTTTATGACTATTATTCTAAATTCACTTTCTGTTATATTATTGAAATCCTTTTTGATCAGTTCATTAGCTGTTGTTATTTCCTGGAGATTCTTCTGAGGGGAATTCTTCCGTTTGGTCATTTTGGATAGTCCCCGGAGTGGTGAGGACCCCAGGGCACTTCCCCCGAGCTGTGGTGTATAACTGGAGTTGGTGGGCGGGGCCGCAGTCCGACCTGATGTCTTCCCCCAGCCCACCGCTGGGGCCACAGTCAGACTGGTGTGTGCCTTCTCTTCCCCTCTCCTAGGGGCGGGATTCACTGTGGGGTGGCGTGGCCCGTCTGGGCTACTTGCACACTGCCAGGCTTGTGGTGCTGGGGATCTGGCGTATTAGCTGGGGTGGGTAGGCAAGGTGCCCGGGGGCGGGAGGGGCAGGCTTAGCTCGCTCCCCCTAGGTGATCCACTTCAGGAGGGGCCCCGTGGCAGCGGGAGGGAGTCAGATCCGCTGCCGGAGGTTTGGCTCTGCAGAAGCACAGAGTTGGGTGTTTGCGCGAGGGAGCAAGTTCCCTGGCAGGGACCGGTTCCCTTTGGGATTTTGGCTGGGGGATGGGCGGGGGAGATGGCGCTGGCGAGCGCCTTTGTTCCCCGCCAAGCTGAGCTCTGCCGTCCGGGGGCTCAGCAGCTCTCCCTCCCTTTGTCCTCCAGCCTTCCCGCTTTCCGAGCAGAGCTGTTAGCTTCTGACCTCCCAGACGCTAAGTCGCGCTTGCTGTCGGAACCCAGTCCGTCCGGCCCCTCCGCTTCTGCCGGCCAGACTCGGGGGCTCCGCTTGGCCGGCGAGCCGCCCCTCCGCCCCGGCTCCCTCCCGCCGGTCCGTGGAGCGCGCACCGCCTCGCCGCCCTTCCTCCCCTCTTCCGTGGGCCTCTCGTCTGCGCTCGGCTCCGGAGACTCCGTTCTGCTAATCCTCTGGCGGTTTTCTGGGTTCTTTAGGCAGGTGTAGGTGGAATCTAAGTGATCGGCAGGACGCGCGGTGAGCCCAGCGTCCTCCTAAGCCGCCATCTTCCGGCAATGAATCCTCCATATTTTTTTTAAATCAAAGGTCTTTTCCTAATTTTAATTTTTAATCAGGTCTTTCCTGGACCTGTTCGCTTTAGAAATACAGTCCAGTGTTAAAATGGCTTTTCATAAGTATAACAATGAGCTAATTATCGCTGTCTTCAACATAAAAACAAAAGAAACATCTAACAAGAAAAACCTGTAAATTGGTATTTTGGGGGGAAAAAAAGCTGACTTTTTCCCCTATTTTTTCCCATATGAAAAAGTATCCCTTGATTTTTCTTTGTCTATTCTTCAGACTCACGTAACGCCAAACTAGACACAATTCGTGTTTACAGAAATCAAAGACACTTTTCTGGTCCCCTGCCATTTCTCTCCGCATTGGGACAATTTCTTACTGTGTTTCTTGCCAAACAGGGGGAGCAATGGAAAGCTGTCAAGTGCCAGTAAGCGCATTTGAGAGAGGACAGGTCAAGGTTTTTCATTTTAGAAATCCTACAAAATACAGAACAGCTTAGAGCCATATGCTGTGATGCTTCCAGGACACTTTTATTGTGGTGTGTGTTATTGTTAAGTTCCATTGAACATCCAGTGATTGGCCCAGCCTGTGGGATGGCCCTCTAGTGTGACAGTGTCAGACGTTCCTGGTGGCAGGCTTGATATGGGCTGATTGCTCCTTCCATTCAGAGAGCATCATGCCTTTTACAGTAAAGGGAAGAACAAAGCCCCTCCTGACTGACAGCAACGTATGCTGCTTTTGTTTTTAATTCTTTAACACCTGACAGTCTTAGATGGTACTTTATACAAGGAGGTCAATTTCCAAAGCGCCCTTTCTTTAGAATTCAAGAGGCGAGAGGATAAATTGAATATGACCTTCGGTAGTGATTATCTCTTCTTTTCATTTAGATATCAAATGGAAAGTTTGGAAGCCTGCTGATTATGTTATTGAATAGTCACTGACCTAAGTCTTGAGACATAAAAGTAGCCACTACTTCGGAGGCATGGCTAGTTTGAGTTCTAAATGTAGGCAAGAATATTAAGAATTTACTCAAATTGTTGACTGCAACAGGTGTTCTAGTAGAGAAGAATAAAATAATAAGTAGGGTAATCCCTACAGAGTTGCAATCAGATTTTATGGGAAATAAATAACTTTCCTTGCTAATGCAATAAAAGCTGTGCAAATTTAATTTCTTGTTCATCGTCATTATCTAGATTTGATATTCCCACTGAGATGTCAAGGGAAGTCTCAGGGGATTGGGATGATTCTAGCAGTAACCACCGTTGCATCAGTGATGGGATGGGCTGGATACACGCCACTCACCTCTCATGAGAAGCTAAGAATTATGGGTGGGATCCCCTACACTTGTTTCTTCTAAATTTATCAGCAATCATAATAAGAGAGCTAACTAACCTTGGAGGTATGTAAGGATATGATGACACCGGACATGCCACCCAAATGCCCCTTTAGTGAAGAACTTACTGCACCAACCACTGGGAGTGCTGTTGATAGATAACCTTCAGGTGTCAGCTCCGGTGCAGGGGGCTACTTGGCCCGAGGTCATGCCTTTCTTGGGGTGGACCACCACCAAAGGCTGATCAGTATTGTGGTGTTAATGCCTGACCGCCGTGGCCCAAATCAGAACAACTAAGGGCTATTTTAGCTCTGGAGCTCCCACGGGGCCAACTGAGGTAAGGCATGCATCATGGCTCAATTTCTCCTTCTGTCCACTCGGGCCTCGTTGCATTCCCTTTTCCAGGTAACAATCCCAGAGCCTTTCCTTAACACACAAGATGCTTTCTGCACTCCATGTCAGGGTCAGCTTCCCTAGGGATCCAAGATGCAGCCAACATGCAGCTAGACACATCCAGGATTCTTTACTGGATTATTTGCAGTTACAATGGCCAGTGATCTTACAGGACTGTAATCCTGTTTTGTGTTTGATAAGTCTTGTTAGCAATGCAGCCAACTTCACAGCTAATATTAAAAAGATAGAAAGGTTATGTGAATGAGTTGAAGGAAGGGCCCCAAGCCTGTATCTTTACATCTGCAATCAGTTGTCAGCTCTTACACAATTGGGGAAAATCAAAAGACTATATTCTGTGTAGGGAGATGTATGTTGCCTTTAGCGTATGCACAAGTTTTGTTGTTGTTCAATTTTTGTTTTTATTTTATACAGTATTTTTTAATATAATTATTGTGTGTGAGAGAGAGAGGAGAGAAGAGAGAAGAGAGAGAGAGAGATTGCAAGCAGGCTCTGCACTGTCAGTGTGGAACCTGACACGGGCCTCGAACCCATGAACGGTGGGATCATGACTTGAACTGAAATCTAGATTCAGATGCTTAATCGACTGAGCCACCCAAGCGCCCCATACTTTATACAGTTTTAGAGTTATGTGCATAGTCCTATGAATTTTTTCCTTAAAAAAAAACTTCTACCCTTTTGATTTAAGATTTTAAAGAATTATTGCCTTCATTATCAGTACTCACTGATGCTGCCAATTCAATTATCTGCAATGGAGGGCAGTGGTGGCCAAGAAAAACTAAAACAATGAATTATCCAGCATCATTTATGTTTTTTCCTAAGTACTTTTTTCCTACATTTGAATACAAATGCCTCATGTAATGCACATTTAAAAATATAACTTTTAAATAAACTGCCTGTGGATAATTGAAAAGAAGACTATATTTACATTTGATTCTTTCTCTAAGAAAGCTGTAATCATATATAATCATCAAGATAAAATAGTATCTTCCATAAAAGTCATATTTTTGGTATTTTATCAGTCACAAAGAAGACTGAAAAGCAGTCAAGTGAATGTGGAGTCAATTGAGTGAAGGGAGAGTTAAAAGACACTTGGGGGAAAATGAGTTGCCATTTCTCACATTGCATTTATAATTTCCTTAGCAATTGCGAGTAAAATAGAAGAGGATGATTCATGTGAGAAATTGACATTACCTATTCCAACTTGTTTGTTACATGTATGAAAATTTTCAACGAAGCAATTTTGATTTTAAAAGCTTACCCATTTGCTATTGGAAGTTTTATTTCTTTGCCTTTTCAGACTTAGGAATAAAAAGGACTCAGACTTTATGAATTTACTTGGACTTTTCTCTTTTCTCATTGAAGGGAGATATTCATTAGGGAAGCTAAATTTAAACATTCTCTTTCTGCCTTAGTCGGTAGTAAATAATGGTATCTTCGTGATAGTAAGAGCTACGTTTCATTGCATGTATCTTTTTTTCCTTCCTTCCTTCCTTCCTTCCTTCCTTCCTTCCTTCCTTCCTTCCTTCCTTCCTTCCCTCCCTCCTTCCTTCCTTTTGAGAGCACGTATGTGTGCCAGCAGGGGAGGGGCAGAAAGAGAGGCGGAGAGAAAATCCCAAGCAGGCTCCACGTGGTCAATGCAGAGTCCGACCAGGGCCATGAGATCATGACCTGAGCTGATATCAAGAGCCGGCACTTAACCTACTGTGCTACCCGGACACCCCACATATATTTTTTGGCCAGGCCCTATACTAGTGATTCAAATATATTTTCTCCTTGTTTCTCCAGAAGTCTTGTGAAGAAGTTCACGTTAAACCTATGAGAAGCTAAGGCTCAGAAAATCTAAGTAAGTCACCAAAGGTCACACAGTAGAAAGTAGTGTACCTACAATTCAAGGTCAGGCAACCTGCCTCTGACATCTGTACTCTTTTCAAAATGCTGAGCAGTAGTGGATGGCTGTTCTGTGTCATCAAAAGGAATAAAATTCAGCTTCAAGTGACAATGTAGTGTGTTAGCTCTTCATGCAGTTTAACTTCCATCCTAGGCACATCACTGTTTTTTGGTTTTTTGGGGTCTTTTTGGAACCTCTGAAACTGAGTTTAAGGAGTTACTGTTCTCCTTGGAGATTTCTAAGTAGTATCAGGCTGCCCCCTTCATATTTTTTATTACTTGGCTGTGAATGTAATGATATGCCTTATGGGAATGCTTCCATTTCTCTATTTTTCAACGTGAAGGATTGTTTATATAATAGCCATTATAATATATGCTAAGGGAAATTACTTCATTCATCAAAAAATAGTTGAGAACCTACTAGGTGTTAGACACTGTGCCAGGCATTGAATATAAAATAGTAAAGAAAACAGACATTGTATCTATTTTCATGGTGTTTATTTTCTTGTGGGAAGAGAGGCAAGCAATATGAGTTCTAGGGAATGATTTATTATAATTTGCTTTAATGAATTTATCCATGAGCTGCTAACCTTCTTAACCTGAGGACATTCTGAAATAAAAGGGATTTACTTCTTCTAAAGAAAACATTTTTCCTTATCTCTGCCTTGAAAATAATAAAATGCTATTTAAAAAAATGCATGGGTCAACATAAAGTGGTATCTAAAAAAGCAGGATTTGAGGCATGCATTTGCCTATTAACATGACCCAGAAGAACTTTCCATTGTTATAAGTAGCAGTGATTATTATATGTGCTTTATATGGTTCTTAAAGTGTTCTAAAACATGTAAATGATTATTTTCTTTTTTTTATTTCCAATCTTTTTTTTCCCCAAAATGTTGTATTCAGTATGTTTAACCCAATTGATACAGCTAAATACACAAAGATGTTAAGCCCTAAGCTTTTCCATGACCGTTCCCAAATATTGGGTCATTCTTCTCAACACATTAGCTCGGATAGCAGCCAGTTCCACAAAGAACTAATCCTCATTATAACCCTGTCCAAAGCTTAGTGTCATCTTCCTATTTATTGGAGCTGGATTAGATTCATGACCCCCACCTCTACCAATTTAACATGTAATTTTGGCCAATTGTTGAACACATCACTTAGACTTTCCTGGAAATGATTTTCTCCACATTTGTTGGCACTCTAAGCAGTCCTGAATATATTTGGGAAGAGACTTTCGATGTTTTGTGTCTGTGGATTTGGCCTGAATGTGGATAACTGGGTTGCATTCCTGGTTTTGAAGGAGCCTGAAGCATGGCCCAAGAGGTTGCCTGATGAATACAGTCATGGAATTTGGAACTGGACGAGACCTTAGAGACCACCTAATCCAACCATTTCAAGCAGATGCAGAAACTCCAGAGCCAAAAGGGGTCAAATGACTAACCCAGGGTCTCAGAATGAGCTGGAGGCAAAAGCCAGGCTGGAATCCAGTTCTGTCCTCCAAGGGTCACCCTCTTCCCATGGCTCCGTACAAGGCTCTAACCTCTGGCGTGCCTCACTCTTAGTCTAATAAATAGGATGGATGATTGTAAACTTTGGAAAGGTTTAAATTGAGGATCGGGGCGCCTGGGTGGCTCCGTTGGTTGAGTGTCAGACTTCAGCTCAGGTCATGATCTCACAGTTTGTGAGTTTGAGCCCCGCCTCTGGCTCTGTGCTGACAGCTCAGTGCCTAGAGCCTGCTTTGGATTCTGCGTCCCCTTTTCTCTGCCCCTCTCCCACTTGTGCTCTGTCTCTCTCTGTCTCTCAAAAATAAATAAATGTAAAAAAAAATTTTTAATGAGGATTAACTATTGCCTTTTGTGATTGTGTGGCTCAACCCTAGTAAGGAAAGTAATCAGGCAAACCAAGTGTATTATTTATCAATGCAAAAGTAAATACTAGCATAACTACTAAAGGAGTAAAAAATTCCTCTATCTTTGGGTGGCTTGTGAATAAGAACACTATATTCTTGCTGTTCCTTTTCTCCTCTGTATGTGCTTAACTATGATACAATATTTTTTCCCTCACAGTAAAGCCTACAGCTTAGAGGATCAGAAACTTCCCCCTTAATTTGTTTTTTGTGGCTCATTATCTAGGAGAAGGCTATTTTCTGTTTTTTACAAAGGGAGATTTAAAGTCATCCCTAACTTTTTTATGATGGTGTGATTTTGGCAACAGTGAAACTTATAACCTTCCTCGTGACAGATTGCTATTACAACTATCTATTAGATAATACTGAGTATTGAGCTTTTATTAAATATTGTGATTCAAGCAAATCCCCTTGTACCACAGATTACATATTTTTCTGGTAAAATCTGTAGAAAAGTTATCAATTGCATGGCATTTCTTCTTCCCGTCTCTTTCATTAATGTTCACATCCAGGCCTTGGTAGAATCTTTTCACCCTCTCCTGGCTCAGGTGTCTGCCTACTGACCCCATATAAGTGTTATTAAAACCCTTAAGAGATATTATAATAAGGTCCTTCACACTGAAGAGAAATATAAGATGTACTGTGCCATTCTCCTAGGCTCCCTGGTATATCAGTCCTAGAGTGAAAAAAGAGACTGATGCAAACCTACAGGCAGCCTAGTCCCTAGAGGACTTGTTTTTCCCTGATTCTGTGAGTATACCACATACTTAGATAGCCACATCGTATGCTGCCTCCTCTCGAGAGGAGACTAACTCTGCAAAAGAGATGTATACCATCGAGAAAGTGACAATAATCATCATACTTGTATCTTGTTTAGATTTCTGACATAGGAAAATTCTCTAGTCCTTGCCCCTCCACTTCACTTTCTCTTTAAATCTGCTAGAGGGGTGCGCAGGCAGCTAAGTCAGTTAAGTTTCCAGCTCTTGATTTCAGCTTCCATCATGGTCTCACAGTTCACAAGATCAAGCCCGAGTCAGGGCTCTGCACTGACTGCAGGGAGTCTGCTTGGGAATCAATCAATCAATCTCTCTCTCTCTCTCTCTCTCTCTCTCTCTCTCTCTCTTTCGTTCTCTCTCTAAGTAAACAAACAAACAAACAAACAAACAAATCAAATGCTAGGAAAAAAACATGAGAAAGGGCTCCCTCCCCTAATGCATGCTCACACACCGTATCCTTGCTTCCTCTAAGCATGTACACTGTCTTTAGAGCAGTGAAACCAGCTCCAAAACTTTGCTAAAAATCAATTCTTTTTTTCAAAAAATATTTATTGAGCACCTACTATGTGTCAAGATCTTTTATAGGAGCCAGGGCCACATATATATATATATGTGATATATATGTGTATATATATATATACATATATATATATGTATATGAGGCTTATACTATCCTAGGAGAGAAAGATAACAAAATAAGAAAAATATGGTAAGAAAAATGTGGTAAACAAAAAACAAAAATATGTTCTAGAGGAAAATATGGCATGTAAAGGGAGTGAGGTAAAGATATCTGTGTGCAATTCTAAATAAAATACTAAGGGATGGCCTCTCTGAGGTGACATTTTTACAAAGATCTGAAGGAAGTGAAGGAGGGAGCCAGGCAATGCTCTGGGAGCAAGATGATTCTAAGCAGAGGAAACCTCAAGTGTAGAAGTCCTAAGGCAGAAAAATTCCTTGAGTGTTTAAGGAATATCAGGGAAGCCTGAATGGCTAGAGTAGAGTGAGTGAGAGGCAGAAGAAATGGTAGACTAGGGCTTCTAGGTCATTTTATGGACATTTGCTTTTATTCTGAGATGGAAACCCTTGAGATTTTGAGCAGAGAATTTATATGACCGAATGTACAGTTTAGCAAGGATTACTCAATCTATGGAACTGCTGAGTTGAGATTAACTATATAGGTGGGCAAGGGTGGAGGCAGGGAGACCAGTTAGGAGGTGATTGTAATAACCCGGCACAGAGACCGCAGTGGACTGGACCAGTGGGCAGCAGTAAAGGTGGGAAGAAGACGTTGAATTCTGAATGATTTTGAAAGTAGAATTAATAGGGGTCAGTGATGGAATGCAAAAGATAAAAGAAGGAAGAGTCAAGGATAACTTCCAAGTTTTGTCACCTGAGCCTTGGAAGAGTTAGCATTACAAAGTGAGGAGGGCTGGGAAGCAGTGAGCTGGGGCAGGAGTGAGTTGTATGTCTCAAGCCTGTGAGACATCCAAATGGAAATGTTCAGTAGGTGGCTGGGGATAGGAGTCTAGAGATGAAAGGAAAGGACAGGAGTGGAGGTGGACTTTGGGTTGGATTTTAAACTCATGAGATTTGGTAAGATAACCTTGGTAGGGATACCACGTGGGGGAGGGAACACAAGGTATAGCTGAGAATGGATATTCAGCTCTCTTCTTCCTAGAAGCACAAAGATGAAGTGTATTTAGCAGGTTACTTTATCTTACTTTTTTTTCCATTCAACATGTCAGGTAGGATTAGGTCATAGAAAGTAATTTTAGGTATTTTGGCACGCACATGCACGCACACATGCACACAAGCACTCAGGTAATAGCTCTGAAGAAATGGGGGCAGCATTGAATAGGCTCTTTTTTGAAACTTAGCCCATGATAAATATAGCAGAAGTTATAGCCTTAAGGCAAATCTTTCTTCCTTGGGCTAGGTTTGTTTATTTAGGTAGGTGTTCTGTATATTTTCTATGTTAGAAAATACAAGGGGATCTTGTGTCATTTCATCAGATAGATAATAGCGAATTGTTTTAATCTTTTTTTTTTTGGAAAACAATTAAAAGTCATAACTTCTTGAAGATAATTCCATTCTTCCGTGTCCCTCACCCCCACCCACACTACATCTGCCCAATTAGTGGTTTTGTTTGAAATGCTGGTTTTCAAGAGCATTTTCCAGAAGGTGATTTCCCTGTCCTTTGTGAATTGTAAAATAATGGCCTCCGGTCAAGCATTTATTTCTTTAAGGAAACTGTGTGAAATCCAGGGGCTGGGTGAGCTGCCCATATATGTCAAACACTGTGCTCACGGGTATTTCATAAATGTCCTCACCTGTCTCACCCAGCAGCTCCGTGATATTGGTAGAATGAGCTTCATTTATGGCTGAGACAGATGAAATTCAGAGAGACTGGGCAACTGGTCAAGTAGTAAACTGAGCGTTTCTAACTCAACTCCCCTGTTTTCTCTGTAGGCCATACTGTGTTTCCTCGCAGCTCTACTTTCCACACTTTTCCAAAATTTCTACCTATAGCATAAGCCGTGTAGATCATCCTAAAACTATGCGTCTTCCTGCTGTTACTTTGCTGAAATCAGTGCTCATTGTCTTCCAATCATGTGACTAAGACACATTTCTGTACTGCGCTGTGATGGCACCATCTTCCCTTGGAGAAGCCCCTTGTACATTCTGTGTGCAAATTCCTTACTCATCATTGCCTGCTGAGTGGCGGTTTCTGTCACCGGCCTTTGTTTTACAGACTTGTTAACTGAGAAGCGAAAAACCAGTCTCAAGGTCAAAGGTAAAACCATGATCTCAGCTCTCTAGTAACAAATCATTTCTTTTGCAGGTATACTACCTGCTGGGGCATTGTAAGTGTTCGATGAAGGAACTGTTCAATTTACTGCATCGGACGCCTTATCCTATTTGTGCTTGTTTCTTCGATGTAGGCTCATTTCCCCTGCACAAATCCCAAACCAGTCTGAATACCCTTTGATGCTTTTTCATCTTTTGTTCTGGCTTATAATTCCTATGAAGTAAAATAAATGCATCCATATACTACTTACTTACATACATACATACATACATACATACATACATAAAAATAAGGATCTTGAAATATAATGTTTGAATTTCAATGGCTCTAAGAACAGAAGTCTTAAGTGCCCCTCAAATTCAGCAAATAGGTTGCCAAAGATTAGAAAGATGGGTCATGCTGATAGAGTAGACGTGTGAGGAAATGAAACTTGAATACAGTTGGCAGAGGTATAAATTGATACAAACTTGGGGGGATTACCTAAAACATATTAAATCTGTATTCCCTTTAATTATTCGACTTCTGGAAGCGTATCCTCTAGACATCCTCACACAGCTACGAGAATAAAGATATCCGGACGGAGATAACTGGGTCAACATATTTGATTATTGCATTGTTCTTGAAAAGCAAAGGAGTCATCCATGGCTTTCTGAAAACAAACAACAGAGAAATTCAGTTCTGAATTTATATTAAGTTTGTTATTTTGGTAATGTGACAAATCTTATCCTTTCTATATTAAAAAATTCGAAACCATAGATAAGTAAGAAAGAAGGAAAAAGCAAGTGTGTTATTGATGCCCCCTCTCAGAGATAACCATTATTAAAAAGTTGATGTTTTCTTCTGGTTCTTTTCTGTGCAAATGTGTGATGTGCCAACACATTTTTTTTTTGTTTTTTGCCTGCTTTCCCCATATAACTTTATGACATTGATATTTTCTTTTATCAAAGCTTTCTGTGAAAATCATTTTTAATAACCACAAGCTCCTCCATTTTATGGAAATATAGTAAATTAAGCTTTCCCATTTTGTAGGATATTTAGGGTTTTTTTCTAGTTTTGCTTTTAAGTACTATTCTGTGATGGTAGCAGGCCAAAAAAGTAGGTATGTGTTTCCTTTTCATTAATTTCTTTGTTCCACATGTCCTAGTAGCTTCTGGTTTGCTGAAGTTTTGTTAATAAAATATGGATCGGTATCTCCTAATCTGTTTCTCTCATGGCAAGTCATGTTTATGGCTGGTATAGTAAGCCAAGAAGTGATTATCAATATATGTGTATCTCACGCATATAATTTTTTTTCTTTTCATTTCAGCCATAGCACTTGATTTTAAGGCACATGTTTTTGGATATTTTGAGCTGGCACAAGTTATGTGATTGGTGGTAATCTGCTATCGGTCTAGAGCTTTGACTCCAGAGTCCCAGGTCTTGTTTGAATCTTAACTCTGGTCACGGTGTGATTTTAGATCTGTCCTTTACCCACACATAGTGTCCATTTTTTCATCTTTAAAGTAGTGATGACAATAATACCCACTGTGACTGCTAAATATAAGTGTTAGAGATAATGCAAGGCATGGTGCTCAACACAAAGGAAGAGCTTAATAGAGTGTAGTCATCCTTAGTATTGTTACTCAGTGCACATCATTCACACTGTTCTTTTGATATTATAGTTGTGGTTTAGTTTGGTTTTTGACATAGGCTTGTTCACTTCCAGTCAATATTCTTTTCCTTTGTCATGCATTGTACGAAGCTTACGCCTTCATTTCTGTAAGAATCACATTCTCACTTCTCCTTTGTCTTCTGCCCTCCTCCCCACCCCATGTATTCCTCAAATGTGAATTTTAAATTACTAGCATTAAAATGAAAATTATGACAAAATCATGAGATCCAGCTTTTGGGATCTATCTGGGTTGGTGTCTTTTAAATTAGAACTACTACATGGCTGATTTTTGAAAAATATTTTCATATTTCTGGAGAAGTTAGCACCATTCTTGAATGTGTATGGTAATGAGGCCATTGACCCATTAAGACTACACAAAAATGTGGGGCTTGAACTGTTACAGTGCTCTCACTCACCTCATGAACAATAACCTTGAGAATTGGTAATTCTAGTGCAGACTTCAAAAGTGAAGGAAGAGAGGCAGAAAAATGATTTCACTGCATGGCAAATTGATAATAACCTGATTAGATCTCTTCATTATACACTGTCTTTTCAGGATCCTTGATTTTGAAATTTGGCATAGACACTTTGTATTTTTCAGGGCAAAAAATTCATAAAAATGATGAAGAACTACTCTTTCTGAAGGAACCCATTGTCGTTACCACTCAGATTCTCTTGGGAAAGGAAAGCCACAGAGGGACAGTCAAAAATGACAGCTCTTAGTATATAATTTTATATGCACTGGATTTTGTTATCTGTCTTTTGTACAGGCCCCTTCCTGATGTTTTCCATTTTTCCCTTTTTCTTAAGTTTAGCAAAATAGCATCCAATGTAAAATAATAGTAATCATAATGCTACAGAAATGTCAATGTGAGCCCCTTATAAATTTACCCATGGAGACCAACATCATTTTTCTAGATAAGTCTCCTCATCTTTCCCCGTGCATAGACATGCATTTGTCTGTATGCTTGTGTCTGTAACATATCTGTGTTATGTGCACTTTAAAAAAATATTTTTAAGTTTATTTATTTATTTTGAGAGACACAGAGACAGTGTGAGTGGGGAAGGGACAGAGAAAGGGAGAGAGTGAGAGAGAGAGAGAGAGAGAGGGAGAAAGAGAGGGACAGAGAATCCCAAGCAGGCTCCAGGCAGCCAGTGCAGAGCCCGACACAGGGCTTGAACTCATGAAACCATGAGATCATGACCTGAACCAAAGGGAAGAGTCTGATATTCAACCGACTGAGCCTCCCAAATGCCCCTGTATTATATACACTTTAAACATAGCATTAGTTTCCTTCCTCCTGAGCAGATTCTGAGACAAGGATTTCATTAGTTTACTTGGGAAGTGATCCAGAAAATAGAAGTAAAGGAATGAAGAATATGAGTTGGAGATGGGAGAAAAGTCCAAAAGGGATGTTCTAATAAACAGACTTTGGTGATTGGAGCTCATTTTCGCTGGAGAACTCTGAGGAACCATGTAGAATGCACATCAGATGAGGAGGCTGAAGCTTTTATTGTTCAACTTCCATACCCCATTGGTTGGAATTTGTCCCCAGGCTGTGAACTACCCTGCACCTTGGGCTATGCCTATGTGCACTGAGCAGCCTTCTGCAGCTTTGGAAAAGGCAGAGTGGCAAGACCCTCAGCACCTGCTTGTCATGGGACTGGCAGTGGTGCCTGTGAACGTCCAGGTGGATGTGTTGTAGTCAGATGGGCCGAGGGGATGTGCTGTGGAGCCCTATGACCATAGAGCATCACCTACAATCCTGCCCTGCATACTGTTCTTTAGCTAGCTTTGTTAAAAAAAAATCAGCAAGGTACCTTGGATACATTTCCAAGTCGGTTCATGCCCACGGTACTTTGTTATTTTCAATGGCACTTTTCTCACTGAATATTAGAGTAGGCTAGATGGATCATTTGAGTGAGAACAATGCCAGTATTTGTCTTCATTTTACTGTGTGAATCTAGAGGTTTGCTAAATAATCCTCCCTAAATCCAAGAGTGATTTAACTTCTATAACAGTGCCTCTCAAACTCTTATGTACACATGAATCACCTGCAGATCTTGTTAAAATACAGATCTGCTTTAGCAGGTCGGGGGTAGCACCTGACTTTCTCCATTTCTAACCACCAACGGTTGCTGATGCACAAGCCATGCTTTGACTACAAGGTTCCACAACTAAATAATTTGAAGGGAACTTGTGCATTGTGAAAATATTCCTTATAAGAGTCTGGAAAATTTTCATAAAGACAGACATATTCAATCAGCAGCTGGGAGAATCTAATTTCCAGCTCCAGACTTGATTTGGGAGCTTGGGCAAGTCTTCTCTGTCCTCCGAGAAAATCTTGGGCACGGATATCATTCAGATGCCTTGGATTCTAAAGTAATATTTTATGATCGGATGTGTGCATTCCTTTGCTTGCAAGGAAAATATGTTTCGTGCCTTCTTAGTTCTATAAATGTGCTTGGCCATGCTAGTCTATAAAATTGGATTTAGGAGATTCCAGGTTTCTTGGGTGTTTATATTTGTACACCATCACTACTCTTGAAACTAAGTAGATATCTAAACTTAAAGTATCCAAGAGAGTTCTAGATTTCTTTCTTCAGATTTGGCTCTCCATGTCTTCTTCCACAACAAATAGTAATTTTGCGGGTGAAGATGCAAATCTCAAAACCCTGAGATAATCCTTGAATCTTCCTTTTTCATATTCCTCATATTGCAGCCATGCAGAAGTATATAGAATTGACCTTAAAAACAGATTTTGTTTAAACCACCTACTTTACCATCATCTCCACTGCTGTGTCCATAATCACTCTCCTGATCTATTGCAAAAGCTTCCCACCTAATGGGAACCCTACCCTATTTCGTAGTTCTCCATTTTCTTCCAGATTTATTTTTTCAACAAATCAGGTCATGTTTTCCCCACCCCACTCCCACCTTACCTTCTTCAGTGCTTTCCCACTACACATAAGAACATGATCCCAGCTCCCATCATGCAGCTCGGCATGGCCTACAGTGCCCAACTGATGGCCCCAACATACCTTCACATTGTCCTTTCATGCCTCTACCTACTCAGTGTGTCCCATCCACTGGCCTGTTTCCTTGACCTCATGAAGAGGAAGCTCTTTCCTGCCTGAGGAACTTGGCTTTTCCACCTGCCTGGAAAATGTTTTGAATTCTATGGATTTTGTAATGTTTTCCTTTCAGTTAATTTGAAATTCATCAATCCTTTCTCTGTGTAAATCTGATCATATTTAACCATTGTCAGTCATAATCTGGCGCTTTTTAAAATGCTCACAATAAGATGGAAATGGGAAAAAAAAACATAAAAGGAAGCTGTGATTTCTGTTCTCTTGCCCATTTTCTACCTGTCTTCTTTGATTTCTGATTTGCTGTATGCTAAATAAGGTAGTTTTCACAGAATAGCTAATAAATTAAATACCTTTACCTGTAAATAGGTACATTTTTATTTAGTGCTTTCTTTAATATAGGCTTCTAAAATTGATGGTTACATGCCTCCTCAAGTGCTTAATTTTATTTTGTTTCTCATTTACTTGAGAAGAAAATATAGCCAGGCAACCAGTGAATGTGTATGGTAGCTTAAGAGGAGGAGAAGATATAGATATTAACATCTATAATACTAACATCTATAAAGTGTCCTTGTAACCCACACCCTCACCTTAACTCTATGGTAGCAGTATCCTCCTTTTAAATGGTGAGGAGACAAAGGCTTAAGGAAGTGAACTCACTAGTCCAGAACTACACGATGTGTGTATGAATGTATATATATGCTTCCCTGTAGCTAATATGCAAGTAATACATCTGGATCTGAAACCAGATTGGCCACAGAAATCCCTGGTGGTTTTTCTTTGTATTGGCATCTTTCTCAACAAAGTCCATGGAAGTGATTCTTAAGGATTCATGAGTTCCCTATGAGAATTTGCAAACTTGGGGATTTCCATCCTATGGCTCTAAGTTTAAAAGGTTATGAAAGCATATTTGAGATCATCTGGCTGACCAGTTGATGTCACTGCCTGTGTCTGTATTTATGTCTATAATCACATTGTGCCGAAGAGGCCTACTGTCATTGTCTGGGACTGATGAGGAAAGAACCAGGCAGATGTAATCAGTAAATGATGCTTTCAAGCCACATGAAAGCTGTTAGCCTGGCAAGCTAAGCCCAGATGAAGATTTTATAGTAATGCAAATACAAGGAAGTGGTGAAGGATCACAATGTCACATGGCAAAAAGAACATAGACCATGAATTTCAAAAATATTTGATGCGCAGCAGTCAAAAACATATTCACGTTGCAAGCAACATCATCCGTGATACTCAATTAATATTTTAATTAAATTGTATTGGTTATGCAACTTTGCGTTTATGCAATTTTAAAGTGTATTTGGTTTACTAGTTGCATACGAGCTACAAACAGAGGCATTTTTACCTCATTAATTAAGCATTTGCATATATTTGAGTTCTCTTTAATGAAAACAACCAAGTCAAAGCTGGAAGTCTACTGTGTATATTTATATAAAACATATAATATCTACTAACATAGAGTGATAGATATCTAATAATGGTATATATATGTGCATGTATATACACACACGTGTGTTTATGTATACATATTTTTGTGTATATACATACATATTTTATGTATATATACATAATTGTATACATATACATACATATTGTGTATACACACACACACACACACACATATGTGTATATGTATACATTTTTTTTTCTCTTTAGAGGGGTTGATACCAGGATGCTCAACCTTGGCCAGACAGATATTTTCTTTCACAGATAACTCTTTGTTGTAAGCGGCTTTCCTGTATGTTGTGGGATACCAAGAGCAGCCCCCTCACTACGGTTGTGACAAAAAAAAAATGTTTCCAGATATTGCCAAATGTCTCCTGGGGGCAAAATTGCCCTCAGATGCCTCACTAATCTGTGCATCATTCAGATTGAGTGACCACTGACTCACCCCATGTTGTGTGTGAAATTACAAGTTACTCTCAAAATCATTAGTTTCGTGTGTATGAAGGAGGAAATAATCCTGATACTGCATATATAGGCTACATAATGAGGAGAAAATCTGTCAGGGTCTTAGGAAGCATGGTGGTGTTGGAGAAGAATTATGTCTATACTTAAAAGTGAATTCATCTCACTCTCCTTTTATGCACTGTTTTTTTCTAGATTCCTGGGATCTAGTTTGAGTCTCCACCTTTATTGTCTCTGTTCAAACACCCAAGCAGATATATTACTAAAACTCTTAGCAGAGACCATGAGCTAAAAGTATGCTAATGAGCTGGACAAATGGACACTGTCCAAGGTGTATAGTATGGTAATCACCTTGTATCAAGGGACACAGATGCTGAATTCCATGTTTTTTGTTCTTTCTGTCTTGAGGGAGTAAGTCTGAATGCAAGACAAAGAATGTGTGCTGCCTTATGTTTCTTTTATAAGGTGAAGGACTTAAGATGAATATTTATTTTGGGGGGCTTTTAGCTATCAAGAGTAATGGCTTGTTTATTTCATTTTTGCAGTTGTTTTAACTTCTATTTTCAAATAATTTCAAGCTTGCAAAAAGCTGCAGAAGTAGTATCATCTCTTATCCAGATTTTCCATATACTAAACATCTCTCACATTTACTTTTATCATTTTCTCCATAAGTATATACATATTATTCTCATTATTCTAAAATACTTGAGAGTAATTACAGACATCATGCCCCATTATGCATAAATACTTTAACTGTATTTTCTAATAACAAGGGCACGCTTATAGAGTAAAATGATCAAAATCAGGAAATTAACATTGATACACTAAAAAGGTCTAATCAATAGACGTTAGTCAATTCTCACTAATGTCCTTTATAGTAAACACACATTTTACAGGGGTGGGATCCAGGATCAATTGTTACATTTACATACTGTGTCTCTTTAGTGTCTTTAATGTAGAATAGTTCCTTAGTCTTTCCTCGTCTTGACATTTTGAAGATTGCAGACCAGTTATTGTATAGAATGTCCCTCAACTTGGGTCTGTCTGATGTTTTCCAATGGGTAGAGTCCGGGCATGCATTGGTGGAATGAATGCCGCAGTGAATGCCTTCTAGTGCATCATATGAGGAGGCACGTGGTGTTCACTTCTCCCATTTTGGTGATGCTACTTTGATCATTTAAAGTAATGGCTACTAAGTACCTCCATGGAAAAGTTACTATTTTCCCCTTGTAATTAATAAATATTTGGTGGGGGGAGTCTTTGAGATTAGGGGGAAGTTCTTTGAGATTATGTCCATTTCTTCTTTCTCATCAAACTTTCACTCACATCTTTTGCCAAACACTGATCATTGATCATTCTTAGATCAGTCAGTTATTATTACTATGACTGCCGAGTGGTGATTTTGCAATTCCAACATCCCTTCTACATTTATTAGTTTCCATTCTACTTAAAGGATCCCTCATTAGTCATTCACTTATATAAGCAGAGACTCATCGATTCTTATTTTATGAGTTAAATCATTACTAACATTTTGTATATTTATGCTCAAATGCTTTGAATAGAGCGCTAACGAAGGTAAATGATGGCTATAAGCTAACTGCTCTTTTCTCTCCTCTTAATGTAGCATGTTAGCTCATTTTCCAGTCCTATTCAAGTGTTAGGGTAATCCAGCAGGAGCTGCTGTTGTCTCGAAGGCTGGGCACCAGTTCTGCCTCAGTGATTCATTGAAGTGGAGCTGGAGGAGTGCAAGCCACTCTTTCCTAGGAAGCCAGGAGCTTTTTATTGTTCTTAACTGTGCTGAGAATGCCAATGACTCTAAAGCTGGGAAGAAAAGACTCTTAATGAGTTTCAGTATTTTAATGTACTGCAGGTTCCCAATTGTATGAATTTAAGAAGCTTAGCAATTTGGTATCTTCTGAATAATAGCATTTATTTTATACTCTAAATACTCCCAGGGAAGTCTGAATAACATTCCAGCTTCTTTGGTGTAATAGCTTTGGTGGGCTAATTGACTTGAACAGTGGAATTGCTCCCTAAAAAAAAAAAAAAAAAAAAAAAAGAAAGAAAGAAAGAAAGAAAGAAAGAAAGAAAGCCATACGATTTTGATTAATGAGCCTCGTAATAAATCATTAATCTTTTTAGCTCATAAATGATAGGAGCATTGTTCTGTTCACCCTTCCCCACCATGATATATTTCTAGATTCTCTTGCTGATACAGTAGCCACATTTTAAGGATCTCCCCTTCGGTTGGACATACCCACCTCCACATAATTTAATGTCTAGTAAGTTTGCACCTGTGAGGAATGCAGAGGGACAGGTTCTAAATAGTAATAATTGTTCTTTTATATACATGATTTACATTTAGTTAGTGACTGTCCTCTTGCCATGTCCTAAATTTCTTTATTTTTAATTTAATCGTAATTATAGAAAGAATAATGAGTTACTGAGTTTCCCCTACGTAGCTGGCACTGTACTAAATTTTTAGTGTCATGTATCCTTAAATTCTTGGGGTGCCCGTGTGGCTCAGTTGGTTGAGTGTCCAACTCCTGATTTCGGCTCAGCTCATGATCTCAAGATTCGTGAGATCAAGCCTCGCGCCGGGCTCTGCGCTGACACTGTGGAGGCTGCTTGGGATTCTCTCTCTCTTCCCCTCTCTCTCTGCCCCTCCCTTGCTCATGCTGTCTCTCTCTCTCTCTCTCTCTCTCTCTCTCTCTCTCTCATTCTCTCTCTAAAAACAAATAAATAAACTTTAATAGATCAATAAATAAGGAAATATTTGATACTATTTTACCATAAAATAGTAATAATATGAATCCTATCTAACAGCAAATAATTTATATAATATGATAGTAATGTTAATCCCTTGTAGCAATGAATATTATAGTATAGGTGTGCCCCATGCAATATGTGTGAATACTTATACTAAAAAAGTTATTTGTAATTTATCAGAAATTCACCTTTAACAGGGTGTCCTTATTTTATCAGGCCTCCCTAAAATTTCCTAGACATGGTGTTAGCCACGCAAGCACTCTTGCACAGTTCTAAGAGTGACCGCTTGTGTTGTGCTCTGGGGCTGTCATCTACATGGAATACAATGAGAATGGTTGCCCTCGAGTGGAACTCTACATCCCTGGGATCTTTACATCTCAGAGATACATGCGTGTATATTTCACGTGTTCATGTGAGCCTCAGCAAATCTAAGCTGCCACGTCCTAGGCAGAAGATACAAAATGGTTTGCCCTGCTCTCTATTTATATGTGTTGTGGCAGATATTCCAGAAGAAAGTAACAGGATAACATGGTAAACGTATAGCTATGTTCACACCATTACCATGCTTCCGGTTGTTTGAAAGAGGATCATCGTCACTGTCAACAAATAAAGCGACGACTTTTTGTCCCAGAGTTCACAACAGGCTGATATAATAGACATCCCAGAGAACCCATTCAGAGAGGTGGATTGGACTCTGAGAAAACGCCGTGCGATTTGTTTACAATATTGAGTAGTTCTCTATAGTTTGGTTTCCTGTTCTCATTTCTGACTGTCAGGACCCAGAGTACAAAACCATACATATTTGTGATACCGTAATATATTACAATAAAACTATAGAGAGATCTCAATATTGTAATATGTTAATTTAGCATTTTCTCACAGGAGAAACCATCACGTCAGGGCTGATAACGGGCGGTACTGAGCTCGAGTTCATGAGGTGCATGTGGAGGGAGAAGTCAAGGAAAGCCAGGAATCCAATCTGGCCACCTGTTCCAGGACCACAGGTAATTCAAATTCAGTCATAAAGACTCGAGAGGCTCATTTAATCATTCTCTGCTCATCTCAACTCGAGGCTGCTCAATTGATCTAGAAATAAAAGCCTTAAAGAATAGCGCAAATGACCAGCGGTGCAGGCTATCTTAAGCACCTGGCATGGTTTCAGTCAGGCCTCTGTCGAGTTTGTTTTCCAGAATTAAACCCTCCAGCTGAACTTGAGGACATGAACTCCAGTTGCCAATGCTATGCTTGCATTAAATCTGAAATAATTAAGTGCTTCTTTTAAAACATGTGTTCCTTATAGAAACTGTTCTTATTGATTCTTATTTTAGGGAAATTGTCGTTATTGGTGCCTTGGGAGGAAAAACTGATATGCCTCATCCTCCTCCAACTCCATCACCATGGGAAACTGGGGAAGAAACATCACCCTTTCTCTTCTAGTAGAGGAAGAAGGTGATTGAAAACACAGGGTGACCCCCTTCACCACTTAGCAAACAGGACAGGGTTTATTAGCCACCATGTAGGGGTGAAAGCCTACTTCTTGGAAGACCTTCTTTACTTTTTCCTTTGTTCTTTAATGTGTTACCTCAGATGTAGGATTCTGGAGCACTTATCTTAGGGAGAGGCGGTGCCTCTCTCAAAGGCCATGGCTCTGTGAGTAAAGAGTACACAAGTCCTAGTGTGAAGGTCAGAGCTGACCATGTGTCCTTATTGTTTCATAGCAATACAGATTTGACACAGTTAACCCATTGTATTAGAGTTCTTCAGAGAAATAGAACCAATAGGAGAGATACATATTTATAACATATACATATATGTTGTATGTATGTATTTATTATATGGAATCTACTCACATGATTATGGAGGCTGACAAGCCCCAAGATCTACAGTCATCAAGCAGGAGGCTCCAGGAGAGCTGATGGGTATATAGTTCCAGTGTGAAGGCCACCAGGCTTGAGACCTAGGAAGAACCATCATGTCAATTTGAGCCTGAAGGCAGGAAAATTAAATGGTCCTAGCTTGAAGGCCCTCAGATGGGAGGAATACTCTCTGAACTCAGGAGTTCAGTCTTTTTGTTCTGTTCAGGTCTTCAGCTTAGGGGATGAGACCTGCCCACATTAGAAGGCCAGTCTGCTTTACTCAGTCAACGAATTCCAATGTTAAACTCACCCAGAAAACATCCTCACAGATACATCCAGAATAATGTTTGACCAAACCATCTGCACCCCCCGTGGCACAGGGAAGTTGGCATGTGAAATAACCAGGAGATGCATGTATGGTACTGAAGCAAATATGGCCAGAACTGTAGGCTTCCTCCAGGCCTTGTCTAGAGGTGCCACAACTCCAACAGCCATACACCAAACGTGTTGAGAATATTACTAGACAACTTTATACAAAGTTAGTGGTAAACTAGTTCCAAAACCTCTGATGCCTTTAGGCCGGTTGTTTACATGGGAGGCTCTGACTCCTTGCTTCTGTTTCAGGGTGAGAGAAAACAGTTTATGTTATTAACTTTTAAATTGCTACAACATTTAAAATAGACTATTCCATTAAAAAAACAATTTCTCCTTCGTCTCCCCATTGATTTTCCTTTCTATTATAGGGGAGACCCATTGAATTGCAGTATTTATAGGCAATCCTCAGACTTGGTGTCTGAGATCAAGAGTCAGAAAGTACCACTTATGATGTTGTTTATTTGCCTACTAAGCCATGTGACCTTGGTCACCCTTCCCAGATATCAGAACCAGTTTTCTCATTTGTAGAAAGGAGGTGATAACTCTTGCTTGCCTCTCCTACCTCCTGGGATTATTACAAAGGGCCACATGAAATAAAATGACCCTGAACCACTTTGAATACTGTGAAACTCTGCTCTCTGTAAGGTAATATATTATTATTTTCAGTCTGTATGAACATCCCTCCCAACATATTTTTAAAGTATTATATTGTCACATGTTTGCTTTAAAGTTATTTCAAACTTCCTCAGGATATTTCTGGATGTTCTGTCACCCCTGCTTCAGATAATTCATCTTGAGACATGTTTGTGTAATTGTTCAAAAATGACTATAAATAGGTAACACACAGTTTTGTGATTAAAAATAGGACTTGACAGTATACAAAGTAAACAAAAACTAATAACCATAGGGTATTATATTGTGATGGAAAAAAAGGAACATAGTCCCCTAAAACACTGTTACTTAAAGTTTGGTCCACAAAATGGTACTGCTCACAATGAAATAAGTAACAGAAACTGTAAGTCAACATTTAAAACCTTATGTAACAATTTCACATCAATACAACATTTAATTCAAATGTAATTTTGGTCTATCAAATGTAATAATAGAAAGCAGCTTTATTTTGCATACCTTTCAACTTTATTTTATTTTCTGTTAACGTATTTTTATTGTATTTTACAAATATTGCTCCATCACAGATTGAAAATAAAAACAGTCTTCATCCCAGATGGCTTAATAAACATTGTTCTAAAGTCTAAAGTGCTAAAGCTGTTTCCTAAATATTTAAATAGTTTCATCAAGTCTGAGTGTTACCAGATTAAGTTTTGAAGTCTTGTTCTACTAACTACCTTTTTCAGAATCATGTGTATGTAATAGCCATCATGCGTATGCAAAAACAGCTCTAGATACTGTTGGTTTACAAGCTCCTTTGGAGCTTCCAAGGTGTATTCTGAAACTGGTCCCAGTACTCAGAGGATGGGGAGAGATGGAAGGAAAGAGTCAAGTCAGGTAGGTAAGTGGCAGGTTTCATGAGTAAAAGGAACTTGCATACAAGGCTTACCTTGGGCAGTGATGAAATGATTAGATCTCTCTACCCACTTGCCAAATCTGAAAAGTTTATATGAAAGCCTTAACTGGGTTCAATCACGCATACCATCCAGATGGTCTCATCCTCACATCATTATCTCAAGGCTACGTCCTTGGAGCAGCCTCTGGGAGTGGAGAAAGCAAGGGGAATCCACATTCCAAGGACAGGGGAGGGGGTGAGGAGCCTCCAACTGCCCACGTGCAACTAATGGATCAACCAGTGATCACATTTTTTCTTCACGGTGATTTTCCCCAACAGATGTAACCTTTGATCTAGATAAGGGCAACCATTATTATCCTCCATTTGTATTCATTTCCCTTAGCCACCTTGAAATGCTCTGAAACTCTGAAGTTGTCTTACTGTTAAAGAGCCAATGAGTGCCAATAAATCTTATTTTGGCCATTTACATATACAAAAAAATGCAAGAAAAAGGAAGTCATTTCAGGAAAAAATGAATTATTTACATATTCTCAAGTGAAATGACAGGTCTCTGCTTTCATTCATAATGGAGAGGATACTTTGCTGTTTCACAATCTCATGACAAAATTAAATGAATTTAATAATAAATAATAATTTAATTTATTCATTATTAAATAATAATTTAATTTAATAATAAAATCAATTTAATAATAAATCAAGAAATCCTTGCATGAAAAGGTGTAGAAGCAGACCAAAAATGGGGAGTTACTTTTGGTGACCTGGTCAATTCAGTGTAATACGTGTGTGAATTGTAGTCATATACTTTTACAAATGAGTTTACATGGCAGAATATTCATTCTGTGAGTGTGTAAAAAATACTGACCAATGCCATGAACTTTTTTTCTTTTTTGATAGTCTTAATTCTATAGCAAAAGTTAATTGATGAATAAGCAAAAATGAATAAAATAGGGAATTCAGAGGTATTAACTCTTGCCTGTACTAATAATTCCTTTGAACTACAACCTGCTATCTGTTATTCATTGTTTCTTAAGAGAAAAGGCAGAGTCATGAATTGGTAAGGACATCACGCCAGGTAAAAAGGACCAGGGTTCAATTTCTAGCCTGTTGCTAGCTGGGTGGACTTGAGCAAGTTATAACTGCTCCTTTAGCTTTTTTTTTTTTTTTTTTTTTTTTGCCATTTATGAAATGATCAGATTGAAGAATATGTCCCCTAAGGTCAATTCTCGAACTAAATGATCATGCAAATTTAAGTTAAAAAGTTACAAAAAAAATTTTTTTTTGAAGTTGTTTTAGATTGCAATTCTCACCTGAGAATTTTTTTCTGAAAAGTTAAAAGTCAGGTGCTCTTTAGTAGTTCGTAGTGCCAAAGAAGCTTTTGAAAGTTGCCATCAATTTACATAAACCTGATACATAGATAACATTAAAAGTAAAAATAGGAGTGTACGTATTACTCTAAAATTCATTTTATGCGGAAGTTAAATTCTATTGTCAAGTCAACAAATATATTCAAGACTAATACTGAATTTCAAAGGACAGAATTACTTAATAAATAACACTGCCCAACATTATATTCTTTCTGTGAATACAAATTAAGGAGTTAGCCTTGCTGTTTGAATTTGGATTCAGAAAATAGCTTACTGACCACCCCCTTATGAACTAAGCTCTGCGTGATTATCCCACATGATTTTGAGAAGCTTCATTGCATTCTGCACTTGGAGAATTTGGAAATGAAATTGCATCAGGATAAACTAATATGTTCTTGCCTAGAGAAAATGAAAAGGTCTGTACAGTACCCTGGGATAGTGGATTGGCTGGCTGTGGTTATTTAGCCTCATCGATGACAAAGGGGTGCAGAATACTGGGCAAATTCTAACCTATTCATGGGACTACCGTGTGCCCCCTTTGAGAAATTCAGGGTTAATGTCGGAACTCTCAATCTGTGGGACATGTCTCTCTCATGGAACTTAAGCAAATCTAGGTGTGTGGGGTCCAGAAATTGCATCATGAGAAAATTATTCTTTTTGGAATTCTGTCTCAATTTTGACTCTTCCCAGAACAAAAAAATCCATCTGCTGTTAGCATGCTTGTCACTCCTGTCTTAATTACGAATCTCATTTGTAACAGAAAAAGTCAATCACGAGAGTCAATGCCTTTTGCAAACAAACAGCATCTAGCTATAATTTAATAACACTGATTTGTTTCCTGTTCTTACAGTAATTTATTTATGCCAGGTAATACCAGATTTTTAGTTTGGTAGCAACATAAATTACTTTTTAAATGAACTTATTTAAGGCCAAAGGTATGTTGGTTTAAAGAAAGCAAATAAAAAAATGTACATGGCTGCCAAAGATTTCTCAGGTAATATGCAGGTGATTGAGGCTTGGGAAACACTGGGCTAGTGAGAAACACACTGAGCTGGAAGATAGGAAACCGGTTGCTAAATCTAATTCCAACCCTGTCACTAATTATCAGATTGTCCTTGGGCAAGATGATGAATCTTCATGGCTCCGTTTCTTCATTATCCAATGAATATAATGATATTTGCCAAGCTACCTTTGGAGTGATGATGTAAAGATTAAAATTAAATGGTGGGTAGTGAAATAGTTTAAACATTGTATGTGCATAAGATTCTTTATTAACGTATCTGACACATGACTTTTTATTTTCTTTTTTCTTTCCACCACCCCAGCAAAGCAAACAACCAACCAAAAAACAAACATAATCATGACCATTTAGGAATGAATAACAGATAATATCATCTCTGTTTCTCTCTAGGATCACGCTAGTGTGTGTGTGTGTGTGTGTGTGTGTGTGTGTGTGTGTGTGTGTGTTAGAGAGAGAGGGAGAGGAAGAGAGACTGACTACAGCTGCATAGTTTCTGCATTGACACTATTCCTAAATATTGAAGCTGTGTTGTCTTTTTCTGATTGATTCTATGTTTATGTTTACCATTTTCCATGGTGATACAAAAGCTTGGAAACTAAACCATGTTTTAAAAAATTAACCTAATGATAGAACTTATTAGTCTGAAAGCTTAATAAAAATATTATGACCTGTGTGAATATTTAGTGCAGTTAAAAACAGTAGCTTAGGTGGCTTCAATAAGTTGAATGTCCAACTCGTGATTTCGGCTCAGGTCCTGATCCCAGGGTCGTGGGAAAAATCGCCACATCGGCTCCATGCTGAGCATGGAACGTGCTTAAGATTCTCTCTCTCTGCCCCTTTCCCCTGCTCACACTCTCTCTGTCTCTCAAATAAAACAAAAAACAAGACTAAAAACAATAGTTTTGTTTTATACCAAAACTGGTTTTCTGACTTGAAATAATACTTGGAATCTTGTTCATTGTATTTTTTTCATCATGCTTAAAACCTCACATATTCTACAGAATATGGTATCTCTTCACAAAAGATGTTTTATGATTACATAATGTCATTTCCTATAGATTTTGGATTTTTTTTCTAATGTAATCTCACTTATCCTTGAAGTTAAGGTTGTTGCTTTGGTTAAAATGTAATGGTGCACTTAAATATATGATATATTTTGATATTAATGGTTATAATATGGCAGGTTTACAGTTGTTTTATCTTGAAACGTATATACAATTATATTCCAACATTAATTCAGTGTGTGAAATAGAGAGCGTCCATACACATGGAGATAGTGCTAGCAATTGTTTGGGTTCTCATTCTATTAAAGAAACTTATTTAGCACTATTGCTGTTGGATTAGAAAATGATAGACATCATTATCTCATTCATATATAAATATTCATGTATGGTGTAGAATAGCATTTTCCAGACTTGAGCAATCATCAGAATCACCTGGAGGGCTTGTCAAAACACAGATTGCTTGTCCCACCCTCAAAGTTTCTAATTCCGTAGTTCTGGGGTAAGCCCTGAGGATTTTCATGTTTAGCAAATTCCACAATGATGCTGAGGCTGATGTGACTCCCCTCCTCCCGCAGCCATGGGTCTAGTGGAAGGAAGGCAGCTGAACAGTGAAGCCTATGGACTTTGGTGATAGCCCATAGACTTTGGTGATAGCCCCACATTTCAGCCCTGGCTTTGATACTTACCAGCTGTGTAACTTGGACAAGTTAGGGGTCAATTTTGTCATCTGCAGAATGGTAGCAATCATATTTATTGTTGATTCGAATAATGCACATTAACTGTGAATAACAATGCTTAGCCCTGTTGTAAGCACTCACTGAGTGCCACATTAGTAACTAGTGGTGATGGTGGTTGACCCAGGGGTAGTAACAGTGGTAGTTAGTGGTAATCAAAGAGAATACACATTTCGTTAGTTCATTTGCAAGAAAAGTTTGTTTTTCGTTTCTAAGGAGGCTGAATAGAAAGCTTGGTTTTCATTTATGACATTGTTTCTATAAGAAACACTCCACGGGAAGGGAATTCATGAAAAAGAGGTAGCACCCTTAGAAAACGAACATTCAAGAGGGTGTTGGAGATTGGCATCTATATTGCCGTTCATGCAAAAGTTTAGCCATTTGTGGAATAAGTTTTTCAATATTCAGAACTTAATGCGTTTGTTTCTTCCCCTTAGCAACAAGAGCAAGACCCAACAAACCTATACATCTCAAATCTCCCCATTTCTATGGATGAGCAGGAGCTTGAGAATATGCTGAAACCCTTTGGACATGTCATTTCCACAAGAATACTAAGAGATGCTAATGGAGTCAGCAGAGGCGTTGGCTTTGCCAGGTAAAACACTTGTTACGTGCGTGTGTTACTTGTCTTTCCTCATGATTCCCTTTTAATTCCATTCCTTTCTAGCATAAGGCCCACAGCAATAGAACGTTTTTACCCCTTCCCCCCCTCTCCAAAAAAAGGAGCTTTTCAAACCGACTCTGTATCTTGGCCTCGCTCCAAAGAATTTCATTGTAATTATAAATATGTTGTGCTTGCTAAAATATGTACATAGAATGGTTATATGTGTCTTGGGTCATAATGATATGCATACCCAATTCCCAGTTCTCTCTATGCCTGTAGATTAGCAAAATCAGATGCTGCCAATTTCTGCTAGTGGTAATAAATGCCCAGTACCCCAAAGCTAAAGAGCCCATGTGGTGAACAAAGCATCCAAATGCTTTTGCATTGATTTCCAAAGAATTAGACGATAGAATTTCTCAGTCAAGAGAAGGAAGAGAAGAAAGAATTTGAGAAACAGGAATTGTTGGAAAGTCCCAAGGAACCCAGAAAAATAAGGGGGGGTCAGGAGGGCATTTGCATCTAAGAGGCCCTAGCTGTGTGGTTTTGATGTTTTACACAGCACAGAAGAAAGAATATTGTACTTTTTTCGTTGTCGGAAAAGGAAAAGTAGTTTTCATCTTAACTTTAAGGGAATGTTTACAAAAGAAGATCTCAGCCAGGAATAGAGTTAAAATGGTTGTACCTGCTGTGCTTTCATGAAAAACAAAGCTCAAGAAACCTCAGAGAGAAAGAAACTGCTTAACAACAAAGAATGAGAGTAAGAGCTGTGTCTCCATGGCTTGGTGTGTTTATGGGTCTCCAGCTGACTTCACATGGATGAGTGGATGGATGTTCGTGTCATCTGGAAGTCAGCCCATTGTAGACAGGTGTGTCCCTTTATAACGAACCCTGCCATTATGTGGAATGCCATTGCAAACCAACTTTTATTAACCCACTTTGAAAGATAACAAATTGGAAATTAACTGTGAACTGATGTCTAACTTGACTTCGTAGAAGTCATGGACCATGCGTTAAAGTTCTGATTCCCCACCACGTTCTAGTAGACTGGTAGATATACAAGATGCATGATGATTTGAAGACAAGGAAGCAGAGGGAAGAAAATCTCCTTGACTTGAATGTGTCCTTGCGGCATTCACTTTTTCCAGATCGTTCGTAACTGTTCCTTTGCGTCATCTAGGCAGAGCTAATCACATTGCCTGAGGCTCTGAATTTTGCCAGTGTAATGAATCTTGAATAGTGTATAAGCTCCTATGGTGACTTTTTTTTTTTTTTTTTTTTAACAAGGGGCTTTCGGTACAGAGTGTATTATTTGCAAGGGCTGCCATAAAGCATACAAGAGACTGGGTGGGTTAAACAACACAAATTTATTTTCTCACAGTTCTAGAAGCCAGAGAAGTCTAAGATCATTGTGCCGGCAGGTTTGGCTGAGACCTCTCGCTTTGTCATAGATGACCTTGTTGTCCCTTTGTCTTCACATGGTCTTCCCTCTGTGTCTACGTATTAATCTCTCTTTTTTTTAAAAGGACATCAATCAGATTGGATGAGGAGCCACCCTTACGAGGCCCTATCTCCATATCCAGTAACATTATGAGCTATTGGGCGCTAGGACTTCAACATAGGAATTGGTTCAGGGGGAGGCACAGTTCAGCGTATAAGCCAGAGATTGGGCTGATCATTTCTCTCACTTTTGTCTTTCCTATATGCTTTCGGTTTGCTTACAGTGAAGAGTATTCTTCTTAGTGCAGAAGCCAGTAATGTACATTGTAAGAGGCAAAACTATAATCATAGTATATGGCGTCATAAAAGAGTAAAAACCTGTAAAGTTTTGTTTTCTTTAGGACTGAGGAAAAGTGGGAATTTTAAATTGTTCTGTTATGCCCGCTTTGAAGGCAGCTTTCCTCTTTTGGGGCATTTTGCATAGAGAGGTTCTAAATGATTCTTTAAAATACAGATATGAACATGTCAGGGGCCTCCATATGGCCTCCATATATCCCTCCATATGGCCTGAGCGATTGGATGTCCCAGCCTTGCCGACATCATTCCTGACATCATTATCCATGACATCACTCAACTTCCTGGCCTTCTCTCTTCCTGCCCTGTATGCTGGGCACAAGAAACCCTTCTTGACTGTTACACTTGTCGTGACTCTTACCCTGGCTTCCGCGTATTTATCCTCCAGATACTGGCTTAAATGTCTTTTCTTCAAAGAACCCTTTACTGACCTCTAACTCCAGCCTCCAAAGTTAGATGGTCATGTCACAGCTCCTGTCAGAGTTGTGTTCCCAAATAAAATTTATCAAAACCATAATAAATTCACTATTTAATTTGTATCTTCACCCACTGGATTCAACATTTGCGTAAATCATATTTCCTTTTCACTGTTGGAAGGATGGATGGGTGGAGGGTGGTTAGCGTAATTACCTTTCTGTGGAGTTCCCCAGTGACTAAACCCCAAGCAGTAGCATTTTAAAACTTTAAGCTTTGAATATGAATTATCAGTCACATTCCAATACTGAGACTCAGGTCTCCACACTCTAAATCATGGTATTTTCCAGTTTCAGAAAGTTAGCACATGAACTGAAAAGGAAAACATAGGTTCAAATCAAGGCAGTGATTTCTTATTCCTAAGAAATCAAAAGAAACTATGGCCTTGCCTCTTTTGTAAGAAGCCAGAAAACTGGTGAAGGGTCAGTATTTCATTCTCCGTGTGTCTTAGACTTGAAATCCCAAGGCGCAGGATCCCACATAATTTACCTAATTTGCATACGTGAGAAAATAATCTTAGCTATATCATAGGTAAGTGAGTCTGACCAAATTCCTCTTTCCTCACACTTGGACATTTGCTCTGCATTTTCTCAAATCACTGTGGCTACTGCCTTAATAAGCACGATCATTCACAAATTAACTCTTGCACAAGTATTCCTTCTTTTATTCATTTATTGTTTTTTTATTATATATGTGTGTGTATTTATTTTATTTTATTTTTTAGAGAGAACATGAGTTGGGGAGAGGGACAGAGGGAGAGAGAGAGAGAGAGAGAGAGGGAGAGAGAGAGAGAGAGAGAGAGCGCGCGAATCTTAAGCAGACTCCGTGCTCAGCATGGAGTCTGATACAGGGCTCTATCTCACAACCCTGAGATCATGACCTGAGTCGAAATCAAGAGACGCCCCTCCTCCTTTTTAAATATCCCTTTTTTTCTGGCCACCATTTCTCATTTGGAGCTCTGTCTCTGAACCACAAAACAGAGATGACTCGAGTGACTGCTTTCTCATTTCTTCCCAGGATAGTGCACAGTTAGTGAGAGAACTTAATGGATTATATTGCAATGGATGCCTTGGGACAGTGGTTCTCTAAGTTTAGTTTCCAGGACGGAAACCTCAGCATTGCTTGGGAAATTATTAGAAATGCAATTTGGGGGCCCTATCCCAGACCTACTGAATCAGCAATGAGCAGGGCTGGTTGGGGTTTGACAATCGATGTTTTAGGTGACTCTCGTGCTCTCTAAACTTGGAAGAGCATAGCGTTAGGGCATTAGGACTGGTTCTTAAATCTTCTGGAAGGCCTGCAAAATCTCAAACTGCTGGACTTCATTCTTCTGATGGAGTTGATTCCTGTTGATACGTCTATCACACTGCAGCACTTTCTCACATGTACTAGTCATGAACCCACCTCCCTCCCTGTTCTTCAAGGGTAGGGACCATGTTGTGTTCTTCTTCATGCCTGTCCCAGCACCTAGAATGTTGTCTGACACATAATTGACCTTCAGTGAATTTTTGATGATAAACAAATGAGATCACTTCAAGTGTTTTGTTTTTGTTTTTTGTTTGTTTTTGACTATAAGGGTTTGCAGGGAGGTAGCATTTGATGATAATAAGCCACTTCTGAGATGGGTGTCTTGGAATTTTAGAGCAGACTACAGTCAGATCAGCTCAACTGTTATTGATTTACAAATTGTTTCTTCTAAAAGTTCACAGTGCCACAGGCACTATTAAAAGAAAATGCTTATTTGATTGGAAGAACAGTAGTCATGTAATTGTGCCTGGTAAATTGGATGTATCTCTTGAATTTATGACTCTCTCAATTTATATAACCTGAATAAATTTTTTCAGAAGGCTTCATTTTGAATATTACCAGTGGTCACTTCTGACCACCAGATGTGGTCCTTGTTTCATGTGCAAGAGATCCTAAAATTCTTTAACTAGAAAGTTTCCCCCCCACCATTATTATTATACTTGCAAGCTATACATTAATCTGCTTTGATAACCATCTCTTCAAAGTAAAGGTAGTATCTTCATTTTATATTTAAAACACTGAACTTCAAAGCATAGATTTGAATGCCAGTAGGGTGCACAGACAGCACAATTATAGCCTTTTCAAAGTTCCAGAAGCATGAGATATATGTCTGAAATTACAGACATTTTATTTTATTTTTTATGTTTCTTTATGTTTGTGGGGTTTTTTTGTTTTCTTTTTTTTTTTTTTCTACTCTCTTGTAACTTAAAACAATTTTGCAAGATCCACCGCCCTCTAGGCAACATTTTATAGCCAAGTCATAAACCTCTAAAAACAGCAGTTTATGGTGGGAATGCTGACAGTCAGGCAAGTCAGACCCACTGCTGCAGAGCTCACGGGTGCCAACAGACTACCTTGCCTTCCAGGGTGAGGATCAGCACATAAATCAGCCTGAGGCTAGAGGGACATGACTGTGTGTTCACGTTATGCATTTCCCATTCCCAGAAACATGAGACCATTTGTCTAACAAAAATCACATTGAGAGAGTGTTATGTGAGGCCGGTGAAGAATGACCCAAAGTGCAGAAGGGATGGGGGGTAAACATTCACAATTAATCCGGCTTCAACATCTGGGAACATAGAACCTCTTTAAGAAATGCATTTACTGTCCCCTGGTGAGCTAAAGAGCGTGAGACTGCTGAGCACAGAGACCTTTGTATTTTGCAGTATTTTTCACCCCTCCTCAGTACTCTTAATTTGATTCTCATGGAGTTTTGTTTGAATGACTTTTAACATATGGGCAGCCAGCCCTGTGTTCTGCCCCCTCCATACTGAACGAACAAGTTTTCCAATTAAATAATTTCAGTTCTTTCTTTTCATGAAGTAAAAAATAAATAAATAATTGTGGTTATAGGCAGACAGATGCCAGCCTGATCATTAAAAACCAGAATTATTAAGAATCAGGCTCCAAGTATTCTTTCTGTGTTTTTTCTTAGTGTTGAATATTGTAGCAATTTTATTGATTTACCTTTTACTCCCTGATACTTCTTGTTCCCTATCTGCTCCCACCTCCTGAAATATGAGGAACTTTGATTCAGAGTAAGCATAATGAAAAGATGGGAATGTAAAAGATCACAAAGCAAATACCAATGCTTCTTTTGTAGGCAAATATATGATCCTGTAAAATGACCATCAAGCTTATCTCATTGTGTTTTCATTGTTAACTATGTGTTTTGATCATATCTACCTTGAGTCCATCTTTGTGTTAAAACTTCCCCCCTTGCTGTTTTGGCAATAGTTCTGCCATTACTACCTCAAACCTGTATGGAACAAGGACATCAAATGTGAGCTGAGAAAATCTCTAAAGTGTGAATCTAGTGATTAGTGATCTCCAAACCACAGGTGTGTTTGCACAAAAAGAGGTTACGGTGTTTGCCGAGATTGAAGAGAATAAAAGCTGTTACTTCTTGCAGTAGCTTTATTTTCTGTTTGTTACTTCTTATACCTTTATTTTATTTATTTTGAGAGAGAGAGAGAGAGAGAGACAGAGAGAGAGACAGAGAGAGAGCATGGGAGGGCCAGGGAGGGAGGGAGGGAGAGAGAGAGAGAGAGAGAGAGAGAGAGAGAGAGAGAGAGAGAGAATCCCAAGCAGACTCCGCACTGGCAGTACGGAGCCCAATCTCAGGAACCCTAAGATCATGACCTGAGCAGAAATCAAGAATCAGATGTTTAACCTACAGAGCCACCCAAGTGCTCTAATTCCTTTCAGTAATTTTAATTCTTTACCTAATTGCCAGCAAATGTGATCCACTGGAGAGTAAACTCCTGGTCCATCCTTCAGCTTCTTGATCTTTGTTCTCATCTTATGTTTTTCTTCATTTATATCCATTGTACCCATTGTCTGTACTGTACTGTTTGTACCCATTGTCTCTTTGTCTTCGTTCACCATCAGTAAATCATGATCATGACTAGAGATAGTCATGCAGAACATTCTGCTGCTTTCTTTTCCATGTTTTCAGAGCCCTGGATTTCAAGACCTGAACCAACCAACCAACCAACCAGTCAACCAACCAAATGAACAAGCAAATAAATAAAATTGCATCAAATCATCTATAATTTTGAAATCTCCTGGACTCAACTCATGGCTTTATAAAAATTTAGAGGAGGGAAAACATATACTCTATTATTTTATCATTATGAAACGAAATGACTGGATCCCAAAGATCATCCTCTGTGGGATGAGAGGAGAGTTATGAATATTGTTTACTCATGTAAAACTAAAATTGTAGAACTTTGTTACATTGAAGTTGGAAGCAGTAACCATTGCTGCTCCCCTACAGCATATAAACTGAGATACAGATGATAAGGAACCAGCATAAGAGGCTCTTGGTAAGGTTGGATAGGGAATCCTGTCAAAGGGGAAAGGCAATCAGAGATCTGAGGTAGGGCCAAGTTTGGCATGTTTAAGAAACAGAAAAAAGGCAAAGCTACTTTTTCATAGAGGACAGAAAAGAAATATAACAGATAATAATATCTAGGAATCAAATGTGCCTGCAGCTCAAAGAGATTGATTAAAAGTGATAATGAATTCCAGTGGCATTTAGTGGTAGGATTTTTCTAGATCTGAACATACTATACGTATCAATTCCTCATTTATCTCAGTTTTAAGGTTTTTGATTTAATTTTCTTTCATTTCTTTATCTAAACTTCTTTTGAAAACATTAACCTATGGGTAAAAGACAGATTTAGGTTATGGTGTCAACCGGATGTTGGCAGATAATCTAAGAAACAAGCAGTTCCCAGACTGAGTGTAAAAGAAACCTTTTTTTTTTTCCTCTCCCCCTTCCATTTTTCTTGAAACACAGAGCCTCCAGGATGATTTTGTTCCTCGAGCGTTGATAGTTTTATGGCATAGCCATCAGCATGCTGGCTGCACACAGAATTTCACCCCAAATGATACATCTAAAGAGACTAGAATGAAGCAGTATTTACAAAAGTGTGAGGAGAAGGCAGGGATCTGACAAAGGATGTTGAGAAACCCAGGGATGACCAGAAGGAAGCTCTTACTACCCTGAGACAGCTGAAGGCAGGTACAGGAGTGCTCCCAGGGCCAGCAAGACCCAGAGCCCTGGAGAAGGGGCTGCCTGGAGCAGCTGGAAACTGGGAGAGATACAGTCCCGGCCAGAGAGATAGTGCCAAAGCAAAGAGAGAATAGGGAGGAACTGGCCAGACTTCTCTCTACTCCTACCAGGCCCCCAGTGGCTGAACCCCATGAAAAGCTATCACATAAAAGAGCTAAGACAATACTGTTCATAGATGGATCACTTCTTCGAGGCATAGAGCAGAGAAGATATAAAGAGGGGCAAACAGAAAACGCATGGATAAATTAACTATTTTTCTTTCCCCTGGACTTCACTAATGAAAAAAAAAAAAAAAAAGCAAAGAAAAAGTAGTCAACGATAACTAAGCATCTGCTACTTTACCTCAACATTGGCAGTTGATAGAGGTTGGTAGGATTGATGGCAAATTGGCTCTGTTTAAAGAAAGTAGCTGTTCAGGGTGACTGGGTGGCTGAGTCAGTTAAGAGTCCGACTTCAGCTCAGGTCATGACCTTGTGGTTTATGAGTTTGAGCCCCGTGTGAGGCTCTGTGCTGACAGCTCAGAGCCTGGAGCCTACTTGGGATTCTGTGTCTCCCCCTCTCTTTGCCCCTCCCTTGCTCACACTCTTTCTTTCTCTCTCAAAAATAATAAATAAACCCTAAAGTTAAAAAAAAAAAAGAAAGCAGCTATTCAACTTTAGTTCATGGTTGCCATGATGTCTTTTTTTTTCAAACCAAACATGTGGCTTTTTCTAATAACACATACATGTTGTTTTTCCATACCAATTCTCCAATTATCTGACACCAACTGGGTGTCCAACAATTGAATTGAATTCAATTCTAACACTAACTCTGTAGAGTTATCATCAGAACTCATGGGTTAAAGGTTCAGTCCCACAAGACTGTCCCCACTTCAGACCCCAGCCCCAAATAGCAAGAGCTACTCACATTTCTACCAAGCCAACTATATAGTCATGGGTTCCCTTGACCCCCTCAGATTTGATGATTCACTAGAACAACCACAGAACTCATGAAAACACTTTACTTATGTTTGAACTCTGTTGTTTAGTAGTTATTATGGAGGTTTTATTGCATGGGCATGGTTGATTCATTTACTGGCCATTAATGATTGAGCTCAATCTCTAACCCCTCTCCCAACCCCTGAGGTGGTGAGTGGGGCTGAAGTCTCCAAACCTCCAATCATTTGGTCTTTGCGGTGATCAGCCCCATTCTGGATCTATCTAGGGGCCCCATCTTGAGTCATCTCATTAACATAAACTCAGGTATAGCCAAAAGGGCCTCATTATAAGTAACAAAGGCCATTGCTGTCACCACCGGTTTAGGAGTTCTATGTCAGAAACCAGGGGCAAAGTCTAAATTTATTTTTATTGTACCTTAGTTGCCACTGCAGAAAACATGGAATAGATCATCTTACCTTTCAAGAGGAATCAGGAATCCAGATTTCCGTGTGAAGTCTCCCAGTCGTTAAATGTTGACAACCATTTCAGAATCTTTAGAACTTTTCTGAAGTCCAGACAAAACATCCAGTTTGGGACATTGACAAACAGCTCTAGAACAGTCATTTTCAGCCCTGGCTACACACTGGAATCACCTGGGTGACTTTGAAAAATATGTCCCTGGACTTCATGCCAAAGCAATTAAGTTAGAATCTCCTGGGCTTGGGCCCAGAATTGATATTTTTAAAAATAGTTTGGTAATAATTATAATGTACAGTCATTTTTGTTTATTTTTGTTAAAGTTTATTTATTTATTTTGAGGGAGGGTGCTGAGAGAGAGAGAGAGGGAGAGAGAGAAACCCAAGCAGGCTCTGTGCTGCCAGTCCCAATTGTGGCGCTCAAACCCATGATGAATCATGAGATCGTGACCTGAACCAAAATCAAGAGTTAGTCACCTAACCAATGGAGTCACCCAGACACCCCTACAGTCATTTTTATTTATTTATTTTTTTAAGTTTATTTATTTATTTTGAGAGAGACAGAGATAGCACTAATGGGGAGGTGGGGGGGGGCACATGGAGGGAGAGAGAGTCCCAAGCAGGCTCTGTGCTACCAACACAGAGCCCGAGGTGGGGCTTGAACCCACGAAACTGCTAAATCATGACCTGGGCTGAAAGCAAGAGTCGGATGCCTACCTGAGCCACCCAGGTGCCCCCCTACGGTCATTTTTAAGTAAATATTTTATTTTGGAATAAGTTTAATTTAACAGAAAAGTTACAGAAGTAATAAAGAGTTCCCATATACACCACACCCATTTCCCCCCATTGTTGACACCTTACATTAATTACCATGGTACATATGTCAAAATTAAGAAACTGACATTGGTACATTACTATTAACTAAACTCCAGACTTATTTGGATTTCACTAATATTTCCACTGACATCCTTTTTCTGTCCTAGAATCCAATCCAGGGTACCATTTTTGTATGTAGTTGTCATGCCTGATCACTCAGCTGAGGTTTGTGACAATATCAGACTTTCCTTGTTTTTCCTAGGTAGTACTAGCCAGGTATTCTGGGGAATGTCTCCAGATCTGGGTTTATCTGATGTTTTTCTCATGATAGTATCCATACTATGTATAGATTTTTGGAAAGATTCCCAAAGATGTGAAGTGCCCTTCTTGTGACATCAGATCACAGGCCAATTAGTAGAGGTTGAATGGAATGGAGGTAGCAAGGTCTTTCCAGCATCAGGACGCATTAAAGTAGACAAGTACAGGAAATCAGGAAGGATGATGGGAGGCCAGCAATGGAGCTCCACGTCTCCCAGGTAAGCCATCTGAACTGAGAGTCAAGAGACAAAGATTCTGTTTCAGGCTCATCCACTGACTACTCTTTAGACAAGGCAACTGGTAGTAGTTTCTTCATCTGTACAATTTAGAAGTTGATTTCCGTGGCTCTTTCTAGTCCTGAAATTGTGTGATTCTAAAACTCTGGAGTGGGTTTTAATTAGTCAAATATTATCCATAGTTTCGTATCCTAAGAGGAATGTGTTTTAATGCTGAGTAAGACATCACCCAAATGCCTGGGTGTCGGCAAAGGACAATGGGAGGAGGCCACTCCGCTTCGTTTTTAAGCATTTATGACACTTGCATCCTAAGAATGTCAAGCACCTGGCAGGTAGAGCACAGATTAATCTGCACAAACTAGAGCACACATTGCAAAAACAAAGAAGAAAATTCAGCTCGTTCACTCAGTCTTTGTTCCTGGGACTCAACTGTTGTTCTTTCCATTACAATAGACGAAGCAGTAAGTGATGTAATTTATTTTTGAAATCTCAGAAAGAGTGCACATTTTAGTACTTTTAAAAAATCTGTTGATATTGACCCTTTGCGCAACTCCAACCGGATTTAGATGGATGACTGGCTTGCAATGTTGGATATTCTAAGTTGCCAATAATTTGTACAGAGCCTGTGATTGCAAAACCACAAAAATTTCACAATAGCGGAAACCTCTAATTAACCAAAATAAATGACGGGGTGGATTTGTTTTAAATATATGGTTAATAATGCTTATTGCTTCAAGATCATAAACTGAGAGATGCTCTGTTGAGGTGAGATAGATAGGCTGCAGATGATTTTGCAAAGTTCTCTTCCACCTTGGTGTGTTAAGTCTGACCCAGAACGTTCTACTAATACTGGATCAAGCTCTCCTCTGATGTAATTTGCCTGTGGGAATTGTATTGGCTGTGAAACTGGTTCCCCTTAGTAGCTGTTGTAAAAAAAAAAAAAAAAAAAAAAGGATTTTTTTTTTTAATCACAATTCTGCGATTTGTTTTGAATGACACTGAAGCCAGGTTCCTAGGCACTGAGACAAGAAAGAATGTCAAACGGGACCTTTAATGTGTATTTATATTTAAACATCAGACCTAACAGAAAACCCTGAAGCTTTATACAATGATTGGAGCCTTGTAAGAACCTAATTAATGTATCTTCAGGTGAATGGTTGGCCTGGCACGCGAGCTGTCCCGAGGTACTCAAGGGGGTTCAGGTACCGCCTGGGAAGAATAGATGTGGTTGTAGTGATTCAGTGGCCCGTCTGAAAGCGACGTGTAAAGGCAGCTTTGTCTGGCATGCCGCCTTTTCAAACTCACTTCATAATGCTAGTGTCAGTTTCAACTGAAGCGTGGGCCAGATTGCAGATAGCTTGAGCTGGCATTTCAAAGTGGCTAATTGTGAACTTGAGAAGAGAATGGACACATTCTTCCAAAGGTGGCTATTCAAATGCAGTATCTTCCCCCCTAGAGCTCCAACCTCACTTTTGTTCTGTTCCCACATAAAATGCAAGAGGAACACTGAGCCTTTCCCTTGATAGCTCCTCTATCTGCACCTTTGCTGGGACTGCTTTGCCTTGTTAAAATGTGCCCCGTGTATTAAAATGAAATTGTCACTGCTGGGTGGTGCAGCATAACATGGTTTGACACTAAGCGCCGGCAGCTACAGAAAACAGACTTTTATTGCATTTATTCTTTCAGAGACGAGAGTCTCTAAAGGCTCACTGCAGACATTCACTTAGTTAAATCTGAATGAAGCCAAAGTGAACAATCTATGCCGCTGTCTTTGTGTTACCAGAAACAGCCCCCATCCAGCTTGATATGGCTGTAAAATAGTCTTAAGAAAAGATGATCATACTTAGAATCCAAAAGGGAAGACTTGAGGCTTTCAATCCAGAGCAAAAATATTTTAGGTGGGTAGAGTGAGTGAGCCACCTGATTTTCTACTTTGGCTTCCTCTGTATTTCCTAAAACACATTAAATAGAATTAACAAGCTTGTGCACACACACACACACACCCCAATCTACTTTAGTCTTCATTTAGAATTCCATGTCATTTTAAGACAAAGAGAAAGGATTTGATTTGTAGGACTCATGCAACCAAGCTTTAGATTCTAACTGCCTTTTATCTAGATGAGTATCCAGAGATAAATTGAGCAGGGAGGGGGCTCTAGGGTATAAGCTTTTTATTCTGTAGCTCTCCTGGAATAAAAATTCCATAAAGTAACATCTGTAGTAATTAAGGGCTTACATTTCCTCTCCCATTCATGTCTCTGGTAGGAGGGAAGGTTATTGTTCCTAAGAGACAATAGATAGTAGATCCTGTGGGAAGATAGAGCAAAATTAGAATTCTTTTGTTCCTAGAAATGGAAGTTTCCTACTTCCAAAATAATAATAATAATAATAATAATAATAATAATAATAACAATAACAAGTTGGAAGGTTTACTGTAAAAGATTCCACCAAAAGAAAACCTTGAAGGAGTTAGGAAAATTGTACTTAGCTATTCCTAAATATTTGGAATGGAGAAAGATTCATCTTGTTTTCCTAACCCCAAATATCATCTGATTTGGGGAAGTTGTGATTAAGCAGTAAATAAAATGCTCTCTTTGTTTTTATTTTTATTTATGAAAATTGTAGATTATTAAGCTTAAAGAGTCATAAAATTGATTCATTCTTCAGATGTTCTATAAAATCACGCCTATGTGGAACCATTGGACCATTTGATAAATGAATAATAACCTATTTGTTTCCTGCACTCTCTAATGAGTCAGATTGGTTTCCTGTACTTTCTTGTCATACCATGACCAGCTACATAATTTGTAGGACCCAGGGAAAGATAAAAATGCAGGACCCCTAATTAGAAAGTCACTAAGAATTTCAAGATGGTGCCAGCAGAGTTTTAAACCAAGTATAGGCTTCTTCTAAATTTTTGGCTCTGTCGTTCTGTACTCATCTCATACCTGGGAAGTCATTGTTGCTTGGTAGGTAGAGATTTGCCATGTGTATCAATACAGAAAAATGTGCCTCCATCCCATGCCTCATAGGAATGTATGTCAGAAAAGATCTTTTTTTTTTTAATTTTGAATCGGAAAATAATTATAGCCCCCCATTGGAACATGCTCCTGATACTATCTAGAATTCTTTAACCTGAAAATTCAGATGTTCTGTCTGCATCTCTGAGCTTTTCTCTGAGAGTTTGGTGTCCTCACGCCCCTGGAACCTTCCGCTCAGGCACAGTGTTCTGTTTACCTCACCTCCTCTAAAAGGATGCAGGGTCAGGTGAGCCCCCTGCCCTCATGACTTCTCTAAGGGCCCTTTTGGCGTTCTGTGCCCACTTCTCAGTGTTTCCCTGGTTTCTGGAATTCCTCTCACATTTGAATTCCTGTAACTATAATAATTGTATAAGTTATTTGGCATTTGCTTGCATATTTTTTTCCTTATCTTGTTTCCTCTGCATGTAATATGCTCCTGAAAACACACAGAAAATTTAGGGGTAGGAAAGTTTTATAACTTGAGCTAAAGGGCTCCATTTGAAGAAAGCTCATATGAATAATAGCATAAAATCCAAAATTATACTTTGCCTTTTAGACAAATTTCACACATTTCATACACATCTTTCATATGTGTGTGATCTGCTTTTCAAATTTGTATTTGCCTCTAGTGTACTGTTTGGGGGATTTAATTTGCTTTAATCAGAACCAGCCCTTTAATTTTTATCTTCCCCATCCACTGTCATAAAATAATAAAGCCCAACTATAGTTAATTATTTAGAAAATGTTGCCAATCCGAGTCTACTTAGGATAGGGCAACCCTGCCAATATTGACATTAGGATGTTGATAGAGTTCAAAATGCTCATTCATTAGCTTGCAAGTGAGATGGCAAAATTTGGCCCCAGAAACCTAGTTTAGGGATAGTGAGATCTAGTAGGAGAAAATAGAGGATTTTCCAAAATTCAAAATGAAGGAAGTTCAGGACCTGAAGTTTACGTGTTTATGTTCTCCTCTCACATTCCGGGCACCTAATGATTCCCTTTTGTACCTTCACCCAGTGCATTTTCAATAAAAGCGTCAGAGATGCTGATATTACCACCGTATTAATCATCGCTCTACACTGCAGGCGGTGGAAATACAGCACATGTCGTCAACTCGTTTTGTGGAGTCCTCAGCACAATTGCTTAGTAGCTGCAGTTCAGCTTCGGTGTTAGACAAGCCTTAGTTAAAATCTCAACTCTGCCCCTTATTGGCAAGGTAGTTCCTCTGTGTAAGCCTCGGAGCCTTCTCTGTGAAGAACCAAAAGACCTACCTTTCAGGTTTGCTAACTCAGACATTCCATAGATATTTACAGCACTTTCAATTGTCAGACAGTGTTCTGTGGGTTATATAAGATACTGCCTCAGTATTACCTCTGGGAGAGAACTCTGCACAGAGCCATCCACAGAGGCAACTTTCAGTGCAGTAAATCATAGTCTCAGCAATGGCGAGTTTGTGATACTCTGTCACCTAATCATGGTGGTCATGGTGACCCTTCCGGTAGAATTCTCAAATCAAGCTTTTCCACGGCTTGCCTATTTTCCTTTTCATTTTTATGTACTCTTCCGGAACATGCACAACTGTATGAAAGTACATGATCTCCTGTTTACCTCTTTTTCCAGAATGGAGTCTACTGAAAAATGTGAAGTGGTAATTCAACATTTTAATGGAAAATATCTGAAAACACCACCAGGCATCCCAGGTAAGAAATACCATTAAGTAATCATGCAATTGTGTCTAGGCTTATTGTTATTGTTAGAAGGAGTACATGGTAAAGCCCTTGGTTGGTCACTGGAAAGGAAAGGTTGTTTTGGTAACTGTGTGTTTTTTAATAGTATGTAGCAACTCCTCTTCTCAAAACTACCAAAGCCTTCTTGGTGTTTCTTCTCTGGCCTTTCTTTGGAATCTCTGCTGATGATTGCTTACAGTGAATTAGGAGAAAAACACAGCAAATCATAGTGTAAAATGCACTTCAAGTGAAGGCAGTTTGGGACTCCTGTCATTCATGTGGGTATCTTGATTTCTATTTTATAATGTATCTCAACAGTGATAGTCACCGTGGAGTACACAGACTGATGCCAGTATCCAGACATTTCCTACCAGTTCATCACAAGAAGGGTAGAGAAAGGGAGAGTAAGCATTTAGAAACTTTTGTAACAATTTGACATTGCCATGAAATCTGAATACATAATCTCATCTTTAAAAACATATCAAGTTACTGACATTTTGAATTTTTTTTTAAATTGTCCCTTCATCAGAGATAGTTTGAGAAGCACCAATCTTGACTCTGCCAGGGCATTTCACATTGGCCATGGCAAAATTCTTAAGCTTTTATGTACATCATAAGATGATATAAATTTATGCTTTAAAAGATTACACTCAGCATAAAGAATTGAATACATCCTATGTGTTAGGACTTAAGCTAGCAATGCCTCAACCTGATATTAATCAGCCAGTAGTATACATGGCAAGTGTTTAATAACAAGTAAGTAAATTTAAAAATATATCTTATTCATGCATAAAAATATTAGAGATTGAACATAGGGATAAAAAGAAAGAATTATAATAAGTAGATAAAGAAATGTCTGAATAATGCATATTGGTCTATTGGTTGTTCTTTTGTTTTTGGTGATTCTCAGGGGGGAAATGTGACCTCTTCAGTCTTATAATAGTTTCCTTTTGATTTTTTTATGCTGGGCTTCTGTAATGTTTGCTATGTAATGCATTCACTATTTAAAACCCATGGTTAGAGAGTTCAGGGGTTGAACATTTCAGTTCCTTAAAATGTATCGAGGTTACACGGAAGAGGAAATCTGAACAAAAAGAGAAATATTTTTGTAGAGGGATGCGAGTCAGGGTTCGTTTGGGGAAGGTGTTGGGAAAGGAGAAAGGCCCTTCAGACACTCACTTAGATAATCTGGAAAATCCAAAGTCGCATCTCCTGGTTAATCAGAGAGTGCACACACAGCTAGCTAAGCCTGTGGCTCGATCTGGTTAGCTTCCATGCATAACGTTCCCTTGAGAACCAACTGCATTATGATCCAATTGGAGACATATGGTGTTGTTAAGAAAAGAGTTAGCAGTTTTCATCTCAGCATGTAAGCTGCCCTTGCATTTGAGGAGAAATACTTTCTTTTTTTTCCCTTTTAGCATAAAAGGCAATTTAAGACACTACTCAGACCCATCATTGAATAAAGGGGTTGCATTGTTAGCAGATTCTCCCCTTATTTATCCACTTTACCCAACAGATGCCTATCTATAAGGAGGCATTTAAACTAAGTGTGAATTAGATGGTTATATAAAAATTAAGAATAAGCAAATTATGTAGAAATTATTGTTGACTCAAGTTTTATCACATCTCAGGGGTTTTTTTGTTTTTTAGATTTCTTCATTTTCAGAAAAAGACATTGAAATCCTTCTTGACTTGATTGATTTGAAACTGTATTATTTGGTTTTCCCCATAGAACATAGCTGACTAATAGAATTTAATGATACAGACAAAGAAAGTCACTATAAATCCCCCAATGTCTGGGCATCCTTCCTGAATACGCAGGCTGTGATATCAACCTGTCTAATATCATAGCTACACCCAATGGAAACATTGTGAATAGCAAGAACTTGGTTATGAGTTTCTCACTCACTTTTATCTCATGGGAACACAAGAGGCAAAATAATTGTGCTCAGTTATAAAACTCTTAAAGATACAAGTTTATGCTTCTGAGATTTGTACTCCATGTAATAGAATTAGATATATGACATTAATCATCATTAGTACTTGAATCTCGTTATTTATGCATTGGGAGTCAAACAAAGTTTAATAAAAGTTTCAAACACTGACAGAAGATACTTCATCTTTGGTATTTAAGTTTGATATGGAATAAAATAAGACATAATGCAAAATGTGGGTATTAAGTCCAGGAGTAAAATGCCCTCATTGGGTCATTTATTAAGTCAAACTCGGTAAAATCAAACATGAGTGTATGCTGTTTGCCTTTATTGGTCCTCACTGCTTATTTGTTGTGGATGATTGAAGTGTTATTTTCAAAAACTCATATCTTCATCCAATTTTCTATTCCATCTTGAAGACTGCAAGTGGGATGTCACTATGAACCCTGATATCAAATTGGAAATGATTCCTTTGATATTGTCAAAAGAAATGACCACTTGCCTAACTTTTTAAATCCTAACATAGCTTTAGAGAGACTGTCCTTGCTTGTGGGTGTACTAATTAAAACCACCTATAAGTGATCTGACCCACCTGCAACTAAAGTAGAATTCACAAAATTAGAAAAATCTCAGTGTTCTACATTATCAAGATTTGGTATCTTTGAATTTAAAAGTTTGTGGTTTTATGGAACCCACATTGATGATTTCAATGTAAGGCTTTAAGGATGTGTGATTGATGGCCCCACAATGATCCAATAATCACCTGAGATTCTCAGGCCCTAAGAAAGCTATAGAAAGGATTGCATGTTAAGTCAATCATCCTATACTAGACCCCTGCTTTTATCTTACTGTAAACAAATAGAAAACAATTGGTACCAAATTTGTATTCTTTACTTCTCTGTTTAGGAATGACTTGGGGAAATGTCTACATGTCACTGGGCAAATACTGTGCCATATTGGTTTCTGTTACCCTTGACGATGATTTCTCTTAAAGGAGATACAAAGTTAATTATTTTCCTGAGATGATCCTCTAGTTTCCAAATCCCCTACTGGGTCATTTCTATAAGAGATTAAGAAACAAATCCAATTCAACCCAAAACTCTGGCATTGCTCTGACTTTCAAATTCTAAAAACATTAGGGATATTCGCAAGGACATATAACATTGACCACATTTATGTTGCTGCTTCCATTTTGATTTGTCAGTCTAGAAACAGTTTATTCATTAACTATGATTTATGATAGTATTTAATTTTGATTCCTGCTGACAGATTATGTGAGTTGGAAGGAAACTGCAGTTATCTTCTTTTGGGTCATGCTTTCTCTCTCTGGGCTCCTCCGTTTTGTTCATAAAAAGATCTAATTTCAATGAATACATCACGGATCATTGATGCATATGAGAGCCTTCAACCAGTTCTGTTCACTTTGGATTATGACATTGTCTCCAGATTTTGGTTACCTGGATCAATGAAGCAAACTATGCATGCCAAAAAATCAAGTTATCTAAATTCTGGTATATACAGTACAGGAAATTAGCAAAGATCACGTGGCTGCATTGCTACTAGCAGGTAGGAAGGAGAGGCCAGCGTCGATCATGTAGCCATCTGCAGAAAGTGAGCATCTAGTATTTTTTCCTTCCCCTAGAGGGAAAAGAAAACACAGTGTTCCATAAATGTTGCATGTCCTACATATCGATCTTGATGTTTTCTGGACAAAATGAAGGATCATTAGTTGCTTGCCTGCCTAACCCCAGACGTTTCTTTGTCCCATAATGAATTGCATAGCAACATTGTGCAGGCCCAAAGCATTTCATTTTCAAACCTCTGGCAAAAGCAAAGGGTAAGTTCCCAGACACTTCAGGGATCTGTAGGGCACAAACTTGAAAGATTCACTTCCAAAGAGCCCCCGGAGCAGAGTGATGCACCATGTGGAAAGGCTTCCACATGTAAGGACATGTATTGATGAATGGAACACGCAGGCTAGTTTGTAGAAAAATAAATCATGTTTTGCTCTCAAACTAGACTTTTGCCTGTAAGCACATGTTCCTATCAGTGGAGCAGCCTTTGCAGAAGAAAATGGAATAATCCACTTTTGGTATGATTTTCTTACTCTTTACATGATCATTTCTAGCCCCAATTGAACTTCAAGAAGTAGGGAAAGGTAGAGAGAGAGCTCACCATATTTTGAGATGTTTTTAATTGTAACAAAGCTTGTGACCAGCAGAAATTTAGACAACCACATGAATGATAGAGGAATCATATTTTTCTAATAAATAAAAGTGTCTTATGGATGCTCTGACATAAATTTTACTATTTTGTGTTTATGTAAATGAAAAATGTGTATGTTTGTGGATGTATATGTATGTTTCAAGGGAGCATGTGAGGAAAAATACTTAAGGTCTGGTTAATTGTTTTTTAAAGAACATGAAAATAAATGCCATTTGTTTACATTTTTTTTCAACGTTTTTTATTTATTTTTGGGACAGAGAGAGACAGAGCATGAACGGGGGAGGGGCAGAGAGAGAGGGAGACACAGAATCCGAAGCAGGCTCCAGGCTCCGAGCCATCAGCCCAGAGCCTGACGCGGGGCTCGAACTCACGGACCGCGAGATCATGACCTGGCTGAAGTCGGACGCTTAACCGACTGTGCCACCCAGGCGCCCCCCATTTGTTTACATTTAAAACTTTCCCCAAAGTAAAATCTTAGCAATGTATTTAAATGAAATTTATATTCACCTAAAGACGTGATACAGAATTCTGAATAGTTGAGCAATAGTATACACATTTTGATCAGAGGATGTTGCAGACCCTTACGATCAGTGTTTCCTCAGTGATACCAGTCTCTTAAGCACCAATGTAACAAATATGGTAGTTGTGTAAAAGGCAAAAAATAGAAAAGTATTGTGGTATCCACTTTAGCAAAAATATATTTTTATGGTTTTACTTGGTTGAAGCATTGCCTACCTCTGAGCTTTTCATCTTTGTGAAACCAAAACATCATTGGCATGATAAACTGTGTAAATACTGCAATCCCCAACTGGGTGTCAGTTTAGATTTCTCATTAATAAGAGGATGTTTGCCATATTCAGAAGCTACTTTCTGGGAAGCCTCTCATTTATAATGTTAGGGATACCTTCTTGATTATTTCTAGGTACCAAATACATAGTTAGTCGCCTCAGGATGAAACACTGTTGGAGTATTATTAGTGAACTTTGCAGAGTAGCCTGACCATGACATCGTCAGTAGAGTCTTAGAATCTGTATGAATTCTTTGATGTAGACTTGGTCAATCATTTCTCAACCTTCCTATGGAGCCACATTTGATACTGTGAAAGTTTGAGTTGGTTACTGATTAGATAAGGGAGGAAGTAGGCAAAGATGATTAAATTGCTAACTGTGGGAAATGAGAAGCCTGACAGGGAAGGTAAAGGCTTCATCTTCAGAAGGTTAGAAAGGATTGCGATGGCTAGTGTGCCCCATGCTCACCTCTTCCCCCCCAATGTGATTACAGCTGCAGATGAAGCCGGCAGCCTCTGTTCACCCTGGAAGCGTTCCATCTCGAGCGTCTACTGAATCTCTCCATCTTTCTACCTCAGGGCAATATCTATAAAAGCTCACCCAACGCAGCACAGGTTTTCTGCAAACTTTGGGAGAGTTATCACTTCTGGGGACAACCCTCAATTAATGAGCTATGGGAGTCAGTGATTAAGATCGAGCCTCTCATCCTTTGGAGGGACTATTCTGAGTCACATTCTGCGAGATTCCTTAGGGGGTTGTCCACAGTGGTAACACAAGCTCAGTGAGACGTCTTTTATTGGCTTTTCATTCTTCTCTGCCTTTCTTTTCCCTTTCTATTATATCTTCCTCCTGGTGTCAGCTCCCAAATAAACTACAACCTTGTCCCAAGCTCTGATTTGGGAAAAGTCAAATTAAAATAGGTGTTCCCAGAATTGTGATGGGGAACTGTATTTTGATTTAAAATTTCTGACCATTGGGGTGCCTGGGTGGCCCAGTTGGTTAAGCATCCGACTCTTGGTTTCAGGTCAGGATCTCACAGTACATGAGTTTGAGCCCTACAGTGGGGCTCTGTGCTGACAGCTTGGAACCTGCTTGGGATTTCTCTCTCTGCCCCTCTCTCTGCCCCTGACCCACTTGCTCTCTTTGCCTCCTTAAAAAAACAAAAACAAAAAACAAAAAAATTAAAAAAAAAAAAATTCTGACCGTAGAAGAAAGTAGACGGGCTAAAGTGGTAAAGGGAATTTGATAGACAAAATACGTTGTTTTAGTGACTTTTTTTTTAACAGCAGCACTTATGTACCACATACTTAGGACGATAAAGATGAATAGTAGTAGATACATGGTACTCCGGGATTCAGTTAAACAAGAGACGGATGGAAGAAGGTAAGGACAAAATGCCACCAGTGACACAGTGACATGGCTGACCTTAAAATAACTGAGGATGGGAAGAGGTGGATGGTGGCTGAAATTGTGGAGAGAATGGAAGACTAGACAACAGTCAAAATGCCAGCAAAGTGGAGGTGGGATGCAAGCATAGAAAATTAGGGCCACAGAGAAAGGAACCTGCAAGGTTTGGGTCCTGGATGAATGTGGAGTGGTAGGCATTGATAATGAGGTCCAGTGTGAGGACAGCTGTAGCTGGCGTAAGGGAAACAGAGATGATCTTTAGCTGGACAATTGGAGGTTTCAGATTAGAATGTTGGAAGTTTTCAGCAACACTGGAGATTCCCTTACTTAACTTTCCTTGACTTTCTCTGAAGTTCTAATCTGCCCTGGAGCAGGTGGGAAAGTGTGAGCAGTACTGAGGTAATTTTTTGTCTACTTATTTCATTCTGAGTTGGTTACACTGGGGTTTGTTGTTGTTGTTGTTGTTCGTTTTTATTGTTTTTGTTTTTCTATTTTTGCTGCTTCAAGAGCTATTGCTCAACTCAGTGTAGATTCTTGGTAAATGTTCTTTGGTGTTGATGTACAATTCCATGAATTGAATGACCCTCATGCTTGTATTCATTTTGACGAACTTCCTGAGGGTGTAGGGTTGATACACAGCTTCTGTGCATCATCAAACTTGGAGGAAAACATTGAGATAAATCTTCGAATCTTGTCTTAATTGTTAGCAAAGTTTTCTGTGACACATGTATATCGAAATATACAGAGAGAATGCTAAATATTCATGAGAAAAGGAAGCTTACTTGGAAAAAGACTCTAGTCACTTTTTGAAAAGCCTTTTCTTTTTTTTTTTTCCAAGACTGCTTTTTAAGGTATTATCTTGACAGTCTAAATGTTTTTTCTTTGAAGAACTCATTGACTCTTGGACAGCACAATGATTAATTCTGTGTTCTCACATGGCAAATGGTCCTGCCTAACTTATACTGAAGTTAGGTCTAGTTCTGAACTTTGTGCCACTGGATCTAGTTAAGCACTATTCCCACGCTGTCCTTTTGTTGCCTTTTTCTTTTTTCTCTTTTTCACATAAAAAAAAAAAGTGAATATCTTGAGAATAAACAGACAATCTTATTCTATGCTGACATAATGTTGCTTTTCCCTGCCCAGAGGAAGTACGACATTGGCTTATTATTCCTACTATAATGCAATATTGAAAAATCTATTGTGTTTAATCAGTACAACATGGTCGATATGCTTTGCTGGCGATGTATTTTCCGTAATTACGTATAAGCACCAACAAGTGCTAGCAGAGTGTGTCTGAAGTTGCCACTTGGCTCCAGAATCTGGTTTTTTAAAGCAACTGTAATTTCACGGAATAGAGAGGAAGAATGAAGAGGTTTTCTATGCATCTCCAGAGTCACAAACCATCTCCATCTCTTATTTCTAAAATAATCCATTCAGGTCTTCCAAATTTCTGCACTAAAGATTTCACAGTAAAAACTTAAAAAATAAATTGCAAAACCTAAATTTTATTTCAACGATGATGTTGGGCTCTGCCTTCTGTCAGCATCACTAATGAGCGTTAAACCATTTAGTGTCTGTCCGAATGAGTTCTATTAGCAAGCAGAAGGGTTGAGTGGCCTACGGCCAATTAAGACACAAGCCATAGAAATGAAGCTCTGAATAATTAAGTGCAGTTCTAAATCTAGAATCTCATTTAATAGGATTGATTTCAAAGTGCATTTTAGCCAAATTTGGATAAATGGATGGTATCCTGAATTAAATACTTGCCACTCTGTCCCAGTAACCGTCAAGAAGCCTACCATGCACACAGCTCATTATTTATGACCTAATATTTACAATGAAAAGTCTGCAAAATTTAAGAAAATGCTTTAAGAAGAATATACATGAAGACATTCATTAGGCAAGCTCTGAACCAGCCATCATTTGTTTACCTTACAACTATTTTCTCTGATTTCTTACCTCTTTAAGCCTGGGAATGATGAATCAATTCATTTATTATTATTTTAGTTATTTTTCAGTACAGTAAAAAACCCCTTCATAGGAAACTGGCATGCTTGTGATCATTTTTTTTAAGACTTCATATATTTCAAAGGCACATCTGTCCCATTAGATTATACATTTTTCTAAGAAAGGACTTTGATGTTTATCTTTCCCTTTACCCTTAAACAATTAGCCTATCAAGTCTTTGAATGCAAGGATTGCACCTTGCTGTTTATGTTTCAAGCGTCTAACCAATGCCTGTCACAAAAGAGTACTAATAAGTATTTGTTAAATAAGTAAATAACTGCTTGGGGTAGACAAAATAATGCTCCCTCTCCCCCAAATATCTCTGTTTATTCCTCACTACCTGTTAATACGTTAGGTTCTATGGCAAAGAAGAATTAAGGCTGCATTTGGAATTAAGCTTGCTGATAAACTGACCTTAAAGCAGGGAAATTATTCTGTATTATTTAAGGTGGACCCTATATAATGACAAGGGTCCTTAAGAACGGCAGTGAGAGGCAGAAGAAGGGATCAGAGTCATGTGGTCTGAGAAGGCCCTGACCCACCATTGGTGGCCTTGAAGATGGAAATGTGGGCAGTCTCTGGAAGCTGAAACAGGCAAGGAATTGGATTCTCCCCTAAAGCTTCCATAGAGGGACTCAGCCCTATTCACATCCTGATTGCAGCCCAGTGGGGTCTGTGTAGGACTTGTGACCTACAGAACTCTAAGAGAGTAAATTTGTGTTGTCTTATGCCCCTAAGTTTTTTGTTAGTTTGCTACTGCGACTGAAAACTAATACACTAATGCAGAAGTTCTTTCAACTGAATATCACCACACTATTTCTAAATTACATTACTAAACAGCCTCTGGAGAACTTTCTTAGTTTCTCCTATTTTTCATCTTCTTTGTATCATTTGGGTTGTGTGTATGTTAAACAGAGGGGGAAAAATCTATCTTGTTAATTATTTTGACTTTACAGTTTCTTTGTACTTTCTCATCAGGATATATAAAATGGATGACTGTTGGACATCTTAAAAGAGAGTCTTTGGGGGTGGGTGCTTAGATCTCAGAGCACATTATTTTTGACTCAAAGAAATCACGTGTTAATTCACACTATCTGGTTCCATAAAATATGCCAAGAAAACTATACCACTTGTAAATCTAAATTCATGCAAATGTGTATCTGTTAGGTTTCAACCTTAATACTTGCTTTCAATTGTTCCTGCTATTGAAGGATTTTTTTAATGTTTATTTACCTTTGAGAGAGTGAGAGACAGAGTGTGAGCAAGGGACTGGCCGAGAGAGAGAGGGAGGCACAGAATCCAAGCAGGCTCCAGGCTCTGAGCTGTCAGCACAGAGCCCGACATGGGGCTTGAACCCATGAACCACAAGATCACGACCCGAGCTGAAGTCAGATGCCTAACCAACTGAGCCACCCAGGCACCCCATGCTATTGAAAAGTTATTATGGCTTAGAAGAGATCATAGAGGTTGTATAGCAGATATCAGCTGTAAGTTTTAGATGATTATATCTAAAGCATAGATGATGTTCCTACTCCCAACTTATTGCCCCACAAAATAAAGGGTATCCTGAAGCTCTTAATTCTTGAGTCCCATCTGAAAACTTAGTTTGGAGACACAAATAAAAATCTAGGGAGGTAACTGGATTCTTATTATCAGTTAACAAAGATACATAGATAATTCTTACTACTTAAGGTGTTAAAAAAAACTTTCAGTGACTTTACAAAAAATGTATTTCTCAGCTAAAGGTGTACTGCAACCCTGAAGCAGGTCGGGAGGCTGTTAGTGTGAAAACAGCCTTTTCCTCGTGAACTGAGAGTGGGACTTATTTGGGACCAGAAGTTTTATTAAACAGCTACACTAGTTGAGTCACTGAAATGCCCGAAAGTAAATAGAATCCACAGTCGAAGTTAATTTCTTGCTGTTTGTTATTAGAGCAGGTGTTAGCACTCCCAGGGTGCTTGCCTGATGGCCTTCAGCCAGCACCCTATTGTCCTTGTAGGTAGACTGGCTTTTGGTTGCAGCAGCCTATCTGCCTATCGAAAAGAGAGTCAGAAGTGCCTAGGAAGTTACATTCCCGTGGTTAGGCAGCCCTTAAACAATGTGTGACTAGTGTTGGGGTATCTATACCCCGGTTCTTTTGCTCCTGATGAGAACACCAGAGTATGACATACACTATCTCCAAAGTCTCCTTGGCTTTCCGGAAGATGAACGCACTAGACACACTCCAAGTGAGATAGCAGTTATTGATGGGTAACAGGCTTCTCTGGGAAAAGCATGGACAGGTTGACTACTTATGAAACATTTGCAAGGGTAGATAGAATTGCAATCCCATGTCCTGTGAGTGAGTAGACCACTGGTTGGTAGGATGGCTTGGCTAATCGTATGTCTTGATAAAGTTCCATTCAAAAGAATCAAAATTGTACCAGTATATAAGATAATGAGGTTTTCATACAAAAGCTCTTAAAGTACACAAGCATTAAAGCCAAATATTGAAACTAACCTGTTTTATGTGCAGTCACTTTAAGATGACATGGTTGGTTTGAGCCAAACAGTGGTTCAGACTATGGGGTTCCTGAGATCCTTACTGGTGGTCTGCCAGGTCAAGATATTTCCATAATCCTGACACATTATTTCCCTTTTCACTCGGATTCTTTCATGAGTATAGAGTGGAGTTTCCTAGAAGTTACGTGATGTGTGATATGATTGAATGAAGAAGCAGATATGAGAGTTCAGCTGTCTTCTATTAAACCTGACATTACAGGGATTTGCAAAAATATGAACCAAGTCAACACTTATTTTTATTTCATTTTTGATTTTTTAAAAATAAAAATGTGTCACCTATCATATGGTGGGTTTATTGCTATTTTAACTAGATTTTTAAAATGGCAAATATCAATAGATATAACCTGTGTCAACAGAAGCTCTTTGAGGTCCGCAATAATTTTTAAGAGCGTAAGGAGGTCCTGAGACAAAAACAAATAAACAAACAGACACAACTTTGATTGCCATGGATATAAAGCAGAAATTCAGAATCAAGCCCTTTTATCTTCTCGGAATTAGAAAAGATTAAGGAAAATAACCAGGGTAAAGGTGAAGTTTAAAATGTCCTCTCATCTTGGGGTGCCTGCATGGCTCAGTCGGTTGAGCGTCTGACTTCAGCTCAGGTCATGATCTCGCAGCTTGTGAGTTTGAGTCCCGCGTTAGTCTGTGTGCTGACAGCTCTGAGCCTGGAGCTTGCTTCGGATTCTGGGTCTCCCTCTGTCTCTACCCCTCCCTCCCCTGCTCGCACTCTGTCTCCCTCTCTCTCCCTCAAAGTAAATAAACATTAAAAAAATTTTTTTTAAATAAATAAAATGTCCTCTCATCTTTCTGAACTTACTTTGCAAACCTGGATGTGTTCTAGACAGCTGTTTTAAGTGGAGGAATTAAAAAATAATGATTTACACTACTGGTTTTATTTTGTTTTGTTTTTAAGTTTATTTATTTATTTTGAGACAAAGAGAGAGCGCCTGCAAGAGGGAGATCAGTGCTGAGCCCTGACGTGATCTCACGCCACAGGAGATCATGACCTGAGCCGAAATCAAGTCAATAGCTTAACCAACTTAGTCACCCAGGTGCCCCTACACTACTGTTTTTTGAAAACAAGCATGCAGATTACTTGAACTGTGGTGAATGTTTGTTTCGGTGGGGGTCTTTTGAGATACAGAGTCATTGGTTATTCTTCTGAACACTTACATGACCATCTTATTAGCAAAGAGTGTGTAGTTTGACAGACTATGTGAATGTTTTATTGAAACTGTGTATACACAGCATGTGTGTTACGCTGAGATTGCGGAAGTGTAACTGTAATTTGTGAGTGGTGTGTGAGTCTACCAGAATTTAGGAAGAGTTTAAGGCTAATGTCTAAGAGCCACAAGGCTAACCACAGATAGGACATGGGAGCTCTCATCATAAGAGCTGTTCTGTGTCATTTCTTTTGCTCACTGCTAATTTCATTCAGCGCTCATCTCATGGCTGGACCGCACCACGGAGTTCTGTGTGGGATGCATCTCGGATATAGGCTTCCAGGTTTGCTACTTGTAATAAGTAATAATACTAATATAGTAATAGTTATGATACTGTAAACACTAACATGTAACTAATTGAACACTATGTACTATTAGTGTTCACAGAAAGTCTTAATTTGTTTTTCAGAAATGATAAAGTCTCTGATTAGGTAGTCCCTAGATCATGATTTCTGTAATCTTAACCTAGTACGAAAGACCTCTAAGAAAAGCGCCCTCTAGACATCCTTCATAACTTGTTATGATTTTAACCCAACATATCCATGTAATAGATGACAAAATTTAAGGTAAAATTTCTCCTGTGATTGGTTTTGAAAAGACATATTTTGATATTTGCTTATACCCCTCGACAGCCTCTTCATTTCTCTCAACTCAAGGAAAGTGTTTTACATCTTTGCCGGGTCTATACACTGTTAAAGAACAACCCCCATCCAGCTTGGGCTGTGCTTTCTATGAGAGCCTCATGGCCGGGATACTCTTCTTCCTCTGAATTTAAGTGGTGAGAGAACGTGTACCATCGAGAATACCATCTTGTCCTATGGAGACTGATGGGTTTGGTTAGAGTTTGGCTCTGTCTCTTTACCTGTTGACCTGGAGCAAGTTATGTAGCCTTTTGTCAAGTGTCTCGTGGAACCTACTGTTTGCATTCGATTTTTATAGTGCCTCCTTTACAAAAGTGTTACCAGGATTAACTTTGTAAAGCTCTACAGAAGTTCTGGCAGGAAGTGGGAGACATTACTGCTGTTAGTAGCACCTGTTAGCATCATGAAAATCAATTCATCAAAATCTATTCTCTAGGCTGGAAATAACATTTATTTATTATTTTTTTAAAATTTTTTTTTCAACGTTTTTTATTTATTTTTGGGACAGAGAGAGACAGAACATGAACGGGGGAGGGGCAGAGAGAGAGGGAGACACAGAATCGGAAACAGGCTCCAGGCTCCGAGCTGTCAGCACAGAGCCCGACGCGGGGCTCGAACTCACGGACCGCAAGATCGTGACCTGGCTGAAGTCGGCCGCTTAACCGACTGCGCCACCCAGGCGCCCCAAGGCTGGAAATAACATTTAAATGTGGAAGTCTATGAACGATAGTCATGGATGGGCATTACCTGGTACATGGACTATATAAAGTATACCTCCCTTTTTGCTAGGTAAAGACCACCCTCAAGTCTTACACCATTTGCCCACAGCTGCCATATTTCAGCCTCGAATGGGATCCATTTAATGAAAAATGTCCAGCTTGGAGCTCCATAGTTTTCTGGGATGACTGGAAAGAATATAGTATAGCAACAGATATATACTTACTTGAAATTTGCTCTAGTGACTCCCAGATCCGTAAACACTTGTCACACTTCTGATAGGACCAACATGGTCTTGTTAACGCAGAGAGTCTTTACTTTAGGTAAAAGGACTGCAAAAACATGTATAATCACAAACCTCTTATAATGATTTCTTAGTATATCTTTGTACCTCCAGTTTACAGGGCCTGGAATTTCCTTTCTCTACCCTCCTTTCCCAAAGAAATCCTGCTAACCACTGAATATATTTTTCATGCAGATTTTCCTAATTTCTAACCCTCCCAATTCCTCACCCCCACTCTTAACTCTCAGGACATCACATCAAATTGCTTTCTCCTACAGTAGTTGTCCATTTGTGATATGTAGTCTTTTATGGAAGTCACTGTATACTTACCTTGCCCCACTGGATGGCAGAATTATGCTTTTTTTAATCCCTGTGTCTCTTCCGATGCCTGGCATTTGAACATAGGAGATGCTTAACAGAGACACTGAATTGAATTAAAAAAAAAAGGTGAGCTCATGATTCCAGTGTGATTTCTTAATACTATCTTAATTGTCTCCTAATAAGGCATTCAATTAGTAAATGCTTGTAAAATGAATGCAGAAATCGTCAAATATGATGACTCCGTATAGAAATATTTTTACATTTCTTCCTCTTCGTAAATTGTAAAACATTTAAATGTCAAAAGCTTTCTTTGGGGATGGAAGACAGTGTTCAAAAGCACAAGAATCCTTTTCTTTCTCCTCAAGATTAAATTCTCTTTCCATTCTACCTCTTATTTTCCATTGCTCCTGTCTCCAGAATTTCAAACAAACAAAAAACAACAAACAAAACAAACAAGCAAAAACAAAAACAAAAAAAAGCAATAGCCTCTGGAAATTAAAAGAAACATTAAGAATATAAAATAAGTGGGTGGAATACCAACTATCCTGTTGGTTGTTACAATTAATTCTATAGCTGGCAATTCGACCTATTTTTTTTTCTGTTTAAGATCATTGCAGAAAATAGCTGTAGTTTTTTAAAGGTCTCTTTTTCTAAAGCTTGCAGGTTGTGTCCTTGTAGCGGATGGGGGCTCTAGTGCCCGTGCCGTGAACAGAATGGATTCATTAACCTTTATATTGATTTGAATTGTCGTTCGAATAAATATTTATACCTGTTTTCCCTGAGGGCTTAATGAAGTCCTTTATCAATAGCACCAAGAGTTTCTCCCCTTGACCTTTGTCATCCATTCGTTCAGAAAATTTTCATCAAGCTGTTTTGTTTGCATTGTTAATCTCTTCCTGCCTTTGTCAGGTTTGGCACAGAAAAATATTCATCCTGGATTCCGTAGAATTATTTTACACTATTTGGACTTCTGCAGAGAAGATCAATTCTGTCTTTGAATTTCCTGTTTTAACTTCAAGACTGAAGCATTTCCAGTTTCTCCATATTTGTCTTTCTGCTTTTCGTCTGCCTGTGGAGTATTTCTCTTGTTATTCTTTATACGTGATTACTTCAGTTTCAATTTTTGCCACCAAAGTCTCCTAAAAGACAGAAGAGGTGTTAGATAATGCTAGGGTGGTAAATGTTTTGCAGGACACATGCATCAAATTTGCAGTTTGTGTATCAAATCGACACCTTGTACACCTTAAAATTATACAACATTGTATGTCCAATATGCCTCTATAAAGCTTGAAGGAACAAAAGATAGAGTTAGAGCCAGAGAATATCTTTGTTCAGCTGTCTCCATGTCTTAGCAATGAACATTTTTAGTGCCGGGAGAAAAGACAAGGGTTATTATATGCCAAACATGGTGTTCAGTGTCGTGTGTATTATTCTATTTCATCCTCAAAGTGCCCTTAGGGAAAGCACACTGCTCCATTCTAGATGAGGAGGCTGGCACTTACAGAATTTATGTAAATTGCCCAGACACAGACCCGGTAAGTGGGCTCATTGATCCCAGGATGTAGTTCTGCCACTTACTAGGTGTGTGACCTTGGGCAAATTACTCAACCCCTCTGTGCCTCAATTTCCTCATTGGTAAAATGGAAGTAATCATAGTTCCTTTCTGTACTGTTGTTGTGAGGTGACTGTGGATTAAATAAATTAGACTAAATAGAGCTCTTGTCATGTGCCTAATAAGTACTAAGAGCTATTTAGGTTACACTTATTTACTTATTGGTTATACTGAATCGTAATGTCTTTTCTAGTTTTCTTGAGTGGAGGGGGGAAGTATTATAGGAGAAGAGATCAGCAAGAAATACAGTAGCTCTTCCCAGTCATGTTTTTCCTCTCCATTCCCAAATGGGGGGCCAGGTTTCCTCCTTATTTGCGAAACAGAATGAATATTACTATTCTGTATTGAGTTAAATGTTTCATTCCTTTAGTCTATTCAGAGCCTTCTTCCTGGAGACTCAGTTGCTTACTTTCATACTCATTCTGGTTTTTAGAAGAGTGGAAATATTTGGCTATCAACTTCAGCAAGCCATGCATTTGGTTTCTATATTAGAGTTTGATAAGTGGTTCTTTTGTTGTAAAGAAAGGTAACCTATTTGTAGAAACTTCCTTTGGAGAAACAATCTTTCTTCAAAACCTAAGCTGTAGAATTTTTTTTTCTGGTTTGAGCTGTATATAAGTGTTAATAGCTGGGTCCAGAAGAAAAGGCACATTATTATTAAGAAGCTTCAGTGAGAAGAATTACAGACTCTTTGGTTTTTCTCCTTCTATATGCTGTCCTTTCACTGGATGGGCCAAAGGAGCCATGGAAACTAAGTGGAACCTGATCATGTTTTTTATTCTTTTCATTCCTGAGATACTGGAGAGAAAATGTCTTGCTATCATTACTGTTTTGTTTTTTTTTTTTTTTTTTTAGGCTGAGAAGTACCACTTAGAAAAACAATTATCACAGGTACCTAATTCAGACAACTTTTATCACAGGTACCTAATTCAGACAACTGAATAGAATTCCTCCTGTGGTTACAAAGAGGCTGCAAATCTCAGTCATGAAAGAAAGTAATATCTACTGGGGTGAAAACAATCCTAGCAATCCTAGATTAAGGCTAAAAAAAATCAAATCTTAATGACATGGTAGAAAAATCCATATAGTTCAATGATTTGAAGACACAGAAAACGTAGAATACTTGAGAGCCTAGTTTACCTTGTGGCAATTCAATATCCTTTATACTAGTAGACATGTGATTTTTTTCTTCATTCCATTAAGCACATATTTTTAATTTGAGTGTGGACTAGACATAGGAATATATTTTCAGGGATAAGCACACAGTGGAAGGGGTGTCATAAAGATGCCAAGGACTGGAAGTAAAAAGAGGGAATGATCAATGTCACCTAGAGGAGAAGCATCAATAAATATTCTAGAGGACATCAAAAGATAGAGATTGGAAGATCCTCACTAAGTAGAACCAAGCTGATGCTTTTGGAAATTCTTGATACTATAAAAATTCCAATCAATATGTTTGAGTTTAAATTGATCAGAGCTAATTAGTGCTGGTTAAAATCAGGTGCAGATGACCAGACCGGATCTTGATGAGCCCTTTGAATTGAACAGAACTAGGTGAAGCTGGTTTGGTTTCGTTGGGTATGATTTTAAACTACTCGGGGGTAAGTTCTATCCAGTTGAGATTTTTAAAAAATAACAATGAATTTGATCTAAACCTATTGTTGTAATGAAGCACATTCTATGTTTGGTATATTAAGCATCTGTCTATCGCATTTCGCCTGCAAGTTTTTTCCTGGGGCTTACTGTTTGACTTTTACTTCCTTTTTTTTTTTTTTTTTTTTTTTACCAATAATAGTTTATTTTTTATGAGAAATCATGTTTTCCATTGTGCCTTTTTTTTTAAATCAATTTATGGGGCGTCTGGGTGGCTCAGTTTGTTACGCATCCAACTTCAGCTTCTAAGCTTGTGGGTTCAAGCCCCGTCTTGGGCTCTGTGCTGACAGCTCCGAGCCTGGAGCCTGCTTCGGATTCTGTCTCCCTCTCTCTCTGCCCCTCCCCACTCACATTCTGTCTCTCTCTCTCAAAAACAAACATTTGAAAAATCACTTTAAATGTAAGAGATTTCATTAACACTCACTAATGTAACTCTTTCCCTACATTTAGCTCATTAGCACATTTGGTATCAAATAAGTATCTAAATGGATTATTTAATCGGGTATCCCAACAGCCCTTAGAAATGAATCCATTTCTTTCATACTATTTTATATCACCTTTTTTCTATATTAACTAGTTTAATTACCTGTGATATGAGTGCTTGCTTTACAGAACAGTCATACAAATACATGTATCCAGTCATTATAAAATACATATTTTTTTAAGATTATTTATTTTTGACAGAGACAGAGACAGTGCCAGCAGGGCAGGGGCAGAAAGAGGGAGAGAGCGAGAATCGCAAGCAGGCTCTGCACTGCCAGCACAGAGCCCAATATGGGGCTCGAACTCACAAACAGTGAGATCGAACCTGAGCCAAAATCAAGAGTCAGGCGCTTAAGCGACTGAGCCACCGACGCATCCCTATAAAATATTTTATCTCACAAAACAAGTCCCTGCTCTAGCTATTACTTTCAAATGATTATTATTTAATTTTTAGCTATTCCTTTTTTCTGTTTTCCAGATCTACTTTACAGTTATTTTGCCAGCTTTCTATAAAACGTAAATGCTCTATTATTAGGGCACCGTATCAAGATCCAGGATAGGTCCTAAAACTCCGCTGTGCTGCCCCTTTGCTATGGAACCGTCCCTTCTCCTCTTCACCTTTGAAAACCACAGCTTTGTTTTCGATTCCTATAGTTTTACCTTTTGCAGACTGTTCTCTAAATGGAATCATATCGTGTATAGGCTTCGGAAACAGCCTTCCTTCACTAACGATAAGGCATTTAAAATGCACGCATGTTGTTGAATCTGTCATTTGCTCATTGTTTTTTGTTGTTGAGTGGTTCATTGAATTGTGGTACTTTGTATGTTGTTTATTCTCCAGTTGAAGAGCATTTGGGTTGTGATGAGTTTCTGGGAACTGAATACGATAAAGTACCCATCTATAATGCCAAATCAGTGTGGGGTTTTTTTGTTTGTTTTGTTTCGTTTTGTTTGTGGTTTTGTTTTGTTTTATGTTGGTGACGTTAATTAGGAGTGGACCCTGAATTTTATCTGCGTCAGGTAATCATCATCTGATCCTTGACTTGCTTGCTGTCTTTTATGTAATTATATTTAAAATATGAAGCCATTTATGCTACTGAGAAACTTAAAATGTCATTGTGACTAATTCTCTAATGTACATTTGGTTTGTTTTATATTTTGAGTTGGTAGTATGTACAAACAGTTACAAAATGCAAACGCTTCATGGTGAAAAGTAGTTTCTCCTTTTTCTGTGGCCCAGGCACCCTAGTTTCCTCCCCCAGAAGAATGTGTGTTGCATTTCCTATGTTCCCAGAGATGGTTCCTGAATCCCAAACATACATTTATGTTTTCACTCCATTGGTGGCAAGTATACATTTCTTCTAAACCTTGACTTTCTTCACTTAACAGTGTACCTTGGAGTTCATTCTTAACAGTACAAGGAAAACCATCTTGCCATTTTTGATGGCTGTATAGTATTCTATTTTATAGATGTGGAATACTTTTTATAAACATAGTCCAAGTCCCTAGGTTATGGATATCTATGCTGTTTCCAAGCCTTTACTATTACAAATAGCACAAAAGAAGAAAATTTATGTTTGTGCCTATTTTCACATAGATGCAAGCATAACTACAGGAAAAACGTGTCAAGCAGACTTGCTAGGTAGAATAATGCATACTTGCTTATTGAATTTTGATAAATTTCGCCTAACTGCTCCTCCTATTGGTGTCCTAAGTAACACTTACACCAGCCAGTATAAGAAGTCATCTCCTGACTTTGGCCAACACAATGACTCTGAATCTTTTTCCTACCAATATAATAGGTGAAGATTTACCATGTTTTAATCAAAATAGCAATAAACGTGAACTAAAGTTGAACATGTCTTCATGTCTTTACGGCTTTGAGATTTTCTTGTTTTAAACTCTTGTTCCTGTCATTTGCCCATATTTCAACCTGACTGGTAGCCTTTTTCTTATTTATTTGTAGGTACTTTATTGCATTAAAGAAAGTTGGTGTTTGTCAAATCACTTATCTTTTGCCTTCATTCATGGTGGGCTTTTATTTTGGAATGTCCCATTTTTTTCAAAGTTACACACACACACACACGCACACACACACATGCATGCATGCACACACACATATATGTTTTAAATAATGCTCATTCTAAAATATTAAAATGCCATTTTTTCTCTACAATTTTTAAAAAGCTAACCTTGAAATCATCTAGAATTTATTTCAGCTTAAATTGTAAGATGGAGAAGCCAGCTTTATTTTCCTTTATTTCCTTATGGTTAGGCAGCTGTTCCAACATCACTTATTGAATAATACATTTTTTTCTAATTGAATTCAAATGCTACATTTTTAATCTACTAAATAACCATGTGATATTTTTAAATTTCCTTGTTTTTTCAACTGTTTTTATTCAGCTACCTGTCAAATCATATGCTAACTTAGAACTTTAATAATGAGTATTTTATATGATATTTTAATATGGAAGAGCTAGCCTCACCACCACCCTGGCATTTCTCTGACATTTCTCTTCTTTTTAATAACACACCGGGGGGGGGGGGGGGGTGCATGCGTGCATGTGTGTTTTGTTTGTTTTTACCCACCTATTTTTTCATAATAACTTTAGAATTTATGTTTTACCTACTCCTCAAAAATGAATGGTCATTTTATGATTTGTTCATTTATAATTTTAAATGAGACAAACCCATTGTTTTCAAGAGGAGACTTTCAACTTTGAGTGCTTGTTACTGAAACTATGAAACCATCTGGCACCCACTTCAAATGACAGTCACATGTTCCAGAGTGGTTTCAAATGGAACTTAAGTCACTTCCAGTCTGTGGCCAATGCTATCCATTTTCTACCTCTCCCAAGACAGACTCCTAATGGCACAAGGTGTTACAATGTCTTATAACTTTGAATATTTACAGGTGGCCTGGCTCAGAAAAACGAACCATGTTGAGATTGTTTTCTGTTTTGTGAACACATTTTTACTGAAATCAATAGCTCTCTCCTACATTGACACACAGAGGGTATTTCTTGCCCAGCATTTCAAATACAATTTAAAGAATTCATTCTAAAAACAAATGATTGAAGAAGAGCCGTGTATGAAAGTTGAAGCATTGTACCAAAACAAATGGTAATTGGGCTATAAAGGCTAAATCTCATATTTAAAGAAAGAAAACACTCGCATGGCACAACTTCATTTTGCGAAGGGTCTTTTGTTAAGTAGGGTAGGCCGTCATGAGGACCCCGTTGCATAGCTCCCCTTAGTGTATGTAGATGGGATGTATTAATGTGTTTTGTGGATTTGGACTCTGACTTTCCAGAGAGCATGATTCAGTCATGAGTAATCTGTAACCCACGCTCCTTGTAGAGTCATTAGAAAATCCTGCCTTGATTATTTTCCATTGAATATCAAAGCTCTCAGAAGTATGCTGCTGGGAATGAGCCTACACAGATGTAGGAGATTCTCCAAAATGACCCAGGCTTGGATTCCCTCCTCCTCTGTTTCTCTGGTACTGTGATTTACCAAGTGTTCTACAGGAAGATGAAGCATTCAGGAGAATTACTTAATTTTCAAAAGGACTGCTTTTTTTTATGCCTGCCCCATTTTCTTGCTTTTTGAATCATTTACAGAGATTTTAAAGTTGAAAATACTGAGATTTTTTTATAGCCTAAATAGTAAAACATATTTACTTTGATATTGAGTGAAATTTCCCAAATTGCATGATCTTTGAAATACAGATTTGATTTCCATTTACTTTTCAAAGCTTTTCATTCTTTTTGGTAATGTCCCCTGAGACCTTGCCCTCCACAGACCCTTTCTGTTTGTTTTGCTTGGGTTCCTCCCCTGCCCTGAGCCTTAGACCTGTTGGGAGACAGGGAAGAAAATCAGAGCAAACCCTCACACCCCAGCTCCTGATAGAATGTACATCCTATTCCTCTGTACCAGCGTGTTTGTGAAATCCTGCTTTTAGAAGTCCTTTTATTTATTTATTTTGTAAAAAGCCTCTCATATACAAGTGGGGTGAATAGGTGAATAACATTGATTCCTTTCAAAGAAAGCTGTTATGTAAATGCCACCCTAGTAGAATTTCATTTCCATTTCCTGCATTGATCTCACATCTTAAAGCCTTGAAGTCAATTCTATTTTTTATGTATTGCTGTTTTAACAGAAATTCCGTGTTACAAAATGAAAGTGACCGACCAAAGATGTTGGAATGCTGCTTAAAAACCTCTTATCTATCATCTTTGGAGATTCAAGATGTCATTTAAAAAAACCCTAACAAACAAATGATAAAAAGAACAAATGGCTGTGTACATAGGTGACATCATTACCTGAATAGCTTCTCAGTAGTTGTTTTGGTTTTTGTTGTTGTTGTTGTTGTTGTTGTTTCTTTTTCCCCCCCTAGAAAATCCATTTTTCGAAGATGGCTTTGAGCTAGGCCCGGTGTATAAAGAATAGATTTTACTGCTCATCATTAAGAGTGGAGAATTTTCTTACTTAGAGATTGTGCATTAAGTGACTAAAACTCTACTCCTGTCTGAAACTCCATCTGTCAGCCAAGACAGATTCTTCTCCTCTCTTAAGACATCCTAGTGTTGCCCACTCAAGCTTATTTGTGGGTATCCTAGTAAAGATTTCCTCTAACAAAAGCAGTGACAGATAGGACAATGTATTTTGCATTTATATCGCATTATCTTGGGCACATAAATTGGAAACTTGAATGGGCAATAGCATATGATAAGTATGCCTACACTGAATCATTACTAATCTATTTTTTCACTAAAATGACCAGATGCTCTTGTATAAAGATAATAATAAATCTCAATCTCCAAATGTGTCTTAAATCCTAGTGTAGTTTATTAAACATACTCAGTTGACTAGAACACCAATGAGCTCTACCTTTTAATCAATTTATTAAAATAAAAAAATAGATGCATAGATTCATTGTTACATAATCATTGTTGTTTATCACAGAATGCTATGATTTTTCTTTTGTGCCTCTGGTATTCTGTCTAAAAATGGCAGAGGGTTAAAGAGGAGAGAAAAGTAACTGAAGATCCAAACCAAGGTTCCTGGCTTCAGTCCATGAGTATTATTTATTTTTCTCAGTCTCAGGTCCACTTGTCAAAAAATAAGTAATCCAAACTATACTTCAGTTTCTAAGAAAGGAGTTCATATATGTGACTTCTTGTTCCTCATACTTCATATGAAGTCCTTCATTTGAAATGTAGGGTTCTTCATGCTGTTGCTTTGTCCCTGACACCCAGTTTCCTAGCCTTGCCCTCTACTGTCATGTGCACATGTTTTTGGCTATTCTGGAAAGAAGTCAACATGAGCTAAACTCTGGAACCAGACTGCCTGGATCAGAATCCCATCTCTACAACCTACTACTGTATGAACTTTGGAAAACATAACCTCTCTGTGACTTAGTTTCCTCCTCCATATAATGAGAACAATGATAGCACCTACCTCATAGGATTATTAAGTTAAATGAGGATATATATGTAAAGCCCTTAATATAGAATCATATTTATTAAGTAAGGACTCAATAAATATCAATAAATATCTGGTGTCGTAATAATATTTATCCTAATCCTCATCACAGATAGAGGCCAATATTATTTATTCACCGCCACCTTGCTTCAGCACCTCCTAAATTCTGCCATTAAGATTTTTGGAGTGAGAGATAGCTATCCTTATTAGCAGCCCTGATTACATTCTAAAGTAGGCAAGACAATTTTAAAAAAAGGGGAATCGCTTGGGTGGTTCAGTCAGTTGAGCGTCTGTCTCTTGATTTGAACTCAGGTCATGATCCCAGGGTCGTGGGATGAAGCCCTGCATTGGGGTCCGTGCTGAGCCTGGAGCCTGCTTAACATTCTCTCCCCCTATGTCCCTCTCCCCCACTCATACTCTCACTCTTTAAAAAATTAAAACAAAAGGGGCGCCTGGGTGGCACAGTCGGTTAAGCGTCCGACTTCAGCCAGGTCACGATCTCGCGGTCCGTGAGTTTGAGCCCCGCGTCAGGCTCTGGGCTGATGGCTCGGAGCCTGGAGCCTGTTTCCGATTCTGTGTCTCCCTCTCTCTCTGCCCCTCCCCCGTTCGTGCTCTGTCTCTCTCTGTCCCAAAAATAAATTAAAAAAACGTTGAAAAAAAAATTAAAAAAAAAAAAAATTAAAACAAAAAAAAAGGAAGGAAGTATTTTGGGAAGTCACTTGAGTGAAACTCTCTGTCCATGCTGGACTTTATGCTTTTCCTCAGCAAATAATCAGATGTAGCTCAAGGAACTAGAAACATAGCGGCAAAAAAAAATAGTTGCAGTTCCTGAATTCATAAAGGTTACTGTCTGGATGGGAGACAGTCAATAATCAAATAACCCCCAAATGTGTAATTATACATTTTAAATAAGTCTATAAAGGAAAAGAACAGAATACAATGAGTGAGAATATGATAGAACCTATTTTAGTTATCAAAAAAGTCTTTCTAGAGTTGACTATTTAATTCAAGACCTGAAATGGACATTGACAGGTGAAGAGTGGGAGGGAGAGGGCATTACAGGCACAAGGAACCCATGTACAAAGTGCCTCAGGCAGGAGAGGGGAGGTGTTTGAGCACTGCAACCCTGGTGCACAGGGAGCGAGAGAGCTGGGCCGTGTCTTGGGCTGAGTCAGAGCATTGGGCCTTAGGACCCTATTGATGACCAGGAGTAGATTCTAAGTGCACTGGAAGTTTAAGCAGGGGAGTGAGATAGGGCAATCTCTATCTTTATAAGATTGCATTGGTTCATGTCTTGAAACTGGATTCTAAACAACTGAGTGGAAACAGGGTGACCATTAGAGGCTGCTGCTGTGCACAGTAAAGAGCTAATGGTGGCCTGGGGGGCAGTGGAGACAGACATATCCCAAATTATATTTACATATTGTTAATTACATTTACAATTACATTTTGGAGGTAGAAGAGGCAGGACCTGGTGAGAGATTGCATATTAGTTTTGGGGGAAATGAAGGTGTTCAGAATGAATCTCAGGCGACTCTCTGATTAATGAGGTAAGTAATATTACAGATTTTACTGAACATTATAGATGCAAATAGCTGGTATCATCATCTATTAAGGAAGAAAAAAAATGGAAAATGCTTTCAAAGTAGCCGAAGAGTCTCATGTATATTTCTGATTGAGAGTCACTGTAGACACCCTGAAGATTCAATAAAAGGATCATAGAAAGAACCAGTAAAATACCTGCATCTGGCCAAGTGCTTAGTAAAAACTTAAATCTCCTGATCAGATTTAGGCTTGTGGCTCACCTCTTTGATACGATACAGAGAAGGGTCTGTGAGTGTCAGAGACCCTCGTTCACAGTTTTTGTTTGCTTGTTTGCTTGCGGCTTGGTGGAGCCACTCCACTTCCCTGGCAGAGATGAAAATGCTTCATTTGTCGGGAACACAGTTAATAAACGTGACTATGCTTCACTGTTGGCTTCATTGCTCTGCTGATTTACATGTAGATCAGAAATAAGGGAGGAAAACATCAGCCTGCACGTTGGTGTTTGAGGACTGACTTTTTTCTTCCCCTTTGTCTAGACACATGCATGCACATACTTCTCTCATTTGTCCAGCAAATGCTTTTTGGAGCCCCTTGTCTGCGCCAGGCACTGTGCTAAGCCCCAGTGGTGGTGCCACGTGCTCACTTGAATCCTCTGTTTATATGACATTCTCCAAGGGAATTTCACACAACCTGTAAAATTTTCTCTTAAGAAAAGCTTCTCTGCCACATGGAAGGTAAATTATTTCTTAAATCCCTTAAAGATGCTCTTTTAAAAAATTGAAAAAGAATTACCTGGAGAAAACATTTTCATTTTTAAATGATGAGGGAATGTAGGAAAGGATTAAAGAAAGCAATTATTTTGCCTTATTTTGGTTCAGAATGTGTGTGTGCACGCAAAGGGTGATGCAAAGGGAAAACGCAGGGTCTCTCAATAATTTATGGCCATCTCCAAGGATGATGATGAAGCGCCATGTGTGGAAGAACTCTCTGAAAACTGATAATAAATAAATAAATAAATAAATAAATAAATAAATAAATAAATAAATAAATAAATAGTATACACACTCTCCAAGCACTCCTTAGGGGGGTAAGGCTAGAGTTATGGGTGTTCTCTCAATGGGTGTGTATTAAACATTTATCTGAAACAGGAATCTGTTTACCAAAATGTTTCTGGCAGCCCTAATGAACCTCATCTGTGGGCTGTTGGTCTGTAACTCCAGCACTGACTCTTAAGCAAGAGTCTCTGACGACAGATAAAAGGGACCTCTGTGGAAAGCTTATGCTCCTTTCTAAATAAAGGGTGGGTTCTAGTTTTGAGGAAGGCCTGCATGAGTTTGAACCTGGCTGCATCTCTGCTTGTGTTTCCTCTTCTTTAATTGGAAACCAACCCAAACAGGCAACATACTTACTGTCAAGAGCTTGAACAAGCACAGACTCAATAATGTTGCCTCGGTTTTGTGTGGTCCTAGTTCGTGACTCAAAAGGTAGGTACTGACATTCAACCATGGATTCAGACCATGGTACCAACACACACAGCTGTGTGACCCTGTGCAAAGTAGCTTTTTTGCATCAAGGGAATAATAGTGCCTACTCCAGAAGTTTCTAGAAATCCAATGAGCTATTGATACGTAAAACCCATTGTTGCTGGCTCTTACAACATATGCACAATATATACTTAAAGACCAATTAAATAGTGTGTTCATAACTACGAATAAGCACAGGTGAGCTACTGCTTAAATGGTGGCTATAGGAACTCAGTGTATTGTGAGTTTATCTTATCTTCATATATTATCTTCAGCATGCTCAGAGGCTGTAATAGGTGTCTTGTGGTAGAAAACCCACTTTGGCCTGCTATACGTGAGCATCGTTGCATGTTTCCCATCCCCCTTTGGCAGGAACTGTTGCTCACTAAAATAAAATAGAGAAAGGTGGAAGAAAACAGACTGACATTGACAAAACACTAATTATGCCAAGCACTTTTCTAAGTGCTTATGGAACATTATGTCTTGTCCCTGCAAAAATCTACACTTTAATTTCTGCCATTTCTCATTAAGCTGAATTTCAGAGTATCGGAAACATTTGCCTCGATCACATAATGAGTGGCCAGGCCAGGATTTGATAGCAGCTAAGATCTGACTTCAGAATCAGTCTGGCCAAATGAAACAGGAAAATATGGAAGAAAAATACTTTGTTCTCTTTGATCATTTGCTCTTTAGTTAAAAAGTATCATTATACCCCCAGCAACTTCCAAGTTTAACAAAAACACATTCGCGTTTACTTAGTCACAAATAAAATAGAATATATGGATAAATGGAGCCAAAGCAAAGCATATTAAAGAGTAATAACAGGAGGGATATTAAACTGTCTTCAAAGCATGGAGATGATGTTTAGATCAAGATCTGAAATGAACTGTAATTGAGCTTCCTGGAAGCAAAAGCAAAAACAAACAAACAAACAAACAAACCCAGTGAGTTTAGAATTTAATTTGGCCTAGAATGTTAGCTTTTGTGGGCAGTGGTTGGGGAAGGCAAGACTCTTTGTCAGTTTTTTTTTTTCATTGCTGCATATTAATCGTCTGAATGATAATTGGCAAATGATTTAGTATGTGTTGAATTAATCATTAAATTAGTGACTAAATAAGAAAAGAGCATGTCACATTTACAGTTTCTAAGAAAGTAATTGTAGATGGCATTCATTTCTCTAAACTGCATCTTCTCTCATTTAAGATGGATATGATGCCTTATCTTAACTTTAGAGATGTATTCTATTCTTTTTAAATTTTTTTAATGTTTATTCGTTTTGAGAGAAAGAACACAGACCCCAATGCGGGGCTCGAACTCATTAACTGTGAGATCATGACCTGAGCTGAAGTCGGAGACTTAACCGACTAGCCACCTAGGCGCTCCTAGACATGTGTTTTATTTTGAAGCACCTACTACAAATAATTTTGGTTCATTAAACATGCAGTAAACTCCAACTCCTTGAGTTGTAAAGAAGTGAGTCAAGTCCCTTCAATCAAACTGATTTGTCAGTTGAGAACCATGAGCTCATTGAATTCTATGAGGCTTACTTAGTCTGAGGAATGTGGTTACAAGCTGGGTCAAAGATGTGTGGTCACTTTTTGGTCCTTCGCAGCGAATGTAGAATTTTATTCAACCCTCCAATGTTGTTGACAGACCACTCCTACTGAGGTAACTCCTTTTAGCTGTCCCTTAGCCCTTTCTATGAAACAGCATCATATGATCTGGCCATTGATCATTGATGCAAATGGATTTTCTGGCACAGGACTTTGTAACAATTTGAGGCCACAAGTGAATCACGAGCCTAGAGCTGAGCCTAGAGAGCACTGCCTTTTTCTAAAGAGATTCTTTGACTGCCCTGAAACCCTTCAGTTTGGGAGATTCATTATGTGATTATGTGTGTGTGTGCACATGGCCATGTGCCTGGTATGCAGCCACCCACATGAGATAATGAGCAAGGAGTAGAACAAAACAACATCGCTAAAGGGGATGAAGCAAAAAGAATCTATTAAATTCATTGTTTTTTCCAAAGGGCTCCCTTTAAAAATCATATACGTTATGCCAGCACAATTCTGTCTTCCATTCTCAACTTGTGAATGCTATTAATTTGAGGCTGTAGGTTGTTTGTTGACATTTTTAATTTTGTTATTATTGGACTCCATTGAATTCGCTAGACTGCACGTGTGTTATCACAGAGACTATTTCTTTACTTGCCTCTTCCATCATTTGAGTTGTTGTCTTGATGGGGCTGAGAAAAGGGCAGAAGAGGCGTAGTGAACAAAATAGCATTTGCTGGTACTTCTGTCTTTTGCCATGATTGTAAATGCTTGTCAACAATCCAGGAGTTCCTGGGAGGGGAATTAAAGAAGATAAATGAGCGTGTGAGCTCTCACAGAAAGTGGGAGCCTGGATCCCCCTGAAATTCATACTCTATCTTGGAAGCACATCAGAAGCATCTCTGTAAACCTTAAAGCTGAGTACTCATTTAAAATATGTCTTTGATGGGACAAGAGGGAAAGGGGCAAGAGACCAGGTTCTAGCTCCAGATCCTTCAGCCCCATCATGGAAATAAATTTAAGTTTCTCAACACACATACAAAAAAAAAATAAAAATAAAAATAAAATAAAATAAAATAAAATAAAATAAAATAAAAAAATAAAATAAAATAAAATAAATATGTCTTTGAGGGCACCTGGGTGGCTCAGCTGGTTAAGCATCTGACTCTTGATCTCAGCTCAGGTCTTGATCTCAGGGTCATGAGTTCAAGCCCCTCATTGGGCTCCACACTGGGCGTGAAGCCTACTTTAAAAAAATAATAAAATAAAATACATGTTTTTATTTTTCTGGCTGACTGCATACATGACAGGCAAGATAAAATAGTGCATCTTATTTTTTTCTTATGTCATTGTCAACATACAATTTCATATCTGGTTGGGTTTCTTACTAATTAGTTCCCATCTCCTGCACAGGAGCAGCAATTCTATGAGATCAAGAAAACTTTTCAGTTTTATTTGCTGTTATATCTCTAACCTTAAACTGTATGGCTGGTAGAAGCTTAACAAATGTTTGCTGAATTAAGTAATAGGTAAATGGTAGTGGAATTAGATTCTCATCCATGACACATCATTAGGAAGTTATATAATCTTATGTACATTTCTTGACGTCTTCTGGACTCATCTTTTTCCTTTGTAAACTGGGAGAGAGGAGGGTAATGGAGACAGAGATATGACCTGTGAAAACTCATTATAATTCTGCATTATAATCCATTATAATCCATTCTGCCTTACTGCTTCACTGAGTAATTGATTCAATAGAAATTAATAGAGTTCTATAGAAAATAATTAAATTATGTTTAGCATCTACTACATGCCACCCTAATAATTTGAATAAAACACAGTTCCTATACTAGTCAATTCCAGAGGGGTGGGAAATTTATATAACAAATAGACCATGATAATAAAAGAAAGATGACGAATGTACTAGGGTAATCGTAGGAAGTCTTCACATATAAGTGTTATATAAACTGTTTCTTAAAGGGTAAGTGACAGTTTTCTAGGTTAAGAAGGGGGAAAGATTGGAGAAGATTACTCCATTAGGAGGGAGCATGAAATTATGAAATGGCATGTGAGATTTGACGAGTGGGGGAAATTTTAACAAGGCTGGAGCGTTGACTATCTGTGGTGGGAAAATTGGAGAGGCAAGATGGGGGTCAGATGTGAGGGACTGTGCACATTAAAGAGTTCAGATTTTATCTCTAGGGCATAATCATCTAGTACAATACTACCTATTACCTTGCTTTTGATAGAAGAAGAAAATCTACAAAAGTTACAGTGATTTGGCTAAGGCCATACAGCTAGACTATGAGTAAAATCTTTTGACCCTAATAAATGTTTCTGTTGTGCCATGCTTTATCCCCATCCCATTTGACTAGTTTCATAAACGGATTGTTGAAAATTTGAAGAACATCTAAACTTGCAGGGCTAAATAGTTCATGCTGCTTAAATCTTCTGCAAGGTCTTAGAATATGTGTGTCTAAAAAGAGAGCTGTCAAACAGGGTGTTTATTGCTGGGAGAGAGGCAACATTTGGTGCAAATGAAAATTTTCAAAATAAATCTGGTTATTTGTCCAGAAAGGCGTATGAGGAATCTAAGTAGAATTTTAGATTTTATATCTCATTTGGAGGTACAAGAAGAAGAAAAAAAAGAGAGAAGGCGGGAGCGAGGAAGTAAGGAATGGAAGGAGGAAGGGAGAGGTGTCAACATTGTCATCAATTTTGTCTCCTGGTGCATTGGCAACAAAAATTCCATAACATATACAGACATGAAAGATGAAGTAGTTACCTGAAATTTAAGATGTACTGACATTGGCTTGCTGCCTACATATTATACTTTTTACTAAGCCTTAAGAGAAACTTAAAAAGGTTTAGTTTTATAGAACCCTCACCTTAGCTTATTTAAAATTAAGCAACACAGAGGGCATAGAGATGCAAACTGGTGTCTGTGCTATAATAACCAAGTGCTGTCAAATGAGTACCATCAAATATTGTAGCAACAGTGGAATTCTTTGAAACTCTGTGGAGGTGAGTAGTTCATCATCTGGGTCTTTGAAACCATCATCTGTTAAATACAGGTTTTCAGTAAGACATCAGTTGTAATGATGTGTATCCTCTGTTTTGTTTTCTTCTCTTTTTCTAAGCATGTTGGATGGTATGATTCTTAAAGTTGGAGATTTTGTTATTATCTGTATCTGTAACTTCTTTAAGTATTTTGCAAATATTTCAGACTCTTTTTTTCTTAAGAAATGCCTTTGATTTACCAATGAGGGAAGCCAATCTCCATTAAGGAAATAATGGTGAATGCCTTTCAATGATCTATAAAGGGAGTTGACTTAATGCTAAACTATGTTCCAACATGAGAAGATCACTGAAGGAATTTCAAACACAGACGGTTGAAGCCATTCTAATCTGTAATCGTCTGTCTTCCTCAACCATATAACCAGTTTCAAAACTGTCAAGACTCTTAACTTTTTTCTGAGTTATTTGAGAGCATATGCTTGAATTTTCCACATTTCAAAATTTGTCTTTAAATGCACAATGGGTACTCATATATCTACACTTAATAAATATTCCCTGCAACTTTCTTAGCACATCACGACAAACTATGTTAATACTATCCTACTTAATGCCACTGGCACATCGGGAAAAATCGGAAAGGAAAGAACTCTTTTTCTCCAAGTCAATTTAAAACCTCCTTATTCATTTTAAATATTTCATTGCATTAATTTTTCAAAGCAACAAAACAAACATTCATCAAGTGAAACTAAGCATGACCCCCCTCAGATGGGTACATCTGTTGCTTTCCTGCTGTGTCCTTGAATAATTCATTTTAATACATTTAAAGTATACACTTCATTAAAATGAGCTACACTCGTTTACATATGAAATTTACATTGATGGAAAGCAAAATAAAAGCTGTTAGAAAGCTGACCCTGGGATTTTGTTACTGTCTGTGCTTTATTACTAGCTGCGTGTCCACGCCAATGGGCCCATTGAGAGCTCTCGTTACATCACCGACTATGTGGACAGTGTTAGCCAGGATGGTTTAAAACCTTTTCCCCACAGCCTGTGGTCCTCATGAACACTTGTAACCATATTTGTAGTCACTGCATGTCCCTTTTAGTTCCCTCTGCTCACATCATATAATAGATGCACCAGGTATACTGAATGACATCTAGGAATCAAAGCCAACACAGAGAATACTAATGAGTTATAACTTCTCAAAAATTAATCAATGTGAGCTCATCCCATGCAGTGCAGGAAAAAATCTCCAGTTTTATTCACTCCCTATGCTTTTGAACTCTGTTAACTGATGATCTAAATGGTTTTGGAGGAAGAGATAATATTTTTCACCATTATAGCATTGTCTCCCTCCCCATCCATGTGGTAATGTGTTAAGCTTAGAAATGTTAAGACGAGGAAAGGAAGGGACAGAAACAATTTAGCAGTTGAAGACACTCTGTTGAGGCTTCTCTTTCAAGGAACTTGCTTTTGAAGGAGAGCAGAGTATGTGGCCCCCGTATATGCCACTTTGGCATGTGAATTATTTTCAGGTGAAGGCAATCAAGACCCAGCAGATTCACGAAAAGCTTCTCTTTCTCTTTACTACCTAAAAGAACTTAGATAAGGGACCTGACTCAGAGAGAGGGCTATTATCAGAGATAACTTTAACCTGAATGACCTCCCTGTATGACAGGGCAAACATCTAATCACCAGTCATCTGCTCTTCTTATTGTCCTGCAAATTATCCTTCTCCTGTTTGAAGCCCCTGGTCCCTATCCCATTCCTTAGCTCAGGCTGGCATAGAAGCTTCAGTTGCCAGACTGGTCTTTGGGTTTGCATATTCTTAAGATGCCCTGTGCACACATAATTATATTTCATTCTCTCTTGTTAAATTATCCTATGTGGCTTTGATTACTAGACCAGCCAAAGAATCAAGAAGGGTAGAAGGAGAATTTTTCTTCCCCAACAATTTCTCTAATTTTTTTTTATTAAACACACACACACACACACACACACACACACACACACACAAGTGGGGAGTGGCAAATACAGTTTCAGTGATACAGAATCAAAGGAATAAAATAATTTATGAGATGTTTCTACAGAAAATCTTATCTCATTATTTGTCAATCACCCATATCCCTATTTATGTGAAAAAAATCTCTACAGCATAAGATCATCAGATCTCAAGGGTTATAAACAAGAAGTATACTATAATACATGCTTTTATATTCATAAGTAATTATGATAATATAATTTTAAAACTGCAATATTAGTTTTTTGAGGAGCCAGAACAGTTTATGTATGTTCAATATTGTCTATTTTTAAGTAAAAGTAAAGTTAAATTATAAAAAAAAATGTTTTAGTGGTGACCAGTAGACATTTTATGGGAATTATATTTGGGGAGTGTACACATTTTTCCACATCACAATACTTTAATCTATTACAGGGCTTGTCAAGAGAAGAATGCTCTGGAATTGCCCACCTAATATCTCCCTATTTATTTACTCACCTGTTTGATCCCTTTCCCCCACCTCACCTATAACCAAAATAAATGTGGTGTTATAGTCTTAATATTGAAAAAACTTGTATAAATAGTAAGCCTGTTAATGAAGGATAACATTATTTTTTTGAAACCAAATCAAGAACCAAACCTACAGTGTATCTTACATGAAAACAGCAATGGAGCTCAGTGTCCAAATAATTTTAAGAACCCATTGTGGTTCATTTGCACTGTATACACCATGCTTGAAGGACTGTGGCTCTTCATCTCAACCTCCTGGGTTTTTGTTTTAGTTTGCTTTCTTTGTGTTTAAGATTGAAATTAGATAATGACTGTGAAGATGCTTCACAAAAAATTCAACAGTATTGCATAAATGTAAAGACTTATCTTTAATGGCGGCATAGAGTACCGTGCCTCCACCCACTGCTCACCAAGGTGGTAGCTGAATGGTTTCTACTGAGAGGAAGTTTGTGGGCAAGAATGTTGAAGGTGAAAGCTGTAGTTGATAGGAACATCCATCACCTTAATGTACTCTTTACAGATCACAAACTGATGGGCTGTAGTGTTTCTTAGAATAGATCCAGAAAATGTATTTCATCGGTACGTTGACACAATTTCATATATATGACAATCTCAAACTACAGAGAAATTGCAACAACAGAGAACATATTTTTAAGTCATTTGAGAGTCCGTTGCTGCCATAGTATATCTTCAAGATGTGGTGATTATTGTATTATTATCAAATGAGTAATGTTAAGAGTAGAATCACATTTAGGTGCACCTGGATGGCTCAGTCGGTTAAGCATCCGACTTCGGCCTAGTTCATGATCTCGCTGTTCCCGAGCTCAAGCCCCACATCGAGCTCTGCGCTGATGGCCCAGAGCCTAGAGCCTATTTCAGATTCTGTGTCTCCCTCTCTCTCTCTCTGCTCCTCCCACACTTGTACTCTGTCTCTCTCTCTCTCAAAAATAAATAAACATTAAAAAAATTTTAGAGTAGAATCACATTTAATTTGTCAATATTTGCACTAAGGAGTGAACAGTAAGTTATTTAATCTCTATATGCATTTATTTCCCTAAACTACTTGTGATTTTTTTTTTTACAAAAGCATGCAAGAATCATTAGGGACCACCTAATCCAAATCTATCATCACAGATAAGGAAACTCATGCCTGGTTAATTCATTTGCCTTGGACTACCAGGTTGCATGTAAATTACTTTATGTTAAATTTAAGAAATCCTGGTCTTTTTAATCACTGGTCTTAAAGAAAAGCAAGACTACAATTTTTTCTGTGTCTTTTCTTTTCAAAAATATTTAGTGGTGTTCATGTTTGGTGTAAAACTAATTGAGAAGAAAATTCTGACAGGAAAGATACATACATAGATGTCAATCTTGAAGCCACTTTTAGAATCTGTTTTTGACTTGAGCCAGGAAATTAACAGAGAAAAACAGGGTCACAAAACAGGCCCAAATAATTTATAATTAGTTTCCCAGTACATAGACTTATATTCTCTTTGGGTTAATGTTTTTTGAATATATGCCAAGTAATTCAAAGATAACCCAGAGCTTACTAATGGTAAAATAGAAGGCTGTTTGTGTTTTAAGATCAATCACAGAAACTCTCCAAATTAGATAAGCCATATGCCAGTAATTGAGATTCAACTCTACTGTTATTACTCTTAAGAAATAGTAAAACTTTGGGGCGCCTGGGTGGCTCAGTCAGTTAAGCGTCTGGCTCTTGATTTCGGCTCAGGTCATGATCTCACAGTTGTGAGATCGAGCCCCGCATCAGGCTCCATGATAAGCGTGGAGCCTGCTTGGAATTCTCTGTCTCTCTGGTCCTCACCTGCTCTCTCTCTGTCTCTTTCAAAATAAATTAAAAAAAAAACATTAAAAAAAAAGAAATAGTAAAACTTTGGATACAATGGCTGTACTTCTAACACTCTGACCTTTATGTTTTTAATAATGCTTCATTTTCTTAATATTTATGTCTAGAATCTAAAGATAGGCCATTTTTCTTTCTTGGAAGTTCCCTATTTCTGATTTCTTTCCTGTAGAAAAGCCAGTTCTCTTTATTTTTTTAAAGTTTATTTATTGATTTGAGAGAGAGACAGACAGAGACAGAGAGTGTGAGCAGAGAGAGAGGGAGAGAAAGAATCCTCAGCAGGCTCCACACTGTCAGTGTGGAGTCCCATGTGGGGCTGGAACTCACAGCCGTGAGATCACAACCTGAGCCAAAATCAAAAGTCAGAGGCTTAACTGACTGAGCCACCCAGGCGCCCCTGTTCTCTTTCAGAGCATGGAATGAAACCTCTGGTTGCTTTATGCCTTAAAGAAATGACAAAATGAATCTGTGATGTTCTTCTTCCAATATACAAATGAAGATGCCAGATGTGTTGTCTAGTCTAATTAATAACATATCTTACTACAGTGTACCATGCTGTCTTGGGAAAGACCGGTGTGTGTGGTATGTGGTGTGTGTGTGTGTGTGTGTGTGTGTGTGTGCGTGCGCGTGTGATGTCAGTGGTGTTTGTGTATGGGTGTGGTGCTTGTGTGTGTGGTGTATGTGGTATATTTGTGGTGTTTGTGTGTATGCATAGTGTGTGTGTGTGTGTGTGTGTGTGTGTGTGTGTGTGTGTGTGATGTTTGTGGCAGATTCTGCTGAAATTTCCAGGGATACATACTGAATTGTATTGATTCTCTATTCTGAAGCTGCTGGTAGTGTTAAGCCCTTTTTGTTTACTATCTGTTCTGTGACTGGATTGTTAGATTCTTAAGTACATTAACAACCGGCAAATACAAAGAGATTCTTGATGCTCACATATATTCTAAGCCGGCTGAAAGTTTTCTCCCTTTCAGTTTAACTGCCCTCCAGTACCTGTTTTCAGCACTAATTTGTCTTCTAAATGTATGAGGAGTAGGGATGACTTTGAGAAGTAGCCTGTTCTTTTTCATTCCCGAGCATAATATATTTTTAAAAACCAGAGCTTTGATCCTAGTGTCGTATTTCTCTTCTCAAACAGAGAACTGGAAACGTACAGACAGAATCAGAACCCTCCAACAAAGAACCCAAGGAAAGAAATAGCACCATATTTTAAAAGAACAGAATTCATTTTTTCATTTATTTCCTGTCATTCTGCTATCACCTTGTCCCTGTGCAAGTTTTTCAAACCCGGCAAATGACGAAACGCCTCACCCATGTGCTGTCCTCTTGATGATCTAAGTTAGGGCAAAAGAACAGACAGAGGTGGGCTAATGTGAAAGATAATCCAAAAGTCACACACAGAAGTCTGTTTTAGAATGTATGATGTTTTGTGGAAAGAGATAACTTGCAAATTTAGGATTATTGTGCATTTCCTATTGACCATACCAGCTGGCAGATCTTTTGTGAATAATGAAGGAAGACAGCCCAATTTTTAAACCTGCTTCGCTAATTCTCACACTTGGTCAGAGACCTAACACAGAGTCCACAAAGAAATGTCACATATTATGGAGCAAGAAAGACTAGAGGAATCATGAGAACTTCACTTTCTTCACCAGGCCTCTTTATAGAATCCAGCTTAGTCTATCATGGACTGTTAATAATTACGACAAGGTAATGTCAGATTTCTGGACCAGGGTATATTCTCTCTTACTTTATTCAGGCACATCATGAATTCTGTTTCTTTTAGCACCTACTGATCTTTCTGCGATGAGTTCTGAATGTTGATCAAGGAGCTATGCTTTTTAATGCTATTGCATTTTCCAAATTAAGTATTTACCAGTGAGTTTCTGTAAAGCATTTGGATTCTTTTGCAATGCAATTGAAGTAGATTTGGTTTTTTTTTTCAATTTTATACATATCTGAATCTTGAACATCTGTACTCACTTTCGAATGTCAAAATTCATCAATTTTGACTATATGCATTATTAAGCTGTAAATCGAGTGTGTGTGAAAATATATGCTTTAATTTGCAAATGGACAATTAAGCAGGAAAACTTGTAGAAGCAGAGAAATGAATGGCATGTTTTACTTCCTTAAGAGGACAGCGTTATAGAGTGTCCAAAGGGTGTGTGTGTGTGTGTGTGTGTGTGTGTGTGTGTGTGTGGTGGGGAGTGTTACAAGCATCTGTAATAAAATAGTAAAAACATAAACCTGTCAGCATCAGGATTGCTTTCTCATATCACAACATGACAAAAATGTCACTGCCTCACTGACTAAGCCACTGTCTTTTTCTGCTCTGCATAAATCTGGCTTGTAAGCATTCCCAAATCCTTTCCAGAATGAGGCAGGGATTCTAATTCATTAATAAACAAAACTAAATGAAATAAAATATTTTATATGATCTCTGCCAGACATAAAATCTTATTGGAGGATGATTTTGCACTGCTGTATTAAAATTTAAAACTTGTATAACCTATTGACCCTACAATCTTCTATATAGGGCTCTGTCCTACAGAAATAATAGCATATATGCATACAGATATTTGTACAAAGAGATTCTTGCAACATTGTTAGCAATATAAAAACCTGGTATTACAACTCAAATGTCTTTCAATTCAAAAAGTGATTTTTAAATGTTTTTCTTTAAACTTAGCAATGAAGTACTATGCAGGCAACTAGAAGAAAAAAAGAATGAAATAGCAAATGTGACAACTTGGAAAGATGGTCTACTGCATGTTGTTAATGGGAAGCAAGGAGACCGTAGATCTCTAGATGTAGCTCAGTCTCACCATAGAAATAAAATACCATATGAACGTGTGCGCACGTATGTCTGTGCGTGCGTGTGTGTGTGTGTGTGTGTGTGTGTGTGTGTATGAGCTATCTAAATATATTGGTTTCTAGGGGCACCTGGGTGACACAGTCAGTTAAGCATCCAGCTTTGGCTCAAGTCACGATCTCAGGGTTCATGAGTTCGAGCCCTGCATTGGGCTCTGTGCTGACAGCTCAGAGTTTGGAGCCTGCTTCAGATTCTGTGTCTTGCTCTCTCTCTCTGCCCCTCCCCTGCTCATGCTCTGTCTCTCTGTGTCTCTCAAAAATAAATAAACATTTAATAATATTTTAGTATATTGGTTTCTCAATATGTTATATGGGAAAAATAATAATTTCCCATTTTGAAATTCTGTTCCTTTTCTTCCTCTCCCCTACATTTTCATTCTCATATTTGGTTTTTGTTTATCTAAAACCAAATGCAGTTTTTCCAAATTAGTGCCACCAAAGTTTGAGTCAAAGCTGTTATACCCCACATATCATGATCGTATATTAAAATATGGATGGTTTCAATATCCCAACACTGGTTTATTGTAGAACATAGGAATGCATGGTTTGTATCACTTGACTTTTCCTCCCCCTTTAAAGCACAATTAACAGGACACCACTTGGTTATCACCACACTTCAGGATCTTCTGTGGCAAGTCAGGGCCATTTTTTGTTCATTCTTTTTGCTAGCTATCTTAGCAGATAATGTTCATATTTTAATACCTCTGTGGATGAGTATCAAAGCCCCATAACTTCCTCAGCCTTCCTCCTTCCTGCTATTTGCTCACCGACCTTTTACAAATTTAATTATTTATACCCAATTTGGTTTCTTCTCTCTTTCTTTTTGCCTGCTAATGTATCTAATGTAGAATTGATATTGTCAACCATGCAGTGGAATGTGCTCCAGGAAATCACTTGCCTTCTAAAGCCAGTGACAAATGAAAAGGAAAATGCCAAAGGATTTCGCAATTTGAAACACAGAGGATGAAATAAGAATGCATTGCTGAACTTATGGTGTAACACATTCATTTCCCTCCTACAGGGAAGAATTTTTCACAACATCTGGAGCAGGTCTCCTTACCAGCTATTCAGTAAAGCACCCAAGCATAAGACTGATTCCCTAATCCTGCATCACTGTAAGAATGGGTTAAATAAGTTAATATCCGATCAACCCCACTGCTTATAATAAGACATCACAGTGCGGCTTATCCTATTGCCTGTTTGTCACTTAGACCTGTTCTGCCATTTTGAGGAGAATTAAATCATAAAGGGAGAAAAGAATATAAAAAGCCCGAGAAATGGGGAAGATTAGTAGACGACAGTAGCAATTCTGGTATTTTAATGAAGTTAAGACTCTTATTTAAAAAGGTATATTAGCAATTCCTCCTGAATTCTGTTCAATCAAAAACATTAATTAAATTGTCATGAGGAAATGTTGATCACAAATGTGATTTGTTACAGCGAGAGAAAAGAACCTCAATGTGGATTCCTGTTAGTTTTCCTTATCTGTGGAGTGATTCAAAGACCTAGCTAGTGATTCACTTTTATTTATTGATTTACTTTTATTTCCTGACCGTCATAAACCTGCAGAAGATAAAGTAAAACTTAAGGGTCACAAGATAGTCATTTGTCACTGTCTCAGTCTTCAAAAGTTGAGACTAAGGAAGGAAGGAGAAGGAAAGAAAGGAAGAAAGAAGGAAAGAGGAGAGAAAAGAAAACAGAAAAGCCAAAACTTTGTTGGCAAACCATTGAAAGAAATGAGAGGGATGCCTGGGTGACCCAGTCGGTTAAGCATCCGACTCTTGATTTTAGCTCAGGTCCTGATCTCATGGTTTGTGAGTTTGAGCCCCTTGTCAGGCTCTGCGCTGTTAGTGTGGAACCTGCTTGGGATTCTCTCTCTGCCCCAGCCTGCTCACTCGCTCTCACTCGCTCACTCTCTCTCTTTCTCTGTCTCCCTCTTCCTCCCTTCAAAAATAAATAAATAAACTTAAAAAAAAAAGAAAGAAATGAAAAATTCACCTAAAAATTCTTCCCTAAAAATTCAGTTACTGTTCAGAAATTTACTCCCTTCATTTCATCATGATATATTTGGATCATGGGAAGTATAACTTAGGTATAACTATTTTTTCACATGATTTTGTTCTTGTTTTCTCCACAAAAAGATACGAATATGATGATAGCACTGATTTATCAGAAGTCTTTAAATTTCCATTTCTATACTCTAACTTCAATGAGTTTCACCCTCTTTTCCCCAAATTGGAAATGAACAGAGGAATCAATGTTTAAAGGGTATATCAAACAATATTAAATGTAAGGTTTTAGAAAATATTAAAGAAATTCATACTTAAATTTTTTTAAATATGGATTTGGTTCTTTGTCATCTAAGAATCTATTCTCATTTTTTTTTAAGTTTATGTATTTATCTTCAGACAGGAGAGCAGGAGCAGGGGAGGGGAAGAGAGAGAGGGAGAGAGGGAGTCCCAAGCAGGCTCCACGCTGTCAGTGCAGAGCCCAACATGGGATTTGATCTCAGAAACCGCAAGATCATGACCTCAGCTGCAGTCAAGAGTCAGATGCTTAACTGACTGAGTCACCCAGGTGCCTCACTTCTCGTTATTTTAGTGTTATTGTTCTATCAGTAATAATAATTGTAAAAATTCCTAGACACATTCCATGCATCTATGTTTTGTGTGTTGTAGGAGCTTACCATTTGTACATGTGCATGTGTGCATAACTTTTTATTTGAGGATAAGACAATAAATCATTGATTTATTGCTAGTAATGGGTCTTTGACTATGTCAATACCTATGGCCAATTTTCACTACTGAAGTTAAAAGTTTATCTCCTATGTCACTGATTAAGATTTTGTTTTGTTTTGTTTTTCATAAAAGGCACTGGGAAGCAGCTAATTTCAGAGCTGACATCTTTTGTTTTTCTGAGAGTGTTCCTAACTTGTCACATATTTTTTAGGGACTAGGACAATATCCACTTTCTGAACAGTCCTCTTTAAGGTTTGATGATTGTAATGATTAGTAAAATACTGCTATTTCCTGTGAAAACACCATTGCTAAGCTGAAATGCTTTCTAGTAAATGAAGAAAAGAGCTTTCATCCTAGGAATTTTGGAGGGAGAAAAAAAGTGCATCAGCAACATCTGTTTAAAATAATGATTCTCTCCCTGCTCCCACCCCCATGTTGGTTTTGAAGTGTTTCTTCCATTGGTTAGACATTTTCAGGTTCTGTTTATTTCATTTTACTATGGTGTTAACATAATGTATTAAGGGATTTCCTTGTGTTCTTATTCAGGAAATATTTTAAATTTCTTTATCAGAGTCAATAGGCCGTTATGGTTAGAGATGTAAAGTAATAGCATAGTTCCTAGATTATAATGTACACTAAGCCAATAGAAATTATTCTTTTCATCCTGATGGTAATTAACATAATGTTCCCTTATAAAGATACTAATCTTGGCAAGGTGATTTGGATGAATAAGTCAAAAGATGTGAGTGTCTGGGTGGCTGAGTCGGTTAAGGGCTAGGGCTGAGTCGGTGACTTCGGCTAGGGTCATGATCTCACGGTTTGCGAGTTTGAGCCCCACAATGGACTCTGCTGTCAGCACAAAGCCTGCTTGGGATCCTCTGCCCCCCTGTCTCTCTGCCCCTCCCCCACTCGTGTTCTTGCTCTCTCTCTCAAAAATAAATAAACATTAAAAAAGAGAGAGAGATGTGGTAAGCAGGGTCTAAATTGAGGTAGGTAATCTTTTTGCTCTAATGTTCTCTGTATCTTCAGTTAAAATTATTGTATTTCTAATTTAATATTAAACTTTTTCTGGGTTTTCTTGGTGTTGCCTAGGAAGCATTATATACTTACATGTCATAGCAGGTTATTTCTGCTTTAGTAAGTGGTTGAAATAGTCAAACTATCTTGCAACTGTTTCGCATTTCACAAATCTCCTTCCGGGTGAAATTTCAGACAAATATATAAACACATGGGTATATACATATGTGTGTATATGTGTGTGTGTGTTTATAAGTTTTTTTTTCTCAAATAAGACAATAATAAGGATTAAAGTAAGCAAATGAGTATTTCTCTTATCATTCTTGAAACTTTTTTCATCCCAAATAACAGATTCATAATATACTGATACTTATTTTTTATTACTTTTAATTTTTATAACATGTTAATTATTTTAGAAACCAGTAGAAAATACACCTAAGTATTAAGTTCTCCCTATTGAAGTGTATTACTTTTTGGTTGTGTATATTTTTCCAAACTCATTTCTTTAATAATGTACATTTTTCCCATATGTACACACATATGCATATATATATATGCATTTGTCCTCAATTTTTTGCTTAGGTTAAATTTATCAGTCATTCTTTATTTTTAATATATTTTATATTATAACTGAGAGCCAGATACCAGTTCAAAATGTAGTAAATATTTTACAACCAACTCTGAAAAACTTTATTCATGTTATTAAAAATATTTATATAAGATTCTTTGCACAGCAGCCCAAAAAATGCATGAGTTAGGACATCTTTCAAGAAAGTATCGGTCCCTCCGAAAACCATGTTATGCTATACAAAGATTCAAAGTTGGTATCTTATTTTCCATATTTTGTGGAGTTTCTAGTGCACCATACGAACTTAGAAGTAACTAATACTAGTTTAAGAAGGCAGATATTTAATACATACATAGTTCTTTGTTATGTGCTCCTTGCTGCAGAAGATAGTTTCACAATGAGTATTCCTTGAAAAACCCAAGTGGCTTTTTGGAAAGTAAGTATGCCTAGTTAAAGCAAGATGAGATTAGGCCCTTGGCAATGAGTTGGTTCTAACATTGTAGTTTTAAAAAGTTTTCACATTACAGTTATAAAATTTATCTTTCATTTACATAATTCTCACTGTAAGAAATTGAATAATCAGGACTATATGGAGTAAATTATATGTCCAAACATTTTTCTATGCCTTATTAAGCACATATAGATTTAAACTGTAAAGGGAATTACATTATATAAATATTTTGAGCAACTTATTTTTGGTTGACAATATGTAAGATAGATCCAACTCATTCTTTCGAATGATTTCATAGTATTCATTTGCATGGATACATATAATTTACTTGGCAATCTCCCTATTTTTACTATAATAAAAATAATAAAAAATTATATTTTAAAAACTTCCATTTATTGAGAACCTAAGTTATTTATATGTATATCATTTATACCCTATAGCACCCTTAAAATTGGAAATAATACTTCAAAGAATATCTTTACATGAACATGATTATATATATATATATATATATATATATATATATATACACACACACATACACACATATATATTTATTCTGATCACTAGAATTACAGAGTCATAGAGTAAACGCATTTAACATATAGATTATGCTCATTTGTCTCTCCAATTTATAGAAAATTTTAAACTGGAATATTTAATTTCAGAAGTTTTCATGATTTTGTAGATAAACATAGAGATGAATTTTTCAGGATCTTTCCATCATTAGAAATTCCTTCCAAAAGAACCTGTTAGCTTTGATGCTTCCCAAATGAACTAAAGGAACCTAAAATAACTTCTTGAGACCAGATGCACTTGAGAGTATGGTCCAATGTTATTCATAACCTTAAAAGCTCTTTTTGTCTTTTTTCATTGCTCTTATTATTTACGTGCTCCCAGAAAATATCTTTATTTTATTTTATTTTTATTTTTATTTTTATTTTTTTAGATTTTAAAAGCACTGGTTGAATCTCTGTTTGGAAAAAAGACATCATGAGCAGTAGTATAGTAATCAACTATTGTATTGGTACTAAAGTCCAGGCACAGTTGATTAGATGCCTGTTCATCTCCATTTCCCAACCCCCAGCAGTTTGCTTGGGGGGAGGGGGGTGCATTTTGTCTCATCTCCAACTGCAGCATAAGCTTAGAGCAGATTTAATTGTCACATTACTTTACTTTAGATGCAGGAACAAACATCCACCTGGTCACATAAGGTAATTCCTGATTGCAAAGCCTCCTACCTGCCCTCTCTTTCCCACGCATATCCAAACCCTGAGATTACCTGCTTCAGCTACTTTGCAACTACTCTTAATTGTAATCTGTTTTCAGTATTAAACACTCCCAACCATGGTCATATTTTCCTTTTCTTTCTTCTCTTTCTCCGTAGGAAAAAATACACTGTTATGTATAAGAGTGTAGATTTGGATGCATGGGCGGCTCAGTCGGTTAAACCTTGGAATCTTGATTTCGGCTCAGGTCATGATCTCGTAGTTTGTGGGATTGAGCCCCACATTGGGCTCTGTGCTGACAGTGCAGAGCCTGCTTGGGATTCTCTCTCTCCCTTTCTCTCTGCTTCTCTATCCTTCATGAGTGCATGTGCGCTCTCAAAAAAAGAAAAAAAAAAAAGGGTACTGACTGAAGCAACATCTGGTGAAAAGTCGAAGGCAATTAATTTAATCCCTCAAAGCCTGAGTTTGTTATAAAGGGGTTAGAATGAACATTAAAGAGTATTGTGAGCTTTAAATTGGATAGTGCATTAGCTATTATTGTGGCTATTACTGGTTTCCTGTCATAACTCAGTAGAAGTGAATTTTTAACCATGTCATAGTCCATGTGATCAGGGTGCAAGGTAAATGCCCACTTTCAAGAATCCAGGCCTTTTCCATTTGATGTCTTAATCATTTTTAGGGCCTCTCAGTCCTTTGCTGGATCCTCTTCTTTCCAGTTTGCAGGCAAAGAAATAGAGCATGGAACATTGTCTAAGGTGCAAACCCAAAGGTCATGCACATCCTCCCTCACACATTTCGTTGGACAGAAATCCATCATATGACCCAATCTTCTTAATGCAGAAGAGCAGGGAAATGTAATCTGTTTGTATGCCCAGGAGGAAGAGAACACAGATGTTGGTGAACATTTCAGCAAGCCTCTGCTGTGATTATCACTTGGATATAAAATCAACATATTTTTGTTAATTGGCACAACCTCTAAGCATTCCTTTGACGGTTGTTTGCTTTGTTGAAGTTTAACAAAGCCAAATCCAGAAATCAAAGGGTCTTGCAGTGATTGGAAACAATTTAATACAAAGATGTTGTTACAAATGCTTAAAATTTATAGCACTTCGTATTTTTACCAAAAAAATGAACATTTAAAAATAGTTATTTTTTATACCCAAAAATCTTTCATGAGCCATAATAATTGACACAGAGTACATGAGTCATGTTTGGCCCCAGTTGGCACCTAAATTAATATACAGATTAAAGAACTGGTAAGTGGAAAATCAGATATCAAATATCCCTGTTTAGTTATCTTTATTTTACTCTTTATTTTTAATTAAAATGTGTTGCATTTCTAAATTTTTGAAAAGTGTATTTTGAAGACAGAAACTGAATTTAGTAATTGTGTGTTCTCTTAAATTGTTATTGCTTCTGATCGAATCTGAAAGTAGAAGTCACCATGCATCTGGGAAAGAAAACATCAGAAACAGGAAATGCTTTTGGTCAGCATACCTTAATATAGAAAAGTAGGTTTATTAATACAATTTCGTCTTCCATTTTGGAAGATGACTTTCCTAGGGAGAAATATGTCTATATGGGCCAATGGGGAAAGAGAATAGACCAACTGAAATAATTTTTGAAAAGAAATAGAATATTAAAATAAACAGAGTCATCGTAGATGCGATAAACTACTTCAGTACTGCTCTTGAAGCCAATATGTTATTGAACCACCCACACAACCATCCATCGATTCCTTATTTCATCCATGTAGTGAGTATTTAGGTTAGATCTTGTTACAGACAGTTTTCCTTAATATTAGGTTCAGTGTTCTAGCAGTTTTTGATTTAGGTTTATGTATACAGAGATATGTAAATGGATGTAAATAATGAGAAAGATATAATTCAATCAGTGAAACATTAGATGTTATATTGTCTTATAATGAAAAGCTTATTTGAAATGCAAGTTTTGTTATTTTTCATGAAAAAACATAACTTGGAGCAGTAACTAGTCAATTACCTCCCAGGAAAGTTGTATCAATCTTGTCTTCTGCCAACTATATGCAGCAGGATTTTTCTATCTTTTCTCTAAGTTACCAGTCTAAAAGTTTTGATCACTTAGTGGGTAAAATATAATCCTAATTGTAATTTTCTTATAACTGTGAGGTTGTGTATTTTTTTCATATCCTTTGTTCACATGTGCCTTTTTTCTGTGATTTTTCTCTTACTAAAACTTATTGATTTTTCCAGGTGACCTTTGATACCACTTAAATGCTGCTGATGGCATTTCTCAGTAATCCAGGCTTTCATTTTGATATCAACCATGCACTTATAAAAGTTCTGTTGTTAATGGTAATCTGTAAGCATAGATGCTTTGACAAATGCGAATAAAATTCAATTTACTTGATTTTCTACACAAAGATTGCATTGGGATAAGCAAAACACTATTTATTAGGCTACAGTCAATCAACCATACCATAAATATTGATTAACTTCTTCAGAAATCCAAACCTGATTAGTAAATAATTATCAGTATGCCTCTTATTTACTTGGCATCCTCTGAAAACATGATAGGCTTCCTTATTTGGCCTCATGCGGAGTAAGCCTAAATTAGTTATTTTTAATCTAACAGTTCAGAAAATCATATTTTCTCCATACTAGTTACCTTTGCCTTTCTCAAAAGCATGAGTGTTGAGTTTTACTATCTAAAACTTACATAACTGGAATGTGATGTAGTGGAGTTTAAATTAAAATTGCGTTAAGTAATTCTGAAGAAATAAATTTCAAAGCAGGCAATTTTAGTAAAATAAAAAAGGAAATACATTCCATTGTCACTCAACACGATAAAAAAAAAAGATATCAGAAATTTGTACCCTGTTCCTGGATTGACAGTGTTAAGTCAAACATCACTTGTTCTAGTCCTGTTTCTTTCTCCAGGGACAACTGCCCTCTCACCTAATGGAGCGAGCATTTTGCCCTCATCGATTATCTTCCGTTACCACATCCCTAGAGTCTTACTAAAGGCTCCCTAGTACATATTTTAGGCTCTGTGGGCCATAAATAGTCTGCTGTACCTTCTCAACTCTTTCCATCAACAAAGTGTAAATGAATGGAGGTAGCTGTGTTCCAGTAAAACTTTATCTTACGAAGAGGTATCAGCCCAGATTTGGCCCACAGGCCAACTGAGGCCAACTCTTGATACATAGTATTAGCCGGTGTGTTTCTTAAAATTTTGTAATAGCATCAAAATATATTTTGGCATGTTCTTACTCTGAACATCAAGGTTTTGAGATTTATATTTGTACATGTCAATCTCATTCGTTCATTTAACATGGAATGTAAAATTGTTTATCTTGTCTTTTAATGATGGGTATTTATTTGTTTGCAGTTTTCCACTGTTTCAGCAAAGCAGCAGTGATCATTCTTTATCTTCTTTCCCTGTGTATATGTGCAAAAGATGCCCAAAGGTACTGCAGTGGTATTCAGAATACTTATCAGACTCTGTGTATCTAAGTTAGCAGCTCAAAAGACATGTGCTAGTAGATGAAAATCAGGGATAGCTTAAATCTCAGTGAACTTTTCTGGTGAATCTGGACAGCATCAAAGGGTTGAGGCTATTCTCTTTTTCCCCAACCCCTCATATTAAATATTAGATAATGAAAATGGTGAATTGAAACACTGTGATTGATATATTTAATTTTTATATTATCAGAACACAGAGGATTTTTTGAGGGGGGTGGGGCAGAGAGAGAGAGAGAGAGAGAGAGCGAGCGAGAGAGAGAGAGAATCTTAAATGGGCTCCATGCCCAGAGTGGCGTGCCTGATGTGGGGCTCAATCTTACTGCCTCACTATTGTGAGATCATGACCTGTGCCAAAATCAAGAGGCTGATGCTTAACTAACTGAGCTCCCCAGGCATCCCAGGCTTTATTTTTAAAGGTAGAAATCTGAATTATTTCTGGCTGAAAAACACAGACCTTTCCTGCCAAGGACTTTGATAATTTCCGTGATAATTTCTGCAGTGGTTCAATCAAGTACCATTTTATGTTTGCTTAATTTTATGTTTCCTCTTGTGTTCAAGCCAGCTAACTGAAAAGATAGCATTTATTCAAGATTCATAAAAACAGAATACAAGTTTTCTTTTTTGACCTAAGACTCTTCTGTCACCAGTTAGGTTTTGATCTGCAAGATTATATCCTTTGAGTTCTTTGCCTATAATTCAGATAAACTACCACTGGGTAGACAATGGAAGTGATACTTTCTGAAATAATGCACATGATACTACAAAATTCCAGGAGTATAAGAGAATACACACAAAAAAGTAACTCTTGGGGCACCTGGGTGGCTCAGTCTATTAAGTGTCCAGCTGTTGACTTCAACTCAGGTCATGATTTCACAGTTTGTGAGTTCGAGCCCCACATCAGACTCTGTGCTGGCAATGCGGGAGCGTGCTTAGGATTCTCAATCTCTCCCTCTCTCTCTGTTCCTCCCCCGCTTGTGTGTTCTGTTTCTCTCTCTCTCAAAATAAATAAATCAACTTAAAAAAAAAAGGAATTCTCCCTTGACTACTTCTCTCATGAGATTCTTTAGCCCTTTTCCAGGGACATCCAGCACCTAGACCAATTGTGTTTTGTGATTGGAATAGATTGGCTTCCTGCAGAAGTACACATGAAACACACATGTTCATGTCTTCCCTTATCATTTCTCTACCAAAATAAAATGCATTATCCCAACAACCAAAGTATATTGTTACTTTTGATCATAGATAGGTATTTTCAGAGAAAGTTGTTATGAAACACAAGCATCTAGGCACAACTTGATTTTTCTCTCATTTTCTAAAATTTTGCTTAGATTATAAAAAGCTTATTGATTCGTTATCTATAACATTTTCTAAAATTTTGCTTAGATTATAAAAAGTTTATCGATTTGTTATCTATAACTTTTACTATTTTCAATGGGTCCTAGAATTTTGTGTTTGTATATGTACTATATAACCACGAATTCATATGTAAGCTCTAAGTCTCCTGGTATTTCAATCTGTTTTTCAGGTTTGTTTCTATACCTAGAAATGGTCTACAAAGCTTTTGGAAAGTAATCAGTGTTTTCACATGACCCCAACACATGCCAAAACAATAGTTACTCAATGCCTAAGTATATACAGCAAAGCCAACAAACAGACTTATAAATAAGGGACATAAATTTAAGCATCATTTCCGTTTACAACTGGGTGACGTTTTCATTATTACATGATAAGCAAACTATCTGTAAGAGGCTACAACTTTTTTATATATATTGTGGAGCCAGGATATCAGGATAGCTTTCTACAGAATTATTCTCTGGAAAGTGGAGAACAACTTCAAGAGAAGATCTGAACAATAAGAACATTTTATATTTTTGAGACACTGAAAAGCAGGCTGACAACTAAGTCTAATTCTGAGATTTTTGACATCAGAGCCATAGAAGAAAAAATAACGGGGAGTGTTTGCATTTATCATTAAGTTCTTGCTTTATTTTTCGTTCTCGTTGCTTCTGGCCACATCAGACTATTGGTAGAAAGTGTACCTTTTTTTTATTGTTCTTTGGAAATAGAAACCTGAAATAAGTAATCAAGAATAGACTATGGCTGGCTGTGCTTCTCAAAACTCAACTGTTACTTGGCTCCTAGGGAACATTATTTCCCCATTACATGTTCATTCATGAGTCATTAATTCAAACTCAAATATATGACTGTCATTTTACAAGCTATGCAAGGGAGATAATCCTTAAGTCACCGGGCTTAAGGCTTTCTTGTGTGCATTTTATCAGGCCAGTAGGTGCCCTTCTCTTTTGCACATTTGCTTAGACACACTTCATTCATCAGAAGATTCTGTGCCATTTGCCACTTCCAAGTCCGAGTATGTGACTGCAAGTATTAGAGAGTTTTATTCCTCCCTTCCTTCAGACTAGTGAATGCCTAATTTTAAACAAACTATTTCTGCCAGTTTCTCGGTTTAATCCCTGTTGCCATGATTAAGTAGTCCAAAACATTCTTCAATGACGTCTGAGGCTTTGGAATTTAAAAGTAAATTGCTTCGGGGAAAAACAAATCAAACTTGCATTTCAGACCTACAGAAAGTGCATTAAAACATATTACGCTGCACTTTCTTGGTGGAATAAATTGAGAGTCACAGTAATGTTTCTTCTAGCAATGTCAGATTCTGAGACACTTCGATTAATTTTGGCTTTAGATTGAGTTTCTCTCCAACACTCCACTCTCTATTTGATGTGTCTACATTTTTCATTGTATCCAATGGCAATTGATGCCATAAATTATTGGCTTTGGATCCAAAAACTCAGAGTAGAAAGGTGAGGCAATATACTAAAAAGAGTGCATGGAGAAGATATGGATTTGATTTGATTTCCCATTACTGATTTGCTATGTGACATTGGGAACACTGTGCTACCTTAGCGGGCCTTCATTTGTACCACCCTTCCTGTCCATCTGTGATGGTGTCATGGCTGTTGTATTACCTGTGAGGTATCTTCTGGTATAAGATGATGGGGTTGGTGGTAAGAAATACTCTAAACCCCTCCAGTGGCACCTAGGTACCTTGCATGCCCTGTTTGAAAAAGTGAAAAAGAACAGCTTAGTACAGTGTGGTTTTGGGGGGAATCCATTGCATTTTGTTGCTTAAATCAAGAAATTAAATACCTTACTTTTTCTAGCAACAAAGAGGAAATTAGTATTTACTTTTTAATTTACATTAAAAGTTATGTTGCAGGGGCACTGGGGTGGCTTAGTCTGTTAAGCATCTGATTCGTGATTTCAGCTCAGGTCATGATCTCACAGTCATGAGATCGAGCCCTAGCTGGGCTCTGCACTGAGCAGGGAGACTGCTTAAGATTCTTGCCTTCTCCTTCTGTTCCCCTGCTGCTTGCATATGGTCTCTCTAAAAAAAAAAAAAGTTGCAGTTTAAATTTTAAAGTTTATTGTACTAAAGTATAACATATTTACAGAAAACTGTGCAAATAGCTTGATAAATTTTCACAAGCTGAATATAGCAACACCCACAAGAAGCAATACATTACCAGTCCCCAAAATGACCCCTCATGATCTCTCCTTGTCACCACCCTTCCACCCCCCTAAGGATAGCTATTATCCTAACTTTTAACACAGACTAGCTTTATCTGTTTTTGTGCATTATATAAGTGGGATCTTATAATCTGAACTCTTTTATATCTGATATTTTACTCAAAGATGTTGGTAAGATTCACCCATACTATTCCCTGTAGATATAGATTATCCATTATCATTGTTGCATACGACCCTTTAGGGTGAATATGTCATAATTTTTCCATTCTAATGTTGCCAGGCACTTAGACAGTTTCCAACTTTTGCCCATTACTGACAATGCCACTATGAACATTCTAGCATGCCACGTTATAGACTTTTCTACAATGATAGAAATATTCAGTATCTGTACTGTCTGATATGGTAGCGCTAGCCACATTTGGCTACTGGACTCTTGAAATGCGGTTAGTGGGACTGAGGAAGTAAGCTTTTAATTTTAGCAAATTTTAATCAATTTAAATTTTTTTTTTAATTTTTTTTTAACGTGTATTTATTTTTGAGACAGAGAGAGAGCATGAACGGGGGAGGGTCAGAGAGAAGGAGACACAGAATCTGAAGCAGGCTCCAGGCTCTGAGCCATCAGCCCAGAGCCTGACGCGGGGCTCAAACTCACGGACCGCGAGATCGTGACCTGAGCCGAAGTCGGACGCTTAACCGACTGAGCCACCCAGGCGCCCCTAATCAATTTAAATTTAAATAGTCACATTTGGACAGTGGCTACCATATTGGATACCACAGTTCTAGAACATATCACTAGGTGAACATGTGTACTCATTTCTATTGGGAATTATTTCTTTTATACCTAGGAGTAGAATTGCTTCGTACAGAGTATGCATGTGCTTAGCTTTTAGTAGATATTGCAAGCAGTTTTCTACCAGTTGTATTTAGTTGACTTATTTACATTCCCATCAGTGTATGTGAGTTCTAGTTTTTCCATATCCTAGATAATACTTGGTATGGTCTATTAAAAAAATGTTATCCATTAATGGCTTGACTTTTATAGGTGTCTCCCTACTCATCCCACTCCCATTCTTTTCTCCTTCCAATCTAGTCTTCACAAAAGAGTCAGATTTTTTCAAAAGTACAAATTAGGTAAGAGTAACTCTTTGCTTTAAGTCTGTTACCAACTTTCCATGGTCTTTCCAACAAAAGCCAGGATCTCATCAAAGTAATATGACTTTGGTCACTATTCCAGTATCACCACCTTCTACCCTCCCCCAAGCCCATTACATTATACAACTCTCCGTGGTTCATTCAACAAGCCAGCTTCTCTTTTTGCCTTTTTAACTTTGTACTTTCATGGCTACTGTCTGGAAAGTTCTTCTTCATTCCCCTTTCTCAGCCTTTCCTGGTTTTACCTTGTGTGCCATTCACATGAGCACCAATCTTCTCTCTTGTTTCTCACGGTTTAATGTCACCCCTTTAGTGATACCTGCTCTACCCATCTATACACCCTCACCTTTAATGTTCTAACAGTTTATTTGCTTTCTCTCTTTTTCAAATATCATCACTACTTATAGTCATTCATTTGGCTATTTGTTTACTTACCTTACCCGTATCTCTCTCTCACAAAACTAGGTTATAAATTTAATGATTGTAAGGACATGTTTCTTCTGTTCATGACTCTGGCAGGGAAAATAATGCTCCCCCCACAAAGATATCCAAGTCCCAATACCCAAAACCTACAAACATGTGATGAGGGAAGGTTAAAGTTGCTAATCAACTGACCTTAAATAGGGAAATTATCCTAGATTACCTGTGTCAGTTCAATGTAATTACAAGGATTCTGGCAAAAGTGGAAGAGGAAGACAAAAGAAAAAATCAGAGTGAAATGCAATGAGAAGGACTTGACCCACTGATGATGGTTTTGACAATGGAGGAATGGGGACATGAGCCAAGGAATGTGAGCGACCTTAACAAAGCAAAAAAAAAAAAAAAAAAAAAAAAAAAAAAAGGGCAAGGAGTTGTGTTCTCTCTTAAAGCCTTCAGGAAGAATAGAGCCCTGATGACACCCTGATTTTAGTCCAGTGAGACCCATATCAGACTTCTAACCTGCAGAACTATAAGATGATTAATTTGTGTTTTAAGCTACCACATTTGTGGGAATTTGTTACACCAAGAGAAAACTAATACCATACCTAACTAGAATATCGCAAGTCAAAAGTAAAAAAAAAAAAAAAATGACATGGGAGTTATATATGAAATGAGGGAGAGAGCCTGTTAGATTGGATGAACAGAGAAGTTTTCATGAAGGAGATGTATTTGATGTGGCATGGAAAGATGAGCTGGATTTAGTCTTGTAGAGATACATGGCAAGATCCTTTCAAGCCAAAGATACAGTGTGTACAGTAATTGGACAGTCATACCAATGCAATGTTAAAAGGAGTGATGACTATGGGAGACTCATGACTTGTGATAGTTGAACTTACAACCAGCGTTTTAATCAATATTTTTGCAAATTAAGGTATCTGTAGTAATAACTAAAATTCACCATTATAGCCTCTATCTCTGAGGTTGACACCATCAATATGACAAGTAGGTTAGGGTCTTAATGGCCAAATTGATAACAAGATGCAAGAAGAACATTCAGTTTTTCAAAAATTCCAAGAGCATCATAATAATGATTAGCAGACTAAGAACATGTAAATGAAAATAAGAAACATTTGATGTGTACTATGTGTAAGAGACATGGGACTTTTTAAGCATTCTGTTATTTAATCCTCAGAATTCCTTAAAACAGATACTATTCTTAGTGTTGTCTATAAAGTAATGATGGTACTTACTCCTGGAATAGTTACGTAAATGTTCTAATGTCTTGCAAGTGGTAGCTGGTGGAGCTGGGATTTGAACTAATGCTACATGATTTTGGAAGGCAAGTTCTTAACTAGTTAATAGGTATGTAAAACAAGCAAAAATGAGTAATGGTGTACCTTAGCTTAGTTTAGAAAGCAATTTGAAAAAAATAGAAATATCATTACAATCCAGTAAGTAATTCCATTACTGGGTGTTTACCCAGGAAACCAAAAACACTAATTGGAAAGGATATATGCATCCCTATATTTACTGCAGCATATTTACAATAGCCAAGATACAGAACCAACCCAGTGTCTATTGGTAGATGAATGGATAAAGAATATGTGAGATATATAAATTATCCTATACATATCATTTACATTATATATCATAATTTATATTATATATAATATATTTACATATAACTTATATTTATATATTATATAATTTGTATTATATTTAGTATATTTTATATATACTATATATGTGTGTATATATATGTGTATCTATATCTATATATGTGTGTATATACCTATATGTGTGTGTGTGTGTGTGTGTGTATATATATATATATATATATATATATATATATATATATATATTCGTGTGTCTATCTGTCTAGATATCTATCTATAGATACCTATAGATATATATATATATCTGTATATCTATATATCTGTGTATATCTGTATACATAGATATCTAGATAGATAGATAGACAGACATATCTATGTATATAGATAGGTAGATAGATAGATAGATAGATAGATAGAAATAACCCAGCCATAAAAAAAAGAATGAGGAAGAGAATGAAAGTTTGTCACTTATGACAACATGAATGGCTCCAGAGGGTATTTATGCTAAGTGAAATAAGTCAGTTAGAGAAACACAAATGCCATATGATTTCACTTATATGTGGGAACTATAAAAAGAAACAAATAAATTAAAAAGCGGAATCAGACCTATAAGTACAGAGAACAAATGGGAGTTTGCTAGAGGGCGGGGAGGTGGAAGGATGGGTGAAATAGATAAAGAAGATTAAGAGGTACAAACTTCCAGTTATAAAATAAGGCACGAGGATGAAAGGTACAGCCTATGGAAGAGTCCATAGTAGTTTGATAGCATTGTAATAGCATGGTGACTACATGCTATGCAGCTACACTCGTGATGGTACGACTCGTAGTGGTAGCTACACTCGTGATGAGCACAGCATAAAGAGTTATCAGATGACCATGTTGTACACTTGAAACTAGTGTGACATTGTGTTACAACTATGCTTCAACTATGTTCAACTCTACTGTGATAAAAACAAACAAATAATGATAAAGTAGTTGGAAGACTCTGGAGCAATGAAGAATGTCTTAGCTTATCTTTCAACTGACCAAAATTAATAAAGTGTTAAGTTTCTATTTCTTTGGATTCTATTTGAAGAAAAAATCCTAGTAATGGAAACAGACAACTCCTTTAGCTCAGGATAAAAGATGAAACAGAGAAAATGGATTGTGCTTCCGGTACTTTCTCATCATCTTGCCAAAGGAACCTTTCTCAGATCTACCAATCAGACTTCCCAATTTTACGTTAGCCCCACAACCCTATGAGTTCGTTTTGTGGTTTCGAACTTGATCAAAATTTTCATCCTCAGAGGCCAATTTAAGATCTGAAGACAGCTTGCTTTAATGGATAAATTAGAGGGAGCTTAGCAAGAGTTCTACATTTTACAGAAGGAGAAACGGTATCTGGAGGAGTGAAATCATTTCCCAGGTTGTCCACTTACCATCACACTCTGCTAAATGCTGGACTCACTGTGAAAATTAGGCACGGGATTGTCCACAGAGCCTTACATTGATTTCCTCCTCTTCAGAACAAGCCAAAGAACTCACAAATCAGCTAGGAATAATTCTTTTTCTATATGATTTTTTTTTCAGTACCCCTATGAGGGACTGTAAGAGGACCTAACAAAGTCCTTACAGACCCTGTTGGTTGCCTTCGAATTCTTTTATTATTTTTTAAATATTCATGATACTTTAATAATGATGTTAACGAGAATCTCCACAGAAATAAATTTTACGTTCATTTATATGAACAAAACAATTATATGTTCAAAAACAATTCAAATAACTTTTGGTATCAACTAGAAATAGTAAAAGCATCATACAAAATAACTAATAAGTCATCTGTAATTTAACTATTTTCAAATGGAAATTAAGTTGAAAATTGTATTAATAATTAACTGAGTACTAGGTATTATAAATCACAAATGTATAATTCTAAGTAAAAATTACTATAACCCATCAGTAAAGACATTAACAAACTCTAAGCTAAAATAAGAAGCAGTACTCTTAAAAGGAGTGAAATCAGGGACACCTGAATGGTTCAGTTGGTCACGTGTCCAACTCTTGATTTCAGCTCAGGTCATGATCTTATTATAGTGAGATCAAGTCACACATCAGGTTGTGTGCTGGGCATGGGGCCTACTTAAGATTCTCTCTCCCTCTCTCTGCCCCTTCCCCTTTTGTACTCATTCTCTCTAAAAATTCAAGTAATGAGATCAATTAGCACAAATGAAAAATCAAAAAGTGACATCATAATACATTTTTCTTACTTTAACTTACTGAGTAAACACTTCATAAATTAAAGGAATTGTCAATTTGTTAATGTATTTTACCTTGAAGATATTCATTATTTCAACTAAGGTTTACTTTTACCGTATGCACTAAATGAATATTTTTTTTATAAGAGCCTACCCACATATGTCATGGGGGAAACTGTCTTTCCTTGTTTGCCGCATAGAATTTGTATTTACAAGAGTTCTATCAGTTAAAAAGTTTTAAAATCTCATGTTAAAACGTTTTCATTTCTATAATTTTAGATATTCCAGAAATGGGGAAAAGGGGGGTAAACTTACATTTTAGATCCCAAATCAAGTTTTCTCAAATTTAAAAACATTTATTCATTGATTTTATTAAGAAAGTAGCAATTTTATAATGGCCTAGAATTACTTTTCACAGCAGAGAACTACCTTCCCCAGAAATTTCTTGGAGATTCTTCCCTTCTCCTAAAGGAAGTCAACAGCCAATGGTTAACTGACACTGGGTACCAAAAAAAAAAAAAAAAAAAGACCAGCCCTCTTGGTATAAGGGATGACTGGGTAGTGCTATTCATACTCCTTAGCTCCCCAAGAGATCAGGCTGAGGCTAAACTCACACCTGGGATAGCATCCTTGTTCAGCTTCTCCCCCTGCTCTATTCTGCTTCCCTCATTTCCTTACAGGTTTCACTTGCTCTGCTCCTAGAAAACCCACCTAAATTAATGTCACATTTCTATAATGTTCCTGTATGACTTCCAGATAAAACATGTTTGAGAAGGACCTCATTTCTTTCACTTGCTCTAGAGAAAGTGTGCTGCTGTATCTATAAATGTCACTCTTCTCTAGATATAGCACATTCCAGAAAGACGATACTATAGGGAAGAGGAAAAAACCAAAGGAGCTGTAGAAGAAACCATTATGGAATCTACTGTGGCATCCGGGTATCTGAAGATGTTGAATTAATGGAGAGAAACTGGATCAAAGTTCTCCTAACTCCTGGACCAGCCCTTTTTACTCAGCTTACTCATTGCCTCTCTGTACATTACTAGTAGGTTTTAGTGTGATTCTCTGGATGGCTCTGAGTAAAATTGTTTACATGGAATCAAAAAAGAAAGTGTATTACTAACCTACCACCAGGCTAATGGAACCGGGTTATAGGAAACAGTAAAATCTGTTCAGGAAGCACTGGTCCAAATCAGAGATTGAAATTTTTTACAGTCAATACTATGCTTCAGAAACATGGCTTTTTCTTCAAGGAGGTACATTGGCCAGACTAAAAGGGAAAAAATGCAGTCTCTCTTGAAAGAATGGATAAATGAATAAGTGAGTGACCAGCTGGCTGGATGAATGAATGAATGAGTGACAGAATGAATGATTGAATGGACTTGCCACAGGGTCCTTGAGAAGTAAGTTCTTTGTTCTTGTCTGTTTTTCAGTTATAAAAAGGCATTAATAAAAATCTACCTAAACAACATAGAGGAGAAAGCCAATGTAATATTTCTTTCTCTTTACTCTTGTTTTTTTTTTCTCACCCTTTTCATGATAATACCAGAATGTATTAGTTATTTTGGGGTATTCATTAAGGAAAATATTATGCTGGGACTCTGTCTCTTCCCAAGATACTTACTAACTTCTGGTGAAGTGATTCATAGCAGTTTCTTCAAAGGCAAGATTTCTATTCCTTGAGAAACACGGTATCATGAAAATTTAGGGAGTATGAGAAGGAAACTTTTTCAGTGTCTAAGATACATGTTTGAGATATACATTTTATTTAAAAAATGGTATGAATTGAAAGTGTTTGCTTCTTTAAGCTTATAGCTAGAACAATGAAAAATGCACCTGTATATGAGGTTTTAACACTATATTTGAAATAGTTGACTAGCATACCTAAGAAATCAGGGGTCAAAATAATTTATTACTTTTGGATGAGATATTGCAAAATTAATTGAAGGTTAATTAATTGACAGAATGCTTATCACTTTACCATTTGTCTAAACTTCATACCAGTGAGGTTAATTACAGTTGTCTTTGGAAAACCGTAAGTGGTGGGAAATTCTGAACATGGACCCTGTTTTTGAGTCCCCACCTATATCTATTGTTATATTTAGAAGAGACAGGTCTACTCCATTGTTGTTTGATTCTTAAAATTTCCCAGTGCTTTTATCATATTGCCTCTGGTATGTCACAGGCTTTTTTTTTACCCTATAATTTTTGAATTGATGCCTTCAAAAGACAGGCAGGTAAATGGCAAGACCAACTGACTCTGAAATACCACTAAGGTAAAATGGCTTAAAAAGAAAGTAATGAAAGTATTTAGATAAAATTTTAGAACATAAAAGAAAATGATCTAAATTAAAAGATACATTGTATTATGGGGGTACCTGGGTAGCTCAGTTGGTTAAGCCTCTGACTCTTAATTTTGACTCCGGTCATGATCTTTCGGTTTGTGAATTTGAGCCCCTCATGAAGCTCCTTGCCAACAGTGCAGAGCCTGCTTGGGATTCTCTGTCTCTCTCTCTCTCGCTCGCTTGCTCTTGCTCTCTGTCTCAAAAATAAGCAAGCAAACAAACATTTAAGATGCAGTATATTATGGTACTTCTTTATATACCCCTCAGTTTAAATTTTTTAATGTTTATTTATATTTGAGAGAGAGCAACAGAGCATGAGCGGGGGAGGAGCAGAGAGACAGAGACAGAATCTGAAGCAGGCTCCAGGCTCTGAGCCATCAGCACAGAGCCTGATGCAGGGCTCAAACTCACGAGCAGTGAGATCATGACCTGAACCCAAGTCGGACGCTCGCTCAACCAACCAAGCTACCCAGGCACCACCTTCTAAGTTTAAATTAATGTGGAATGTCTTATAGAAAAATTATACACACATGGAATTATGTTGAGGTGGTAATGACAGGATAAGTCGGAACAGAATTGACAAGGATGCATGTACAACATTGTTAGACACAACAGCATAGTTTGCATGAGTTTTGATGGCAAGCAAGGTCTGAGGAAACACAGCCAGACCTTCTAATGTGAACCCTCAAGGAGGCTTTCAATTCATTTAGGCTGTTATTTTGTTCCTTGTCACTATGATGAAACACCCAGATTTCAGTGGCCTACTCCCTTGGCAAATAATAATATAAATATAAAAAATATATATCTTATTCTCACCTTTCCATTTATCTCTAAGTTGGTTCACCGCTTTAGGAGTTCTACCATTTACATCCCTGACAAACAATGAGAATGAGTCAAAATGGACAGCCATTCAAGAAAAGAATGCTTGGGGATATTGTACTGATTCTCAGAGTATATTCTAAGAATAGCAGGTGCTGTGGAAATGTATTGATAGGAGAATGAACAGGGTGAGAAAATAGAAAATAATGCAAGTGTGTTAGGTGCACTAGCCTAATTGAATTTCAGAAAAGCCCAGATGATAACAAAAAACATTCTGTGTGAAATTAATCACACATTCTTTGATGTGAATTTTTGTTTCCTTGGTTCATCAACAATCTGTAGATATCTCTTTAAAAACGAACACAGCATTCTCTTCTTTAAATTAGGATGCTTCTGTCCTGTTTGGTTTCTGAACTAGTTTTTTTTGGAATTTTTTATGTATGCTTACAAAATTGCAAACTAATTTCCAAGTTTGCCCATATACAGCTTTCCCCATCAGTAGTAGATATGCTGGTTTCCACTTTAACCAGGCATAGATTTTTCTGATGCTGAAATTAGTGTGAAGTTATTCTAATAGAAAAGGAAGGAGTTGGTATATTTCTCCTTGGAACACTTCCATGGTTGTCCATTGTGTGGCTCACTTATACTTACTTTGCTATTTATCTGAGGGTGCAATTACTTTCGTTCACTGAGATTTGTTTCTCTCTATAATGCAATAGGGCTACAAGGATTAGAAGCTGGCGGAAGAAAGGGGCGCCTGGGTGGCGCAGTCGGTTAAGCGTCCGACTTCAGCCAGGTCACGATCTCACGGTCCGTGAGTTCGAGCCCCGCGTCGGGCTCTGGGCTGATGGCTCGGAGCCTGGAGCCTGTTTCCAATTCTGTGTCTCCCTCTCTCTCTGCCCCTCCCCCGTTCATGCTCTGTCTCTCTCTGTCCCAAAAACTAAATAAAAAACGTTGAAAAAAAAATTTAAAAAAAAAAAAAAAAGAAGCTGGCGGAAGAAAAGTGGTAAATGATAAAGTGTCATAAAACATGTCGTTCTTCAGGCATACCAAACCAGGCTACTTATCTTTACCAAGTTGTTTGATCGTAACAAAACTGCAAAGAGAAGCAAGGGGAAAGTTGAGTGGTCTAAGAATCACAGAGTTTGGAATTAGAATAGACCTCCAGTATACCCAGCTGCATTCCAACAAGTAAAGAATTGTATTTATTCATGATAGGTTAAGTGCCTGACCTCAAATCATACTTTTGTGGTCAATGAGGCCATGTGGTCATGAGAGCTAGAAATAGTTCCTCTTTCTTCAGTGTTAAAGAACCTTCCATAATGTCACAGATATGGAGCTCTCCTGGACTTTCCTTTGAAGATTCTTGTACATGCTATTTGAATTTGAACTGCCATTAGTCAAGGTCAGCAGAATAATTTGTAGTGAAAACAATAGAGCGAATGTAACCTGTGGATTCAGTGATTCTTTCAAGGTCATATGACTGTCAAGATAGTACTCTCAGTCTGTGGTCAATGGCTTTCTTGTGATAATTATTGTCTTGCTTTCTCATGCCAATATATTACTTGAATAAATACCCCGGAATCATAGAAGTTTTGAATCTTCAGGGTTATTATGTTTTATCTCATCTTTCCCCTTTATTTCATAAATATGCATGCTGACACCCTGGAATGTGAAAAGGTTCTCCAGATCACATATCTCCTTTGTGACTGAGTCAGGGCTGGGGCTCTGAATTGGGACTTACATTCAGAGACTTTGTCTTAATGCCATACCGTGTTACCTCTTTCAGACCAACTGGGGTAAAATTTTAGAACCAGGGCCACAGGTGACATATTATTTGAATATCATACTAGAACTTGCACATAGTGGAAACAAAGAAACATAATGAATGGATCCAAACTCAGCCTATTCACCAGGTAACTACAAGTTAGTCAGCAAGTTCGCAGACTGGAAGAAGGAGACCGAGAAGAGGATAGGAAAAGGCATATGGAAATGGAATAACCAGGTTCTGTCTCTGTTAAATCTTTTGTGTCATCATAAATGCTTTGCCTGATGGTAACCTCACAGCATCCAGAAACTGTGAGTCATTTCTTTCCTTTCCCCTTGCTTTTACCCTTGACTTTTTAGGAGTAGTTCAATTCTGAATACTTCTTAACAGTTCAGCTGCCAACCCAAATCTCTTGACCACATTCTTCCAGAAATCACTTTCCAGTCATATGAAATTTCACTGTCCTCATACCCCAAGGAGCTTTGACTTGCTGCTCTCCCATAGACCCTTCTTTCCTTCTGAAGGCTCTTTCCCTGTCCCCTCTCTAGTTATATTACCATTATTATTTATTTTGTTTTAGTGTAATAACATCATTTGATTGTATTTGGTGAGACCTCATATATATATATTGCTAGGTTGATATGCATGGTTAGTTACCCTTCTGAAAGGTGTTTAGCACTAAGTAACTCCTAACAAAGGGAAAAAACATATATTAAGTGCATTGTCTTCTATTACTCTTTTCCAAGCCCTAAGTGTGCAAGAGGACAGGACGTACATCTTTCCTTCAAATAGATTACAGTATTGTCCCCAACATGACCTAGTTCCTTAAATAAGAAATGTATACTTAAAAATTATGTAACATTCAAAGAGTTAAACTTATGAATTTCACACTTCTCTAGACAAGCCTTAAAAAAGAATGATCTCTGGCAGATCACAGACCAGCAAAGGTAACAGATGTTGCACTGGAAACTGCACAGTCTAGAGGAGAAAAATTAATTTGTGAAAAAGTAACTTTTTCCCCTGTGCATGTTTTTAATAGCCTTAGCAAAGCAGAATGGAAATATTTGCATTCTCTGCAATCAGTTTACATGCTCAAGCATTTGTTTTTCTTCCCATCCTAAACATAATTGTCTGTTCGGTAATAACTCACATAGTGGGAAGAAGGGTCAAGAAATGCTGTGTGTTTTTGGCATCAGCCTGCTGTTAGCAAGCAAGTGCTGTAGTCCACGGTGCTCATTTGGAGTTTCGTTTCTCATTTCTTAATGCACAACTTGCTGAACATCCTGCTAAGATAAAACAGATAGGTTTCCCATCTCTCAGCTGGAATTTCCTCTCCCTGAGCCATCTGACTCAAACCCACCGTCTCACTTCTCCAGAGCTGTGAACCCAACAGTCTCCTTTTTATCTTCACTATATTTTGGAACATTGTGAAGATCGCCAAAGCAGAGTGGGAGTAAAGACAGGAGGGAGAAAAAGAAGCCGTTTTAAGCAAGCATTGAGCGTGTTACATTTTTTTTTTCAATATTTGTCATCTGCTTAGAGTTGATACTGATAGAAGCTTACACTTTGGTAAAGCAGCTGTGTTGAAAGCAATTTACAACAGATTAAAAAAAATTTTTTCCATTGCGTCCCCTAATTCAATATCAGACTTTAAGATGTCAGGGATATTCTAATAGTGATATATTGGGACAGATAGTCGCTACACTTGTGATGAACGGGGCATAATGCATAAACTTGTCAAATCACTAAGTTGTACACCTGAAACTAATGTAACATTGTGTGTCAGCTATACTAAAAAAAAAAAGAAAAAGAAAAAAGAGGAAAGAAAGAAAGAAAGAAAGAAAGAAAGAAAGAAAGAAAGAAAGAAAGAAAGAAAGAAAGAAAGAAAGAAAGAAAAAGATGGAATGTGAGTGTGAGAATGATTTCCAAAAAACTCATAGCAGAGGACAGACAAACTGGAAGGAAACACAAAGAAGAAACTGCCTCCACTAAATGAGATTTTCTGTTCACACTGCATTCCAGCCCCATTTCTCATGCTCAGATCACTAGCATATCTGGTTAGAACTTGCAGAATAACATGGAGCTTCCTGTCTCTTTGTCCCTCTTTACTACTTTAGTCAAGGGAATTAATAAAAAATAAAAAAAAAATGTCGCTTCATTTTTGAACTGCTTGTGAAAGCCTCCTTATTTCAGTTAAGTAGAAGTCTATTTTGTTACCAAGCCATACTCTTCCTTTGGGCTACATTTATATATGCAGATCAACTCATTATATACTGTAGATATTTTTAGTGGGTGACAATCTTTTTTCTCTCCTTGTTTCTTCTCTCTTGAGGCATTTTTGGAAAAGTTTTGCTGGGGGCAACTTAAAAGGATTATTTTTCTGTATTAAAAACTTTAAGTTTTAACAGTTTGACTAAATGAAATGGTGCTCGTGAAGTGGCAGAGGTTTAATTCAAGAATGGAGCATTTTGGTTTTTAGATAGATTTTTTTTTTCCTGGGGCAGATATCAAGCAGACAGCCCCTTTAATCCCATCTGCAGCTCTTCTTTGATCATATGCGATGCTTCTAACACTTATCCCACAAATAAACTCAACAAAGTACAAGTAATGGCAGTAAAGAGACAGGGCAGGCTGTTACCAGCACTGAAAAACAAAAGAGAGATATTTCAAAATACAATTCCTTTTGATTGTGGTCAATGGACCACTTTGTTCATAAAGCTTTGACAAAATATAATACATAGAGTGGCTGTGTATATAATATACACACAGGTCCCGAAAGCCCCCTCGAGAATTTCTGTTGATGAGAATTTAGTACTTAACTGAAAATTATGGCTTTTGGACTCTTTCATTTTTATTTCTGGTGAACACATCAAATACAAAAGCAACTTGTTTAGCTAACACATTGCATTTCAGTCTTTTTGCCACTTGTGTATTCATTTCCAACAATGTTTGCAATACCATTTGATCTTAAACACCCAACATGAAATAGAGGCACAGGGAGCTGGAATATTACCTCAATAAATGTAGACAAGCAAGAATTAAATTGACCTTCAACTTCAGATTTCTCTGTCCTTCCTTTAGAGTAGGGATATACAGAGGTGCTAAGTTGATTTATGTTAACTTAAAGCTATTTCACTAAAGCAATGACCTTGTACCAATAAATGTTTAAGTATCTGGTTCTTCAGGGATTGGTGAAAAAAACACCGTTCTTAAAATAACACAGATCTTCTATGAAAGCTTTTGACTGCCAGAGAATTTGCTCAGAGTGCATTTTAAACAACCTTCATATATAAGGAAACTAAAACATGGCTACCATAGGCTTTTTACTTTAATCTTTATTTACAGGTTGAATGGTGCCAAAGATGAATGAAAAAAAAGAAACACTGGAGAGCAAGATATGTCTCTTTGTTCATAATATGCTGATGAAATCCTCCATATGGGGACTGAGTAGAAGTTAAGGGTTTGGATTTCAGTCCTTGCCTTTTTTTTTAATGTTTATTTATTTCTGAGAGAGAGAGAGACAGAGTATGAATGGGGGAGGGGCAGAGAGAGGGGTGGGGGGGACACAGAATCCGAAGCAGGCCCCAGGCTCTGAGCTGTCAGCACAGAACCAGACGTGGGGCTCGAACTCACAGACCGCGAGGTCATGACCTGAGCCAAAGCTGGATGCTCAACCGACTGAGCCACCCAGGCGCCCCTCAGTCCTTGTCTTCTTAAAGTTAACTTCTTAAAGTTACCTTGGACACCATTCCTCTTGGTGGAATCTCTCTGTACCTCGGTTTTCATAGATACACAACAAAGGTAGAGAAAAAAATAATGTGCAAGTTCTTTTCAAGCTCTGAAAATTCTGGATTTACATCTCAAAATTATTTTTACATAATCCATAATTCAAGAAACACATACAATAAGATCTTTAATACAGGCAATTTTAAGCCCTAGATAAGGAATATAAATATATGAATAATCTTAGGTATTAGGTATAATTAATTATCATATTCTCTAAAAACTTGCTGACATGGAATGTAGAATAAATATTTGAAATCCTTCAAATATTTTTACTGAGAAACAACAAAAATGTTGAAAATCTGTTAGAGGAATTCTCTCCCTTCAAAATTTTATATAAGATCCTGATTTACCAAAGGATGCCTGAATATCTGGCTCTTGCTTTTCTAGAGGGTAGATTGATACAGAGTCTTTAAAGAGCAGCAACACTTTTTTGATTCACCTTGAGAGTACACATTCGCCTTAATTGACAAATTAATAAATTAAGGTGGGAGAATTGGTAATGGAGGATGTAGTATTTCATATCTGATAAGCGTTATTCCAAATCAGCTCTGGTGGGATGGTGAACCACTAGCTCAGTAGTTAAGATTCTGCTGTTCCAGATTTCCAGGGCTGAACTTACTGGTGCCATTTAAAACCTGGTAGGTCAGGAATTCCATATTCTAGGCTAAGTGCTACCTCTTTCCTAGTGGCCTTCCCTGAAGTCTTATTCTTGAAGTGGTCAATACCTAAAGTGAAATATTTATTCCCTGCCCCCCCTTGCCATGTTGTCTATCCTCTTATTCCACCGGACTTTGTTCTGCATTTTCCATGCATCCCTGTATCCACTGCTTCATAATCACCGTAGACTATACCCTCAGACTTCATACAGAGAATTTCTGCTACCACCTACCAGCATTAAATTTAGTCTCTCCCCCAAAGATACGACTTTATCTCCAACCTTGCTGTGCTCTATTTATTCTCACTGGGATGGTGGCTTTCATGCTCATTTTTGGCTTGTAGATTATTGCTCCTTCTCCTATTTGTGAATACTATTTTTTTGTTTGCTTGTTTTTCTGAGGCTCTTGAAAGCCCTCAAGACAAGTGTCTCTACTTATCATCTACTGGGCTTCAAATAATTTGTTCTGTCACTGAAGATTTTTGGCATCTGGATAACTTTTCATTTCTAACCCAGTTCCTGACATTACTTCAGATGTTTTCAACAACCATTATATTGAACTGTTCTGTATTGAATTGATGTGGTCACTGCTCAGAGCATGGCCTCTCAATTTCTTTACTTCATTATCTACAATAATATCCTTTTCAATTTCTCTTCAGCCATTCACCCTCAGCATTAAACTCAAGACTATACAACCTCATGAAAGTGCTCTTCTTCCAAAATCAAGAAATCTCATCCTACTGTCATCCTACTCTCACAACCTTCCACTTTCCATCATGGTTATTCAATTAATGACCTTTCTGCAGCCCCTTGGGCCTGTCCAGTCCATTGACTGTCCTCCCTTTTCTTTGTCCCACCTACTAGCTTTGACTTGTCATCCTTTGTGGCCCTATGGTATCTGATTAAATCCTGACCTTGGATGGACTCAACTGCCTGCTTTCTTTGTGTCTCCACATAAACCATGGACAAAGGAAATCACGAGAGAAAAGTGGATTGCAACGCTATGATCACCAACCTCAGCTGTGTCTCTGGATTTCCTCAAAAATCTTACTAGGTTCACTGGTTAACTCATTTTTGAATTCTCTATGGCTGTTGCAAATTACCTTCATCCTTCTGAAATTGCCACCACCATACCTCTCCAGACACTCAGCAGATCACATTCACTTTCACTTAATTTAGCAGGTGGCAGTCATTCAGTGGGAACTCCATCAACCTGCCGCTATCAAACTTACAAATCTATCATCAGAACACAGCTTGTCTCCTTCCCTCCCATTAAAACTGAAGATGTGTCTCTCCTTTATGATTCTATTTTCCTGTGCCTTGGAATCCACCTTTCCCTATTCTTTATAAATTTCATTAATGAATATCCTTTTTACCACCTGTAGCTTTACTCTATTTTGGATCTTTCTCATCAGCATCTATATAGGATCAATTTTCTCAATTAAAAGCAAAGCAGGACAATACAAAAAAGAAACAAACACATCCCTAAGTCTCATTTTACTTTATCTACCACATCTCTTAATAGCATACTTCTTGAGAGTGGTGAAGAAACTCCTGTGCATGCATCAGCCATCTTGTCTGCCTTCCACCCCCACCAGTTCACTGTGACAGCTCCTGTCTGTCAATGTCACTAATGATCTCATGCCACTAAATCCATTTTCTGGTTTTCATTTTACTCACTGGCATCCAAACCCATTGTCCATTCCCTCCTTCATTCCTAAGTCTCTGTAACCACATTATTTTGTTCACCCTACAAATCATGGCACCCTTCAAGGTAGACCTTAAAACCATGTTTTTTCTTGTCATATACTCTGTCTCTAGTCAACTGAATCTACAGTAAGGCTTGAATATCCATATAATGCTCTCACATTTTTTGTTTCCACTTCAGCTTTGAGCTTCAAATGTGTACAGCTTATTGAATATCTCCTCTTAGATCAAATTAAAACAGAAATAACTATCCTCCTTCCTCCCCAACATGTCCTCTAGTTGTCCTTACTTTATTTTCCACACTGGAACCAGACTAATCTGTTTTAAAAACAAATATCATTCTGATTCCTCAATACTTAGATACTTAAAAATCCTTAAAGGGTTTCTAAATATTTGGTTGTAATACCCAAATCCTTACCAGAGTCTAGAAGTGTCATCACTTCTCACTCATCACTTTCTACCTCATTTCCCATTCATTCAATCATGATGGCCATTTTCCTTCCCTTTTAATGTTCAATGTTTCTTTTTTCATCATAACTTTGTATGTGTTGATCCATTGGCCTAAAACCCTCTTCCCCTTTTCTTTATCCTCTTAACTTCTGCTCAGACTTCAGAGCTCAGCTCAAACTCCCATCCTCATGGAAGCCTTTCTGAGGGTTCTCAGCCCACATGATTTCATTAGCATTGGAGAACGCTTTTTGAAAAATATCACAAACTCAACAAAATGAAAACTGGTGTAATTAATTATTCTGTGGGTCTTACCTGTTAGAATGCAATCTCCACTAGGGCAGGGACCATGTCTGTCTTGATCACCTTTATATTCCTCATACCCAGAAGGATTTTTTTTAATTCCTAATGGATGATCATCAAATTTATTTTTAACAGAATGAGTAGTTTTGTATCTAAATCTCTGTATTTATTAACAGTTATCTTCTTAATACCCTTTAGTTGCAGTGCAAAATATCTTGAATTAGGGAAAAAAATCCATTTTTAAGTTCAAACTTTGGTCTGTGATTATGAGTTGAGTATGACTTTAAATGGCTTATTTTATTGTATGGTTCACCTTTCCTTTTTGTTTTCTATAATATTCCCTTGTGTTTTTCTATCACTTTGTACACCAGAAATAATGGAGTGGAAATTAATATCATGGCCCGTTATAACTGTTATTAAGAAACATAGATTTATTGAGGGAGTTGTATGTCTCTCTATTCAGTACCATGTTAAATATGTAAAATTAAAATGTCATTTTTTTTTGGACACTTACAGATGCACTATTTAATCTGCTTTATGGAGTATAGCAAGCATTACTAGATTTGATATAAGCTTAACATCTTTAGTTCCGTGTTTACCAATAAGTTTAGGCAGGTTACTTAATAGCTCCCATCCTGTTTCTGTATCTGTAAAATGGGGCTTACACCACTTAGGATAATTGATTGCCCCCAAATGTCTTCTACTTCCTCTGCTCACTCACTACATTTTTTTCTTTATTAATATTAATGATCTCATGAGACCTCGCTTTAAAATAATTCAATGAATATATTCTTCAAAATGGTGAAGCGGGGACTAATAGAAAAATAGAGAAACATAATGATGGAATATTTATCTTTACTCATCTTCAGTTAGTGTTAAAACTGACTGGTGATTACAACCAAAATGGTATTGTAGATATGAAGTCTATTGATGGACTTCACTGTAAAGAAAATTAGCAGATTGATGAAAAGTTCAAGCTCTGGAGGCAGACAGACCCTGTTCCTGCTAAGCACAAGAGCTTGTGTAACCAAAGTCTCTAAAAGTTTGAGTCTCGGCTGTACAATGGAGGTAATGCTAAGCTATTCCTCATAAGATGTTGGTAAAGACAAAATGAGATAATGCACATAATGCCTTTAACACCATACTTGGCATATGGAAGTGTTTAGTAAGTGCTGTCAGTAAGCTGTGAGAGAGATAGGGGTGGGGGGTGCAGGGAAGACTTGTTGTATATTTTCGCCTAAATACAAATTATTTCTTTAACACCAAGCTGATCGCTAGGTGGTAAATCTATTAATTATATTAACTTATATATAAGAAGAAGAAATAACCTATTCTGACCTCAAAAAGTTGCCTGGTCTTTGTCCTTCCATTAATTTCAGGTGATCTTGCCATGTAGTAAGGCAGAAGCAAGAGAAATCACTTTGTAAGTCTAGTCTCTGCTTTGATGCCTAACCCTTAAACGATGCTGTCCTCCAATGATGGTGTCCGTTACACTGAAAGACTGAGCCAATCATCATTAATGAAAAAAGCTTTAGTAATTTTTTGTCTTGACACTATAATGATAGTTCTAATACAAGTGATTCTTCTCCACAATCAGCAATTATGAGTCTGTTGAATGGAAGCTGTAGTCTAGTGAACATAGAGTAATATTTTTTGTTAACTTTTTCTATTGTTGTCTATTAATATTAATCCATTATAGTTACTGTGGTTTTATTGTGGATTATATGTATTATGTCATGGGTGTTTGAATTTAATTTCCTGCTTTCCTTCTTCATACCTTAATTATAAATGGTATACATTTGGAACATTAAACCCTGATTATTATTTTATTCACCAAAACTTGTCAAACTTCCCAAGGTTTTTAGCCCTGCGTCCTTCTTACACACAGGTACAGATCAATATCTGAATCAAAGTTGGATGAAATGTTGTACCCCTGGTTTGATAGTCGCCGCTCATGCATTTAATTAATCCCACTAATGAGTGGTATCTTTGTTCCAAGAAAGAAAATAAAATTGCCATAATGGAGATCTCTGCTTCCACAGCTTATGAGGTAAAGATAGAGGTCAAAATAGAAATAGTTATTTAATTTCTTTGTTATCAGAATTGTCTCTGGATCTTTTGTCAACAAAGCAATGAACATTTGGTTTTAAGGAAATATGAAATCTAAAGCCATGATGATAATGACCAGAGCCACCAAAAAGCAAATTTGTAATTTTGTGACTGAGAAATATGATGTGACTCATTGGTTTTGTGTCTCAATGGCCATATGTTTCTGCTGGGTATATCTGGTGAGCCATTTTCTTTTAAATTATGTTCTTTTGCATTCCTTCGTTTTGCAAGAGGTCTTTCAAGTTATAAACACAAGAAAATACTACAGAGCTTTGATGAAGGCATCGCTTCCCATGGGTTTTTCTGTAATGTGAGAGGTGCCAAATTATCATTTTCTAAGCTTATGTAGGAGAGTAGGCTTTTGATAGCCCTCAGTCTAATCCTTCATTCTCAGTACTTAAATCTTAAAATGGCCACTCTGTAAAAAGAGTTCTAATACTCTCTACTACAAATTTATCCATTATCCATTAATAACATCTTGATTACGCTGAGCCCACTTGACTCTTAAGAAATAATACATTCTTTAATATTTTATTGATTTTGGCCCCACCTGAATAGGACATTTCAAACGTACGTGCTAAAATGGAAGACTATTTTAAGGACCTATTTAATACCTAAAATAAAACTATTTTAATGGACCTATTTTAAGGTCTAATTGAAATTGATGAGAACACGAAACCTATTACATTGTAAACTTTCGCTTAACTTTTTTGAAGTATTTTGATTTATTTTATGCCGTAAGCCATATTTTTATCTAACTAAACCATTTTATCTGATTGTTTCATTCATTTATTTGTATTATTTCTTTATCTTTTGCATTATTTGAGGGGGTAGTTATGATTCATCTAAGGTCCAGAATTAGAACTGGTTGATACGATTCTTATGTCTCTTTTAATCTATAGGCTTCCCTTTCATCTCTTTTTCTTCTTTTCCTTGCATTTATTTTAATTGAAAAACTAGTTATTTGTCCTGTAGAGTTGCCCATGGTTTGGATTTTGCTGACTAAATCCCTGTGGTAGTGTTGTGTTTATTTGGTTATTTTTTTTAATTTACTTCAATCCAAGTTAGTTAACATGTAATGTAATAATGGTTTCAGGAGTAGAATTTAGTGATTCATCACTTACATATAACACCCAGTGCTCATCCCAACAAGTGCCCTCCTTAATGCCCATCACCCATTTGGCCCATCCCGCCACCCACCTCCCCTCCAGTAACCCTCAGTTCTCTGTATTTAAGAGTCTCTTATGGTTTGCTTCCCTCTCTCTTTTTATCTTATTTTTCCTTCCCTTCCCCTATGTTCATCTGTTTTGTTTCTTATTTTTTTAATGTTTATTTGTGAGAGAGATAGAGACAGAGTGCAAGGCGGGGGGAGGGCAGAGAGAGAGGGAGACATGGATCCAAAGCAGGCTCCAGGCTCTGAGCTGTCAGCACAGAGCTGGAAGTGGAGCTCAAACCCACAAACTGTGAGATCCTAACCTGAGCTGAAGTCAGACGCTTAACCGACTGAGCCACCCAGGTGTCCCATCTATTTTGTTGCTTAAATTCCACATATAAGTGAAATTGTATGGTGTTTATCTTTCTCTGGTTTATTTCACTTAGCATAATACACTCTAGTTCCATCCATGTTGTTGCAAATGGCAGGATTTCATTCCTTTTCATTGCTGAGTAGTATTTCATTGTGTGTGTGTGTGTGTGTGTGTGTGTGTGTGTGTGTGTGTGTGTATACACACATACATATACACACCACATCTTCTTTATCCATTCATCAGTCAATGGACATTTGGGCTGTTTCCATAATTTGCCCATTGTTGATAGTGCTGCTATAAACGTTGGGGTGCATGTGCCCCTTTGAATCAGCATTTTTGTCTTCTCTAGACAAACACCTAGCAGTGCAATTGCTGGGTCATAAGGTAACACTATTCTTAATTTTTTGAGGAAATCCCATACCCTTTTCCAGAGTGGCTATATCAGTTTGAATTCCCACCAGCAGTGCAAAAGGGTTCCCCATTCTCCACATTCTCACCAACATCTGTTGTTGCCTGAGTTGTTACTTTTAGCCATTCTGACAGGTGTGAGGTGGTGTCTCATCAAGGTTTTTTTATTTGTATTTTCCTGATGATGAGTGATGTTGAGCATCTTTGACTCTTAAGTAATAATGCATTCTTTAATATTTTGTTGATTTTGGCTCCACCTGAATGTATCTGTCTGTTAGCCATCTGGATGTCTTCTTTGGGAAAATGTCTATTCATGTCTTCTGACCATGTTTTCACTGGATTATTTGTTTTTTTGGGTGTTGAGTGTGAGAAGTTATTTAGAGATTTTGGATGCTGACCATTTATCCAGTATGTCATTTGCAAATATCTTCTCCCATTCCACTGGTTGCCTTTCAGTTTTGTTGATTGTTTCCTTTGCTGTGGAGAAAGAAGCTTTTTATCTTGATGAGATCCCAGTATTTCATTTTTGCTTTTGTTTCCCTTGCCTCTAGAGACATTCATAGTAAGATGCTGCATCCGAAGTCAAAGGGGTTTTTGCCTGTATTCTCCTGTAGGATTTTGATGGTTTTCTGTCTCACATTTAGTTCTTTCATACATTTTGAGTTTCTTTTTGTATACGGTGTTAGAAAGTGGTCCAGGTTCATTCTTCTGCATGTTGCTTTGCAGTTTTCCCAGCACCACTTGCTGAAGAATCTGTCTTTTTTCTTTTCTTTTTTTTAAGGTTATTTATTTATTTTGAGAAAGTGAGAGAGTGAAAGCAGGGGAAGGAGAGGGAGGGAGGGAGGGGCAGAGAGGAAGAGAGAGAGAGAGAGAGAGAAAGAGAGAGAGAATGAGTGAATCTCAAGCAGGCTCCACACTCAGCACAGAGTCCAAAGTGGGGCTCGATTCCATGAACCATGAGATCATGACCTGAGCTGAAATCAAGAGTCCAGACACTTAACCAACTGAGTCACCCAGGCACCCTGAGTCTGTCTTTTTTCCCATGGATATTCTTTCCTACTCTGTCGATGATTAGTTGGCCATACATTTGCGGGTACATTTCTGGATTCTCTATTCTGTTCCATTGATCTATTGTGTCTGTTTTTTTTCCAGTACCATACTGTTTTGATGATTATAGCTTTGTAGTATAGCTTGAAGTCTGGAATTGTGATGCCTCCAGCTTTGGTTTTCTTTTCTAACATCACTTTGGTTCAGGGTCTTTTCTGGCTCCATACAAATTTTAGGATGGCTTGTTCTAGCTCTGTGAAGAATGCTGATGTTATTTTGAGAGGGATTGCATTGAATATGTAGATTGCTTTGGGTAGTATTGACATTTTAACCATATTTGTTCTTCCAATCCATGAGCATGGAATTCTTTTTATATTTCTTTTTTTCTTCAATTTCTTTCATAAGCTTTCTATAATTTTCAGAGTACAGATCTTTAATCTCTTTGGTTAGGTTTATTCCTAGGTATTTTATGGTTTTTGGTGCAGTTGTAAATGGGATGGATTCCTTGATTTCTTTCTGCTGCTTCATTATTGGTGTATAAAAATACAATCTTGATATTATATCCTGTGACTTTGCTGAATTCATGGATCCGTTCTAGCAATTTTTGGGTGGAGTCTTCTGGGTTTTCCATGTAGAGTATCATGTAACTAAGCCATTTTGATGCACCTTAACATTGGAGGATTGTAAATGATGAATATCTCCTGACTCTGATAAAGCCAATTATTGAGTTCAAATTGACAATTTATTAGTCTTGGTCTTATGCAGTAATAAAATCAATTGACCAGAAGGACTGAATACATATATAATTATCTATTAGTCTCAAGTTTATATTTCTCTTGTCAACTAGAATATTTCTGTTTGGTATAACAATCTAACAAAACCAGGGTCATAAATTCTGTGAGGTTGGGTTCCCACTGGGTAGCTTTCAGAATACAGGTGTAACCAAAGATGAGAAGAGTGTTTGAAATTCACTAGTTTATGTTAATTACCATTCTTATAATGGCTGCCAGGGGTACAGCTTTTATTGGAATTATCTTTTGTAAGCCCTCTTCATTAAAGGGTAAGGTCTTACTAAAGTGAATAATTATCCTTCATTCCAGGACTACAGTGTCAGCTGTAATGAGTAGATTTGTTAATACTTCCTTCCAGGTAGCCCAAGTTCTTCATCTGTAGCCATTAATTTGGTGACAGCCAATAATTATTGTAACTGGCCCCTGATGCTGAAATGCACAGATGGCTTTCTTCCTGTGTGGTGCAGGGAACATTTTTAAATTTCTGAGAGGTTTCTGTCATTCCCCAAAGAATTTCCTGACAGCAGTGACATTTGGGCTAATCATTTATTCTCTGTTACAAGGCCTCCCTGCAGTGACTCTCAGAGTCAGGAAAGCTTCTGTGGTCTTAGAGCCACCAACATCTGCTGCCAATATTCTCCTTGATGTGCCCCAGCTTCTCTTTCAAAAAAATAAAACTCCCTTCATTCATAGAACCCCTTTTAGGTTATTATCCTAGAAATAATATCAAACTCTTATAAAATGTCATAGGAGTATATTTCTACAAATTATTAATGAGGAAACATTTTGAGATATAATTGGAATAACATTGAAAATTTTAATAAAATGTAACCTGAAAAGTAATAAAAATAAACTCATTTTTATTTCATAAATAATTCAATTATCATTGGATAATTCTCAGAAGGAATACAACAAAATGATAACCGTCATTGGTCTGAACAGTAGTTACAGAATTCTTGGTGTCCTGTATTTTGCAACCACTATAAAATAATTGATAATTACAAAAAATTATTTAAAAAGTAAAGTGAATGTTATATAGATAAACGATAAACACAAAGAAAAATAATGAAAAAAGAATATTTTCAAAGATTTTACTATATAATATTACTGTAATAATTTCATCTATGACAGTCATACCACTTACTGTTACCATTCCATATACTTCCAAAATTATGTAGGAATACTTTCACTTCTATGTCACTTCCATTCTTGTGTGTGCACATGTGTTCTTCTTATTTATATCCTCTCCTTTTTTCTTCCTCCTATATAACTGTATTTCTATATATGAAGCCGTAAGAGAAAGAGTAGATTTGAGATCTCTGTTGAGAAACAGTGAATTGGCCTAGGTTAGTGGTTCAAACAACCACAACAAAAAATCAGTAAGGATAGAATTGTTGTACATCTTTGAAAATCTCATTGATATTTGGTCTAATAAAGCACACCTGAATTTTTATATCTTCTGCATTTGCCATATCACACAATATGTAGCTCCTAAAACATCTACACTGTGCTGTTGAGAATGAAAATTAAGAAGAAGAGTGAGAAAATACTAATATCCTAGTTTTATTATGAAATAGTTTTGACCTTGTGAACTCCTCAAAAGATCTCTGAAACACAGACGGCACTTTGAGAACTGCTAACCTAGGATAGCTGTATTTTATTTTTGTAGCTGTATAGTATTCTGTTTTACTGAATGTGCTTTATTGATATAAACTGCCTTGCAAATGAATATTTGTATTGCTCTGGGGTTTCCTTTTCTTATAAGAAAGCTCTGCATGCTAACCAGATTCAGCCTTGGTTTGTTGTATGCCTCCTATTTTTCCCGATCAATGCATTCACAATTTTTAATAGACCTTTCTCAGTCTGATGCTCTGAAATTCCAGTACTGTCCAAATTTTATAGACTATACCCCTCACCCATGGCTTTAATATTTTGGGAGCTTCTAGTAGTAACTTTAATTAAGCACTCCTTTTTCTCTGTCTCCAGTTATTAGAAATCCTCAATATAATGCATTTCAATGTAGAAATCTTTAAAGACTACTCTGTGGTTTTGCAAAGATCATCAAGAAATTATGTTTTGTGTGATTAGCATAATGTATCAAAATAGATGAATTCCCAAAGTATAATAATTCCTGAAATTGTCCTGAGGCAAAATTTGTTCTACTGTCTTAAGTGTGTCCATTTTCTTGTTAGGAAAAAGAGACACAATCTGAAATCCAGCTCTAATTTTCCCTGAGGGATAGAAGAGAAGACCTTAGTAATTACTTGTCTTTTTCATCCAACCACTTAGTGTCTTCTTTTCTTATTTTTGCCAATGAATGCAAAAGTGAAGATCTTCCTAAGGAGAAAATGTTCTCTTAAAATGGCGGTTCTTAGACCTTCAGTCATACTTTTACCTTTGACCCATTCTTTGCAGTATTTTGCATCTTTTCTCAGTAACAAAATGTTTTAAAACTTTTTGAACTTATTGTTTTGAATTAGCCTATTTCTGTGCACTGTCCGTATTATGTCATTATCGAGTACATCCTGAGACTAAATTTAATATAAAATATATATATATATACTTTTTTTTTGCATTTTGAGGGAACCTAATGGACAAAACCTTTTTTGAAGACTTGTCAAAAAATAAAAATAAAAAAAAAGACTTGTCATTGAAGCTTTGTTAAGTATATGACTTATTTCTTAATATTAACTCTGAACAGCCAAACATAGGCCATAAGCATTTGGATAGATGACCAGTGTAGCTAATTTAGGTTCACTATTTTAGAGTTTGTCTACCATGTACCAGACCTTATTGGATATGATTTAATGGCTCAGGTAGATATTTGGTGAATGAATAAATAATAATAATTGCTATTATTATCATTATTATTGCTAATCACTATTATGTCAATATTTGCAAGTCCTTTATCTTTTTTGCCTTGTCTTTCATTTCTTTCCCTCTGTGACAGGCTGAATAACAACACCCCAGATATCTATCCCAATCCCAGAACCTATAAATGTATTATCTTCCATGGTAAAGAGACTTTGCAGATGTGACTAAGTTAAATCTCTTGAAATGGGAAGCTTATCCTGGATTTTTCTGATGGGCTCAATGTAATCATAAGGGTTCTTGTAAGAGGGAGGAGAGGAGCGCCTGGGTGGCTCAGTCGGACTTAAATGTCCGACTTCCACTCAGGTCCTGATCTCACGGTTTGTGGGTTCCAGCCCCTCTTTGGGCTCTGTGCGGACAGCTCAAAGCCTGGAGCCTGCTTCGGATTCTGTCTGTCTGTCTGTCTGTCTCTCTCTCTCTCTCTCTCTCTCTCTCTCTCTCTCTCCCCCTCCCCCAGTGACACTCTGTCTCTCTTTCTCTCTCAAAAATAAAAGTAAACATTAAAGAGGGAGACAGAGGATCAGAGTGTCAGGAAATGAGACAACAGAAGCAAGAGACTGGAATAGGGGCTGCAGCCAAGGAATACAGAGCTTCTAGAAGCTGAGAAGTCAAGGAAACATGCTTCCATGAAGCCTCCAAAGGGAACAGAGTTCTGCCGACACCTTGATTTTAGAGGTCTGACCTCCCAAATGTAAGAGAATAAACTTGTATTGTTTGCCACTGAGTTTGTGCAAATTTGTTACAGCAGCAATAGGAATGTAAGACATTCTTTTTACTTCCACTTCTGTATGCTGTGACACTAGATGTTGCCTCTAGAATCAAGCACCCAAGGGTAGTGCTTAGAACTTAGACTAGATCGTATACGGAATTCACATTTTTTGAAAAAATTTTTTAACGTTTATTTATTTTTGAGAGATAGGGAGAGTCAGAACATGAATGGGGGAGAGGCTGAGAAAGAGGGAGACACAGAATCTGAAACAGACTCCAGGCTCTGAGCTGTGAGAACAGAGCCCAACACGGGGCTCAAACCCATGAACCACAAGATCATGACCTAAGCTGAAGTTGGACACTTAACTGACTGAGCCACCCAGGTGCCCCTGGACTTCACATTTAAGTTCAACCCTTCTTTTGCTAGAGCAGATAGGCTTCTATAGTATATACAAAAAACAGCTGACAGGCATCCCTGTCTTTGTCATATAAATCTAAATACATTCAAAGGAAAGTATGCTCCCAATTTTCAACAAGTTGCTCTCAAACTTTGTACTTAACCCCTCTTTATTGGAAAATAATATTAAATTTAGTTTAATATTTAAGTATACAGGGTCTTGAACATAAGCCATGCAGGACCCCAGTGGTTTTTATGTTACCAGCATAGGTATGATCTTAAAACACTGAAATTATTGAAATACTGTTTGTAGGTTTATGTTTAGCTTATATGTATTTATTCCAGAAGCTACTGAGGTGTATTTCATTTTTCACAATTTATAACTAAAATCCTTTCGCTATAACATACAAATAATTTAGCAAACCCATGGACATTGACTAAGGTTTTGTTTTTGTCCTTCATTAATGGAAAGCAAATTACATCTGCCATTGTTTATCTTATGCATCTTAGAATAGAAAGAACCAAATGTTAAAGATTGGTCTCAATTAGCCTGTTCACAGAAAGTTAATTTATACCTTTGAAGGGTGGAGGGAAATATGGGCTAAAATACGTGGCTGCATTCCTCATTTGGTCCGTATTAAAAATATGTGGTTTTACATTTTCTACTCTATGGAATTCTGTATATATGAGGAAGAATTCGAATAGATATGGTACAGAGTCCTTGCTTATGTAAATATTGTTCTAACTGTAAAATAACTGACCATTTTTACTGATATAGGCTGAGAAGACTCTTTGCATTGCTTTGCCTATAATTGGTTCCCAAGGGGACTCGCACAACCCATGGTTTCAGATAAAATGGAGAACAATGAAGGAGTTAAAAATTATAAAGCAATTAAAATGGGGCTAGTCAATAAAATCTCACAATCAGTTATTAGAGGGTTGTATGTAAGATGTTAGGGAACATAGAGTACAGAAATGAAATGTTGCTGTCAACTAATGAGTAATTTGGTCATATTTCATGGTACTTTTAGTTGTTTTTTAACCTAAACTTTTTCTAGGAGGTTATGCAGAATAAGGCAATATGATTAATATTACCATTCAATAATTTTAAGTTTGTTTATTTCTTTATTTTGAAAGAGAGTTGAAAGAGTGTGTGTGTGTGTGTGTGTGTGTGTGTGTGTGTGTGTGCGCGCGCGCGCGCACAGGGTGGGGAGGGGTGGAGAGAGAGGGAGACAGTGAATCCCAAGCAGGCTCGGTCTCACGAACTATGAGATCAAGAACCTGAGCTGCAATCAAGAGCTGGATGCTAGGGGTGCCTGGATGACTCAGTCGGTTAAGCTCCTGACATCAGTTCAGGTCCTGATCTCACGGTTTGTGGGTTCAAGCCCTACAGTGGGCTCTGTGCTGACAGCTCAGAGCCTGGAGCCTGCTCCAGATTCTGTGTCTTCCTCTCTCTCTCTGCCCCTCCCCTGCTCATGCTCTATCTCTCTGTCTGAAAAATAAATAATAAAACATTAAAAAAAAAAAAAAGAGTCAGATGCTTAACCTGACTAAGCCACCCAGGCATCCCTACCATTCAGTACTTTTAAACCATTTCTCTGGAGAAATAAATTCCACTGAAGTGTCTGAGTATAATCTTCACTGGAAGGTTCAGACTTGGGATTCAAATAGTCTGGCATTTTCATCCACTCACTAATTATGTGATTTTCAGTGACTTATTTGTCACTGAGACTTATTTATTCAATCAGGAAAATTAAGGTAAATCATTGTACTTCATTGAAGTGTTTTAGGAATTAAATGAGATATTATATCTGAATTGGTCCAGATAGGATGTATGATATAGTGCTACTAAATATATTCTCAAATAGTGGCTTAACTCCCAAGAAGTGTTATCCCCTGTTCTTTTTATTTTTTTTTTAATGTTTTTTATTTATTTTTGAGACAGAGAGAGACAAAGCATGAGCAGGGGAGGGTCAGAGAGAGAGGGAGACAGAATCCGAAACAGGCTCCAGGCTCTGAGCTGTGAGCACAGAGCCCGACGCAGGGCTCGAACTCACGAACCACAAGATCATGACCTGAGCCGAAGTTGGATGCTTAACCGACTGAGCCACCCAGGCGCCCCCCCTGTTAATCTTATAAAGTTAGGATGTTGGGAGCTCTGTTGCACACAGTCACTGAGAGAGTGTGAGTGACTCTGGGACACATGACATCCAAGGATGTGATGACACAGGATCAAAGATGAGAAAGGCATACCATCCCTGAAGGTTTGGCTCAAAAATGACCTATGTCACTTACTGTTTATTAGTTTATAGGCCAGGGAGACATGGAAACGTTGAAATCCTGGGAATGTGGATATTTGAAACATGGTCTACAGCATCTAAAATGCTTAGCAAGATGCCTGGCACATAATTTAAAAAGTTCAACAAATGTTAGTGATTGCCTTTGATTTCATCATTGTCATCATAATAATTATTTTAGAGTTACTACAGTTTATAGTTAAGGATCCATTACTAACTCTATGACTTTGGGCAAGCTTTTAAAATTCTCTTAGGGGCATCTAGATGGCTCAGTCGGTTAAGCATCCGACTCTTGATTTTAGCTTAGGTCATGATCTCACGGTTCCTGGTTTCGAGCCCCACATCAGGCTCCATGCTGGCAGGGTGGAGCCTGCTTGGGATTCTCTCTCCCTTCCCCCCTCTCTCTCTCTGCCCCTCTGCTCCTCTCAATAAATAAATAAACTTAAAAAAACTCTCTTAACTTCTGCTTCTTCCACTGTAAAATGGGTTCACCTCATGAAACTGTTAAAAGTTCTAAATGAAATGTTATAAGGGCCACCACGCAGTACGTCCTGCCTTTTGTTGTTACTATGCATTTTTCCCCTTTGTTTTGTCTATCAATTAATTAAAACCAATTAAATACCTGTATATATATGCTTTTAATGTAATGGTGATAATATTTCTTGATTCTTTCTGGCATTTATAAACTACTAAAATATTGGTTTTTCCATTTGTGGCAGATATATACAATCATTAATCATTCATTCAGTGGGTGTTTATCAAGAATCCACTATATTAAAAAAAAGAAGAAGAAGAAAGAGTCCACTATAGGCTCGAGCCTAGGAATAAACAGCAAACAGAATAGGCAAGTTCTTTACTTTGATGAAGTTTGGATTCTGGGACAAGGAAGAGGGAAACAGGCAATAATCAAGCAAATATAAATGAACTGTGTAATTCAAATCATAATTCCTATGGATGTATTAAAATAGGAAGCTATAGTAAAGATTGGTGAATATTTCATTTTTTCTGGTCAGTAGTGGCCTCTCTGAAGAAGCAGCATTTCAGCTAAGATTCAAATGACACAAACATATATGGGGGGAAGATCCTTCCTGGCAGAATTGTAAGTACGAAGTCCCCAAGCAAGAGCTACCCGGATTCTTTCACTTGTAACTAAAGCAAAGTGGGCAATAGTCAGAGTGGTTAGAAATGAGGCCATACTGACAAGTAGGGACATTTGCCTATGAAGAGTTTGATTCTTTTTTTCTAAGTTTGATGAGAAACTAGCGGGGGTTTTCAAGCAGGAGAGGGACACGACCTGATTTCTGCTTTAGAAAGGACACTGACTTGTTCATGGAAAATCAGGGATGTGAAGGGTGACATTCTAGACCTGTAACGTTTGATATGCCTCTTAGATGTCTGACTGGCTTTCATTTATATGCAGATCTTTTGCCCTTTCAAATAATGTAACAATATTAATTTAGGATTGTGTTTATTTCTGAATTTGTTATGAATGCAATTCAGTAATGGAATGAATCAGTATCTTTCCCTTACTGTGCCTGCCCTGTTGCGAGAAAGTTTAGAGCTTACTTTGAAAGCTCCTACGTGTTCTCTAAGGAAACATTTGACAGAACTTATAAAAATAGACTTATCGATCCACACAAATAAATTTTACTATAGGGTCAGAAACAGAATTTTTTTTTTCAATGGAGGATTCTTCCAGGGTTCAAATGAATCAACTAGTCAGGAAGCAGGAGTAGCATTTACTTACAATAGGCTCGTATAGCTTTCTTATCTGAAAAAGAACTATGTCAGGTGTTTTCTTCTCCCCCTAGGTTGGAATTTTGAGTCAATTAAGTAGTGTGTTGTAGTTTACCACTTCCATGCCCAACTGATGTAATACCCAGGAAAAAATGAGAGATACAAGAGGCCATATTGTATGACATGCATGGTTACAAGCAGCATAGGGTTAATACATTTGTCATTTCAGGGAAGTTCTTACCTGACACAATCTTGGGAAAGCCTGTTTGGGAGAGATAAATGGATGAAGCCATGTAAGATGATGAATTAAGCCTTCTTTTTATCTTTTCAATCATGTCCAATAAAATAGTTTCTATTGAGCAGGAGGACCTTCTCTGATCAAGATACAATGTTGTAGAAGATGCACACTGTGTGGAGAAATAGTCTGACTCATTTTTATTGATATGTAATGCTGGCAAGTTCAGAATCTTTCTTTGTGCTTACTACTTATGACTTTGTATCTCAGGGTCAGAGTTCCAATCTCAGCACACAAGGCCTCGCTTTTGGCAGCTGATGGCCTGTTATTATCGGCAGAGATTAAAATTACCCTGGGCCAAAGTCTACAATTTTCTATATTAAGTCTTGGACCGGTTCCATAATGGTAGTAAAGTGAGGTGTCAGTGACTCATTTAAAATTCTTTTTCTCAGGAAGCAGTCAGACTAGTAATTCTGTTAAGTTCAGTAAATGGGATAAATCTGGACCACTTTAGTTTTGTGTTTTAAATAAAACACTGTAAATCCACAAGGTGGGATGTGGCTTTCCTCCTCATGTTTTGTAAAGTGCCAGGACACCTGTTCTCAATACAGACTAGAGCCAACTCATTGTTTCTTTTTCCTTGATGTCTCCCTGGGTCTGTGATGAAGGGGCCAAAGTATTGTTTCTCAGTTGCTGATGATCATTCAAGAAGAGAGAGAAGGACAGCTCACAGAAGTCCATCCCTCCAACGACATCTATGTGAGGTCTACACAGCAGTCAGGGCACATGGACAAGCCATCAGAATGCATTCACAGCATCTTTCTCCAATATGCCATAGTCGCTTTGTTCAAATGTTTAGATTTTATGAACTATGCCATTTGGCATTGTTCTAGCGCTGCCTTACTCTATTATAGCTCATATATATTTTTTAATGCTTTATTTATTTTTGAGAGAGAGTCAGAGTATAAGCAGGGGAGGGGCAGAGTGAGAAGGAGACACAGAATCTAAAGGAGGCTCCAGAATCTGAACTGTCAGCCCAGAGCCCAAATAGGGGCTCAAACTGATGAACCGTGAGATCATGACCTGAACCGGAGTTGGACACTTAACCATCTGAGTCATCCAGGTGCCCATGTTATAACTCATATTTAATGGCAGCCCAGAGGTATCTATTCTGTGTTTTCTTTTATTTGAAAATTATGCATATAGTTATAATGGGATTTAGATTTTGATCAAGGGTAGGTTCCCCAACAAATGTTGAACTTAGAAAGTCCAACAAGGAAGTCCAAGGAAAGTCCAGGGACCTAAAAAAATGATCTTGGGCTTTTATGGAAAAGCCTTTATATACTCCGTGAATTGGCTAAAAAAAAAAAAAACAAAAAAACACTATGGCCAAAAAATGGGGGCTGGAGGGAGGAATGTTAGATAAAACCATATTGGTATACAATGAGTAACTGTGACACTGGGTGAAGGGAACATGGGGATTCACGATACTATTCTCTCCACTGCTGTGTGTGTTTGAAAATTTTCATAAAAGGAAGTTATTTTGAAAATAAATAAATAAATGACAATAGGCATATAGGGATGATTGAGCAGTTTGGAAGGATTTTTGGTTTTTTGTTTTTGTTTTTGTGTTTTTGTTTTTTGCCAGGGGGATGGTTTAGGGAGTTTAGGGAGTTTCGTGTCATTGAAAAGTCAGGCTTAGGAATGTAAGAGGACAATCTAAAACCTAAGTGGTGATTAAGGGAAAGAAATACTGCAATTCTAGAACACTTTTCAATTTCACATTGCAAGTGATGGAGTGTACTCCTGGGAGTATAATTAGAACCATTTTTATTTGATCAGAAAATCACAGAAGATACTTTTGTGATGGCTAATGTATTTGCAGCCTTTTACGGACGTCCAATATTTTTTCCTCTAATACAGAATGAGATAGATAAGAAATATACTCCAATCTCTTCCTTTATTTAGATAGTCTTTCATATATAAACATGCACAACCACCACACACACACACATACACACACACACTTCCTAGAATCCCTTCACCCCAGCCAGTAAAGGAATGTATGCTTGTGTACATTTCACATTGAAAAACAGGTGGGTTAAGGGATTGTTTTATCAAAGCATTTGGGTTCATCAGGTGATGCTGCAAATTCCCTTTCAAATTCATATGTGTATATATGTAACTGTGCTGTTAGTAAAGAAATGGGGAAAGTCCAATAACAATAAAAGAGCAAAACCAACAAAGATCCTACATTTTTATATATTTTAAACAGGAAACAATTTATACTGCATTTCCACTTGATGACCATTGTAATAATAATGCTAAGTTAGAGTGAATCCCACCTATTTCATAATAAAAAAATTCTTAATTCCATTTAATTTAAGGATCTAGAGGTTGCAGCTCAGACACTGAAGGGATTAGCATTAGACATACCAATTATGTTGGGGATAAAAAAAATATGAGTTCCTGACTATTTGCAGCCTTTATTCCTCCTTTGCTTCCCAGACAATATTTTATATATCTGTCTTGTGTTGTTCTGATAAAGGTAATGCATAGGCAGAGCTGCAAATTTGGAAGGATTGGAAGGACCTGGGCCAGACTAGCAACATTCCCTTTCAGGACAATACTGACAAGAAATAAGATTAGATCCTAGATGATCTAGGTGAAGGGGGGAGTGCAAAAAGACAGGAGTCTGTGAAGACTGAGAAAGTCCTGGGGAAGATGGGATATTCATAAAAAGTGGGAAAAAGGAGAAAAGGACTTTTTAATGAGATCTTTTTGCTATTTTCTTGACTTGAACTGCTTTTTAATATTTCTTAATTGTTGGTCTTTGCACTTGACTCCATGCAGAGACTGGACCATAAAAGAGTCTGGCTTTGTTATTGCTACATAGTCATTCACAAATTAAATGTTTGACCCATTTTTCTTGGTTAATGTTCACTGAAGGTACAAGAATGAATGTCGACAGAGGAACTATCTTCTCATCTTTCCACTCCCATCCTCTGTACCATTGTAACTTTGGTTCCTTTGAGATTATATTATTGCTACTTTTCTCCTTTGAAACTAACTAAAGGAAATTTCTATCCTGCTCCCCATTGTCTCTAGAGAATTGGGAGTCAGATGTAATAAGAGTGACTTTCATTGATTCTTAGAGTGAAGGGTCTTAGATAGCCCCTCCTTCAGCACTGTCATTTAAAAATGAAAACATTTATTCCATAGTGGGATTTCCAAAGAAATAAAACCCAACTATTTAGGTTTGGCAATGGAAATATCTCCACTTAACTAGGGACAACTCGACCTTGAGACTTGATTTTCATCTCATGAGATGCTTCTCATGAGGCTCCCTTGCTATCATCCTGCTAACTTCTAATGATGGCAGATCCCCTTTTACTCTGTCTGGCACAAAAGGGGTCCTAGCTCTCAGGTTTCCGCCCATTCCCCTCCCCTTTCCTGACTTGGACCCCACACTTCATTGCCATTCTCCCAAAAAGCCAAATGCACACACTAACCTTAGGGCATTTGTACTTCTGCCCCTTTTCCTGGAACACTATTCTTCCACATGTCTCCAAAGCCTGCTCCTTCCTTTCATTCAGGTCTTTGTATAGACCTTTACAGATTACTGTATCTAAAATACCATTCCCTCTCCTGTCACTTGCTGCCCCTTACATCGCCTTCACTATTTCTTCTCAGCACTTTGTACTAATGAAGTCATATTTATAAAGTATCTTATGTGATGGCTGTCTCTCTTTACTACAGTAGAATTTCTGTGACAGTAAGGACTTCATTTTATTCACTGGTCTAATTCTGCAGGATCTAGAATAATGCCTGGTACATCATACGTGCTCAATCAATGAGTATTGAATGAATGAATATTCTTAATGTTCTTCCCTCACTGTTGAGAAAAAAAAAAACTGTAAGTCATTCAGGATTGTGATAATTATGATAAGTAAGGGGGAGGTGATAATGCACTGAAGCATTTAGCACAATGTCAAGGATATAAAACATTTCCTTTCAAAATTAGCCTCCATATAATTCACTTTACAAACGTTCATTTGTTCTTTAGAACTTACAGTTTACATCAAATCTCAAACTGCTGTTTTCTTTTTACTTTCATATCTGCCAATCGGGAGAATATTCAGATATATCGGTTCTCCTATTTGGAAAAAAGGAGTGTTCCCCGCCCCTGACCATCTAAAACCAGTCTTCTCAGAACCAGCTTCCCATTTGAGAAACCAGGTGGTTGATTTTATATATGAATATTCTGCTTTAGAATATTCCCATGTGAACAGCCACATGATTGATTCTAGATAGAAGCCCCCTTCAGAAGACTTCCTCTCTACTCCTCTGAAGGCCTAGGGTATCAGCCAAACAACACTATAGTGTGATCTGCCCAATAACCCAAATCTGAGTCCGAAGCAATTTCCTAGATCTAGCAAGAGGATTATTTCATTTCATTCTCATAGAGAAAGGAAGACAGATGTTGGCTTCATGTTAGCTAACTGTCTTTAAGAGCATCTGAAATGGAAAAAGTAAAGAATGGTAGTACTTTGTCCTTTATATCCTCTGGCAAATTTGACAGGTCTCTCATGGGCTTTGTCTACAAGAGTGAAACAAAGAAGAGTGGTTTATCGTAATGTAGCATATTGAAGTCTTTCACAATTCGACCCTGGTAAAACAGATCATAATCCATATAAAAAGAAAGCTCTCCTTCTTACCACTTTAGGTTTTATAAAGTCTAAAATAGAACATTTGAACTCTCATCACTACTGAAATTCATCACTGTGATGCCTCTAGAGTTTCAGGTCTATTTTCAATTGACTGTACTATTTCGGGGAAGGGGGGCGGTGGGCAAAAGAAAGGTATGGATATCTCCAGGATAATGGCTCTAAAAGTAACACTTTTTATGTGTGCCCAACAATATTAATAACACCTACCATTTATTTTGTCTGCTTCCTAATTCATGAAAGCTATTCCTCTGCCTGTCTTACCTAATGGTCATATAATTACTCCCAATCTTTTATTGATTCAACAAATATTTACTATATGCTACTATATCCCAGGTTTGAGGTTAAGTGCTGAACAGGAAGTCATGCAATCTCATGAGTCAGGGGCAGCCACAATTTATAAGTAACTTCCAGAAGTTTTAAGTAGCTGCTCCAAGATTTTACAATGAATAAATGGTAAAATTGAGAGATACAAGTAAAAGCCATTATCAGCAAAAGGATCCTATGAATAATCCCTTCACCTGTCCTCAGTTTGTGAAAACTATTATCAGGTATGACTTTTTCTCTTTCAGGAAATCTTTTATATATTCCTAGTTGGTGACTTCTACATGTTTATACCTAATCATCATGCCCAGCAAATACACACTGTGCATAATGCAAAATATTTACTTCTTTGATTATGATTATCTTTAGGTAAAAATGAACATATTACCAAACTGCAATTACTTAAAGTATGTCCAAGAAGTGACTAGCCAAATTTGTAGTGAACTTTAGGCAATAGGGAAAAGCTTTCCAGTGCCTACTTTAGAAAAGAAAGCCTTTATGGACTTATTAAACATTAAATGCATTATCATTTGGAGTGCCTGGGTGGCTCAGCCAGTTAAGCGTCCAACTTTGGCTCAGGTCACGATCTTGCAGTCCGTGGGTTCAAGCCCCACGTCGGGGTCTGTGCTGACAGCTCAGAGCCTAGAGCCTGCTTTGGATTCTGTCTCTCCCTCTTTCTCTGCCCCTCCCCCACTCATGCTCTGTCTCTCTCTCTCTCTCTCTCTCTCTCTCAAAATAAATAAACATTTAAAAAAAATTTTAAATGCATTATCAGGAAATTCAGAGACTCTCTTTATGTAGAAATATTTTAAAATTGTCTTACTAAAATTGTCTCTGTGTGTAATCTGCTATCTTCTAGGAATTGCATCATGCTTTTGGAATATAAAGATGAATGAAGTAGAAATCCTACCCCCAAGAGGCCTTAGAATTAGTAGAGAAAGACATATAAACATGAGTAAGCTGAGGTGTCTTACACATGCCAAATGAGATGTCTATATGGTAAATGCGTAAAGGAAGAGATCGGAATTGACTTGTGATTTGTTTATTACTTGCTTAATGTGCACTTTGCCCTCAGAATGAAAAGTCATTAAGGGCTAGAACTGTGTCCATTTTTTTCACTGCTTAAATCTTTCATGGTTTGCACGAGACATGATATGTAGCACTGATTCCAATTCATTTTGAATGAATTTCAGGCAAGGGTGAATGAGTAAACTGAATGAATGTATTAAACAATTAGTGGTAAGTTTTCTCTGTGGGAACTTGGGGGATGGGAAAAGAGGTCGGGAAAGCTTCTGTGAGAGTGATTAAGTGGGAAAAGAGTGCACATCCAGACAGAAGGAGCAGCATAAGCAAATCTGGAAGCATGTGAAAGGTCTCAACCTTTTTTGGAGCAGTGATGTGAGTGCAAATGGAGATGTGTGTATTTAGGTGATGAAGCTGGATGGTGTTTTGTGCTGGAGAGCTTGGACTTTATTGGGTAGGTGGACCTGTCGGGAATTGACATGATAAAGTTTGCATTTTAGAAAGATCTGTAAGCAGTTCATATAAAATACCTTTAGTTTTCAATCCCAGTAGAAGAATTGGTACCTATCTAAGAAAAATGAATTTAGGACAGTTACCCAACCTTCCCCTGGGGTAGTCTTGCCCTAAGCAGTTTTATCTGTTTGTTTCTATAACAAGAACAAACAGATAATTCCATTTTAGAACCATTTGTATGCATTGTTTTTACAGTAAACTCCTCCATAGGCGGGGTTGCCACAGTGTGTATTTATTTTTTTATGACTTCTAAGATTGACTGATCCATAGAAGTTTATAGCACATGTGGTCTTTAACACCTTTTTGAAAAACTCAGTTTCTTATATCTGGATTAAATTTATTTACTATTGATTAGTAAGTGATTTAGTCATGAAAGAACTCTTCAAATTATCACAATTTTGGTACCTTGACTCCTTAGAAACAGCTCAGTCTCAAGCCATTGCCCTTATAAATCCTTCACCTACTGAAGGTGAGGTTTTCTTCCCAGCTGATGCCTCCAGCCTTGTTAACTGATACCTACAGTGTCACATACAGCTTTCACTTTGAAACTGGATTATATTTATTTCTACTAATGCAGTTCATTGCATTTGGGAATTCTCTCCTTCTCTAGCACCGGAAATATATGCTTAGGAACAGCATGTGGGAAATTGAGATATATTTTCTTGACCTGAGTTGGAGTTCAGTTTGTGGGTGCATAAGCCTTTCCTTCCTTGGTTGGGGGACCTTAAGTGGTAACAAGGAAGAATCCTGATGGTTTTCATTATCAGATTCTTCCCTACCTTTCTCCTTCCATTTGTTTTTTCCTAGGGCAGTTGTCCTGAGTTCTACAAGAAATTGGAATTACACCTGGGATTAGGACTTGGAATTCTTTGTTTGTTTGTTTGTTTGTTTGTTTTATTTTTTTTTTCCAGTAGGCAGGCTGGTTGTATTTAAATATGAAAATTTTGGGACTCTATGCTCTCTTAAAAGAGAAAAAGGTTGTGCCCTCACTCTCCAATCCTTTAAAATTTTATTAATGTCAGGAATCTTAAAAAGTTATTTTATCTGTCTGCATTTATTTAATAATTTGATCAACAGATAATGAAATGTGTATTATCCTCAGACTATTTGTGAGACCACTGGGGTGGATTCTAAGCAAAGGACCCAGCTCCTGACTTCCATCAAATCAAATTCTCATAATAGTGGAAAGAGCATGGGGCGCCTGGGTGGCTCAGTCAGCTAAGCATCCGACTTTGGCTCAGGTCATGATCTCACGGTCTGTGAGTTTGAGCTTCGCTTTGGGCTCTGTGCTGACAGCTCAGAGCCTGGAGCCTGCTTCGGATTCTGTGTCTCCCTCTCTCTCTGACCCTCCCCCATTCATGCTCTGTCTCTCTCTGTCTCAAAAATAAATAAACATTAAAAAAAATTTTTTTTAAATAGTAGAAAGAGCATGGACATGCATTGTGGAAATTTAATGAGATTTAGTGGGTTCCCTATTGATGGACATTTATAAGTTATGGTGCATGATAATTATGTTAAAATACTGAGAAGCATTTCACAAGGGTTATATGTGCTAATATGGAAAACTCTTCATACACAATTAAGGTACACAAACAATAAAACCAACACACTGAGCAATAGTGCCCTCTTTGGAATTGGAAAACAAAACAAAAACAAACAAACAAAAAAGCCAGAGCTAGACAAGTGGATTAATAAATATATATTTATGCATTTTCCTGGAAGAAATTATTTTTAACAAAAAAGGAGTAGGGGAGTTGGGAAGAGGTCTTGAGCTTTTTTTTTTTTTTAATATTTTTTAATGTTTATTTATTTTTGAGACAGAGAGAGACAGAGCATGAACGGGGGAGGGTCAGAGAGAGAGGGAGACACAGAATCTGAAACAGGCTCCAGGCTCTGAGCTGTCAGCACAGAGCCCGACGCGGGGCCGAACTCACGAACCGTGAGATCATGGCCGAGCCGAAGTCGGAGGCCCAACCGACTGAGCCACCCAGGCGCCCCGATCTTGAGCTTTTTTATTTTTAAGCTTTGTACAGTTTGAATTTACTACTTTATAATGTTTCTTCTATTTACGTGTTTATTCATTTTAAATCTCAGAGAGGTATCTGTACCATAAGATTATAGCTGTATTTTTCCTTCTTTGTACCTCTTTCCAAAAGTGCCATATTACACTGAGTATATAATAATATTATATACAGTATGCAGAGTCAAGTGTAGGACTGTCGAAGTATGGAAATAGGAGCAAGACCAGAAATGGCCCATCTTGGACAATACATAAGATTCTCTTATTTTTAAATTTTTTTTTAATGTTTATTTATTATTGAAAGTCAGAGAGAGTCAGAGCGGGGGGGGGGGGGGGGGAAGAGGGAGAGGGAGACACAGAATCTGAAGCAGGCTCCAGGCTCTGAGCTGTCAGCACAGAGCCCGACGCGGGGCTCCAACCCAACAAACTGTGAGATCATGGCCTGAGCCGAAGTTGGACGCTTAACCGACTGAGCCACCCAGGCACCCCAAGATTCTCTTATTTTGAAAGACTCTTTATCTCAGAAACCTTTCCCTTAATGGTTTGCCTGCCAGCATAGAGGTTCCCCCCCAATTGGTAGTTGGGTATGTAAGTCAGTTGTAGGTAAGCAAGTTGATGCTTTTTTGGAAGTGCTGATCCTTTTTACTTTCTTGGTGTCAAAACATCGTGTTCATTCAGCACAGATAATGTTTTAGTCATATTCCTTATAAAATGAACCAAATTTAACATTCAGTGTATACTCTGTGTCACATCTACATGAGACATTAACTTTCTCATTTAATTTATCGCCCTTATGGGGTTTGGTTTTTCTCCTAAAAATAAGCCCTTCTATATGAAAAGGATTATCAGAGAATTGTTACAAACACAGAAAAAGATGGTATTTTAATACTGAAAACAGAGAGGTGAGCTTGAAATAATTACTTAGGCCATAATATAGCCTATCAAAAAGTGATTTTCTCTATCTTATATCTAGGCAAACAGTGATTCTCTGCTTTTATTATCACCATGGGGCATTTCCTGTTTCTGTACGGCCATTGTGCATAGTAGAGAATTATATTTGAAACTAAATATAAGCATTAATCCATTACTGAAAGATAAAATTGGGAATGTACCTGCAAATCACACTTTATTGAAGATTTATGAACTTTTTATGTATTTCCTTCCTTGGGTTTCTATTTCTGTGCTCATTTTGGCCTAAATGATAGTAGAAAGATGTGTCTGACACTTGTAAATATAACCCATGTGATTTGTTTATTCTGTTAAAAACAAACTGCCATTAAAATGGCAGTATAAATCATCTTAGGAGATCTTCTTGGTTGCCTAGTGTTCAGTTGTAACTATAGCCTGTGGGCAGAGAACCACTGTAATAATATCCTAATGAATATTCAGTCTTTTTGCTCCATCCCCAAATTATGAAGTTAATCACAAGAGCTGCCTGAAACTCATTTCCATTTACTTCCGATGGTAAGGCAGGTAGAAAGTAAGCAGTCGAAGAATGGTTGATTAGAAACCCAGAGGACACGATTCTGGGTGTGACTTTGTCACCAGCTACACAAATTAGCTGACAATTCATTAAACTGTCACTTGCCTTATTGGTAAAATAAAAGGTTTGAATTAAATAAATTTTAAGATCAGATGACAGAGACTCTATCTCTCTATATATTATATATGTGTGTGTATATATACATACACACACATGTATACATATATATACGTATACGTATATATACGTATACGTATACGTATGTATACGTATACGTATACACACACATATATACGTATATGTATATATACGTATATATGTATACATATATGTATATACACACATATATACGTATATGTATATATGTATACATATATGTATACATATATGTATATACACACACATATATGTATATGTATATATGTATACATATACGTATATATGTATATACACATATATATGTATATACGTACATGTGTGTACATGTATATGCCTTCCAGGATAAAAGTTTATTGCAACTAAGAACTATCCAATTAAAAACAAAAGAACTACCCAAATAACTACAATTAACTTACTATAGTACACAAAACATAATTAAATGGTAAACAAGATGTTAGAAGTCAAAAGGAAATGTAACCAAATAGCCCACACTGCCATAGGTCTAAAGCTTTCTAACTCCAAAATATAATAATTATGTGTTGTAAACTTGAAGTAGTGTTTGCCATGTAAATTGTAGTTTAAATTTGGTATTGCTCACTCTACATCTAGAATGATGATATAGATAGAGGTATATAAATACGTATAGAAATAGAGATACATACCTACATATATAGAAAGTCTATCATGTATAGGGCCTGTGTGGAAGAGAAAGTGACAAATCTTTTGCAGGCAAATCAGAGGACATTTTTTGTGAAACTTTCCTGGATATTGCAGCAAGTATTTTGGAATTAGTCATGAAAGATAAGGACATGGGTTTTAACATAGAGCTGTTTAGAAACACACTTATATCTATCATTTTTACATCATTATTCTTTATTCCAAATCATTACAGACTAATCATGCTGTCTGCCACCTGGAAGGAAATGAGGGTTGCTGCTCAGGTATAAGATAGCAGGAAGCTTAAGGGTTGTGGAGAGTTAAGGCAAATGCTGTAAGGAGTTCATATTTATTTTATTTTTTTTTTAAACTTTTTTTTTTTCAACGTTTTTTATTTATTTTTTGGGACAGAGAGAGACAGAGCATGAACGGGGGAGGGGCAGAGAGAGAGGGAGACACAGAATCGGAAACAGGCTCCAGGCTCCGAGCCATCAGCCCAGAGCCCGACGCCGGGCTCGAACTCACGGACCGCGAGATCGTGACCTGGCTGAAGTCGGACGCTTAACCGACTGCGCCACCCAGGCGCCCCAGGAGTTCATATTTATTGTTGTCAGGCTGCCATATTACAACTTAGGGTCTATATGGTCCCACGGGTTCTAAAAGTATTTCAGCTAAATCCTATCATTGTGTCCATCTCATTCATTCATATTTTCATTCACTAGACATTTAATAAAAGCCTGTTTTTAGCCAGACTAGATAACACCTGGTATTAGTCCTTCATGTGCTCATTCATGATCTGGCAATCAGCCTTGGGGAGGGGGGCATGCATGTGACATGTGAAACGGTGGGGTATTGGATGTGATTTCTCAGCTAGAGGACATTCTATAGTGCTAGAGAGTGATATCTACTTTATGCTTTCAAAATAACCTATCCATATTCCTATTATAGTATCCACTGCAAGCTGCTAGAAGTTTCCTTTTCTTGTCTTTCTTCCCCTCTAGATTGTGACTGCTTTGTCAGGGCAAAGTCGAAGGTATTGCTACACATACGGATGCTGAATAGATTTGAGGTTGTGTTTTGTTTTTGGTTTTGGTTTTGTTTTTTTTTTAATGAATGAATTTGATAAAAATGTTTCTAAGTTCAACCTTCTCCAATTGGTATCATTTTTGAATTCTTTAGCATGAAACAGCTTTTTAATGTACAAGTCAATCTGAATATCACAGAAATAAGTTTTTTTATTGAAAAAAAATCCATGTCCACCAATTAAAAAAATTCCTAGAGTAAAATTTTAAACTTTAACTTAGTTATAGAATTCTTCTTTTTTTTTTGGTTATTTTATCTCATTCTCCCACTCAATCCGAGATTTTGTAAGCTTACCTCCAAAAATTGCTTCTCTTGTCATTAGCTTCTTTTCTACTCAGCTCCTCCTACCCTTCCTTTTTATTTTTCCTGAAGTAAAATTTATAATTTATCTGAGTGAGGAATTTTTATATTTAATATTTAAACCACCAGACCTGTGAGTTATGGTAACAAGAGAGATTTTAAGAAACCATCACCACAATCCAATATAAATACCTGAAGAGTTGAAATAAATTGAATGCTAAAAATTGAAAATGTTCATTTCTCGAAGGGGCAACAGGAATTCTACTATTGATATATAGAAGCTACAAGGTATATCAATATCTACTTGTAAAATATGATGTTAGAAAACATTCTTAGTGAATCGTAAAAATGAAGGCATGATAAGCTTTCATTATTTGCTTTTTTTTTCCCCAGCTCCTGGTTTCACTGTTCTGTTCTATTGGTTTTTTGGTCTCTGTGTCATTTATTGCTGCTCTCATCTTTATCGTTTCCTTCCTTCTACTGGCTTTGCGTTTTATTTGTACTTCCTTTACTAGCTCCGGTGTAAGATTAGTATGTTTATTTGAACTTTCTCTTGCTTCTTGAGGTAGACCTGTATTGCTATAAACTTCTCTCTTAGAACCACTTTTGCTGAGTCCCAAGGATCTTAGACCATTGTATGTGTGTTTATTTGTATTTCTCTCCATGCATTTTTAAATTTTCTTCATTTCTTCTTTGTTGACCATTCATTGTTTAGTAGCATGCTGTTTAGCCTCCATGTATTTGTTCTTCCAGACTTTTTCTTGTGATTGATTTCTACTTTCACACTATTGTGGTCAAAAAGGTTGCATGATATAATTTCAGCCTTTTTCAATTTTTTCAGACTTGTTTTGTGGCCTAACTTGTGATCTATTCCGGATAATGTTTCACGTACATTTCACCACTAAACCAGCCTTACAAGAAACTTAAAAGGGAAATTGGTAGGGAAAAAAGGCCATAATCAGGAATAAGAACATTGTGAAAGGAAAGAATTTCACAGGTAAATGAAAACATATAATAAAAGTAGTAGATTAATCATTTATAAAACCCGTATGGAGGTTAAAGCACAAAAACAGAAAAATGAATTATATCTACAAAAATAAGTCAAACGAGTCACAAAATAAAAGGCTGTAAAGTAAGACATCATATACCTAAAACGTGGGTGTCAGAAGTAAAAACTTAGTGCCTTTAGAATGGGTTCAAGCTTAAGCTTGATACAGACTACTTAATATAGACTACTACATGCATAAGATATTACATATGAACCTAACGGTAGCCACAAATCAAAAGCCTGTAATACATAAAAAAATAAGAAGGAATCCAAGCATAACATTCAAGAAGGCTATCAAACCACAAGGGAAGAGAAGAATCAAGTATGTTAAGTTTCAGATAAAAATCACAGAACTTTTATATTAATTTTGTTAGACAAAATATGTGGTGTTGTTTTTGTTTGTTTGCTTAAAACAGCAAATCCTGTAAGCCCCATAAGATTATCTTATCGGTTTATGCATTGGTTGTTTCATGTTTAATACAAACTTTGGATGACTAGAAATACTCCACTAAGCAAACAAGCAGTAATTACTCCTTCATAATTACTGTGCAACTTTATCGCCATGCATTGTTATAATTATATTTTAAATACTCCCCATTTTCATGATAGACCATAATGTCTTCTAGCACATTACAATCTGTGGCTTATAACTGCCTCTCACTTCCACAAAGGCCTCTTCTTCATTTAGTCTGTATTTTAACTACTGTGAAAAGAGACTAAACAAAATTAATTGGTAGTATAATAGCGCAATAAGGAAATTGTATATAGAAATAAATTGTATTTAGCGCAATAAGGAAATTGTATATAGAAATAAATAATATTTCTGTGCTACTGAAGTCATCTCATTAATCAAAGGATTCATGTTTAACATCTAAGATGCATTCCTTCTTCCTTACAAAGTCAGTCCCCATCAAATCAGTGCTTCCCAAACTGAAGTATGCAGAGGAATCACCTGGGGATCTGGTTCAAATGCAGATTTTGATTCAGTAGGTCTTGGGAAGGGTCAAAGAATCTGCATTTCTAACAAGCTCTCAAGTACTGATCCCATTTCTGCTGGTACTTGGACCACACTTTGAGTAGCATCACTTTCAAGTATTATGTGTACCTATGTGCAAAATGCTGTCAACAGTATACACACGTGCGTGCATGCACACACATATGCATGTAGAAACTTCCCCCCAACCTTTGCTATAACCCCTTTCAACCTCAAGCCTGGAAATTAATTATTACTGTTAAAAGACTTAACACAAACAGAAACCACATTCAATTTATGAAAGCCTGCCAAGTAAGCAGTAGGTAATTTCTCTCAGAATTGAGATGAGGTAGAGTCATGGAAGGCTTTCTGCAGAACTTGACATAGGAGCTACATTCTAAAGGTTGATTAGTAGTTTGCCAGATGGAGGGTGTGTATTTGGGAAACTGGGAAAGGAAATTCCAGGCAGGGGGAAAGGCATTCAGAGGTGAGGGAACTTTAAACCACAGGAGTGGGAGGAGTCTGGCAAAAGATAAGATCAAGGGTATAAATTCTTCTCTTCTAGTAGAGGAGTTTGGATTTTATCTTGCAGGTATTTAGAAATCACCAAGAACTAGATGATAATATAAATCTTTTTTTTTTTTTTTTTTTTTTTTCCTGAGAGAGTGAGCTTGAGAGAGAGAGAGAAGGAGCTTGTGTCTGCTCAGGAGGAGAGGAGGGGATCAGAGGGAGAGGGAAAGAATCTTAAGTAGGCTCCATGCTCAGCAGGGACCCAATTCAGGGCTCAATCCCAGGACCCTGGGATCATGACCTCAGCCAAAATCAAGAGGCAGACCCTCAACTGACTGTGTTACCCAGGTGCCCCAGAAAATGATCTTAATTCATCTAATTCAGTATTTTCTCTTACACTCTCAGTGAAATCCACTCCCACCACCTCGCTGGGAAACTAAATTCAAGGATAATATTAGGGCTATTTCATCCTTTTTTAATGACACATTTGAAAATTTATTTCTGGGATTTTGCTTTTTTAATTCATTTAATAAACTTGGGACCCTGTCTGCTTTCCCATCATAATCCCCTTCAAATCAATAAAGTAATAGCAGATGTTTCAACTTCACAATGTCAAGAAACATAAATAGGTCATTACTAACATCCATAATGAAACAGCTTATGAAGATCCTCAAATACCAGGGTGGCTAAGATTTGAAGCCTCTGAGACACTGTAAAACACAACTCACAAAGACATCTAAGTTGAAAGGTAAAGTCTTATCCTATAGCTTTTGAAATTTTCCTCAGTGTTAAAAATAATTGTTTTGGGGCCCCTGGGTGGCTCAGTCAGTTATGCCTCTGACTCTTGATTTTGGCTCAGGTCATGATCTCACGTTTCGTAAGGTCGATCCCCAGGTCAGGCTCTGTGCTGGTCATGGAGCCTGCTTCAGATTCTCTGCTTTCCCTCTACTCATCTCCATTCACACACGCTCAGTCTCTTCCTACCCCCCCCCCCCCCATTCTCTCTAAGATAAAAAATATACATATTGTTTTGAAAGTTCTCTTTTCAATAATGAAAATCTTCAAGGTAGGTTTAGAACCCAGAATCTTAAATTCTATGTATAATTGATCCTCAGCAAGCTAGAATATTGTTGCTTGGTAAAATTTCTTTCAAGGATCCTTCTGTAAAATTTCTTTATGCCAGTAGGTAGAAGAAATCCTAAGGTTAATCATTCGTTCAGAGCCTTTTCTTTTCCTGCCAATGCTGCCCTGCTAATTCCATAGCTCCCAAGGTTTCACAAAAAAAGATCTTGAAATATGTATGTGCATGTGCATGCATATGTGTGTGTATACATGCCAAAGAGACACATTTTGAGGTGGCAAATTTTTCTTTTTTTAATTTTTAATTTTTTTTAAGTGTATTTATTTATTTTGAGAGAGAAAGAAACCATGTGTGGGAGGGGCACAGAGAGAGAGAGAATCCCAAGCAGGCTCTGCACAGTCAGCACAGAACCTGACACGGGGGCTCAAACTCATATACTGTGAGATTATGACCTAAGCCCAAATCAAAAGTCAGATGTTTAACTGACTGAGCCACCTGGCACCCCTGGACAGCAAATTTTTTCTTGCCTACAGTGTGTAACAGCATGGTATTTATCCTAATAGCAAAATACAGATTTGATGGATTTAAACTGTCAATAGATCTCCTGCAAATGAATAACAAAAAAATAGTAAAAACAAACGAACACACACGAAAAAAAAACCACAACAGAAAAAGGAAAAGGGAGCATTCAGTGTAGACAATTGCATATAAACACACGTAAGAGAACATGACTTGTATTACATTAAAGGGATAATGGGAACCAAACTTCGGTGATGACTCAGGAGAGGAACCTGGGCTTTAGTGGCCAGATGATCCAGAGACAAGCTGCAGTCAGCAAGAACCATTTGGAAATGCAGATCCTCTCAATGAGCAAATCTTTTCGATGTTCTTGGAGGTCAGTTGCAAGTTCTGTGGCCAAACCACCAAGGAGTTAAAAGTGGGACAGAGCTGGTGAACAATAAGCCTAGTTGATTAAACACTCTACACTCAGACTCTGCCAAGTAACCAGGTTTCATAGCTGATGCATGGACAGTGGCTGATGAAGATGCTAAGCAATAGTGAGAGTTGTAGCGAACGTGGATTTAATAGTCATTTATGTACCATATACTAGTTTAAGCCCTTTTCACACATTAATTTATTTAATCTTCACAGCTGTCTGAGGTAGGGAACATTATTACCCTCAAAGAATTTAAAAAGTGCCCGGTGTCTTATAGCTGGTAAGTCAGGAAGCCAGGAAGCAGACCGCTACCCCTAACACTGAAATGCACACAAACTAAGTGTTAAAGCAGAAACACGAACGACCTCAAGAGAAGTTGTTATCATATTCTAGACTATTAGAACCAGTATATTATGTACACTAAAAGAATCCATTTTAGAAGATAAAGAGAAACCTGCTTCAGATGGTAGAAAGTATGACTCATGAAAGTTATTATCCCAAGAACCATAAAAGGTAGAATCAACAATTTTTACAGCAGGAAATTTAAGGTATTTCTTATTTGTCTTTTGTGAGAAATCTGTAGTATTGCCAGTGATAAACTCATGTGTCAGCATGACCAGCCATTTGAATGGATGAACATACCTTGAAATTTTAAAATGACAAAAGAAAAAATACCCTATAGTGAGGAATGAATATATATACACATATGCTTTTGGAGTATCACAGGAAATTTTCTTTAGCACAGAATTTTAGGGTCTTTTATTGCATTTAGTCTTTTAGTCCTTCATCTGGAGAAAGAATTTAAATACTTCAATGTGATGGCAGCAACTTTCTGCAGAAGTTTTAGGACTCACCCTTTCCTTTGTGTGATTTTGGTAGCTTCACCAAAGTCACCAATGTTGGAGGCTCCTAAAAGCAGACAGTTGGGAACCACTTGTGCTTGGTGAGGAATGACACTGGTTGCGTTGTGAGCCAGGAGGAGTTACGTATTCTCTGTAGGACAGGCAAAACATTTTGTTTTTCATTTCGCCTGGCCAATTGTGACTTTCTGTCTACTTGAGTCATTTTCTTCAATATTGATTAATAGAATTCTGCTGCTAATAAACTAAAGGATTGAGTAAATACTACTGCCACTTAAAGCCAAATGATTTTCAAATATTTATTTGTAGATACCCACTCATTTCTTTTTCCATTATTGATTTTGGAGACAGTTGAAAGTCTCATGAATCCCTTAATTTTTTTTTTCTGTTTCATCCAGATTAGTAAATGCAAGCAACCTAGGTGGAGTAGAAATGGGGAGGAATGGATGTTGGGGAAAATGGTATCAGTTATCTATTAAGATTATAACATATCAGGGGCGCCTGGGTGGCTCAGTCGGTTGGGCGGCCGACTTCGGCTCAGGTCATGATCTCGCGGTCCGTGAGTTCGAGCCCCGCGTCGGGCTCTGTGCTGACAGCTCAGAGCCTGGAGCCTGTTCCAGATTCTGTGTCTCCCTCTCTCTGACCCTCCCCCGTTCATGCTTTGTCTCTCTCTGTCTCAAAAATAAATAAACGTTAAAAAAAATTTAAAAAAAAGAAAGATTATAACATATCAATTGCAAAATTTTAGTGACAGGAAACAGTAAAGATTTATTTCGCTTACATATTTGTGGGATGGCCTTACTGACCTCACCTGGGTTTATACATTTTTCTGTGGTCACCTGCATGTTATCTGTGTATGTCTGCTGATTTTAGATGAGCTTATGCACATGTCCGGGTGGTGGTCATTGGGTGATCTACTTTGGCCTTGGCTCTGATGGTAGGGATGACTCATCTACAGTCGTACCTCATCCTGCAGCAGACCAGGCTGGGCATATTCACGTAGCTATGCAGAAAAGCAAAAGAAGCAAACCCCAATGCTTAAAAACATTTCAATCCTCTGCTTGTGTCTCATTTGCTAACATTTCATTGTCTAGAGAAATTCACATGGGGTCAGACCAAGAGTCAGACGACTCGATGACACTACATTGTCAAAGGCAAGAATACAAGGAGAGATAAAGAATTAGCATAATGCAGGGGAAGAAAAATAATTTTCCTTCTACTTTTCTAGGTTCTTGACTGGGACCCCCCCATAATAAAGACATGTTAATATTAACAGGAGAAAAACAAATAGAAGTTTAATAACTTGTATATCTCTTGCATGGAGATATCCAGGAAAACCTTGTAACTCTCTGAAATGGTCCAAGTCACCATCTTAAATATCATCTTTAGCTAAAGACAAAAGATGTTGGGGAAGGGGTAATGAGACCAGTAATGGGAGGTTACCAGGAAAAGCACAGGAAACAAGGGTAAGGTTGTTA